>NC_136059.1:916331542-916931542 GCF_964261635.1 Lissotriton helveticus | reverse complement strand
CCCAGCCTGCATAGGATGATCAAAAAAGAAAACAGAAAATTGTCCTAACTGGCCAGCAAGGTATGAATATTTAACGCATTGCTTTTGGATGCCATCATATCAGAGAATTCACGAGATTATTCAGTGGACCAGAATAAACAGGACATCTAGTTTGCAAGTTACATATATTCCTGAAGTCTGCTTTTTGGGATTACCCGTTATTAGTGATCAAGGCAATGATGATAGCAATGTTGTTAGCAATGGTGTTAGACAGAACCATCATCTATATATGAGTGGCTCAGAGACATTAATGTATGGGCATCAGCAGAAGAATTACACATAATATATGTTAGAAAGGATG
This sequence comes from Lissotriton helveticus, assembly GCF_964261635.1. Classification (NCBI taxonomy): domain Eukaryota; kingdom Metazoa; phylum Chordata; class Amphibia; order Caudata; family Salamandridae; genus Lissotriton; species Lissotriton helveticus. The sequence goes on along the minus strand of NC_136059.1, from coordinate 916,931,202 downwards.
ATGGGAGAAGTCAAGGCTAAAGCCTGGGAATATGGTCTCTTAACTTTGGTGTACAAGTTCAATCCACAATATTTCACAGCCTTGCAGCCTGCCCTTCCAGGTTCATCAAAATCTACACCATGCAAGAGACTCCGAAACTTTCATATATAAAATAAAGATAACATTAATTACATCAAAGAGACATGGGATGTTTACCATCTAGTATTGGAAGTTTACTTTTACCCCACAACAGCACTGATTGTTTGCAGCATCTAGTGTGGGACCCTGCACTCATAACCACATCCCGCTATCTTGTAATGAACTGACGAGGATGCCTGTGTGACCCATAGCTATAACCAATGTATTGCATGAAATGGTCCTGTCTGATTCAGTTTATGTGTATGAAAAGAACATATTGCAAAAACACACACAGGAGTTAAAAGTCATCTGTGACAATTTACGAAAACATTACACCAATCAAGTTTACAATGGTTTCTGCTGAGGAGATCCATGATAAGTGCAAAAGTGCTTGTGCACTGCAAGAATTGGTGTATAGAACATACCCAAGATATATGCATGAACAAATTTCAATTTCTTTTGATTTGGGGGCCTGGGCAAAACACTTCAGGACAATTCACAAAGATAAAGTTAGGTCATAAGTCTAACTTTAACACTTTTCGATATTCACAAAGTTAAGTTACTACTTATAAAATTACTAGTGGTTAAGGTCCAGATGTACTAATGTTTTTTGAGGGCACAAATGGGTTTTAGACCTATTTGCAACTGCAAAAAACATGTGGCCCATGAATTGATCTTATTTTGTGAGTCGCAAATAAATTAGCAACTTGCAAATTAGGATTAGCGACTTGCTATTAGGAAGGGGCATTCCAAGGGCGTCCCTTCCTAATAGCGACTCCTGAAGCTTTGTATGACTGTTTTGCGACCGCAACTGTGGTTGCAAAACAGTTGCAGTTTACCACCCATGGCAGAAGGGGGTAAACCACTCGCAAACGGGCAGGCACAGGGACCATTGCCTGGCCTTAAATAATTAAACTAAAAAATGTGATTTTTATTTTTTAAATGCATCCCGTTTTCCTTAACCCGTTCCGTGCTTATGACGGAACCACGCCGTCATGAGCCATGGGCGGCGTGTGGTCATGAAGGCGTGGTTTCGTCATGCACTGCTGCTCCGCCACGTGGCATTAATTCCTCGCCTGAGCTGGCGAATTAATGAGCCGTCAGGCTGTGATGGAGCCACGCCGTCATGAGCACATGCCGCCCGTGACTCATGATGGCGTGGTGCCATCACGAGCGCAGCGGCACCATGCTCAAAGTCCCCCCCCCCCCCCCCCCCCCGCACCGCGGCAAAATTCGCGACGCGGCAAAGGTTTTGAAGGCTGCATTTTTTAAGAAAAAGTTTATACAGGCAGTCCCAGACATGGTGGTCCTCTGACCCCAGCAGGCCACCATCCCTGCGAGTGCACACCATTTTCAACTGTTGTGCATCCCAATATGCGAGTTGCAAATGCAACGCAATTTGCGACTCGCAAATTGGTGGGTCGTACATCTGGCCCATAGTTACCAGGAGTAACTTACCTTTGTGAATACCAAAAAGTAGTAATGTTACACCTTTGGTCTAGGTTAGACTTTTGGTCTAACTTTACCTTTCTGAATCAGGCCCTTAGTTCATATAGGACATGGCAGATTCATTTCCAAGAATTTTCTTTGCCCCACTTCCCCCTTTTGATACAGACACAAAATATAGATTTGTTGACATTTCGACTAGTTGTGCATCAAAGGCAGGGTCTTCTTCAGGACAGTTAAAAGGAACACACTAAATACTAAATAATCAATAATCAATCTCGTATGTGTGTGTAAACAAAACTGTCTCAATAGTGAGAGAAAAATTAGGACTACCCAAGTAGTCTAACTGATCGGGCTCATGCGAAGCCTGCTCTGAAACTTGATTCCGTCCAGGGCCGAACTTGCCTCTACCTCAATCAGGCAATGCCCAATATTTGGTCTGACAGGTCTGGGTGTGGGCCTGTTTTTTGGCTGTTTGTGGGCCTGTTTTATTGTCAGCTGGCCTGTTTTTTTTTTGTGTCAAATCTATTTTATTAGCATTTTATATGAACCGAAGTACAGTGCAAAATTCAGTCAGCATAACATGACAGTCCAGGCGCGCCAATGGAGCATTGATATATCTTGGATCAGTGTGTTACATCATCATGTAGCCACGCTCACAGTGACACATTCGAGTAGTACGTGCCCTGTGGCCTAGCCTGTACATGCAGGTTGGGTCCTGGAGTCACTTGGAGCGTTGTATGGCTGCCGCCAGTCCAATCATGCACAATAACATATTCACAAGGTGAATCCCACTACTGTGTAGGTACGCATAGAGATGACATTAATCTAACAGTTAATGCAAACATTTAAACAATAGCGGCAAAAACATATACAGAAGCGCATGTTAATCCTTGTCCCCCTGCCCCGCCCCCCCCAGTGCTCTCCCCCAAATGCATCATTGTGTGTGAGCATGCATGTATCTCAGTCCTGCACGCCGAAAGGCAGAAAGGCCTAGTATGCCATCACGCCCTGCCAACGAAGTGGCCCGCGGTATGCCCCACCGCCCGGGGTAGCTGTTTAGGTCGTTCCATCATCGAGTGCGTCTGACTCCCCCGGCAGGCGTAGGGCGCTAAGCATGCGTTCCCATCGCTCCGCCATGGGTTCCTTTCGAAGCCCAGTCGTCTCCTCCCTCCGTATGGCTGTCAGCTGGCCTGGTTTTTACTGTTGATTTCCCAGAACAATCATTGTCTGTAGCAAGCACAAATCGAAGCAGGCTTCCATACCTTGCAAATACTTATAGATCTTGCCATACAAGTTCAAAACTGCCCCAATTTCTTGCCACTTTTCAGCTATCTAATTCACTAATGGCAGCCTCTTTTATTTTGTTGCCCGGGCATACTTTCTGACCTAATCTGACCCTGATTCACACAGTAGCAGGCATAAAAGAACATGGTGGTAACCGAGAATTTGAAGAGGACTTGTGGAGATTTAATATCCTTGGCTCATCACTTTTCTAAGTGTGAGTCTTATCAGCGCTTTTGCTTTAAGTGGTGTCATACAACATCCATATTCCAGCATACATCCAACAACCATTCTGCCTTTCGAAGCGGCTTGTGGGCTGGGCCAACCCCACTCTGCAGAGTTCCCAAGATGCTGCAAACCGTATCCATTTCAGTGCAATGACATCCGACCATAACCAAGCAGACATTTTCAGATATAGACAGGAAAGATAACACAGAGCAAGGAAAACATGTTTGGTTAAGTATTACCTTAATGTGTTAATATGTGTTAATTTGTAGTATGTAAGATGCGGATATTTCACTGTTATACCATGAACTGAGATTTCAATAGCAACTACAAATCATACTACCAAAGACTACTATATTACTATTTAGATGCCTTTTGAGACATTCATAGTCAACTAAAGAACTGCTCATTTTGAGGGTCTTTTTAAATAAATATCTATATATATAAAAACGAAAGTATGTCTGTCTGTCTGTTTGTCTTTTATGCATTACTACACCATTCATCCGATCACCATGAAACTTTGGGAAGTTGTTGAGTACACTCCCGCGATGGTTTCTGGCATACATTTTTTTTAATATCGGCCCCCCAGGGCCCTCATAATCTTTCGAATACTGATGTACGCACAAGACGGAAAAAAAAAAATTTGTGTATCCACAAGCACTCGAATAAATGAATAGAATTAAAATAGCATTCATCCGATCGCCATGAAACTTTGGGAAGTTGTTGAGTACACTCCCGCAAAGGTTTCTGGCATACATTTTTTTTAAATATCGGCCCCCCAGGGCCCTCATAATCTTTCGAATACTGATGTACGCACAAGATGGAAAAACAAAAAATCGTGTATCCACAAGCACTCGAATAAAAAAATAGAATTAAAACAGCATTCATCCGATCGCCAGGAAACTTTGGGAAGTTGTTGAGTACACTCCTGCGAAGGTTTCTGGCATACATTGTTTTTAAATATTGCCCCCCCCGTGCCCTCATAATCTTTCGAATACTGATGTACGCACCAGACGGAAAAACAAAAAATTGTGTATCCACAAGCACTCGAATAAATAAATAGAATTAAAACACTTTGAAATGTTTTCCATATTAAAATGAATAAGTTTCAATAAAAATGACACAATGTAAATTAAATGTTATCATAACAAGTTTCCTTGAATTTCGTTTCTTCGGAGATCTCAGCAAAGTGCGACGGGTAAGCTAGTTTTATTAATATCTATTGAACAACAACTATTAACCAACAGCTAAGGTGCTGTCACCACTAGAAGCTTCAGTGATTTGAGTTTATACAATTCTATCTTGTACTACAAAACCCAAGAGAGTAAATATAGTCATGGGGATAGAAGAGCAGCAAAATAGGCAATCAACAGGGAAATTCAGACGATACTAAGTTTTGTACATTAAGGCCATATGTATGAAAGTGTTTTATCCATTCTGTGTTAATGGGAAAATGTGTTCCTGCATATGGCCCTAAATGTGTATAGTTCTCAGCATATGGAACAACTTGCATAACTCCTTGCTGTGTATCAAGAAGTCGGCATGCATCTGTGCTTCTCATAGAGTTTCTTTGAGACAGAGGTTCAGGGTGCACATTTATAATGTGTTAATTCATGCCCTTCAATACGCTTGCGGCCCTCTAAATACCATCCAACAGGACTATGTTGTCTTTGTTGCGCCCAGCAGCCATTACAGTACATTTTAGTTGCCCAAGTGCAAATTGCAAGTTAATGATGAAGCAACGCAGCAGTTGTAAACCGTATACATGCATAAGCATAATTAAGGAAGTCATATTTTACACGTGACTTTTCCTCAATCAGCCAAAAGGCTCTAAATCTCAGAGCATTCGTTTCTTATGAAGTATGTTTACATCTTTACAGTGAGAGGTAACTTAAATATCAGTAGATGGAATGACTGCATCTCACAGCTTTACGGAGTCCTTGGTCTGTCAAAGGCGTTTACATAAATCTTCAATAATATGCAGATAATGCTCATCCAAACACATCCTGTGGTTTTTCTTGCAATTTAAATCTGAACACCTGCAGCACATTTTCAGCATACCGCGGTTACCCACCAGAATGTTCAGACATATGTAAAATCCATTTCCTTTCTTGCTTTGACAGGTTTTTTCTTTAAGATCAGGCATCCAACAGAGAGGGCAGAAGAATGATTTTAAATGAGTAATTACAGGTCTTAGTATTCAAGCGTCACTTTTATGTAACTGCAGACGTTAAACGAAATTAACTTTCTTTTTATCACAGCTACTAACGAAGTATTGCTTTTCCTTAACATTTTAAGATGATACTTAAGTATTATCATGTTGTGTTATTATGTACTGTGTTATCTCGTTCCTAGCTGCTCAGCCAGTGTGAGTGTTCCTTGTGGAATGTTGGTGTGGGGGCCATGAGTAGTTGCAAGGGTTGTTACTTATGTGCATAAGACACCATGTGTTGCATGTTCTAATTTGTTGCAGGGCTTTTGTTCCTTGTGTGCGTAAGACACCACGTGCCGGATGTATGACGTTACAACGCATGCTTTTACCACGCATGCTGTTACAACGCAAGTATTACAACGCAAACCTTTACAACGCATAGCGCTTTGGGGTGCTGGATAGTCAATAGTTTAATTTACTATACCAACTCCATTCCCCGTGGACACTAGGGAAGGTGTTGGATAGTAAATTAAATCTATTCCCTATCCTAGAGCGCCCCCCAGCGCAATGCGTTGTAATGGTTTTCGTTTTTGATTTTGATAGTTTCTCCCTTTAAGAAAAGTTTGAAAACATTAGTATGCATAACTCTATTGTTTTTCTGCAAATAATATATGGGCCTAATTAACAAAGGTATATTTAGTAACTGGAATTTAATTGTAAGTTTACAAGTGAAGAGACTCCGCAGTTGGGGTGAGAATTCTGCAAATAAGAAGATAGGAATGTTCTATCTTTTGATGTACAGTTTTCTGCCCCAAATGGGGAATCTCCCCACACGTAAACGTACTTATACCCTTTTCGCAGCGGTGGACATTCCGCCGGCATGCGGCCGAATGTGACGCGTGTGCAGTTCAGACGGCCCCTGGCCGTCCGACGCAGATGAGACAGCCCCCTCCGTCTGACGCATTGAAAATGGTGAATTGCAGTTTTTTAAAAGAGTAAACTAATACGTAATTTTACTTTAGTGAATCTGGCCCAATATGTTATGAATGAAACAGTGTGTGGGAGCTGTGCATGGGGTTGATGCACTCTTCTTTTAACCGTTTTGCTGCCAGGACTTCCGCCCGTGCCACACCCTTTTTTGACTATCGGGGATAGTTAGCGCTTTAGGCCCCCCATACCTTTTTTCCACATAAGGTATCCAAGCCACATTTGCAACCTTTTCTTCCAACATCCTGGGGATTCTAAAGGTACCAGGTATTTGTGGACTCCCCAGGAGGGGACCGAGAAATCTGGCAAAATACAGCAAGATTTGGATTTTGGGGGACAAATAGGGAAAAAGTGCTGCAAGAGTCAGCATCTAGTTTTTACCCTGTAAATAGTATCAACAAAGGGTTTGTGGTGCTGAAATCACCATCTTCCCAGCTTTCAGGAACAGGCAGACTTTTAAAAGAAAACTAACATGTTCCACACAGTTTTGGCATTTTACTGGAACATAACCTATTTTTCCTTTTTTTTGTGCTTTCAACCTCCTTCCAGTTAATGGTAGGACTGGCTGTGAAACCAATAATGGATATAGGAATGCTTTACATTTCTGAAAAGTAGATACCATTTTAAATTCAACAAGGGGTCATTGTGTAGATCCTTTAATGTTTTCCATTAGAAACTGACAGTTGAAATGAAAAAATATTGAACTTGAGTAGAAAAAACTGCCATTTGTGCTTGCATTTTCACCTGTAACTTCTAACTATGGCAGATGTTCTAAAGCAATATACTGTTACATTCTTGAGACCCTTTTGTTTGCTCCAAGAACTCAAGGTACCCAGAGCCAATAACTCAGGTGCACCTCGCAATTGTTTTTCATTATGTACCAGGTATACAGCTCATTTGGTAAAATATAAAAAGAGAAACCCATGTATTTCTGAAATGGGAGCAAGATATAGAGTTTAGAAGCAGTGATTATTTGCACATCTCTGAATTTATGGGTAGCTAAACTAGCACGTGAATAAGAGGGCATTTTTTAAAATGTCGTATTTTTTACCCACTATCTTACATTTGGAAGGTAGAAATGCATAGAAAGTCAATGGATAATAATAGTTGTTGTATGAGTCTGAGTTCCCCTAGGTCTCTTGACAAGAATGGTGCTTCACTTGTGTGGGTAGGCTAGTACCTGTGACAGGAAAAGTGTCAAAATGCAACAAGGACACATCACATTTTTCCAATGGAAACTGACCCTTTCTTTGCAATGTGCTGTGGACTTTGAGCCCTAGCTCAGCCGGCACCTACAGAAACCTAGCAAGCCTGTACATTTTGAAAATATAGACACCCATAGGAATCCAGGATGGGGTGACTTGTTTGACTCTCATCAGTTTATGTAATCCAGAAGTCCTTGCAAACCTCAAAATGTCTCTAAAAAACACATTTTCCTCACCTTTCTGTGATGGAAAGTTCTGGAATCTACAGGGAGGCACACAATTCCACCCACCCAGCATTCCCCTAAGTGTTCTGATGAAAATTGTACCTTACTTGTGTGGGTTTTGCAAAGTGCCCAGCTGTGAATTTTTGGCCTTAGCTCAGCCGCCACCTAGGGAAACCTAGCAAACCTGTACATTTTTTGGAAATCTAGACACCCATGGGATTCCAGGAAGGGGTGATGTGTGGCTCTTACCAGGTACTAATACCCAGTATCCCTTGCAAACCTCGAACTTTACACACAAACAAAATCACATTTCTGTGATGGAAAGTTCCGGAATCTGTGGGGAACCACAAACTTCCACCCACCCAGCATTCCTCCAAGTCTCCTGATAAAAATGGTGACTTACTTATGTGGGTAGGCCTACCGACCAAGACAGGAAATGGACCAAAACTCAACATGGACCCATAACATTTTTCCACAGAAAACTGACCTTGTTTATAAATGTGCCTAGCTATGGATTTTGAGCCCTAGCGCAGGCAAAACCTAGGGAAACCTAGAAAACCTACATATTTTTTTTAACTACAGGGGAATACCGATCATGTTACCGAGAATCCCTTGAAAACACAAAAAATATAAAAAACAACACATTTTCCTCAAATTTCTGTGATGGAAAATTCTGAAATCTGTGGGGACCCACAAAATTCCATCCACCCAGTATTTCCCCAAGTCTCCCGATAAAAATGGTACCTCACTTGTGTGCATAGGCCTAGTTCCCATGATAGGAAATGGCCCAAAAGGTACTGTGGAGAATTGAAAATTATCAATCACAAAAAGACCTGATTTTACAAGGGAGTCACCTGCATATTTGGTCCCGGACTCTGCGGCTATATTGGGAAACCTACCTAACCCAAACATTTCTGGAATCTAGACACCTGGGGCAATCCAGGGAGGTGAGACTTGCATGAATCCCAAAATATTTTCTTACTCAGAATGCCCTGCAAACCTCAAATAAATCACATTTCCCTCACATTGCTGTGTGGGAAAGTTGTGGAATCTCTAGGCTGACACAAGTTTCCTACCACCTAGCCTCCCCCAGGACTTCCGATAAAAATTGTTCCTTACTTGTGTGGGTAGGCCAAGTGACTGCTACAGGGATGGGCCCAAAGCATATTTTGTTTACATGAAAATTATTTATCACAAAACGACCTGGCTTTGCAAGGGGGACACCTTCATTTTTGGTCCCGTACTCTATGTCCATCTAGGGAAACCTACCAAACCTAAACATTTCTGAAAACTAGACAACCGGGAAGTCCAAGGATGTGTGGCTTAATAGGATCCCCCAATGTTTTCCTACATAGAATCCCTTCCACTTTGCAAAAAAAGGGTCAGTTTCCTGTGGAAAAACATGATGGGTCCACGTTACGTATTGGGCCGTTTCCTGGAACAGGCACTAGGCCTACCCACACAACTTGGGTAACATTTTTATTGGGAGACTTGGGGGAATGATATGTGAGAGGAAGTATGTGGCTCCCCACAGATTCCAGTACTTTCCATCACAGAAATGTGATTAAAATGTGTTTTTTAATACAAAGTTTGAGTTTGCAAGGGACGCTGATTACAAGAACCTGGTGAGAGCCACACAAGTCACCACATCCTGGAATTCCCTGGGTGTCTAGATTTAAAAAATGCACAGGTTTGCTAGGTTTCCCTCGGTGCCTGCTGAGATATAGCCCTAAAGTCACAGCTAGGAAAAAAGGGTCAATTTTCTGTGGAAATAGGTGATGGGTCCATGTTGCGCTTTGGGCCGTTTCCTGTCGCTGGCGCTAGGCCTACCCATAGAAGTGAGGTACCATTGTTATTGGGACCCTTAGGAAAATGCTAGGTGGGTGGAAGTTTGTGGCCCCCCACAGATTCCAGAACTTTCCATCAATGAAATGTGAGGAATTTTTTTTTCGTACATTTGTAAAAAGTTTGAGGTTTGCAAGGGATTCTGGGTATCAGTACCTGGTGAGAGCAACACAAGTCTCCCCATTCTGGAATCTCCTGGGTGTCTTGTTTTAAATAATTTACAGGTTGGCTAGGTTTCCCTAGGTACCGGCTGAGCTAGGGCTCAAAATCCACAGCTAGTCACTTTGCAAAAAAGTGTCAGTTTTCTCTGAAAAAATGTGATAGGTCCACGCTGCATATTAGGTATTATTTTACTCGGGAGGGCACACAAGTGGGGTAACATTTTCATCAGGAGACCGAAGGAAATGCTGGGCGGTAGATAATTTAAGCTGGCACACTGATCCCGCAACATTTCCTCTCAGAAATGTGAGAAGAGTGTGTCTTTTTAGCTAAATTTAAAGTTTGCAGGGGATTCTGGGTAATAAAACGCTGGATAATCCATGCAAGCCACAGTTCTAGCCAGTCGCCATCCATACACAACACCATCCAAGTGCCATCCATGCACAGTGCCAGCCAAATGCCATCAAAGCACATCACCAGCCAAGTGACAGTCCACACACACCACAAAACAAGTGACAGTCCACACCCACTGCCAGACTTGTGTGATCCACGCAGACCGCTAGCCAAGCGACAGTCCATGCACACCACCAACCAAGCAACAGTCCACACACACTGCCATACTTGTGCTATCCACGCAGACCGCTAGTCAAGCGACAGTCCATGCACACCACCAACCAAGCAACAGTCCACACACACTGCCAGCAAAATGCAGGTTCACACACAGTCAGCCAAACACAAGTACACACAGACTATCAGCCAAACTCCAGTTGACACATTCACAGAAACCTTTGCTAGTGTCTAGTTGTTTTCTGCCCCCTTGGGGGCAGATGAGCCTAAAGATATCACTGATGTGCCCCCAGTGGGGCAGGAGTGGCTGCTCCTGAACATGCCACTAAACATATTATCTCTGGTGTCTAGTGGGCTTTCTGCCCCCATAGCAGATAGGGAGCTATGGCCTCATCTGCCCCTCACGGGGGCAGAAAGACTGGGACTCTTTTTGGGGGGAGGGGGGCATTGGCAAACACACATTATGGGCAGTCAACGTCCCTCTTTTATTAAATCCATCCCTGGTGTCTAGTGGGCTTTCTAATAACCCCTATCTGCCCCACCAAGGCAGGCAGATAGACTGTTTCTCAAGCCCATATTTGGCAGCCCCACCCCTACATATTCACAAAAGTACCAACAAGATATATAGTATCTACAATAAAATCAAAGAAACATACTAAATACATTTTAAATACATTAATATATAGCCACCATTATCTTTAAATGTAATGAGATGTCCTAAAATCCGATGGCACCCCAGGTGTGCACCAAGACGTACTGGAGCTGCTAACAGATGCGCTAACTTTACCTGAGCGCACAACCATGGAGAAGTGTGCCGGCCATACTGGGGGCAAAGACTTTGTGTCCCCGGGAAACGCATTAGCAGACCAGAGAGCAGCATATGGGAGGGTACAGCATAATAAGGAGATCAGACTGTCACAAAACAAACCATACACGGACACAGCGAGTGTGTATCTAAGGAAACAGCAGGAGATGCCCCCTACAGAAAAAAAGAGAAAGGTGGCTGGCCAGGGGCTGTACACTGACAGCACACAACTTCATATATCGACTGACTCTCTGGGAAACCCATGATGCCCCGCAGCCTCGTTTACATAGCCTTACCCGAACTGCACCTACCTAAACATGGGCAAAGATAATATGGTAGTTGTTCTTCAGAGTAACTGGTTAATCCCCAACACTGTTGAGATAATAACCATGTACCTCAACAAATGCACTATTTGCCACCTGCATTCTCCTAAACCCCTGCTCAAGGTCATCTCATTGGCCAGTCCATGACCCACAGGAAAATTCAGTGCCCTACATATCGCTTTCATCGGCATGATAGACTGATGTAAATCTATCGATACCTGATAGTTGTGGTCTGCCCTTACTGCAGGTGGATGGAAGCATGCCCTTGCGTACGCTGCAACGCCAAGGCAGCAGCCACATTCCTCACCAGGGAGCTGATACCAAGGTGGGGACTTGCTGACGTCATCCAATCGGATAATAGCAGGCACTTTGTCAACTCTATGTTTCAAGACATCTGCACACTCCTACATATCACTCATAAATTGATCTCAGTGTATCACCCTCCGAGCAACGGCATCATTGAGATACTCAACAGCCTTTTCCAGAAGAAAATTAATAAAATCTCCTCCAGTCACAATACAAAGTGCCTCCACTGCCTCCCGGTAGTCCTCTTTCATTAAGGAACACACCCGACAGCGACCATCACCGCACACCTCACCAAATTGTGACAGGCAGACTAATGTGGACACCCGTCCCAATTATCCAGACAAAATCAAGCACCGACACGAGCTCCCAGGTACTGGAGGATGAGCTGCATGTTTACCTCTCCAAGTTCACTAAGACTGCCAAGTGCTTGACCAAACATGTCCACTACCCCCGAACGGCTCGGGGGCAGACATCAAACTATCCTACCAAACCCTTCAACCTGGGCAAGAAGTCTACGTCCCCAACTTCATGCAGAAATGGAAGCAGGGCCCAGGTCATATGACCCTACAGAGAAATATTCTCAGAATCAACCACCATCAACTTGGAAGGAAGGAAAGCTTGAGTCCTCTGCTCTGAACTATGACCCCAGAGATGAGCTAGAACGCACCTCCATAACTAACGTGGCTTTGATTGCTCAAAAAATACAGAGTAATGCAATGCTGAGCAAATCAGGGCATTGAGGTACCCTGCCCGGGGTAGGCGTTCCATGGGCGTTGCTTGAATGTTCCCACTTGACCATGGTGCTTTTGGTGTTTTGATGCATTACCAGATTTAGAAGACTTTGTGCACCTGGGAATGTGCCAAAAAGATTCACCTCCCCAGGTGAGGCATAACGAGAAGAAATATTTGTATTTCTCCCTGTTATTTTCTCTTTCTATGTGTGCTGAATTCTGCAGCACACATATAAATAGGGAAATACTCTCAGGATTGTTTTTGTGAAGGAAGTTGTCCTTTCTTGCAAAAAAATAATCCTCCTTATGAGGTAGGCACACTTGCACCATGGTACAAGGGTGCCTGCGTTGGCGCACTGCAGCCAAAAGGGCACCAGTGCATGGAAAAAGGCAGGAATGCATCATATTGACTCTAAATACAGAGCTTTCCTGCTCTTTCCCTGTAATGCAATGAAGCACAGCACAGCAAGATGACTTGTGCTGCACTGCATGACTTGGCCAAAAATATGGCCCTAGTGGGTAGATAACAATAGTAATGGTGACAGAGCTCCATCTTGTAAAGATACCCACAATGGCCAGACCATCCCCGTTCATGTCCAGGTCCTGCGCTCCCTACACCTGATAGCATTGGGAAGATATCAGGCCACAGTATCATTTGAGGTATCACAGAATGAACTACTCGAGTTTTTCAGAAATGTTTTGATGCATGTTGTCAATGATGCATGTCTAAATTGAGTTTAACTGCTTCAGTTGGAGTTGCAGAAAACCACAGTGCATTTCTGCAGCATAGCTCAATTCCCATATATGTTTGGCTGCATGGGCGGGACTAATATATACATTTGCCCTTTGTCACAAATTCAGTACCTGTATAGAAAAAGAAAAAGAGTGTGTAGTAAGTGATATTGCAGGGCACTGCCCTGGAAGTATACATGACTTGTGTATGTTTCGCTTCTGTGGCCTACTGAGACAAGAACTTGGAGATGGCTGTCTACTAGGTAAGTTCTTTACTGTGCACATACAACATTTATTTTTCCTGTCCTTCCCGTGAATTTTAACTTTTCCATATCTATTATTGGTCACAGTGCTTATGTCATTCATCGCTTTTGCCTACAACACAGGCACCCTTGCACCATGGTCTAAGAAGGCCTGCGTTGGTGCTAGGATGCCAAAATGCCGTTTGCGCAAGGGAAAAGCACAGGAAAGTACTATATTGGATAAATACAGTTCATTCCTGCCCTTTTCTTGTGACACAAGCAAGTGAAGTAAGGCTACTTTCATATATATGGCCCATAGAGATAGGCGTGTCAGCCTTAGGATGATTTCCCCTACTTGACACACTACTTTTTGCTGAAATTCATTTTTATTTGCTCCAGGACTCTATCCAGTGCTAAAGTTCATGTTCTCTCTCCTTTAAATGTGGTAAAATTGGCTTAAACCTAATTGGCATATTACATTTACTTATATGTCTCTTATTGAGTAGTATACCATAAACCCCAGCCTGTAAATTAAATGTTACTAGTGGACTTGCAATACTTACTGTGACACTTATTTAAGTAGCCCCTTAAAGCATGCCCAGGGTCCTCCATTACAGTCCGAATGCAATTTTAAACTACCAATTCGACTTGGCAATAAATCCCCCTTGCCAAGCCTTAAATGTCCCTTTTATTGCATACACATCACAGGGAAAGCAATACACTGCAATCATTTCAAAAGCGAACTCTTTAGAAACTTCTAATACTTCAAAGAAGGCACCAGGTATGAACATAGTACACTCAGACCTACTTTTTAGTTCCCTTTCTGGACACGTGAATGGTTTCTCAAAGGCAGGCTAATGGTGGGGCCTGCTATATACTCCACAGAACTGCTTTGCTGCACCTGGAAGGACTGCTTTGCTGGCTGGAGCCTGCCTTGAACCCTCAGAGACCAGCCCTGCAGCTTGAGACATGTTCCACTGCTTGAACCCAGGACTACAAGAGTGACTCCTAGGGCTAGTTGGCTGGACTCATGATCAAAGCTTCAGGGACAAATAGCTCCGACCATCTTGAACCCATACCTGGACCCAGCCTGAGGGAGTCCTAACCCCTCAAGGGGTGCTACTTCAGTGTTGGACCCTTGGTGGTGGTGCTAAGTGTGCCCAGATAGCCAAAATACAAACCTTAGAACGTTGAATATTTTTTGCTTAAAACTGCTTTGAGAACTGAGAGGAGGCCTGACATCGTGGCATTCTTGCTACGTTATTCTCTGCAGCAGAAATCCTGTTCAGCCTCCCTTTATCAAAGGGGTATCCCACCTCATGGAACTCTCATCGGCTAGTGTCCAGCCTCATCTCACTCTAGATTTCTACTTTAAAAAAAAAGTTACTTAGTGACTATGAAGGCATCATCACCATGGCTCCCCGATGGCGGTGCTCCCTTTTCGGACACCACCTACAGCCAAACATTTTTCTTCAAATTTCTTCTAAGTCAGAAGTTAAGCGCCAACTGGCTAAATCCAGTCTTTGTACCTGAACTGCCACCTATCATGGTTGTCCATATTTGTTTAATTTTACCAGTCTTGTGCGACTAGACGTCTTCAGTTGGCATGTTGATCTTTTAGGTGCCAGATTTTACCTTACATTTTACAAATTCATAACTCTCGCACTACTGATTGGATTTTTGTCATTTAGGTATCAAATAATTTATAAAGATGTACTCTAAGTTTCTAAATTAATGTTTTTTTTTCTTGTGTTGTGTTTTTATTTTATTTAGAGAGAATTATTGAAGCGCCAGCGAGAAGACCTGGGATGTGGGGGAGCAGATTAGAATCAGAAACAACTGGAGCATGATCAGAGATGACACTACGTTCAATTGAGGAAGAAATAAGATTTTGAGATAAGGATTGTGAAAGAAAGATATTATCTAATCGGGAAAGATAATTATAAGATGGAGAGAAAATAGAGAAATAAATAGTGTCAGGGTGGGAGAGTCTACAATCTGAGATTGGGAAATAGAATTAAGAAATTGCTTATGGGTTTTGTGAGGGATAAAGCGTACCTGGGACTGGTGGTCAATAAAGGGGTCAACAACCTGATTGCAGTCGCCTCCTAGAATAAAGAGATCATCTCTAAACTGATTACATTTTTGTGTAATAGTAGGCCAAAACATATAGTCCGGTTGAGTAGGCCCATAAGCATTAAAACTCAGTTAAAGAGATATTATTAATAAACAATTTGGCTAACAACCATCACCCCTCCATATCTATTTCTTGTGAAAGAACTTTACACATTTCAGTTTTTTATGACATAGAATGATGACACCATTTTTTTAAAGGAAGAGGGGGACACTAAAACTAAACCAACCCAGCCCCTCTTCAATTTCAATGCTTCCGATTCTGTAAGATGGATTGTAAGAGGCAAGGTGGGATAATGTTCTCTCTCTTTCGATTGGGTTATAAAACCTTTCACATTCCAAGAAATAACTCTGAATATACAATATCAACAATATATATAGAACAACACGTTCAGCAATTGAATAATAATGTAAGAGAGAAGAGAAAAAAGGATGAGGAAGAAGATAAAAATGGGGTGGTATCCATGATAGAAAATTGAATAAAGGGATGAGAGATATCAAGAAATCAAGGAAGGAGAAAAGTATAGAGAGAGGATGATGCAATAACTGCAAAAGGAGAAGGAAAAAGTCACTAAAGAGGAAATAGGACAAGGGAAGAGAAATAAGAGTAAGAATAAGAAGAGACAGTACATGTCAAGTGACGACTGTAATACCTACCTCCACAGGGGACTAGAAGGGAAGGATGAGAGACAACAAGGACAGCACACCTAACAATGGGCAATGCACCACACTGGGACATCACTTAAACATAGACAAGAGCGGGAACATGAGGCAGGTATAAAAGAGCCCAACGAACCTGAAAAAGAGTCACAAGGTTATAAAAAGAAAAAAGGACAATGGAGCTAAATAACCTGCATTCAATAAAAGCGGAATCAGAGAAATAATCATTACAGAGGAGCCATTAAAGTCAAGTATTAGGAGGACCAGCGATCTCCATCGAGAAAGTAGAATGGGAATGGATGGATTTTCTGAGATCTGCAAGATCCTCAAATTTAGAGGTTTTGTTCAAAAAGGTGAGCTTAAATAAGCACATGTGGAATAAGCCATATCAAGCACCCAGAGAACGAAGAGCAGGATGGAGATCCAAGAATTCCTTTCGTAGTTTAGCTGTGGCTGTGGAGACATCTTGAGAAATATGCAATTTTGTGCCATGCCAATTCACCTGTTTGTTGGTTTTTGCTGTGTTGAGAACTTGTAGCAGATCTGTGAATTGTAGAAATAGGATAATTACTCCACGGGTTTAGATGGGGCAGATGAGGAAGACAAACGTGGGCCCAGTCTATGTGGCCATTGAATATATAATTTGGAAGAAGCAGAAGGCCTAGGAGCTGTGGAAGGAAAGTGGTGAAGTACGTAACAAGATCATCGCCCTCAGGGACTTAAGGAAGTCCATTCATAGATTATTATGACTAATTCTGTTTTAGAGATCTTTGGTTGATCTTCTTAGATGCAGAACCTCTATCTCCAACATTGATATTCTGGAAGATGAGTCCTGCACGTCGCTAATTTCTTATTCCAGCACAGAAAGGCAGGAGTCCATAGACGACCATTTATTATTCAAAGTCTGCACACAAGACTTTGTTTCCTCAATAAATGGTCTTAAAGTGCAAATTTCCTCCACAACAGTATTCAAAGAGATGGGAGAAACAGATTTTGGAGGAGAGGGAGATTCCTGTTTAATTCTTTTGATGGAAGACGAAGCTAATTGTGACTTAGATGCCATAATTGTCAAATCTATAGGGCGAGAGTACGCCGTTTGCTCCGATCCCTCAGAAAGCTGAGAGGAATTATTGGGGGTTGCAGAATAAGCAGGGCAAGACACTGGCTCGCAGGACTTACGTTTTTTGGAGGAGTGAAGTAAAATGTTGCTCCTACCCATGAAATATCATAGCCAGGAACCAAGAGAAGGCTTGTCTAATGACACCCTAATAATTTGACACAATTTGACATAAAATGCTCCACACCTGGTCAATATTGTGATGAATTATTTGACTTCCCAATATAGATATACTACTCAGCCGAGGAAAATACGAAAGAGAAAGTAGAAAAGATTAAAAAATGGCATTTCCAAGCGCAAAATATTGAAAATTGAGGAGAAGTGAAGAATATCAGGAAAAAAAATGTCAACCGCTAAAGCAGCTGAAAGTTACCTGAAGAAGACTGTTCTTAATACAGGAACATGGTGTGCGATAAAGGTATACTCTTATAGAGAAGGTGATCTGATTCAAGGAAATGCCCCATATTGATGAAAGCAGCGCTAAAACCGGCAAAATTACATCCGTGAAGTCCGATGCGGCGCGGAGCTCCAAGATCATGAAGCCATCTTAGGTCGTGTCACGCGCGACCCCCCTTTGCTTTTTTTCATTTAATTAACTAAAACAATTACATGTTTTTCTTTAAATATTACAGATTAAACTTCATTAAAAAAACACCTAGAAAATACAGGTCAATGATTTTCGTCCCACAATATTTAAATCAACATCATTAAAAATATAACGAAGTAAGTATATAACTTAACCTAAAAAGAAAGTAAATTATTTAGATTTTTTAAACGTAAAAAAATACAAAAAATAGGTAACAAATACTTTTCTTTTACAAGCTTCCACAAAATTCAACTGAACAACAACATCAATGAAAGACACTTCATCACCGAAAAATAGTAAGTATATCATTTGTATTACAAAATGTTTTAAAATAAAGAATAATGAGCACATGCATTAAGCTTATTACCGGTCACAAACAAGCCGATTCTCAAGATAGCCTCATTTGAGACTGGTAAAACTACTTTTAGGATACATCAACTCAAAACGCAATATCGAAATAGGTACTATCACACTGAAAATAGTTTACAATTCATTCCTATGGCCCTCTAGGCCCATAGGAATTAATGATAATAGATTCTACTCCCTATTACAAATTGTGTATAAATAGCAATTTATTTAGCAATTCCTACATGCATTATCAATTGCGACTCAAAAATAGCAATTCCTTAAAAGTAGCTTTTAAGGATTCGCAATTCTTTAGCTTCATACATGTGGTCATAAATTATGAAAATGATCTAATTAACTAAAAATACAACCTTTTCTCTTTTGTTTCACACCATACACTTCACTACAACTGCACCAAAACCATAACAATGAACAACTACGAAGAAAACTACAAAATCTACATTAAAGAAAAATATCAAACTAAGGGGATCATTACGATGGCATAAGGCCCGCCACCGCCAGCTGTGCGGTTTAGTGTCGAGTAATTTCCCCAACTTTAGTTATATTGGAATAATTTAATTTTTTAGGGATTAGTATCCAGCACTTTGCCTGAATTTAGTGATATTGGAGTAGGATTTTACATTTTTTAGGTGTAGTGTCCAGCAGTTTTCCCGAATTTAGTGATATTGGAGTTAACATATAAATTTTTGTGGGTTCAGTGTACAGCACTTACTTTGAATTTAGTAATTTTGGAGTAGAAATAGTAATTTATAGGGTTTAGTGTCCAACACTTCCCCTGAATTTAGTTATATTGGAATAGGAGTATTTCATTTGTAGAGTTTAGTGTACAGAGCTTTCCCTGAATTTATTATATTGGAGTAGGAATATTTAATTTGTAGGGTTTAGTGTCCAGCACTTTCCCTGCGTTTTGTTATATTGTCGAACGAATAATTAATATATAGGGTTTAGAGTCCAACACTTTCCCTGAATTTAGTGATGTTGGAGTAGCAGTAGTAATTTTTTGGGGTTAAGTGTCCAACACTTACTTTAAATTTAAGGGCCGATTAGGATGTCGGTGAGACTGACACCAGTGGCAAATCTATGGGCCGATTACGATGTCTGTGCCACTGCCATCTATACCCGCAGTCAGACAGCCACATTACAATGCAGTCGGTTGAACTGCATTTGGCCCTGGGACCCACTGATATCTTCTGATGGGCTTAATGAGCCTGTCAGACGGTCGGTCTGAATGCATTCGCCACAATGGAGGCAGTGTCTTTTCAGGAACTGCCCATAGTTATATTTCTTCCTTTTTTGAGTGGACTTTGTCTTTTTCTGGAATAAGATTTGAATTGGTTTAGTTTGGGGTTTCCACCGGTATCAGGACAATCTACTGCACCAAATAGTAAGTTATTTTAAATGTATTCAATATGGGTGGGAAATGTTACATGTTACATTTGTTTTGCTGTTAATATATTTTATGTACTATAATATGTGCAATGGATTTATTTTTATTGATGATTTATTTACTTTGTTTAATTTTTGTATTCAGTTAATTGGTAGGATTTATTTTTTATTTTTTTTATTTAATAATTATGTCAATTATTATGGTTAAAATATTATTATTTTTTGCCTAATAAATATATTCAAAAATAGGTTAGGGCATATTTTAGTTACAGATTGGTCTAATCTTAGTTCCTGGTAGCTTTGTTCTCTTTGGATAGCTTTCAGTAGTTTGTGTAGGGTTGGTTGTGCTGGTTGTGGTTGCATTATGCCATCCTTCCACTGCATTGTTGGTTTAAGCCTGTTGGGCTACGGTGCTGTCATACACATTCCACCATGGTCTGTGGAATTTTGGTTGGCGTCTGCGTCCTGCTCTGTGTAGTTGCCCTAACCATGTGTTTTCAAAATAGTCAAGTAGAAGGGATTTTCTATTAGTATGTTGTAATGGTTTGCTACTTCAGTTATGGGAACATAGGCTAGGGCTATTCATTTTTTAATTTGGTATGCAAAATTACTATTTGTAGCATATTCCACACTTAAGATAGACATTTATTGATGACGCCATTAGTCAGACAATCAAAATACTTTTATTCGATTATTAGAAATCAAAAAAAGACATAGATACAAATACATCACAGGATAAAAAAGCAACAGACCATCGAATACAAATTTAGATACAGAATAAATATAAAATACACATAAATTAAAATAAACATGTTTAAAAACTCTCTCAGTATTTCATTTTAAAAACAGCAATAACCAATGTGCAAATAATTAATGACTTAAATATTGTACCCCGTGACCTACATCGCTTCTTGTTAATACGGGCACATGCAACCAAATAGCTTGCTACATGAAAAGTGACACGTGCACTAGATAGAAGTTGCAGAAACAGGAGAGCAGGCCTCACCTGGAGAAAACCAGCCTCTCTCAGGCAGCAAATATTTTTTCCTGATTTCTGCGTAATGATCACAAAATATCATGAAGTGTTGCGTGTCCTGTGTTGAAAAGTTACAAGGTTTGGCCTTTTCTGGTGTGTCCCATGTATTAAAATGGCCTAACGTAAAATGTATTAAATTAAAACGAAATCTAGTTAGAAGAAACCGATGAAACGGTCTCGTTACCAGAGTGAGGTAGGGTTCAAGCCCCGGGGAAGTTATTAGTGCATAGTTTCTTCTAACAGACGGTTTTTCCATCTCCATTGCCTCCCGCTCAACTGTAAACAGGTTTAACAAGGCCATTTTAACCTCCCTCACATCCTCTCTTTTAATACTCCCTGGAGAATAAAAGAGCTCTGGTCTTCCTAATTTTGTCAACATAGCCGTAATATAGACCAGCCATGGAATTTTATGAGCTCTATCCAGAGTGAGGCAGTCCTTAAGAATCATATGATTTAGGGAGATTTCCTGATTAAGCCAGGTTTTAATCCAGCAAATTACAGGATCGGATTTCAATAAGTCTGTAACAAACCCCAGCCCCAACTCTGAATGAGTTGAAAATGTAGGAGTGGACTGTGGTACGGAGAGAAGTGATCTTAAGAATTTATTCTCCACCTTCTGGATGTCATCCTGGTTTGTATATCCCCAAATAGCAGAGCCATAAGTGGCCATTGCCAAGCATTTAGCTTTGTAGACTTTAAGTATGGCCTCCATTGGTCTCTCTCCCAGCCGTTTGGCAAATCCCAGCAGGGCCGCAGATGACCTGGCTACCGCGTTGCTTTTAGACTTCTGTTGGGGACCCCAAGTTCCTTTTTCATCAAAGATGACACCCAGATAAGTAAAAACAGGCACTCTCTTAACTTTCTCCCCTCTACAAAAAAAAGATTTACATTTCCATTTCCTACCACGATCTCCCACCACCATAACCTGAGATTTTGAGGTGTTAATTTTCAGGTCTAGTGAAGTTTTAAAATCACCAAAGGTGGCTAACAGTCTATTCAGGGCCACACCAGATCGGGCTAGAAGAACTGCGTCATCCGCGCATAGGGGGACCGGAATATTGGTTTCTCCTACACGTGGTACGTCCACAGTTGCCTCAGCTAGAGCTGGCTCTAGAGCATTTATGTACAATGTAAAGAGAAGGGGGGCCAGGATGCAACCTTGTCTGACCCCCCTCTCTGATTTGAAATGACTTGTGCACCTCCCCGCTTGAGTTACTCTGACTGATGCTAAGAGGCCACAGTGAAGGTCAGCTAAAAATCCAACTAAGGGGGGATCAATGCCTAATCCCAAAAGGATCTTCCACAGTTTTGACCTATTGACTAGGTCAAACGCTGAGGAGAGGTCCATAAAGGCCATGTATAGAGACCCCTCCTTAGCGATAGTATATTTGCTGATTATGAGTTGGAGATTTAGGCACTGATCCAAGGTGCTTCTTCTAGCCCTGAAACCGTACTGCGCGTTAGACATGATCCCACTGTCCTCAAGCCAGTCTGACAACCTGCCCAATATGACTCTGCCTAAGATTTTAACAGCAGAGTCAATTAGAGAGATGGGCCTATAACAGGCAGGGTCTCCCCGTTGTCCCTTTTTGAAGATTGGAATTATGATGGACTTAGCCCACGACTCAGGTATAATATTTACTCTTACAGCATTGAAGACATTTGTGAGTATCTTCACCCAGAATTTCAGAGCACTCTTATACAGGTCCGCAGGGACCCCGTCTGGTCCAGGGGCCTTGTTTTTTTGTGTATCATTGATTGCTTCTTCAACATCTGCCTCCCCGAAAGCCATTATGGGCCCTAAGTGACAGGGAGCTTGGGCCGCTTGAGAGGGCTCATAACCAATGTTCCCTCTAATTATTTTCCTCTGTGTGCGGCAGTGGAGGGTCTCTGTGCACTGCAACCATGGCTATGTGCGCCAGGAACCGAACCTCGCGTGTCTGCGGCGCCAAATGCCACTCATATTTGGTGCTCTCCTGCCCTCTGTCCCACTCCTTTTTGGTGCCCTCCTGCCCTCTGTCCCTCTCATTTTTGGTGCCCTCCTGCCCTCTGTCCCACTCGTTTTTGGTGCCCTCCTGCCCTCTGCCCCACTCGTTTTTGGTGCCCTTCTGCCCTCTGTCCCACTCGTTTTTGGTGCCCTTCTGCCCTCTGTTCCATCGTTTTTGGTGCCTTTCTGCTCCCTGCTCCCTGCTCCCTGGTGTCCGTCCCTCCTCCCTGGTGTCCGTCCCTGCTCCACTGTGTCTGTCCCTGCTCCCCGGTGTCTGTCCCTGCTCCATGGTGTCCGTCCCTGCTCCACTGTGTCTGTCCCTGCTCCCCGGTGTCTGTCCCTGCTCCCTGGTGTCCGTCCCTGCTCCACTGTGTCTGTCCCTGCTCCACGGTGTCTGTCCCTCCTCCCTGGTGTCCGTCCCTGCTCCACTGTGTCTGTCCCTGCTCCCCGGTGTCTGTCCCTGCTCCATGGTGTCCGTCCCTGCTCCACTGTGTCTGTCCCTGCTCCCCGGTGTCTGTCCCTGCTCCCTGGTGTCTGTCCCTGCTCCACAGTGTCCGTCCCTGCTCCACTGTGTCTGTCCCTGCTCCCCGGTGTCTGTCCCTGCTCCATGGTGTCTGTCCCTGCTCCCTGATTTCTGTCCCTGCTCCTCGGTGTCTGTCACTGCTCCCCGGTGTCTGTCCCTGCTCCCCGGTGTCTGTCCCTGCTCCCCGGTGTCTGTCCCTGCTCCCCGGTGTCTGTCCCTGCTCCCCGGTGTCTGTCCCTGCTCCCCGGTGTCTGTCCCTGCTCCACGGTGTCCGTCCCTGCTCCCCGGTATCTGTCCCTGCTCCCTGGTGTCTGTTCCTGATCCCTGATGTCTGTCCCTGCTGCCTGATGTCTGTCCCTGCTCCACAGTGTCCGTCCCTGCTCCCCGGTGTCCGTCCCTGCTCCCCGGTGTCTGTCACTGCTCCCTGATGTCTGTCCCTGCTCCACGGTGTCTGTCCCTGCTCCACGGTGTCCGTCCCTGCTCCCCGGTGTCTGTCACTGCTCCCTGATGTCTGTCCCTGCTCCCCGGTGTCTGTCCCTGCACCCTGGTGTCTGTCCCTGCTCCCCGGTATCTGTCCCTGCTCCCCGGTGTCTGTCCCTGCTCCACGGTGTCTGTCCCTGCTCCACGGTGTCTGTCCCTGCTCCCTGTCCCTGCTCCCCGGTGTCTGTCCCTGCTCCCCGATGTCTGTCCCTGCTCCCCGATGTCTGTCCCTGCTCCCCGGTGTCTGTCCCTGCTCCCTGGTGTCTGTCCCTGCTCCACAGTGTCCGTCCCTGCTCCACTGTGTCTGTCCCTGCTCCCCGGTGTCTGTCCCTGCTCCATGGTGTCTGTCCCTGCTCCCTGATTTCTGTCCCTGCTCCACGGTGTCTGTCCCTGCTCCACGGTGTCTGTCCCTGCTCCCCGGTGTCTGTCCCTGCTCCACGGTGTCCGTCCCTGCTCCCCGGTATCTGTCCCTGCTCCCTGGTGTCTGTTCCTGATCCCTGATGTCTGTCCCTGCTGCCTGATGTCTGTCCCTGCTCCACGGTGTCCGTCCCTGCTCCCCAGTGTCCGTCCCTGCTCCCCGGTGTCTGTCACTGCTCCCTGATGTCTGTCCCTGCTCCACGGTGTCTGTCCCTGCTCCACGGTGTCCGTCCCTGCTCCCCGGTGTCTGTCACTGCTCCCTGATGTCTGTCCCTGCTCCCCGGTGTCTGTCCCTGCACCCTGGTGTCTGTCCCTGCTCCCCGGTATCTGTCCCTGCTCCCAGGTGTCTGTCCCTGCTCCACGGTGTCTGTCCCTGCTCCACGGTGTCTGTCCCTGCTCCCCGGTGTCTGTCCCTGCTCCCTGGTGTCTGTCCCTGCTCCCCGGTGTCTTTTCCTGCTCCCCGATGTCTGTCCCTGCTCCCCGATGTCTGTCCCTGCTCCCTGGTGTCTGTCCCTGCTCCCTGGTGTCTGTCCCTGCTCCCCGGTGTCTGTCCCTGCTCCACGGTGTCTGTCCCTGCTCCGCGGTGTCTGTCCCTGCTCCCCGGTGTCTGTCCCTGCTCCCCGGTGTCTGTCCCTGCTCCCCGGTGTCTTTCCCTGCTCCCCGATGTCTGTCCCTGCTCCCTGGTGTCTGTCCCTGCTCCCTGGTGTCTGTCCCTGCTCCCCGGTGTCTGTCCCTGCTCCACGGTGTCTGTCCCTGCTCCCCGGTGTCTGTCCCTGCTCCCCGGTGTCTGTCCCTGCTCCACGGTGTCCGTCCCTGCTCCCCGGTATCTGTCCCTGCTCCCTGGTGTCTGTTCCTGATCCCTGATGTCTGTCCCTGCTGCCTGATGTTTGTCCCTGCTCCACGGTGTCCGTCCCTGCTCCCCGGTGTCCGTCCCTGCTCCCCGGTGTCTGTCACTGCTCCCTGATGTCTGTCCCTGCTCCACGGTGTCTGTCCCTGCTCCACGGTGTCCGTCCCTGCTCCCCGGTGTCTGTCACTGCTCCCTGATGTCTGTCCCTGCTCCCCGGTGTCTGTCCCTGCACCCTGGTGTCTGTCCCTGCTCCCCGGTATCTGTCCCTGCTCCCCGGTGTCTGTCCCTGCTCCACGGTGTCTGTCCCTGCTCCACGGTGTCTGTCCCTGCTCCCTGTCCCTGCTCCCCGGTGTCTGTCCCTGCTCCCCGATGTCTGTCCCTGCTCCCCGATGTCTGTCCCTGCTCCCCGGTGTCTGTCCCTGCTCCCTGGTGTCTGTCCCTGCTCCACGGTGTCCGTCCCTGCTCCACTGTGTCTGTCCCTGCTCCCCGGTGTCTGTCCCTGCTCCATGGTGTCTGTCCCTGCTCCCTGATTTCTGTCCCTGCTCCACGGTGTCTGTCCCTGCTCCACGGTGTCTGTCCCTGCTCCCCGGTGTCTGTCCCTGCTCCACGGTGTCCGTCCCTGCTCCCCGGTATCTGTCCCTGCTCCCTGGTGTCTGTTCCTGATCCCTGATGTCTGTCCCTGCTGCCTGATGTCTGTCCCTGCTCCACGGTGTCCGTCCCTGCTCCCCGGTGTCCGTCCCTGCTCCCCGGTGTCTGTCACTGCTCCCTGATGTCTGTCCCTGCTCCACGGTGTCTGTCCCTGCTCCACGGTGTCCGTCCCTGCTCCCCGGTGTCTGTCACTGCTCCCTGATGTCTGTCCCTGCTCCCCGGTGTCTGTCCCTGCACCCTGGTGTCTGTCCCTGCTCCCCGGTATCTGTCCCTTCTCCCCGGTGTCTGTCCCTGCTCCACGGTGTCTGTCCCTGCTCCACGGTGTCTGTCCCTGCTCCCCGGTGTCTGTCCCTGCTCCCTGGTGTCTGTCCCTGCTCCCCGGTGTCTTTCCCTGCTCCCCGATGTCTGTCCCTGCTCCCCGATGTCTGTCCCTGCTCCCTGGTGTCTGTCCCTGCTCCCTGGTGTCTGTCCCTGCTCCCCGGTGTCTGTCCCTGCTCCACGGTGTCTGTCCCTGCTCCGCGGTGTCTGTCCCTGCTCCCCGGTGTCTGTCCCTGCTCCCTGGTGTCTGTCCCTGCTCCCCGGTGTCTGTCCCTGCTCCCCGATGTCTGTCCCTGCTGCCCGATGTCTGTCCCTGCTCCCTGATGTCTGTCCCTGCTCCCCGGTGTCTGTCCCTGCTCCCCGATGTCTGTCCCTGCTGCCCGATGTCTGTCCCTGCTCCCTGATGTCTGTCCCTGCTCCTCGATGTCTGTCCCTGCTCCTCGATGTCTGTCCCTGCTCCCCCGGTGTCTGTCCCTGCTCCCTGATGTCTGTCCCTGCTCCCTGATGTCTGTCCCTGCTCCACGGTGTCTGTCCCTGCTCCACGGTGTCTGTCCCTGCTCCCGGGTGTCTGTCCCTGCTCCCTGGTGTCTGTCCCTGCTCCCCGATGTCTGACCCTGCTCCACGGTGCCTATCCCTGCTCCCTGGTGTCTGTCCCTGCTCCACGGTGTCTGTCCCTGCTCCCTGGTGTCTGTCCCTGCTCCCTGGTGTCTGTCCCTGCTCCACGGTGTCTGTCCCTGCTCCACGGTGTCTGTCCCTGCTCCCCGGTGTCTGTCCCTGCTCCCCGATGTCTGACCCTGCTCCACGGTGTCTGTCCCTGCTCCCTGGTATCTGTCCCTGCTCCACGGTGTCTGTCCCTGCTCCACGGTGTCTGTCCCTGCTCCCTGGTGTCTGTCCCTGCTCCCTGGTGTCTGTCCCTGCTCCCTGGTGTCTGTCCCTGCTCCCTGGTGTCTGTCCCTGCTTCACGGTGTCTGTCCCTGCTCCACGGTGTCTGTCCCTGCTCCACGGTGTCTGTCCCTGCTCCACGGTGTCTGTCCCTGCTCCACGGTGTCCGTCCCTGCTCCACGGTGTCTGTCACTGCTCCCTGATGCCTGTCCCTGCTCCCCGGTGTCTGTCCCTGCACCCTGGTGTCTGTCCCTGCTCCCCGGTATCTGTCCCTGCTCCCCGGTGTCTGTCCCTGCTCCCTGGTGTCTGTCCCTGCTCCACGGTGTCTGTTCCTGCTCAACGGTGTCTGTCCCTGCTCCCTGGTGTCTGTCCCTGCTCCCCCGGTGTCTGTCCCTGCTCCCTGATGTCTGTCCCTGGTCCCTGATGTCTGTCCGTGCTCCCTGATGTCTGTCCCTGCTCCCTGATGTCTGTCCCTGCTCCCCGATGTCTGTCCCTGCTCCCTGGTGTCTGTCCCTGCTCCACGGTGTCTGTCCCTGCTCCCTGGTGTCTGTCCCTGCTCCCTGGTGTCTGTCCCTGCTCCACGGTGTCTGTCCCTGCTCCACGGTGTCTGTCCCTGCTCCCCGGTGTCTGTCCCTGCTCCCCGATGTCTGACCCTGCTCCACGGTGTCTGTCCCTGCTCCCTGGTGTCTGTCCCTGCTCCACGGTGTCTGTCCCTGCTCCCTGGTGTCTGTCCCTGCTCCCTGGTGTCTGTCCCTGCTCCACGGTGTCTGTCCCTGCTCCACGGTGTCTGTCCCTGCTCCACGGTGTTTGTCCCTGCTCCACGGTGTCTGTCCCTGCTTCCTGGTGTCTGTCCCTGCTCCCTGGTGTCTGTCCCTGCTCCACGGTGTCTGTCCCTGCTCCACGGTGTCTGTCCCTGCTCCACGGTGTCCGTCCCTGCTCCCCGGTGTCTGTCACTGCTCCCTGATGTCTGTCCCTGCTCCCCGGTGTCTGTCCCTGCACCCTGGTGTCTGTCCCTGCTCCCCGGTATCTGTCCCTGCTCCCCGGTGTCTGTCCCTGCTCCCTGGTGTCTGTCCCTGCTCCACGGTGTCTGTCCCTGCTCCACGGTGTCTGTCCCTGCTCCCTGGTGTCTGTCCCTGCTCCCTGATGTCTGTCCTTGCTCCCTGATGTCTGTCCCTGCTCCCTGATGTCTGTCCCTGCTCCCTGATGTCTGTCCCTGCTCCCCGATGTCTGTCCCTGCTCCCTGGTGTCTGTCCCTGCTCCCTGGTGTCTGTCCCTGCTCCACGGTGTCTGTCCCTGCTCCACGGTGTCTGTCCCTGCTCCACTGTGTCTGTCCCTGCTCCACGGTGTCTGACCCTGCTCCATGGTGTCTCTCCCTGGTTTTAGTTTGGTTGGTAACCGAGGCCTTTCCATTTTTACTAAAATTATATATATATATATATATACTATTTTCATAAGGACTTTCAACCTGCTTTCTTCAAAATGGCCTGATATGTTTGTCATTCGCATTTTATTACGCACACTATAGTATAAAACATGGATCAATGTGGGTCAGCCCGTTTTACCATTTCAAAAATATTTTTGAAGGCCCAGGTGCTTCTTTAGCAATAACTTTTTGAAAAATCTTGTTAAAATATTTCTCTCCGTGTGAGCTACATTCAGTTGTCTGTGAAACGTCTAAACTAATGGTCTTGATCGTTCGTCTCTCCCTTACAGGACAGGAGAGCTGGAGGAATGCAACGCAACACAAAGGACCACAAACAGCCCCTCAGTAGTGCACAATGACGATTCTTACAGGGCACAGCTGGGGGCTGATTGTAGGTCCTTTGAATTAGTGTTCGTGTTAATTGCAGCGCACCTGGGCGCTACAGTTAACATGAATACTAAAGGTTCACAATCAGCCCCGCAGCTGTGCGGTGTAAGAAAAGGAATGCAGAGTGTCAAACACAAGCACACGCTGTGTTTGAGACTGCTTTTTTTCTCAATCTCCCGCAACGAGGAAATGGCACTTTTTCACGCCGCTCGCATTTTAAAAGCGGCGGCGCGAACGGTGTTGCTGGAGTGCGCGCTAAATTCAGCAACCTGCGCGCTTAGGGTGACTTCTCTGCGCGCGCGCTCACCCGCGCAGCTTGTTGGGAACAGTGCTCATAACTTGGCTGGGAATAGATATTACCAAAATGGGCGAGCACAGCGCGTCTGGGATGGTACATTCCATGTTATTATTCTCTAGCCCAGAAAAGAAAGGCTGGTTAATAATGGCCCAGAATTTTGCACTATCCCTCAAGACCTCTTCTGATAGCAAATCAGTCCAGCTTTTTTGTATATTTTCCTTAATATTGCTATTTGTACTCTATTTCTGGGCGATTATTTCAGTGCTTTGTAAAGGGCAGAGTGTGCTTTGGAGCAGTTATGGTCAAACCATCTGTTGCCGCAATGGTTGCCAGGTTTATTTTTAGTCCTCAAGTCATTGTTAACTTGTTGGCATATAACGTTGAATGCATCAACTATCTTGATGTTAGTGGCTGAGTGGTCCAAACAAATTCCCACCTCCGGTTCAACCTTACCCAAAAGATCATATAAGAAATTTTCCGGGATCAGGTTAGCCCATTTTAATCTTCTGCCCTGATCTTTTGGTCGGAGATCCATGTCAGTTAGGACATGCATGTTTTTAAAACTCCAGAGCCCCCCTGGGACCACCTCTAATGTCACAGGGTTATGATCGCTAAAAACTGAGTCTACTACCCTATAATTTAAAACATTTGGCAAAACTAAAAAAGACAAACAAAGGTAATCGATGACTGTTCCTGTGTGGCTGCCCTTAAATGTAATCGACCTAGGTCCATCAACTCCGCAGCCTGATTCATATAAATTCAAGGAGGCCAAGAGGCTCTCCAGAGCTTCCCCTTGCTTTGTATGTTGGAAGTGAGTTAGACGCGAGTGTGGGGGCCCTCGCCATCTTCCGGGGAACACTCCAGGCTACAGGGATGAATATTAAAGTCGCCCATGAGGAGAACCTCAAAAGTATTCTGGTTGTTTTTATAGCCTTCAAGGAATTCCTCTAGGGAGACCAGCAGCCTGATTCATCAAGCTGATTTGCGCTCGCAAAGGGCCAGATTCTGAGAATCTGGCCCTTTGCGAGTGCGATTTTTGCATTTGGGATTCATCATCCCAAATGCAAAAATCACTATTACCGAAATCGCATATTTGCGAGGAATTGGATTTAAGGAATCTCTAATAGAGATTCCTTAAATGCAATTCATCAACTAATTAGAAATAGCGAAATCGCAATATTTGGTCTCAATTTACCACCAAGTCTGACTTGGTGGTAAATTGTGAAAATAGTGTAAAAAGCACTTTAGTGCATTTTTTTCTTTTGCATGTTACACACACACATGTCCTTTGGACATGTGTGTGCGCAACACCTGTTCAAATGTGCATTTAAGGGGTGCTACAGGGTGTCCTTTGGACACCCCTGGCACCCTTAAAATCGCTATCTTATTTGCGAGTAGCAAATTGCTACTCGCAAATAAGGGATACTCCCCATTCATTCCTATGGGCCTTTTGGCCCATAGGAATGAATGGGGAGTTATTCCTTATTTGCGAGTAGCAAATTGTTACTCGCAAATAAGGAATGTGTAGGAATCGCTATTTATTTAGCAATTCCTACATGAATACCGTTTTGCGATTCGCTATGAATCGCTATTAGGGGCTCGCAAAATGGCCCGTTGATGAATCCGGCCGCAGGTGCTGATTAAGACTGACACTATCGGGGGAATCATAAAAGTTGATAAATAATATAGTTTAGTGACAGATAGTTCTACAATTAAACAATTTTGGGAACCTGAATCGAGCTGTTTTAACGATCCATTCATATTCAATGAAACTAAAAGAGCCAAACCTCAATTTGCTCTGCCTGTCAGTCCAGCAATAGCCGGAATATAAAAATGAGCATAGCCGTCCAAGATAAGGCTATTTGTTGTGTCCCAGGTTTCTTGGAATTCTATGATATCATAACTTTTGACAAAACCTTAACCAGTTCTCGTCCTGCAGTTTAGATCTAATCCCAGCAGTATTCAACTAAGGGTTCTCCAGATGTTGTCTTTTCTATTTTATTGTTTAGTGTCACACAGTTTTGGCAGTGTAGTATTTAGTGTTAGTTTCATGTTGTGTTATTGGTGAATAGTATAATTGTTTATTAGTTATGCATTATTAATTATGATATGTGTTGTAATTCATTTTTTATTGTATTAAATTATGATATGGAATTGTATATGTTTTTGAGGGAGGGTGTTGTCTTTATTTTCTGCAGGTATACGTTCCAGAGTTATGGTTGGTTGGTGGGGACGAAGATGTGTTGTTTTTTTTTTAAAAGAAATGTTATATAGTTTCATTGAAACAAATATTTTTAAATACATTTCCTTTTTTGGGGGGGTTTCCTGGAGCGTTTCTTTTTTGTAATCTATTTTTTGAGTTTTTGAAGGTTCAACTACAGAGATGATTGCATTGTTGGATCCCTATGTCCATATTTATATTTCATCCTTTTTTGAGTGGATTTTGTCTTTTTCTGGAATAAGATTTGAATTGCTTTAGTTTGGGGTTTCCACCGGTATAAGGACAATGTACTGCACCAAGTTGTAAGTTATTTTAATTGTATTCAATATGGGTGGGAAATGTTACATGTTCCATTTGTTTTGCTGTTAATATATTTTATGTACTAACATATGTGCAATGGATTTATTTTTATTGATGATTTATTTACTTTGTTTAATTTTTGTATTCAGTTAATTGGTAGGATTTTTTTTATTTATTTTAATTTAATAATTATGTCAGTTATTATGGTTAAAATATTATTATTTTTTGCCTAATAAATATATTCAAAAATAGGTTAGGGCATATTTTAGTTACAGATTGGTCTAATCTTAGTTCCTGGTAGCTTTGTTCTCTTTGGATAGCTTTCAGTAGTTTGTGTAGGGTTGGTTGTGCTGGTTGTGGTTGCATTATGCCATCCTTCCACTGCATTGTTGGTTTTAGCATCTTGGGCTACGGTGCTGTCATACACATTCCACCATGGTCTGTGGAATTTTGGTTGGCGTCTACATCCTGCTCTGTGTAGTTGCCCTAACCATGTGTTTTCAAAATAGTCAATTAGGGGGGGGTGGTAATTTTGTTTCATTTGATTGATAGAAGGGATTTTCTATTAATATGTTGTAGTGGTTTGCTACTTCAGTTATGGGAACATTGGGTAGGGCTTTTCATTTTTTAATTTGGTATGCAAAATTACTATTTGTAGCATATTCTACACTTAAGATAGACATTTATTGATGACGCCATTCGTTTTGCTTAAAGTGATCGTAGCATTCATGTATTGCTGTTTAGGAGTACATTTTAAAATTGCCTCTATCATTGCTTGTTCGAAGTCTATGATTATTTTTTGGGGGAAGTAATTCTTAGTTTGTTCCGTAAATTGTGTTAGGAGTTCTATATAAGTTGTATATTGTATATTAGGTAGTAATGTGTATTCATAAATGGGTTATTGGTGCTGTGGTATTCCTCATGGATGGTATATAGTTGGTAAAATGCTTTAGGACATATTTTAAATGTCCCATCCATCATCCATGTTTTGCATTGTCCATTTCTTTGTATATTAGTAGGGGTGGCAAAGATAATAATGCTTTTTTCTTGACTTTTGTTGTCATAAAGAAGGAATTGCTCTTTTTTGTGTGTAATTGTGAATTCAGGCAGGATCTCTACTTCGCTAAATGTTTTTGGGGCTGGTTGTGTTTGGCTGATCGATTTTTTGTTCGGGCTATTAGGCCTTTAAGTGTTAGGATGGCAGGTATTTGGCCAGTTGTGTGCTTTGGAACATGGGTTACGATATTTTTTATATTTCAGTACTTGGCTGTTGGGAGCTAGTGCTTGCTTCTTTAACGTTTTCTAAAATGTCTCTGATTTCTATTTCAGTGATGTTGGGGGGAGGTTATGTTCTTTTACATTTATCACTGTAGTTACCCTAGTTGTTGCCATCCGATAGCAGGAATTAGAGTAGTATTTGGTAAATTTCCAGTGAATAGGTTTAGATGATGTCCTTTCCTGGCTGTAATTGTAGCCCATGTAACAGAGCAAAAGTTTCCTTTTTTGAGAGGTTATGAGGTTATACTGTAAAAGTGTATATAAATATAAATGAGTAAATGCAATGCCTATATTTTCACTGTTACATGTTTATTCCTTTAAATACTTAGATATATGCTGTGCTTGTATTTTCTTTATTTTTTTGAAGATATTTGTTTTTTTCCTTCTTTCAGGTTTTTGATTGGACCTGTTTGAGGGGGGGTGGAATGTATTTATTATTTAGAGTTAAATGTTATTTCGCTCAGGTTCAGTTCAGGGCAGTTAGCATTTAATTGCTTTTTTCCCAGTTTATTTAAAATACTCCTTACTATTTGAGGTGAATATTTCTGTTCATTTAATTTAGCTTGATTCTTTGCAGTTGGTGAAGACTGTAGTAGAGAGAAAAATGTGGGAAAACATTTATTAGTTTTATTTGTTAGGAAATATTGGTTTGCCGATTAGATGGCTATATTTCAAAATTAATTATTTTCTTGTCTCAGTAACATATTGTTTGTAAAATGTTGCACAGTTTGTTTTCTCTGCAGCATTTCTTTTTGTTTAGGTTTCTTAGATTAAGATGCTTAGATCTGTAGAAATGAGAAAAAACATGGGCATATGTTTCTTTATTAAATGTGGCAGGTTTTAGCTATGGTAAGTTTAGAGACAGTCCTGTTTAGATTTATTAGATATTGTACTTACTTTTTATATAGGTTGTTTAATGTAGACGTTTTGAAGGTCTTTAGTATGCACAGCAAACTGGCAGTGTTTTGTTCTTTTTCAATCTTTGTAGGTTATGAGGTAATTTTTTTGCAAATTAATTTGCGTCTTTTGTTATTTTAATTAAGTAAACGTTTCAATTGGTTTTTGATGTTTATACTTTTATTTTATTGGTTCTTATAGTCTATTAATTATTTTGGCAAAATCTTTTATTTATTTAAAGGAGTATTTCACATTAAAAATGTATATATTTTAGGAAATATACATGTTTCAATATGTTTAAAAAGGAGTTCATTGCATTTCATATATATGTTTAGTAATTTTGTAATGGTGGTAAATGTTTATTGGTACATCGTTTTTAATTTATATTTATTAAATATAGAATCTTTTGTATATTTACATTATACATTTTAATTTTATTAAAAAATGATTATATATCTTTTATTTTGTTTAATTTATTTTATATGTGTTATGATTTGGTTGGTTTCTATATATATTAAAATGTGTTAATTGTTATGTTTCGATGTTTAAATATTTTTTTATGATATTTATGTTCTTAATATTTTGAGTTTTTATATTTTTGTTAAATTCAATGTTTATTCAGTTTTTGCAATATATATTTTTTTACAATATGTTTGTATTCGAAAATAGATACATCGTTTTTTACAACAATATTTTTTTTTCTATACTTTTGCATTTTTAATGGTAAATATATTTAGTCAATATTTTTGTATGCGATATTAGGGCCCGATTCACAGAACTAACAAGACAAAATCCTAAACTTACTACCATTTACTCATTTTGGTATTCACGGAAGGCACTACTCATTGATGAGTAAGTGCCTTCTGTGAATACCAAAATGAGTAAGTGCACTTGTATAGTTCTCAAACATGATTAAATCAAAAGCATCCATCTCCTTATTATAGACTGAGGACACAATAGAAGACCACTGTTGTTTGTACATGACCTAAAGATGACTTCTTCATGATCAGCATTTAGAGTCTATGGGCACAACTCAAGTCTGTATACATGCCAGAGGCACCAGGATCTAACAGAGGAGTATTAGAGACAAAATGACCAGGATAGACTTGAATGATCGATGACAACACAAACAAGCGTCAATTAGATCCACCATAGAAACTAAAAACTATAGGGAGAGTGGAACCTCCCATTCCTTTTTCCCTTTAGAACTGTACATTTCCACAGCAGATGGGTAAGACTCCCACAATTGAGAAACAAACCTCTCTTATGTTTTTGTTTCTTTTCAGTGTTGGACAAGGGGTCTCTAGTGGATCTGAACTGCATTGGCTCATCAGGCACATCAGCAGATAGACCAACTGGCCCAGTAATTTGCTCAGTCTGCCTATAAACTAGGGAAGAAAGAGTAGAAGTGAATCCTTGGCTTCTCCTTTTTGTCAGATGTTCAAAAAATGAGGAAGCTCCATCAACATTTGCCATCTCATCCTTTAACTACCCCTTCAACTCTCTCTGAAATAAAGTCATCTGAGTAAGTTCCACCTAGGTCGTCTCAGCTGCAAGCTCACAAAACTGAGATGAGTACTTCAGAATTTCCCTGAGAGATCTTCCATAAGGCATTCTCTGCAAAAGCTTCAAGATCTTGTTTCTCCATTATCTTTTTGAACCTTGCCAAAAAGATTCACAATTATTCAAGTAAGGATATTTAGGGACAAACAGAGAAGTTGCCAAGGCCAGAACTCAAGGAACTAATCAAATATTGCAAAATGTTCCAAGTCAAAAGGCAAAAAACTATGAGGCCATTCAAAAACACCAGGCAAAGGAAAAACAGCCGGGAAGGGAAAATAAAAGAGAATGAAAACCTGAAGTGGACTAGCTGCTGTGTCATCTTAAAAGGCAGCTGGACACCCTCAGGTAGGTGATTTCTATTTTGGTGTTGAAAAGAGAAGGAACAGCAGCCAAGAATCCAGGAGCCCAAAGTAAAAACAGACCCCGGTGAGAGATCCTCCCAGCCCACAGCTGCAGCACTCATATGACTTCTTAAGAGCCATGGGACACATTAGACCCCACAAGATATTGCAGTTCTAGGGCACCCCTGAGACCGAGAAGCTGCGGGTACAACATATGGTGATTTAGACTGTACAACATTTGTTCTACAATATCTGTTACCAGCTACAATGCAATGCTGGCATGAAATACATTTTGCCAAAGTAAGTGAACTAAGGGAAAGTGTATATTAAGGCAAGCATGATGTGCTGCAAAGAAGGACAGGTTTTCCTGGAATTTTTTTTCTCATTGGTTAGGGAGTAAAAGAAATGAAAATAAAACTAGTACTGTGATGACCAGAGAAAGAAAACTGACTTCAAACAGTTTGGGGGCCAGTTAGGATGGCGGTCGGAAAACTACCCTGATCACCATGGAAGCGGTAAAATAACCGTCCATCTGGACCGTGAATAAACCAGCTGTCAAATTAGAATCAACCCCCAAAAAAGACCGACTGCAGCTGTAGCGGGCAAATAAAGACCGCCCGTCGTGGGCGGTGATGTCCAAACTCCGACGCCGATGTTCGGAAATGCAGCGGAAAATCTACAACCCACTGCAATCATAGCAGAGACACCGTACAGGAAATTAGGACATCCCTGAGTCCCCCGCGGTATGATCTGCTGTCTCCGACGGCTCCGGTCACACACTGGAGTGAATGGGAGAGCCAGTGGAAGTGCTGCAGCTCAGCCACCGCAGCGGACGAACCATAGTAAACATGGCGGACGATGCAAAAACCCCACAATAATGCCAAACAATGCACAAATCAAAGTAGCCATGCCCCCCCCAAATACACCAAACACATCCCAATGAAACAAATACATGCCAAACAGAAACTTACAATTCCCAGGACAACACCCACAACAATCCTGACAGCAAAACCCCATTGGGACACATCCTCATAGCTGAGTATAAAACCAGCCCCTTCCCTGACCACAATCCTTTGCAACACTCCAGAAGAGAAGGGAATCCACCAGATCAGAGAGGAGAGGCAAAATAACACAGCACACTCAACACCACCACCACCACACCAGCACCAACAAGCCCCCAGAACATAACACATCTCACACACCAACATCACACCCACCACCCACACCCCTGCACCCACAAACACTTTGAACACCACACACCATGTCCTCACATAAAATGCCCAAATTCACAGAGAGTGAGTTGACAATCATGGTAAATGAGCTAGTCAGAGTGGAACCACAACTGTTTTGTAGCCTTGTCCAACAGACACCATTAGCCACAAGGACACAAATGTGGGAGAGGATAGTCCAAAGGGTCAATGCAGTAGGGACCACCCCGCGATCCATGAACGAGATCATGAAGCGGTGGCATGATCTGAAGAGGGTTGTCAAAGAGAGGAGAAGCAAGAACTGGGAGCTGGCTAACCAGACTGGCAGTGGCACTCCCATCCCACCGAAAACATTCAGACCATAGGAGGAGAAGGTGCTTGCCATACTGCATCCCGAGAGTCTCACAGGAGTATCCGGGGGAGTGGAGGCTGGTACAAAGAAATGTTAACCAACACAGTGATATATACTTTCTTGCACAACCAAAAACCCACACCACCCAAGACAAATCCCATCCATCTGCACCACACACCCACAAAAACTTGTCTCACAGATCCAACCTTTACTCACTCCCTTTTACCCTAAACGTAGCTAGCAATATTACCATGGGAGCATGAGCACAGGCAGCCTGCACTACTATTCCCACCATCCCCCCTGTCCTAAACCCCAGCAGGATGGAGCCCTCCACCACCCCACCCACAAGCATGTGTCAGCCATTACATCACCCTCATCAAACTAACAGGTAGGTAGCCATCTTCCATGTGAGGTCTGTTTGGGGGAGGGAAGCTTTTACCACTACTCCCACCATGCCCCCGTCCCACACCCCAGCAGGTTGGAGCCCTCCCCCACCCCTTACATCATCCTCATCAAACTAACAGGTAGGTAGCCATCTTCGATGTGAGATCTGTTTGGGAGAGGGAGGCCTCCACTACTACTCCCACCATGCCCCCTGTCCCACAGCATCATCAACATAAATCCCTCCACCACCCCACCC
This sequence comes from Lissotriton helveticus, assembly GCF_964261635.1. Taxonomy (NCBI): domain Eukaryota; kingdom Metazoa; phylum Chordata; class Amphibia; order Caudata; family Salamandridae; genus Lissotriton; species Lissotriton helveticus. The sequence continues at coordinate 916,893,558 of NC_136059.1, read as the reverse complement.
ACAAGCCTGTGTCAGCCATTACATTACCCTCATCAAACTAACAGGTAGGTAGCCAACTTGCCTGGGAGGTCTGTTTGGGGGAGGGAAGCCTGTACCACTTCTCCCATTATGCCCCCTGTCCCACACCCCAGCAGGATGGATCACTTCCCCACAAACCCCAGAAGCAGTTGGAAGCCATTGCATTGCTCACCTTCACTTAACAGGTAGGTAGGCATCTTGCCTGGGAAGTCTGTTTGGGGGTGGGAAGCCTGTACCAGTACTCCCACCATGCCCCCTGTCCCACACCCCAGCAGGATGGATCATTCCCCGACACCACCCAAAAGCAGTTGGAAGCCATTGCATTGCTCACCTTCATCTAACAGGTAGGTAGCCATCTTGCCAGGGAGGTCTGTTTGGGGGGGAGGCCTGTAACATTACTCCCACCATGCCCCCTGTCCTACACCCCAGCAGGATGGAGCACACCCCCACACCCACCAGAAGCGGTTGAAAGCCATTGCATTGCTCACCTTCACCTAACAGGTGGTAGCCATCTTGCCTGGGAGGTCTGTTTGGTGGAGGGAGGCCTGTTCCACTTCTCCCACCATGCCCCATCCCACACCCCAGCAGGATGGAGCACTTCCCCACACCACCCAGAAGCAGTTGAAAGCCATTGCATTGCTCACCTTCATATAACAGGTAGGTAGCCATCTTGCCTGGGAGGTCCGTTTGGGGATGGGAGGCCTGCACTACTACTCCCACCATGCCCCCTGTCCCACAGCAGCATCAAGATGGATCCCTCCACCACCACACCCACAAGCCTGTGTCAGCCATTACCTCACCCTCATCAAACTAACAAGTAGGTAGCCATCTTCCCTGTGAGATCTGTTTGGGGAGGGAGGCCTGTACCACTACTCCCACCATGCCCCCTGTCCCACACCCCAGCAGGATGGATCACTCCTCCACGCCACCCAGAAGCAGTTTGAAGCCATTGCATTGCTCACCTTCACCTAACAGGTAGGTATCCATCTTGTCTGGGAAGTCTGTTTGGGGGAGGGAGGCCTGCACTACTACTCCCACCATGCCCCCTGTCCCGCACCCCAGCAGGATGGATCACTCCTTCCAACCCAGAAGCAGTTGGAATCCATTGCATTGTTCACCTTCACCTAACAGGAAGGTAGCCTGTACATGCACCCATAAATTTGTCACAAGTGAAATGTTGCCATATGGCAACACCAGACCTCTCAAAGCCCAAATATGCACATTGACCCGCTTGACACGCACAGTGTGCACACAGGTAAGCAAAGCGAACTGTCACAGCTACCAAAGAGTCACACACCAATGCACATGCACAAGGAAGACTGGGCACAACCATTTATTGAGATCCCGGCACACGCAGATGGTCCGTCCTTGATGTTCATACCCACTCTATCAGACATAATGCGCACGCACGAACTAACCACAACACTCTGATAATCCCGGAAGAGCGTTGCTGTAATGAGAACGTCACCCGAAGTACGCGATAGAAGATAAACAGCAAGTCGGAACGTTCTGAAAGCGCTAGTTTCTTGCAGCGCGTTGTCACGCTTACAGCAAAGTATATCTTATCCATATGTATGGAAGCACCGCATCAGAACCGGCCATTAGCCTTGTGTAAACAGGCGTTTAATGCGCAATCACTAAACACGCTAAATCTATCCTCAAAAAGAAGCAAGGGTTTCCTCTGTAACACAACTAGTATGTTTACACCTCTTGAGACACAACAAAGACAGTTGGGTCCTCAATGTTTATATTTTCTTATATACCGAAACCTGAATGACATATTCAACATGAGCTCGATACATGAGTAAATCTAGTTTTGTTTTGAAACACCTACCACATAACTTTTCACGTTTTTCCCGGGAGCACCACAATTTATGCACACATTTTTGCATGGGTCAATACAACATCAGAAAGCATGATACGTATTACTTAGTTTTACTGTCAAGGATTTCCTAATATTACATTGTTTATCCATTGTACATTATATTTGCAGATTGCACTCCCGGATCAAGAGCTGACAAGCTCGAAATGCATTGGAGCATAACATAAATTTAACGTGTTAAATTTAACGTGTTGAAATTATGCACATGGTACATTGAGAAATAAAAGGAAAACAGCAATGGAATAAAAAATACCATTGAAGAAAAAAATTCACGAGAGGAAGTGTCTTTATTAAAACCATAAAAAAATTCTTGAAAATCCAGTTGGACACGTAAAAGAGTGCCCCAAGGGGGCTGCAACCAAGACAGTTGGAAGCACTCAACAATACTTTATTTCACGACGTCATACAAATTGGGACGGAGACGTCACCCCTGGGAGGAACCTATAATTATAAAAGAGAGAAAAGAAACACAATTACAATTTGTTCAAAAAGGCTGTGCGCAAGCTACTAATATTTCAATAAAACCATGCACAGCACACACTGATCAGTGCATTGCCATGTGGCCCAATCAGCATGGACCATTTCAATATCTAGTAAGCATGTGCGGGCTCATGAATCAAAATATGTACATGACAGGACAAAGTCATGCAGTACAATCCAATGCCCAGTCAATGGCCAGATGTGTTGTCTGCCAGGTCAGACCAATCAACAAGGAGACAACAATGAAAAGATGTTGTGCTGGTCCCTACTTGGCAACATGTCCCAGTGAACATGATTCATGCACGATTTGCATGGTATGCATTGATACCTCACAACATGTACATGCAATGTATGTACCTCCTCACTATGTTAGGAGGCACAGTATTGCACATAGAAAATGATGTGAAGATCAGTCAGTGTGCAGTGTACAGACAGTGGATGAAACACAGCTAACAACATGCTTGCAGAGTGCACAACATTGACTGAGGACAACACTAACGGCCAGCAGAGCCAGTCTCCCCCCGGTACATGGACTCTCGGATATAGACTCCCAGGATTTTCAGGATGATGAGCTTGAGGCCGGCCTATCTGGTGTGCCAGGGAGCAACAGGTCCTAGAACCCCATCCTCCCCACTACCACATCTGCTGCAACAACAACTGCACAGCAGACCCCTGCTGTTGCGGCCTGTGCGTCCACCGCCACCACCACCACCACCAGTGCCCCCTGCAACACCCTCTCTGTCCCAGGGGATTAGCATCCCACACCAACAACTGAGGATGGCAGGGAGGGTGTATGGGACCCACAGTGGCGAGGCGACAGGTCCGTGGTAGCAGGGCAGGTGGGAGGGCCAGGGTCACCCCCAGACACTAGGAGGCTGGGACCCCATCCCTGGAACACATCACTAGAGTCCTTGGGGCATACAAACAGGCCCAAGAACAAACTGGCCGGTCACACGTTCTTTTATGCAAGCTCATCCTGCTGATGAGGTCCATCGACACACGCATTGGACAATTGGTGGACCTCGTGGGCCAGCAAGTGGTGTTACTGAGGGACAGGCCTGCGTCCCAACCAACACCTCCATCCCCTCAATTAGTGATAATGAAAACAAATGAATGTGCTCAAAATCAAAAAGACAGATACAGAAATCACCGATCGGGGAGGCTCGGACGCCCATTTTAGGAGTACCGACGGAGAGAGCGGTGCTCCCCTTTTTCCTGAGCCGTGGCCAGGTGGGGTGAGGTCTTTACCTCTTACAAGTTCGTAATACTTGAAAGGAGGAAAGAAGAACGATATGAACACCTAGTCCAATCAGGTGATTTCTGTATCTGTTTTTTTTATTTTGAGCACATTCATTTGTTTTCATTATCACTAATTGTGCAGTAGCTATCAGTAGATACGGTCCTGAAGAAAGCAATGACAAACTGGTCATTAATTGCTGAAATATGTCGACCATATAAAACACCAGGCAGCCTATAATATAGTGGCTGTTACTGACTACTTTTTAACTTTGGAACAGTGGGTAACACCAGAATAAAGTTATCAGTACCCCCTTATCCTATTTTAGAATCACTCAATTCTTTATTCTTTACACTTTTTTGAGCATTGCAACATCAGTCACCCCCTTTTTCGATATATGTGCTGAGTTCCTCACAATTTGAGTAGCGAGACCACTTTTTTGACCCAACTGATCGGCGGTGGAGCTCCTTCTACCATCTGGACCCCCGTCCGTGACAGTTATAGGGCTATCTTGGTGGTGGTCTTGTGGGAAACCCAAATGATGAAGGGCGGTTCCGTGTGGTGACTGATGGGCATCCTCTCCTGACCACTGTGGGGATGACCCTAGCCAGATACATACATGTTTAGGTTGCCTTCAGTTCATCCTTCTTTGTATACATTATGCGTACTCTCTTTTGTTAGACCCTCCGATATAATTGTTGTTATCAATCTAAGGCACCAACAACATGGGGATGTGCCCAAGGGGATAGAAGTCTCCCTTCACAGCTGGCAATTCTGCAACCCTGGGGAAATGGATGTATATTTCCTTGTATATCATCAAGGAGGACAGAACATCACGCAGCACTATGCTGAACATCGGTTGAGACATCCCACCAGCGCTGGCCATAGTCTCCTGGAACGATGCAGTGGCAAAAAAATGGAGGGCTGCCATCACTTTATAAGTTGGGGTAAAAGCTGTTGGATATGTCCGGCGATGCTGCAGGTGGGGCTCCAACATATCACAAAGGATCCTCAGGGTGGCTCTATCTAGATGGAATTTGTGAATGATCGCCACATCCTCCATGTCCTCCAGCAGTGTCAAGTGACAAATCAGATTTGGCCTCCTCCTAGTTGAGATGAAAGTGGACATATGCCAATGAAATCCATCATGAGATGGCCACAGCATATCCCGTTCTGGATGCCACAGAAAAAACTAAGATTGACTTGATAATTGAGTGACACACCAGGTTACATAGGTGGAGGTTTGGGCCACACAGAGGGCACATCTCCATATTTACAATAAACAGGTGCCCTTAAACACCACATAGGTCAATGTGTATGCACATAGTTATATGGCCACATTTCACATGTGCACGCCTGGGAGTGTGGCACCCAGCCAATGTGTGACAAATCAACACCACTGACTCATACTCATCTGCTGTACCTGTCACACCTCAAAAAATCATCATACTTGCCACACGTCCACAACACAATTAACACAGTAGTAGGTGAACAGACAAATGTGTGTATGAGCAGACAGAAGAGCATTAGTAAGTAACTACATCATACAGTGAGACAAGCCTTGCCGAGGTAATCACTGCCCCTCAAAACATTGACATGTGTACACATTATGGAGTCCACTACAACACTATCCTGCCTCGTCAACCATCTAATGCATTTGTGACATGTTAAGGACTACAGACCAATGTACGTCACACAAACACAACCATGGCATGTGTAGGCACCAGCAGAGTCAATGGAACATTAGCATTGTGCACGATGATGTGCCCTTCACCATGTGGCCACTGTGCACTGTTGAAGTGTGTCCGATGGACATTGCTATTGTATGTGCTCCAAATCGCGGTACTTACCACCTGTCCCCGGCAGTGTGTCACAAGCACCCCCCATTCACACAGGTGTGGTAGTCATTGGCATGGAGACATGCCCAAATGGCGGTGGGCATGCTCCGCACCCAAATCGCAGTGCCTCATGTCATTGTATATAAAAGGGGATGATGGACGGAGCGTTTGAACAAATCAAACACTCACCCCCAGTCAACTGATCTGGGTTTAATCCATCACCATTCTTTAGATCACTCAGCCACCCCAGTTCAGACATGGCTATATGCAAATCAGTCTGACCCTGTGCCCCATGGGAACAGTCCAGCCCGAACTGCCAAGCCATGTCTTACCTGGACCGAAAACAAGCATCCTGGGACCGGTTTCGGATTCATAATCCTCATCAGCCAGGCTATCTTGAATCCAGTGGCCAAGTGAACAAGGGACTCACGTCTGAGCATACCCTACCACACTTAGGGCGAACAAAGTGATACAAAAGGGGATGATGGACGGAGCGTTTGAACAAATCAAACACTCACCCCCAGTCAACTGATCTGGGTTTAATCCATCGCCATTCTTTAGTTCACTGAGCCACCCCAGTTCAGACATGGCTATATGCAAATCAGTCTGACCCTGTCCCCCATGGGAACAGTCCAGCCCGAACTGCCAAGCCATGTCTTACCTGGACCAGAAACAAGCATCCTGGGACCGGTTTCGGATTCATAATCCTCATCAGCCAGGCTATCTTGAATCCAGTGGCCATGTGAACAAGGGACTCACGTCTGAGCATACCCTGCCACACTTAGGGCGAACAAAGTGATACAAAAGGGGATGATCGACGGAGCGTTTGAACAAATCAAACACTCACCCCCAGTCAACTGATCTGGGTTTAATCCATCACCATTCTTTAGTTCACTCAGCCACCCCAGTTCAGACATGGCTATATGCAAATCAGTCTGACCCTGTGCCCCATGGGAACAGTCCAGCCCGAACTGCCAAGCCATGTCTTACCTGGACCGGAAACAAGCATCCTGGGACCGGTTTCGGATTCATAATCCTCATCAGCCAGGCTATCTTGAATCCAGTGGCCAAGTGAACAAGGGACTCACGTCTGAGCATACCCTGCCACACTTAGGGCGAACAAAGCGATACAAAAGGGAATGATGGACGGAGCGTTTGAACAAATCAAACACTCACCCCCAGTCAACTGATCTGGGTTTAATCCATCACCATTCTTTAGTTCACTCAGCCCCCCCAGTTCAGACATGGCTATATGCAAATCAGTCTGACCCTGTGCCCCATGGGAACAGTCCAGCCCGAACTGCCAAGCCATGTCTTACCTGGACCGGAAACAAGCATCCTGGGACCAGTTTCGGATTCATAATCCTCATCAGCCAGGCTATGTTGAATCCAGTGGCCAAGTGAACAAGGGACTCACGTCTGAGCATACCCTGCCACACTTAGGGCGAACAAAGCGATACAAAAGGGGATTATGGACGGAGCGTTTGAACAAATCAAACACTCACCCCCAGTCAACTGATCTGGGTTTAATCCATCACCATTCTTTTGTTCACTCAGCCACCCCAGTTCAGACATGGATATATGCAAATCAGTCTGACAGTTCGGGGTGGACTGTTCCCATGAGGCACAGGGTCAGACTGATTGGCATATAGCCATGTCTGAACTGGGGTGGCAGAGTGGGCTAAAGAACTGTAATGGATTAAACCCAGATCTTTTGACTGGGTGTGAGTGTTTGATTGATTCAGATGCTCCGTCCATCACCACCCCCTTTTGTACCGCTTTTGGCCGCCATAAGTGTGGCAGGGTATGCTCAGACGTGAGTCCCTTGCTCACTTTGCCACTGGATTCAAGCAAGCCGGGCTGAAGACGGCTGGAATGCCAGAAACCGGTCCTCGGAAGCTTATTTCTGGTCCAGGGAAGACATGGCTTGGCAGTTCGGGCCGGACTGTTCCCATGAGGCACAGGGTCAGACTGATTTGCATATAGCCATGCCTGAACTGGGGTGGCAGAGTGGGCTAAAGAACGGTGATAGATTAAACCCAGATCTTTTGACTGGGTGGGAGTGTTTGATTGATTCAGATGCTCCGTCCATCACCACCCCCTTTTGTACCGCTCATGTCATTGTATGGCACCCAAATCGCGGTAGCTATCGACTGGCCCCGGTGATATGCCACTGCCATGGAACATACTCTGAAGCCAATGGGAACAATGATTGCGGTGGCATGAAGCAATTTTGAAAAACGTGGTAGGCATGCTCCGCCACCACGGAGACGGTCATTGCATGCTTTTGAAAGATGCACCATCGTGGTAGCACACCCTGGGTCCCTGTATTGTGTCACCGCTATCTAGCATGCCCTAGAGCCAATGGGAATGATGATTGCGGTGGCATGATGCTATTTTGAAAATCGTGGTAGGCGTGCTCCGCCACTGCGGAGGCGGTCATTGGATGCTTTTGGAAGATGCACCATCGCGGTAGCACACCCCGGGCTCCTGCGGTGTGTCAACGCCATGCAGCATGCCCTAGAGCCAATGGGAATGATGATTGCGGTGGCATGATGCAATTTTGAAAATCACGGTAGGCGTGCACTGCTATCGCGGATTCAGCCATTGGATGCTGTTGAATGAGGCAGACCTGGACAACCAATTGTTGCAGCTTGGCACCTTAGAAACGACCCTAGGGGTCTTTATATGTGAGCCTCACATTTCTACTGCTTACAGAGCCTGCTGCCAGAGATCTCTGACCTGCTGCTGCCTCCAGGGACTGTGTAAAGCACTGTCAAACTTGCTGTCTCTAAGGGCAAGTAGTGTGTTTCCCAATGTCACAGGTTACCCTGCCTGCAGTTATAGGTATGAGTGAAGTGTGTTGCATTGTCAGCCATACAGTCATGCAGTATGTTGGCCATGCAGGTGCCAGGACAGTGGTTGCTTGGCTGAATGGCTTTGTGTGCCCCTGTTGTCCATCTCAGTGTGAGCCCAGATGGTCAGCACAGTGCCCGCCCACCAAGACGAGGTCACATCATTTCACTTACTGTGCCCTTACTATTGTTTTTTCACAGTCAAATCCAAATATGCACCCTCTCAGCCCTGTAGATTTGCACACCACCACACATGTATAGATCTATATTTTGTTTGTGAGTCCATATCCCTCAATACCACACACATGACCTACTGATATATTCACAGGGCATGTAGATTTGCACACCACCACACATGTTTAGATCTATATTTTGTTTGTGAGTCCATGTCCCTCAATACCACACACATGACATACTGATATATTCACATGGAATGAACATTGAGTGCTGCACAGTCTTGCACACAGTGAGTCTACCCACAGACACAGGTCGATTTGTGATGTATGTTGTGGCCAGAGAACCAAAGGACTGGAGATTTGTGCAAGACACATAGGGGGTTCAGTGCTGTCATCCTGCATGTGTGTGAGATGTTCAGGGACTGTGTACGCCCTCGTAAATGCATGCAGTCACATCAGCTTAGCCCATGCAGAGTGCCCATGTGAGATGTCGCCCCGGGTGGGATGGAGAGAGATTAGACTTGTTAATGAGTTTGTGTGTTGCTACTGTACTGATAGATGTTGGGACATGACACTGTGTCACTGATCATTTCCCCCTCTTGTCTCCCATGTCTGCAGCTCAAGGTACACCAGCCTAAGGCTGTGTGGAGGGCCATTGCAGCACAGGTACGAGCTCTGGGGGTATTTTACTGACGGCGCACTCACTGCCACAAGAGGTGGAACGACATCAGCCAGCGGCAAAGAAAGTGGCAGAGAGGACCTTGGGGCTGCTCCCTCGCACTGGGCGGTTGGCACGTCACAGCGTAACACCACTGATGGGCTGCATCTTGGCAGTGACTCATCCTGAGCTGGATGCACATCTGAAGGAGCATCAGCAGCAATGTAGGGGTGAGTATTTGGAGAGGGTGACTTTGGCTGTGAGCAAATGCATGTGTACAGGGCCTGTGCCAGCGGTGGCCTATTTGATGTTCGATGGAGTGGTGCAGTGCAGTGTCATGTAAGTGGCTACCGGGATGGGTGCCAGTGTTATGCATTTGCCCAAACTGTTCAAACAAAGGTGATCCTCCCTGCTGTGCATTCCCATTGCCGTCTGTTTTGTGCTCTTCATGGTTATTCAGCATTGGGGTAGTCTGGGGGAATCGAATTGGGAGTGAACAGCAGTGTTCCCAATCTGAGTGTGACTTCATCTATGCGTACATTGCATGCATCATGAATGTTGAGGCCTACACGTCTGACAACAATGTGCACTAGTCTTTGGGCCCCAGAGTACAACATGGTGTTTGGCATTGGCTATTTGCTATTGTGAACTGTCATGTCGTAATTGGTGTCTGTGTTTTCCCCTCCTGTTCCATCCAGATCTGTCAGTGGCAACAAGTGGTGTCCCCACACCATGTCCCTAGGTCTGTGCAGAGGAAGTTGTGTGTCTGGTGGACTTCCGTCACAGGCAGGGTGTTGTGCTGTGTGGCCATGACATGACTAAGTCATGACACAATCAGGGTTACATCCACTTAAGAGGTCTATGTAGTGGGTTGCCACACTGTGATTGCATAGTCTAGTGTGCAACATGTCAATTTTTTATCCTCTTTTATGCTGCATTGATTGCATAGCTTTGTACTGTTGCTGCCACTAACCTGACCATGCATCTCTCTCACATGCAGATTCACCAGTGATCACAGAGGGACAGGAGCTGGACACCAGTGGGGATGAGACCAGCACAACAGCTGCACAGGAGCCCAGTGACACAGAAGTCACCAGTGCATGAGAGGGGGACCAGAGTATTCTGGAGGAATCCCTGCCTGAGACGCATAGTACCACATCATCTGATGCCAGCGGGGATGCGTCCATGTTGGCGGGCACAGGGAATGGAGACTCTGCATCATCTTCAACCACACAGCAGCCAGTGCCCACCCTCCCATCCACTTCCTCTGGTGCTGCCCGTGTCAGTAAGAGGGGATGAGTTTCATTCACACCTGGCACTGTTTCCCCTGTACCTGTCCCCTCTGCTGCCCTAAGTGCTGAGTCTGTTGGGCTCCTGCGCTAGCTTTGTGTGGGCCAGACAGCTCTACTCAATGCCTTCAGTGACCATGACAAAAAATTAGGCCAGGTGGTTGCTTACATGGAGGGCATACATTCTGACGTGGGTGGGCTGCACCGTACTGTCCAGGCCTTATCCTCCACAGTGATGTCTGCCCTTCAACAGGCACATACTCCCATTCCTGCTCAAGGGCCTTTGTCCACCCCCCAGGTAAAGGCTGTGTCTGATGATAGTGATCACAGTTCACATGCATCACAGTCACGATACAGCACACACAGCAGCCAGCAGAAACAACCCAAATGGGCCCGCCCGCAAACACCATCCCCAGAGAAGAGCAAAGCCAGCCCAGAATGCAAAGACAAAAGCCCATCAGGGAAAGCAAGGCCCAAAAAGCTAAGAAGCAGACCTCAGGCTGAAATGGCTCAGAGGCATCCCCAGCTAAGGACTCTCCTGTCCCTAAAGCTTCATGCAAAGCAAGGCATGCAGTTACTGTTCCCACTGAGGAGGTGGTGCATGGCATGGGTACACCTAGGAAGGGCTCAGAGACACATTCCTCCACCACCTCTACTCCCTTTCCAAGCCCAGTGAAGCAGGGGAAGGAGGGCACTGTAGGGGGTACACCAGGCAAACAGGGGAAGGAGGGCCAGAGGCGTAGCAGGATGAAGCGTTCGGCAGGATCCAGCACATCACCAGAGTGAGTGCCAGTGTCTGCACCTGATGCGGCTCTGTTGGTGTGTGTGCCTGTTGTGTCCACACCAGTTCCCATTGACCACAGTACAGGGAAGCCACTTTGAATCCCCAAGAAGTGGAAGGGCACCCCTCAAACTTATACCACCCACACTGTGCCTCAGGTCTGCATGACTCCATCTACACCTGCCACTACACCACCTGGTCCAAGCAGCCCTCCGGCTTGCCAAGCCACTGATAGTCCTACCTCACCAAGCCCACTCTCTCCCAAGTCAAGTGCTCCTGTTGTCCCAGACACACATCCAGCTCCCAGTCCACCTGGCAGCCAAGTGTGAGTGCTAGACCCCCACAGACACCTGCCTCTCTCACAGGTGGGCCTGTTCTGCCCATTGTTACCCCACTGACTGTGTTGTTGCCCATGGAAGGGTAGTCACACACACTCCCTGTGCAGATTCTCATGTACTCAGTCTGCACTTTGCCATGCCCACTGGCCTTCCTGCTCTGCCCTTGCCTGTGCAGATTCTCATGTACTCGCTCTGCACTTTGCCAAGCCCCCTGGCCTTCCTGTTCTACCCTTGACTGTGCAAATTCTCATGTACTCGCTCTGCACTTTGCCATGCCTGCTGGCCCTCCTGTTCTGTCCATGCCTGAGCAGATTCTCATGTACCTGCTCTGTACTTTGCCATGCCCACTGACCCTCCTGTTCTGCCCTTGCCTGAGCAGATTCTCATGACTTGCTCTGCACTCTGCCATGCCCACTGGCCCTCCTGTTCTGCCCTTCCCTGTGCAGCCTCTAATGTACTCGCTGTGCATTTTGCCATGCCCACTGGCCCTCCTTTTCTGCCCTTGCCTGAGCAGATTCTCATGTACTCGCTCTGCACTTTGCCATGCCCACTGGCCCTCCTGTTCTGCCCTTGCCTGTGAAGATTCTCATTTACTCACTCTGCACTTTGCCATGCCCACTGGCCTTCCTGTTCTGTCCTTGCCTGTGCAGATTCTCATGTACTCGCTCTGTACTTTGCCATGCCCACTGACCCTCCTGTTCTGCACTTGCCTGAGCAGATTCTCATGACTTGCTCTGCACTTTGCCATGCCCACTGGCCCTCCTGTTCTGCCCTTCTCTGTGCACCCTCTCATGTACTTGCTGTGCATTTTGCCATGCCCACTGGCCCTCCTTTTCTGCCCTTGCGTGAACAGATTCTCATGTACTCGCTCTGCACTTTGCCATGCCCACTGGCCCTCCTGTTCTACCCTTGCCTGAGCAGATTCTCATGTACTCCCTCTGCACTTTGCCATGCCCACTGGCCTTCCTGTTCTGTCCTTGCCTGTGCTGATTCTCATGTACTCACTCTGTACTTTGCCATGCCCACTGATCCTCCTGTTCTGCCCTTGCCTGAGCAGATTCTCATGACTTGCTCTCCACTTTGGCATGCCCACTGGCCCTCCTGTTCTCCCCTTCCCTGTGCAGCCTCTCATGTACTCGCTGTGCATTTTGCCATGCCCACTGGCCCTCCTTTTCTGCCCTTGCCTGAGCAGATTCTCATGTACTCGCTCTGCACTTTGCCATGCCCACTGGCCCTCCTGTTCTGCCCTTGCCTGTGAAGATTCACATGTACTTGCTCTGCATTTTGCCATGCCCACTGGCTCTCCTGTTCTGCCCTTGCCTGTGCAGATTCTCATGTACTCACTCTGCCCTTTGCCATGCCTATTGGCCCTCTTGTTCTGCCCTTGCCTCAGCAGATTATCATGTACTCGCTCTGCACTTTGCCATTCCCACTGGCCTTCCTGTTATGCCCTTGGCTTTGCAGATTTGTATGTACTCGCTCTGCACTTTGCCATGCCCACTGGCCCTCCTGTTCTGCCTTCCCTGTGCAGCCTTTCATGTACTCGCTCTGCACTTTGCCATGCCTAATGGCCCTATTGCTCTGCTGGACCCTTCCCTGTGCAGCCTCTCCTGTGCTCGCTGGGCTCTTTGCCATGCCCACTGGCCCTGTTGCCCTGCTGTGTTGGACCCTTCCCTGTGCAACCTCTCATGTACTCGCTGTGCACTTTGCCCTGGACACTGGCCCTGTTGCTCTGCGGTGTTGAACTGTCCCCTGTGCAGCCTCTCATGTACTCACTAAACACTTTGCCCTGGACACTGGCCCTGTTGTTCTGCTGTGTTGAATTCTTGCCTATACAGCCTCTCATGTACTCACTGTGCACTTTGCCCTGGACACTGGCGCTGTTGCTCTGCTGTGTTGAGCTCTTTCCTGTGCAGCCTCTCATGTACTCGCAGTGCACTTTGCCCTGGACACTGGCCCTGTTCCTCTGCTCTGTTGGATGATTCCCTGTGCAGCCTCTCATGTACTCGCTGTGCACTTTGCCCTGGACACTGGCGCTGTTGCTCTGCTGTGTTGAGCTCTTTCCTATGCAGCCTCTCATGGACTCGCTGTGCACTTTGCCTTGGACACTGACCGTGTTGCTCAGCTGTGTTGGATGATTCCTTGTGCAGATTCTCATGTACTCACTCTGCACTTTGCCCTGCCCACTGGCCTTGTTGCTCTGGGATCACTGACAGAATATCGACAGTCACAATATCGAGATGATAAAATATCGAGGTAAAAATATCGACTAGAAAATATCGACTTCCTATCTTTAAACAGGTAAGTACAAAAATATCGACTCCAAAATACCTAGTGTAAAAAATATAGACTGTCAAAATATCGAATTTTGAAATGTCTTAAAAGTAATTTAAAAGTAATATAATAATAAATAAAATTATGTTTAACTTATTTAAAATACTTAAATAAACGTAACATTAAAAAAGAATTAATATAACTTAAAATAATTAATTTATTTTTTATACATATATATATATCTGGAAAGTTCGGCGGGGGAGTTGTTCCTTTGTGACGGACGACGCCATTTGGCAATCTATCCGCCACGTTTTAGGTGAGCTAACATTTGCATGTGATTTTGCATCGCCATGTCGGCTGACGCTGTGCGGGACAGAAAGCAGGCGGCACTTGGGCTGTTTGATGACTCCCCGGCTGGGGATGTCATTAATATGGGGGACGTGACAGCAGTTCCAAATCCCGGCAATACCCTCAGGGATGTTTATAAAAGATTGGAAAAGCTAATGAAACGAGAACTGTCCAAATGGTGGGAACATTGCTCTTTGACCAGATATCTAGAGGTTAATCGTATCCCTCGTGGTCTTCGAATTATGCTGGCACCATCTTACGAACAACCTGATCCTGATATGTTGGATGAATGGGCCCAATGTAATCTAGATTCATCTCGCAGACTGGTCACTATCTTGGTAAAGTATGCCGAGAGTGACCGTGCAAAAGTACAACAGCAGGTTGAAGCTATCAATGTGGAGATAGCGGAATTGGAAAAAGGGTCGGAGGTGGAATCTACCAAATTGCGGGATGCAATGATTATCAGATTAAATAAAGAAGAAGAAATAATCAAAAAAAGAAAGGCATATACATTTTTACGCGACAAAATGGACTATCAACAAGGTCGCGTATTTACTTTTTCTAAGAAATATGATGTCATCAAAGCCGCTAACATCCCGCCTGTCCATGGTAACCACTCACTGGCCATCGCTGGTACTTCAGCCCCGTCTGTTTACTCATCTGGTTCTGATTTGAGTTCCGCTCTGGGTAGTGGCTCTGATACGGATGGCACCCAACGAGACCCTAGGTTGGGGTTTACAAAATTCTCCCTGGGGCAGGAGGTCAACTGCCTGAGGCAAGACAGACGGGCCACGTTACGTCCACGAACTGCAAAGCAACAACCAGACAAAAGCGGAACCAAAAGCGACAACAGCGCCGCAAAGCAGGACGAAGACGCGCAACCAAGAAAGAAGAAATTCTACCCCAAGAAACGTTGGACCAAGTCGAAGTAGTGGATGAACCAAGAACAATGGAAGGGCCGGCAGTCATTAATCTGACCCCCACTGCATTGACTACGTCGGATATTGAAATACTTTCTTTGGGGTTGACCTATTGTCCTGCTAACAATTTCAATTATTCCAGAACCAGAATAGAGCTCTATAAATACATCCGCAAACTTAAATTGAAAAAACACTTTTTGACGCATCACCAGACGTCTAAATCCACTGTAGCGGGTGTGGCACGGTCTACTCCGGGTTCTATTGCTAAAGATGCCAACCTGCTTAAAGACCTGACTTCTCTAGGTATAGAAGGAGCGTTGTCTGAGACACAAGGTGTGGCTGTGGTGTACAATGCGCCTTGTCCTACGAAATTCAAACCGAAATCTACTTTTTCTCCGACTTCCCTCCATGATAACCTGGATGTATTTCACGAATTGGCAATCAATGATATTAAACGCTTACATATCTCAACCTTGCGATCGAAACAGCATACAAAGATCCACAATACCAAGTATTTCAATTTGGTCACTAAAATCCAGAATGACAATACTATCATAGTACGTCAAGCAGACAAAGGTGGCAACGTGGTGCTCTGGCCACGTACCTTATACTTGGAGGAAGCTTACAAACAACTCAATGAGGCCTCATGTTACAAAAGATGCGAACTCTCAGACATCAAAGCAGCACATAGTAATCTTCAAGGTTTACTGTTGGGGTGGAAGAGTGCAGGCCTTTTAAGTTTGGAGGAGTTCAAATTTTTGAGGAATGAGTTCCCGGTATTGCCTGTATTCTACCTAATCCCCAAAATACATAAGGACGTGAGTAGGCCTCCGGGGAGACCAATAATCTCTGCCAGGGACGGCCTCCTGGAAAACGTCACAAAATATATTGATTACTTTTTGCAAGACTTCGTTTCTGCTTTACCTTCTTTTGTGCAAGACTCTAGTGACCTGTTAAGAAAACTTGAGACCATTGATTGGAAACCCGAGTATTGGCTAATCACGCTTGATGTATCTTCATTGTACACAAGTATAATGCATCTAGACGGTTTAAGAGCGATACAGTGGTTTTTAAATAACAGACCTATGCAATTTGTTGAACACAACAAAATGTTAGTTGCTATGATTTCATTCTGTTTGAATAACAACTTTTTTTCCTTTAACAACCAATTCTTCCAGCAGATGAGAGGTGTTGCCATGGGGGCCTGTTTCTCTCCCAGCTACGCCTGTCTGCACATGGGCTACTGGGAGAGACAGGTCCTCATGGGGGAGCACTCTTCCATTTTAGCTGATCATGTGCCCTACTGGTATCGTTACATAGACGATATTTTTTTAATTTGGAAGGGCACCAAACAGGAGGCATCTGACTTCATTGCACTACTAAATGTCAATGTGTACAACCTTGAGTTTACCCACAATATGAGCCAAACGTGCATAGATTTCTTGGATGTGAAAATTGTAATCCTCAATGACAAAATACATACCACTTTGTTTCGCAAATCCACTTCGGGCAATACATTGCTTCATGCTACCAGCAACCATCCGGCCCATTTAATCCGTAGCATTCCTTACGGGGAAATGCTACGCATTCGGCGTATCTGTAGCACCGAAGAACAGTGCCAGTTGGTGCAACAGCAAAGTAAAGCCCGTTTTTTAGCGAGAGGTTACTCTTCCAATTTGATTGAGTCAGCTATTAGCAAAGTGAATGCAATGACAAGAGCAAAAGCATTGCAACCCAGAAAACCATCTAATTTGGAGGTAGCTCAATCAGACCAACCTGTGAGACTGGTATTGACTTTCAATCGCCAGTTTCAGGCCCTCAGGAAAATAGTCACTAAAAACTGGAATTTGATCAGTTCAGATCCGGTGATTGGTCATCTCATGCCAGGGAGACCCGACATTTCCTGTAAACAATCGTATTCACTGGGTGATGCTTTAGTTAAATCAAGCCCTGAGGTAGTCACTAAAGTCCCTTGGTACAAAGCTATCAATGGTTTCAAAAAATGCTCAGTTTGCAAAGCTTGCAAACATGGCACTAGTGTGACCAAATACCTTACTCCATTTTCAGATGTTCCACGTTTAATCACGAAACAACTGACATGTAAGACCGAATATACAGTGTATGTGCTGGAGTGTCCTTGTGCCCTGCGGTACGTTGGCAGTACGAAGCTGCAGGTGCATAAAAGGATACTCCAGCACATTAGGGCCATCAACACTGATGATTCCACCTATCCGGTGGCTCGGCATTTCAAGGAACAACATAACCAACAAAGCCAGTTACTTAAATACTTTGCCATTGACTCAGTTCCTCCATTACAGAGAGGTGGTAATCGTGATGCAATCTTGAGGGCTCTCGAGACACAATACATCCTTGAACTAGACACGAAGGCCCCGGGTGGTCTTAACACGAGTGTGGATTTTTATACCCACTTGTAATACACTGTTAACTTGCATATATCAATTTCTATCTGGTATCCATCTCTTTCTATAGTGGGTTTATGAAGAATTATTATTGCTTGGAATCTGTGTTACATCATCTCCCCCATATTGAATTTAATCTGTGATCAATTTATCTAATTGTACTCCCATTTTCCATCAAGGGAGGAAACTTTTATTTTTAGCCTTATTTTTTGTTAACACTGCTCACTGCACCAATTTAATTTTTGTCTTATTACGGTTGAACTTCTTACAATTATGTGATATATGGTTAGTCATTTTGAACTGAACCCCACATAGGTCAGTAATATGTTGAATTCACCCATTAGGGTATTATTTGTGTTCTTCACCACCAAAATAGGAGTGTTTGCATATTTAGAGGTGGAGGAAAACGGAATTAATTTAACACTGTGTTAATTTTCCGTGTTTTATTATGTTCTCTTTCCCCTTATACACTCCTGTTGTTGCACCGAATATGATTCAATATCTTTATGTGCAGTCCGCTTGGAAATTATATCATTCTATATATTCCTTTCTGTGGCTACACATTGGTGTTCATTTATGGTGGTTTTACATTTATGCATTGTACTTTACATTAGTAACTATCAATGTGACACACTGTGTGTTTAAATTTGAACATGTCGTTTATTTCCATTGTTTGACCTATGTAGAGAACCAATCACTTGTTCCCGTAAATATGCACTAGCACTTTAAAAATGGGTTGTCTTATCCCCAGAGTCATGTGAGCAAGGCCTCTGGGTAGGCCGAAACGTTATGCGGGTGGCGATGCACTTTATTCAATAAAACAACGTTTTCACCTGATGGCTGGGTCGGCTTTCGTTTCTTGTTGGATCGGTGGTGCCCTGAGACACTAGGGTTCCGGTTCCTGACGGACAAGTGTAGTTTTCATATATATATATATATATATATATATATATATATATATATATATATATATATATATATTATTAACATAACATATCCAATATTTGTACCCTAGGATAGCAAGAGGTTTAAATTTACTGTAACGACTCCAGGGAGTGCAACAGAAGGGAAAGCGTTGGATAGCGTAGGGGTAAAAATTACTATTCCCACTCCAGAGAGTGCAACAGTAGGAAAAGAGTTGGATAGCGTAGGGGTAAAAATTACTATCCCCACTCCAGCGAGTGCAACAATAGGGAAAGCATTGGATAGCATAGGGGTAATAATTACTATTCCAACTCCAGCGAGTGCAACAGTAGGGAAAGTGTTGGATAGCGTAGGGGTAAAAATTACTATTCCCACTCCAGAGAATGCAACAGTAGGGAAAGCGTTGGATAGCGTAGGGGTAAAAATTACTAATCCCACTCCAGAGAGTGCAACAGTAGGGAAAGCGTTGGATAGCGTAGAGGTAAAATTGACTATTTCCACTCAAGAGAGTGCAACAGTAGGGAAAGAGTTGGATAGCATAGGGGTAAAAATTACTATTCCCACTCCAGCGAGTGCAACAGTAGGGAAAGCGTTGAATAGCTTAGGGGTAATAATTACTATTCCAACTCCAGCAAGTGCAACAGTAGGGAAAGCGTTGGATAGCGTAGGGGTAAAAATTACTATTCCCACTCCAGAGAGTGCAACAGTAGGGAAGGCGTTGGATAGCGTAGGGGTAAAAATTACTATTCCCACTCAAGAGAGTGCAACAGTAGTGAAAACGTTGGATAGTGTAGGGGTTAAAATTACTATTCCAACTCCAGAGAGTGCAACAGTAGGGAAAGAATTGGATAGCGTAGGGGTTAAAGTTACTATTCCCACTCCAGAGAGTGCAACAATAGGGAACGCATTGGATAGCATAGGGGTAATAATTACTATTCCAACTCCAGCGAGTGCAACAGTAGGGAAAGCGTTGGATAGCGTAGGGGTAAAAATTACTATTCCCACTCCAGAGAATGCAACAGTAGGGAAAGCGTTGGATAGCGTAGAGGTAAAAATGACTATTTCCACTCAAGAGAGTGCAACAGTAGGGAAAGAGTTGGATAGCGTAGGGGTAAAAATTACTATTCCCACTCCAGCGAGTGCAACAGTAGGGAAAGCGTTGAATAGCTTAGGGGTAATAATTACTATTCCAACTCCAGCAAGTGCAACAGTAGGGAAAGCGTTGGATAGCGTAGGGGTAAAAATTACTATTCCCACTCCAGAGAGTGCAACAGTAGGGAAGGCGTTGGATAGCGTAGGTGTAAAAATTACTATTCCCACTCAAGAGAGTGCAACAGTAGTGAAAACGTTGGATAGTGTAGGGGTTAAAATTACTATTCCAACTCCAGAGAGTGCAACAGTAGGGAAAGAATTGGATAGCGTAGGGGTTAAAGTTACTATTCCCACTCCAGAGAGTGCAACAGTAGGGAAAGCGTTGAATAGCTTAGGGGTAATAATTACTATTCCAACTCCAGCAAGTGCAACAGTAGGGAAAGCGTTGGATAGCGTAGGGGTAAAAATTACTATTCCCACTCCAGAGAGTGCAACAGTAGGGAAGGCGTTGGATAGCGTAGGTGTAAAAATTACTATTCCCACTCAAGAGAGTGCAACAGTAGTGAAAACGTTGGATAGTGTAGGGGTTAAAATTACTATTCCAACTCCAGAGAGTGCAACAGTAGGGAAAGAATTGGATAGCGTAGGGGTTAAAGTTACTATTCCCACACCAGAGAGTGCAACAGTAGGGAAAGAGTTGGATAGCATAGGGGTTAAAATTACTAATCCAACTCCAGAGAGTGCAACCGTAGGGAAAGTGTTGTATAGTGTAGGGGTAAAAATTACTAATCCAACTCCTGTGAGTGCAATAGTAGGGAAAGTAAATACTTAATATATAAATATAAATAACATAAATAGCAATACCAATTACAAATTAATTAAAATATTTTACAATTGTATAAAATATATTAAATAATTATTTATAAATACAAATTATAATTATTTAATTATAAAAAGTACCTACTAATACTAATTAATTACCTATTAGCAATACATTAATTTACAATTTGAAAATTAATCAATTAATTTTAATTACCAATTATATTTTAATTAATTACCTATTAAACATTAATTAACAATTAATTCTAAATAAATACCAATAAATTAAATGACATATTTAATTAATTATAATTAAATTACTTCCCACCCTATTCCCCTTTAAACCCACAACCCGCTACAGAAAATAAATTAATTACATTAACATATTTATCAATTAATCAATTTAAATTATTTACCAATTATATTTTAATTAATTACCAATTAATATTTAATTAACAATTAATTCAAATTAATTAACAATTAATAAATTAACATATTTAATTAATTAAAATTAAATTACTTCCCACCCTATTCCCCTATAAACCCACAACCCGCTAACAGACTTATATTACACAAAAAATAAAAAATAATATTAACTTACCTTAAATTCGAAATTTTTGTTGTCTATATTATGTCTAGTCGATATTATGTCCATTCTATATTTTTGATTCGATATTATGTCCATTCTATTCGATATTAATTTTTTCTAGTCGATATTTTTGTTGTCTATATTATGTCTAGTCGATATTATGTCCATTCTATATTTTTTACTCGATATTCTGTCCAGTCGAAATAAAAACCTCGATATTATGACTGGACACCGTTGCTCTGCTGTGTTGGACGATTCCCTGTGCAGATTCTCATTTACTCACTCTGCACCCTGGACTGGCCACTGCCCTTGCTGTCTTGCCCTTGCCTGTGCAGATTCTCATGTACTCACTCTGCACCCTGACTGATCACTGGCCGTGCTTTTCTGCCCTAGCCCATGCAGATTCTCATGGATGTGCTATGCATTTTGTACCTTGCTCTTCTCTACTGTTGATACCTATCTATCATGTGAATAAAGACAGTTACTCCTGTTGTCTTTTTTGTCAGTGTCCTTACTGAATAAAGTTATTTCTGTGTATGCATATGTTTGGCTGTGCCCCATGCTCTATGTGGCACTTCAACATTGCCAAGGTCTTTGCTCGCCTACTCTTTTTTCACAGGGCTGA
This sequence comes from Lissotriton helveticus, assembly GCF_964261635.1. Lineage (NCBI taxonomy): Eukaryota > Metazoa > Chordata > Amphibia > Caudata > Salamandridae > Lissotriton > Lissotriton helveticus. The sequence goes on along the minus strand of NC_136059.1, from coordinate 916,871,995 downwards.
CAGGGACTTCAGTACTTTATGACGCTAATACTTGTGGCATCTGTGGTGTCAATTTAACCTGTGAGGCAAGTATCACACTGCCATTATCGTTGTGCTTCTCATGCATTGCAGGCACATGGTGCCTTTTATCCTCCTGTATGGCATGGTGTGTGTGGTGTTATGCCATCCCCTATGTGTGTTTCGTGTGCCTACTCTTTTGGGCCTAGACTCCCTCTAATTGTGTTTTGTGCATTCCTGCCATGTTCACTAATGACATGCAGTACACTTCACTTGGATGTCAGCTGCCCCTTGGTTTGTGTGTGTGTGCCTCCTCGTCACCTCATTTGTGACATTGTGCTGTGTGGTGCAATTCTTTGGGCTGGGACTATGTACAGGTTCTTACACTAATTGTTTCTTTGTGGTGTTCTTGTGCTGTTTGTCAGTCATGGTTGCTCATCTGCAGTTCAGCTGTTTGTGCTGGCCACTGCTATGTTCAAGTTGATTCCACCATGTGTCCCAGATCTGTGCATCTGTGTGGTTGTGTTGGGTGTATGTGTGTTGGCTGTGTTGTTGATTCACTTCCTGCGTGTGCTGTTGTGTTTGTACTGTGCTGATTTGTGTTGTATGGGTTGGTGTTGTGTCAGAAATAAGAAATGTATGTAGGTGGGTCTGAGGGACAGTATTTATAGACCAACTTTACTCCATACCCCCAATCAGAGACTTGCACAATTACAGGGAGAAAGTCAGTCTAATGGTATGACAAAAAAACCTCAAATGCTCAAAAGGAGCTGCTCACCAGGTGTAAATAGCTTGCCCAATACCTGGCATAAGAGAAGTCTCCATCAGCCCACCCATTTGGCGGAGCTTCGTCATTTGGAGGACTATGAGAGGAGAGTCAAATGTAGCCAAATGTTGCTCCGAGGCTAACATAGATAGATACCTGACCTCATACTCTCAATGATCTCAGCTACAGTAGTTGTTTAAGATATGAGACAGCTGATGAAGTGCTGTGCAAGTGATAAACGGGTGCAAGTTAAAAATGACTACAAGGACAAAAAATAAGTTTATTGGGTATTGTCCAAATGCCATAAAATAAAATAGATCGCCTGATAGTATAGAACAAATTTACTATCTCCTGGTGAATAGTGAGGTCGACATGTTTCAGCCGAGTTGCCAACTAGCCCGGCTTTCTTCAGGACCTAGTAGATGTTGAGTGCTACTGCAGGAAAGACAATCAGTGAAATGTGTTACACATATAAATTAACATGTAAACGAATTAATAGATCAGTGGTTTATTACCACCCTAGCAGACATGAATCCCATGTGTGTGTAGGTAAGAGCTATTATTCATTCCTAAAACAAAAAAAGTTTGTCAATACAAGGGGCAAACTTATAGTGGTGAACAAAAATACTTAGAGCATAGAGGTTAAAAAGTCAATCAGTCGATTGTGCATTTAAATCGACCGTGCCAATTCATCACGTAACTTTAATTAGGCAATTATTCATTTTTGGAACAGATAGGTACTCACCCAGCTTTCAGTAAGCCCCACCTCAACCGGCAACTGCTCGGTGGTTGAGGCCCCGCTCTATTTGTAGGTAAAACAATTGAATTCAAGAAATGATCTAACGTTCAGGGGTCTGGGCCCCAGTCTATATAGCACAAAATCCTTTGTTCTCTGGTGGCAGAGAAGCTCCTTTCCCAGCCAAAACAAATTCTGTTCTCTCTGATGCAGCTTCCTGGCAGGAGGTGGAGACAGCATTGTCAAAGGCAGACCAGGTCCATTCAGGTGTGAACGAAATCTCCTCCCCCCACTCTGAATGCAGCCCATGTCTATTCAGACCAGCCCTGACTCACCCTAGAAAGGCAGGACACAACTTACCCCCCCCCCAAGTGTCTGACTCAACAGAATGCACATCTCCAGCCTCTTTCCCTCCAAAGCCAGACAGTCAATACACAAACTTAGCAGAGGCACACAGGATGGTTAAGCAAGTAAATACCTACTTTTTAATAGTGGTATTTTCAAATACAGAATATAAAAAACATTCTTACTAAAAGATGCATCTTTATATTCTGAGTGCAGGCATACTAATCTTTATCTTCCTATCTTGTCCCAATGGGAATCGATTTTATAAGATGTTATAAATGTACTCCCATTCTCTCCTATGAGACAGATAGCCTTTCGATAGTGAAAAGTGAATTTGGCTGTATTTCACTATCAGTACATGCCACACACATAAGGGCATGTCCTACCTTTCACATACACTGCAGCCTGCCCACAGGGGTGCCTTGGGCCTACCTTAGTGGGTGCACATGCCAGGTCGACATGGCAGTAACCAAACTGCGCACAGACACTGCTGTGGCAGGTCTGAGTTACATTTACAGGCTGCTTATGTGGGTGGCACAATCAGTGCTGCAGGCCCACTAGCTGCATTTGATTTACAGGCCCTGAGCACACACAGTGCACTGTACTAGGGACTGACTAGTAAATCAAATGTGCCAATCATGGAATTACCAATCCATAACAACAAATTACAGGGAGCACTTGCACTTTGGCACAGAATAGCAGTGGCAAAGTGACCTAACCATCTAGACCAGGAAAAACGAAGTCCAACACACAACAAAAACACAGAAGGCAAAGGAAAAAATACAGTGGAAACCCACGCTAGTGATGCCAGGTCTAACACTGCCACTGTGTAATATGTATGTATTTATATACATATATGAGTGTGTTTGTGTGTACAAAGAGGTACACAAGGGACGAAGAGAGAGAGAGGAATCATAGAAGAGAGACTGAGGGGCATATTTAAAAGATCCTATCACCACGGTAACATCACTTTTTACAACATTCCTGGTGATGGGGGCTTTGCCTAATTTACAAGGCAACATTAAGCCATTTAACGTGCTTTAACACTGCCTTGTAAATAAGGCCCTGTTTCATGCTATGGTTAGCTTGAAAGGGGAGGGCAATGGGTGTTGCTGTGGTTGTTCCACCACAACACCCATTGATTCTGACACTGCCCCCTATTTACAAGGGAGGCGTATATCGGAGCCAGTGCCAGAATTAAGACCATGTCTTACCCTGGTGCAACGGGAGAACTGTTTCATTTCTTGTCGTTTTTTGCTTTTTGCACAATGCAGCACACATGAAAACAGAAAAAGGCCAATGACTGTTTATGTACAGGAAGGTCCTCTTTACTGCACCTAAACAATCATTTAAAAAAATGCAGATTTGCAACTTCTATATTAAGCAGCACACATAGAAGTTACAAAACAGCATTTAAAGATTTTTTTGTGCAGGAAGGGGGACCTTCCTGCACATAATTAATCTCCCCCCGCATGCAGACACCCCCTTTGTTGGCGCTAGGCTGCTAAGTGGACTGCAGCACAGAGGGAAACACTGAGCTGCACCATATTCTTGTAAATATGGTGCAGCCTTGCGTTTCTGACGTGGTGGAGTGAGGCGTTAAACCAGGAAGGCTAACACCTCACTCCGCCACTTCTCTTTTAAATATTAACCCTGGGTGTAGTTCGCTTAGTCGCGCTACACGTAGCCACGTGGATTTCACTTTGCACTACGAAAGCTACGCGAACTGCGTAGTGCGGTAGGGTAAATGCTGTTCGCACTGATTGTACAGTGCTGGATGCTTGTCCACACTGTGCAATCATTGCAAACGGCATCTTGCACAATGCAAGCAGTCGTTTTCTGCCGCTCTAGTAGATATGTACTCGAGCTGCAGTTTTCTCAACGCGGACTGGTAGTTTCTCACCGAGAGCGGTCGCGAGCATTCGGGACCACTGGTAATGAGAAACCTGACCTCCCAGCGTTGAGAATCTCACCGGGAGGTTTATTTTCCAGGCTCGCGATCGGCAACTTGATGTTTCTGATCGCGCACGAGAAAAAAGTCTCGCCGGGATGTCATTTTGCTCGCTCACGGTCGCCAACGTGACGTTGAGAACCGCGAGCAAGCAAAAAATGACTGCTACATTACGCTACACGTTTTTGCACTGCACTACGTGCAGTTTGCGTAGCACATAGTTGCACAAACTACAGGAGGGTAGCGTAGTCCTACACCCAGTGTTAGTAAATATGCACCTGAGTCAGAGAGAAAGAGCCAGTGAGACAGGAATCAAGGAAAATTAGAAAAAATGGTGGGGAACGCAATTATATTTCTGCCATTTTAAATGTGGAATTTACCGCAGGTTTAACATTTGATGCATCTACAAAGCCTACTGGTTTTTCGGTTATCGCGTGGTTTGAAGATGATTTTCCTGATTGCATTATGTGGTCGTTCTCCCTCATGTAATTCCGTTTCCAGCTGGCTTGTTCTCTGCAACATTACCCAGTGCCAATATTTAATGTAGTAAGCCAGCTCCCCATCCCCTGTGTCTGACAATTTAGGCAATTTGGTCACAGCAGAGGCTGAGCTGAGTTTCACGTTAACTGCCAGCACAGAACAAAAATAAATGAGAAAGTCAAAGTGGCACGTACGTCTTTTTTTTTTAGGTATATTTTGATTAGAAGGAAAATTGATAAATTTGTTTCATGGACTGAACGCAGCCAAATCTAATAATGTGTAAACGTGTGCAGAACAAACGATCATCTTTTAGACGCATTTAGTTGTGGAGAATATCAAATACTGCATAGATCGCTTTAAATAGAATGATGCATTTCCCACGCTTTTGAGCAATCCCTCAATTCGTTTGCTGCTCCTTAAACAGTCGTTTGTCTACACTGTCACTTTGAATTATATTCGTTGTTTCTAAAAACATTAAACAATATTGAATTTTGAATCACGTGAAAGCATAAAATAAAGTGGAAAGGACAGGATGTCATACACTTATCTGTTTATGACAACTATTCCAAGATGAGATTTCAGGAAACTTTTATGTGTTTCAATATTTTTCATAGCAGTACTTTAAATTCTGAAATTAGCAATTACATACGAAAACAAGGTATCATTTAAACAAACTATCAGCCCTGGTACACATATAGTGATACACCTTACCGTGCTGAGCCCTCCTTCCCAGATGCCACAAGCTCCATCACTCAGTAGTGATGTAGCACCATTTTTAAAATCATAATACATGACACATTCACAAACTAATGGATGAAAAGCAGAAAGTACACTTTGCACACACTAGATACAGTGACACATCAAAATGAGCAGTAGAAGCACCGTAAAAGTGTGATTTAAAACGTGAAGATGAAGACAACAGCTATACAAGACAATACTAATACATATAAGCTCTCATTACCCCTGAATCTATTTCTAAATTCTCCTCCACCTCCTCCGCATTATGTGGGTCTTGTTCTTTCTCCACAGGGACCTTAATCAATTTGCTATACTACTGTTTCAGTATGTTTACCTTTTCGGAAACATTTTGGTGAAAAATGTCTAAAATATTTTTACTGTACTATTAAATTATCAATTCAAAATGTTTCTTGGATCTACTTCACCAGATTTTGATTGTTTCTCTCCTAAACCTCTATTGTTTGATCTCTTTATTGCTATTGCGTTTAAGGTGATACTTTCTTGGTTTTAAAGACACATCTAAATTGTCTATGTTAACTTGGTGGAATTTTATTTTTGATGAACATAGGATAGTTGCCATTTCTACTGTCTGTTCATCTTAGAAAATCAAATCTGATCTTCTCTGGTTACCTTTTACTACACATCTCACGGAAGGGTATGCTCAGATGTGAGTCCCTTGCTCACTGCACCATCAGGATACAAGCATGCCGGGCCGAAGACGGCTGTAATGCCAGAAACTGGTCCCCGGAAGCTTGTTTCCTTTCCAGTAAAGAATTGGCTTGGTAGTTTGGTCTGCCCTGTTCCCATGATGCACTGGGCCAGGGTCAGACTAATTTGCATGTAGCCAGGTTCTGAACTGGGATGGTGCAGTGAGCTAAAAAACGGTGATGGATCAAGCCCTGATCTTTTGACTGGGTAGGAGTGTTCTGCTTAATTCAGATACTCTGTCCATCACCACCCCCCTTTTTGAATCGTTTTAGCCACCACAAGTGTGGAAGGGTATGCTCAGATGTGAGTCCCTTGCTCACTGCACCATCAGGATTCAAGCAAGCCGGGCCGAAGACGGCTGTAATGCCAGAAACCGGTCCCCGGAAGCTTGTTTCCTTTCCAGTGAAGAATTGGCTTGGTAGTTTGGTCTGCCCTGTTCCCATGATGCACTGGGCCAGGGACAGACTAATTTGCATATAGCCAGGTTCTGAACTGGGATGGTGCAGTGAGCTAAAAAACGGTGATGGATCAAGCCCTGATCTGTTGACTGGGTAGGAGTGTTCTGATTAACTCAGATACTCTGTCCATCACCACCCCTTTTTGAAATTATTTTGGCCACCATGAGTGTGGAAGGGTATGCTCAGACATGAGTCCCTTGCTCACTGCACCATCAGGATTCAAACAAGCCGGGCTGAAGACGGCTGTAATGCCAGAAACCGGTCCCCGGAAGCTTGTTTCCTTTCCAGTGAAGAATTGGCTTGGTAGTTTGGTCTGCCCTGTTCCCATGATGCACTGGGCCAGGGACAGACTAATTTGCATATAGCTAGGTTCTGAACTGGGATGGTGCAGTGAGCTAAAAAACGGTGATGGATCAAGCCCTGATCTGTTGACTGGGTAGGAGTGTTCTGATTAACTCAGATACTCTGTCCATCACCACCCCCTTTTTGAAATTATTGCTAAAGCTACAGTCGGTAGTTGATGAACTAAACCATCTTTGGTGAACCATTTCCATTTTTCATTCTTTTATTTCTTTATTTATGCTAATGGCCTGAGCTATCCTTCTGCCTTAATGATGGTAGTACTCTTGGACTCTGTTGTTGATTCTGATTATAACCATTGAGTTGAGGAAAGATGCTTAAGTGTTTGGCATTTTCATACAAGCTGTGATATTCTTAACTGAAATCCTCAAGAAATTACTGGTGGCAATGAATTTTGAATCCTCAGCACAATAACCAAATGAATCAATTTTCTGCCTGAGTCTATTATTGAGTCCTCTTGATTTTTCAATTCAAACTGTGCTGTTTCCTGTGTTGTAGGGAGAATCATCAAGCTCTGACAGAACATCAGCTGTTACTTTGTTTTGCGTTGCCGCTGCAGAGCTTTTGGTTTGCATTATTCTAACTCAACTTAACTTCTTTAGGAGATTGGGTCTTCCTGTTGTTATTCTTTTTTGCTAGAATATGGTTCTGAGAATGGAGTACCAAAATGGGATCTCTAATTTGTGAAATGGACTTTGGTCACCCTAATGTTTACACTTCCTATCGGCAGAGAAGTATTCATCAAAGTATTATTGCCTCTGTGGTAAATTAGAAATGCTGCAGATTGTCTAATCGTAATGGACTAGTAGTAGTAAGGAGTAGTAAGTAGAGAAAGCAGATAATAAATATTTCAACCACGCTTTATGCTGCAACATTAGTGTATCAAAAAAACTTCTGACAGCAATACCCGCAAGCTCCCCGATTCCCTTTAAGCAGTACTCTAAAATCGATTGCTATTGTCATTGGTACAGGAACTTGCATTAAAGCTTTCTAGAAGGACTAAGAGCTGGACTTTAAAATAGCTGTGTGTTATGTTTTTAATGTGTGGACTTTCATTTCCAAATGTTCTGGAATGGATGAGTTGCTATGTTATCAGGGGTTCTGGGGCAGAATGTTGGGTGGTTGAGGCAGTTGACAGAGACTGAGGAGAGTGAAGCTTTGTTTGGTGAAGCTCTTGAGCTGAAACTTACTAAACCGCCTGTTTTGTTTCAAGAAGATTTGGGTCCCTGTTTCTTTCATGTAGAGGATGCAGTATAAGAAAGAGGCGATGCAGAAAACCTGAGCAATGGGCAGATTCTGCGGGCAACACTAACCCTTGCTATTTAGGATTGACAATCAGCCAATTGTAAGTGTTATCATGCCCTCAAAAATTGACTGTTGTAATAGTGGTGCCAGGGAACCTACTGCATCCACTAATAATTTGGATAGTGGCAGCTTGTTATCAAGCTGAATGTAAACCACAACGGTTGAGCGAGGATTGACTTTACCTGGGCGTGGTCAGATCACTGTGTGATCAGCTTTCCTCCGTGAGCCTGCACAGTGGCATTCTGCAAGCAGCATCTTCAGACAGCTATCAAAAATGTACGTCTAGGCCATGCATTGTAATGTTTTACACCGCATTACTTGACGCACGCAGCCTCCAATTTGAATTGGGCAGCAACATGGTGTTTATGCTGCATTTTCTCACAGCAGAGGTGAATGGCGACATCTTGACTCCTACTTCAGGATGTGAAGGTTGTTGTTTTAACTTATTGTGATAATCTATTGTATTTGTCTATTGTGTTAATATATTGTTTTTTTAATTGTTTTAGTTTGTTTTGTATGGCTATGACAGCTACTGGAATGACACAAATTCCACAGTTTTTAGTCAGATGCTGGTGAATCTACATTACCATGGCTAAGATGGAAAACACTGTATGATTCATATTTGGTGGCTATTGGGGGAGAAATATTTTCTGCATGGAGGAATCAGGGTGTCTTTTTACATTACGCTGGTTCAGAAGGTAGAAATATTTATGAGAGTTTAGAGGAAATTCCCTTTTGGTAATGCTGAAGGAGAGCCAAGAGACGTGTATGACATGTCAGTAAAGATGTTGGAACTACACTTTGGATTTCAGATAGATGCGGTTCTGGAACATCATAAGCTTTTTGCACGTCAACCGGGCAAGATGGAATGGATAAGTAACTATCAGCCTGATTCATCAAGCAAAATTGCGCCCACAATCGCTGCGAAAATGCATTTGCGGGCGCAATGTCTGTAATCGGCTTTCAACAATAAATCGCAAACACATAATAGCGAATTCGCAATAATAATCGCATAATCCCGGTAGGAGAGCATTAGCGAATCGGAAAATGCGACAATCCACGGATTCTCCGAAATAAATTGCGGTTTCGCTATACAATCGCAATCGGTATTCATGAAATACCGCAAATAGAGAAAAACCCAAAAATCGCTGTTTGCGCGGCGCAAATTAAGGACAACTCAAAGCAGGTGGTAACCATAAAAGCCATGCAAATTTTTTTTCAAAAAACCGTTGGCCAATCAGTAACAGGTTCAGGCCTGACCAATCACACATAAGGACAATCAGCAGCAGCATTAGGAGTTCCACAATGCCAGGAATGTACATGGTCGTCAGGCGGCGAAGGCTACAGCGAGCAGCACGGAGGAGAGGCCAGATCCAGAGAGGATAATCCGCCAGCGGGTCACCTTGCTGGGCCAAACCAGAGAGCAGATATATGCAAAATACAGGCTGAATGGGGAAATGATAATCCAGCTCATACACGACCTTGACCCCCTGATGCAGCACCCAACAAGGCGTACCAATGCGGTGCCTACACATGTGCAGGTATTGTGTAGCCTGCACCTCCTGGCCTCTGGGAGCTTCCAGGGGATAGTAGCGGCTGCTGGGGGGATATCCCAGCCCACCATGTCACGCTGCCTCAACACTTTTGTTGACGCTATGCTTACCCAGCTACACCGACACATAACATTTCCCACCAGCCAACAGGAATTGGGCTTGACCAAGCTAAAATTCTACAATGTAGCCCATTTTCCACATGTACTCGGATGCATAGACTGTACCCACATCGCCTTCTGCCCACCAGCTGCCACGGAGTATATGTTCCGCAATCGGAAGTCCTACCACTCCCTCAACATACAGATGGTCTGCAATGCCAAGACATACATCACTGACATTGTGGCCCAGTACCCAGGGAGTACCCATGACTCCTATATATTCCGGCACAGCGGCCTCCACATACGACTGGCCAGGGGAGACTTTGGGGAAGGACACCTACTTGGTAAGTACACTTTGTCGACAATGTCACATTGCTATGAAGTAGCAGCGCAGCACAGGCACTCACCCTCTGCTCCTCTCATTCAGGTGACAGTGGCTACGCCCTCCGTGATTACCTCCTCACCCCATACCTCAACCCTGCTACACCCCAGCAACGGCGCTACAATGTTGCGCACATTCGGACAAGGAACTGCATAGAAAGGACATTTGGGTTGCTCAAGAGCAGGTTCCGCATACTGCACAAGACAGGTGGGGCCATGTATTACAGTCCTGCAGTGTGCTGCTGCATTGTGGCTGTCTGCGCAATACTTCATAACATTGCAACCAAGCGCCGGATACCTGTCGACATCTCTGGCAGTGAATCTGAAGGGGACGACCGGCCACCTGCACATGCGCGCCATGCACGCGGGGAGAATCCTGCTGAAGGCCACAGACGTCGCAACCACATCACACTGAACAGTTTCTAATGCACCCTCTACCCTCACCCCACAAATCACAAATGCATGCAAAAATTAATAATGACACTACGCCAATGTGTGCTGCTAAAATAAATATAATTGTTTCATTCACAATAATGGTACCACTTTAAATGTTGTCATTGCTAACAGTATTTCAGCATACTGCAGTGTGAAAGGACAGGGCAGGCTTATACTCAGCCTGTGCCTGTAAGAGTCATATAAAGTCATGTGCGCCTCCTGCGCGTACCACCCAAGTGCCTCTGTGACTCATCCTCATCCATGGCACGTGCAGCTGGTGTGGGCCTGGTGCTGCGCCTGAGTGCCCCTACGTGTAAGGCAGAGTGGCTGCTCAAACTCGATGTCCCCTCACTGGCATCATCACCCCCAACAGTGGCAGGTAGAGCTGGATGGTGTAGTGCTGTCACAGCACTGGTCAGGTGCTCAAGGACCCTGGCCACATCCTTGCAGCACTGGATGAGCTGCTGCTGCTGCGCAAGGGACCGCCGCGACAACTGTGCTGTGGCATTGCTTATGATATAATTGGACCTGGTGTAGGCGGTCAGCCGGGTCAATAGCTGCCGGTGGCGGCGGCGTGCTACGTTGCGCTGCGATGTATTTGCAGCAGGGCTGGCCACCATGGCTGCAGTCCCCCACACCTGCCATGGCTGCAGTCATGCTGGCCATTCCCTCCCCCACACCTTCCATGGCTGCCGTCATGCGGTCCATCCGGTCCCCCACTCCGGCAACATTGCGCCCAATGTTGTACAGCTGTAGCTGTATGGCACCTTGCTGGCGTGCTTGCAGCTGATGTATACGGAGCATGCGTCTTTCCACGCTCACTCTCACCAGCTCCGGTCCATTCCCCCTCCTGCTGATAGGTGCATTGGTCTGCAGGCGAGGCGTGCCACGCCTGCTCTGCTGGCCTGACACAGTGGGTGGCCGCTGTGTTGCCGCTGTCGCAGGCCCTGATGTTGAAGCACCAGCTGCTTGTGGTGTCACGGCAGGCGTTGTTGGTGCGGCAGGGGCAGGAGGCACCCTGGTGGTGGACCTGGCTGCGGAAGTAGTTGCTGCGCCAGTCGCAGGAGGCACACTGGTGGTGGACCTGGCTGCGGGAGTAGTTGCTGGGCCAGACGCAGGAGGCACCCTGGTGGTGGACCTGGCTGCGGAAGTAGTTGCTGCGCCAGTCGCAGGAGGCACACTGGTGGTGGACCTGGCTGCGGGAGTAGTTGCTGGGCCAGTCGCAGGAGGCACACTGGTGGTGGACCTGGCTGCGGAAGTAGTTGCTGGGGCAGGGGCTGGTGGCTGTGTATGTGGCGGCACCTCCTCCTCATCCTGTGCCTCCTCATCTATTTGCAGCCTCTCGCTGTCGCTGCTGTCTGCACCACCTGTGAGGGGAAGTGGACGTTCATTAGTTGCATGTATCTGTCACACGTGCAATTGCTACATGCATGCTGGGTGACATTCCCTGACAGGCTATGGCTTTGCGTCCTTTGGAACCTGTCTGGCTGCATTGTCTTAAATCTACATTGTGGGCACACTACATGTCCCACAATGCTTCAGGGCATTACCTGATGTGGAACGATGGCATGACTATGGGAGGCTAATTGGTCATGGACATTCATAGGGGACAGGGTCGCAGTCGCATGCCACTTACCTTGGGTGTCTTGGGTGGTGCGGGATGAGTCCAGATGAGTCACTCCGATGACCGCCTCTGTCTCCAGGGTGTTCTCTACTTGGTCCTCCATGGGGGTGTTTGGTTCTCCCCCTCCAGTGCCCGATGACTCTCCAAGGCGCTCAGCCACCCTCTCTTTGGCACGTCCTCGGAGGTCGTACCAGCGTTTTTTGAGTTCGTCCAGTGACCTATCGGCCACACCCACGGAGTTCACCGTGGATGCTCTACCCTGACAGATCCTGCGTTTTTCCTGTTCTGCCACCCTCCTAGAGTCCTTTCCAAACAGTTTGGAGTGGTTGGCCACCACCCCTTCTATTAAATGCTCCAGCTCCTGCTCGGAGAATTTCAACTTTCTCTTCCGCCCTGTGGTGTTGCTGGGCCCAGGAACTGCATCCTCAGACATTGCTGCACTGTACTTTCTGAGTAGTTTCCTAACAGAATTGCTGGAGCTCTCCCAGTTGCTGACTCGAGGTCTGCCTCACTGTAGTGAATGGGGGTGGGCCCTGGCTGCTTCCTGGTTGTGATGTCATCGCTGTGCTCGACATGCGACTTCCCGTTATCCCGATCTCGCGCTATTTGCTGTCCCGCTATTGACGAACTCGCTATTAGAGAATTCACAATTCCGACCCGGATGTAGCCGGCAATAGCGTATTTTGTGCGTTTTTCGATAATCGCAACCGGTATTAGCGGCCGCGTGCGATTTGCTTTATTTTCTCTAAATTAATCATGAATTCCGTTTTGCGTGTCCTTGATAGCGAGTCGCTTTTATTCGCAATTAGGGCCACGCAAAACGTCCCGTTGATGAATCAGGCTGTATGTAGCATGCTTAAGAAACTTGACCAGGACTTGTGAGTTTGTAGACTTAACTGATTATCTTATCAGAGGTCGGTTAGTGTGTTCCACAAACAGTTCTAAATTGCAAGAGAAGGTTTTGCTAAAGACTCCAATTCTCAAGTAAGCCATTGCCATCACAGGAGGCATTGAGTACACTGCTTAGTGCATTAAGGAAAGAAAAGAACCTGTTGTATGGTGTGAAAATTGCTAGAATCACAGCTGCAAAAAAAGTTTTGTGAAGAGCAAATGTATGAAGGGGATGCCAGTCAATTGAAGTGCTATCATTGTGAGTGTAGGCAGCACATTGCGAATTATCCTGGTTGAGAGTATAGAACTGGATGTTACAATCAGATGATTTCTAAAAATATTGAATGTGATAAAGACAAGTGTGAGGTCTTAATTAGAGGCAGATAATTGACTGTTTTGGCATATTCTTGTTCACCCTATTGCATTAGGGAACAGAGGTACTACAATTCTAGTTATTGGATATGTTCAAATGAGGATTGATAACAGAGGAAGGCGTAGCAAAAAGGGGTGACTGTTTGCATCAAAGAGGTTTGGGAATCACCCAAACCTCAATGCAAGTGAGCAAATCATGTTGCTGATTGAAGTGCATGATGATGTTGTGAAGTAATTTCTGGATGTTTTTGAGGAGAAGCTGCGGCAGTTAAAGGGGTTTGAGTACTAAAGTATGGTGCAAAGCGTAAGGTGCACATAGTGGGGAAAGTGCCACATTGGATGTTGGGCCAATTGAAAAAACAAATTGGTAGATTGTTGGAGCTTGGTGTGATAGAGGAGATTGAATACTCAAAGTGGTTAGACCCAGTTGTATTAGCGCCTAAAGAAAATGGCAATAGCTTGAGGATGTGCATATAAATGAAGGATCTGAAAAAAAACATATGGTTTGGCTTGCAGTGAAAGAAGTGTCTGTGTTGAAGGATGCACATTTGTTTAGTGTGATGGAGCTTTTGGCTGCTTATCACCAAGCGCCATTGAGTGAAAAGTCCAAGCACTTGACTTCATTTGTAATGCCTTTAGGTGCTTACCATTTTCTCCATATGCTTTTTGACCTTGTGTCAGTGGCGGCATGTTTCCAAAGAGTGATGATGAATGTGCTAGAAGGAATAAGTCAGGTTAAAGTTTTCCAGGATGATATTATAATGTATGGAAAAGATGAAAAAGATCATAAAGGGAAATTGTTTTAAGTGCAAAAATGCTTTTGAAGTTATCACACAGATTATTGTTAAATTACCTACACTACCGCATTTTGATGTTTTAAAATAATATTTTGAACATAGCTGCCAGTCGGAAAGGACTGGATGCGATGTTGTATCAAGTGGTGGATGGAGAGGAGAGAATCATTTCTTTTACTTCCAGTGTGTAAAGGGTGTGAAAGAGAATTATTTAGTGGTTGAGTGGGAGGCTCTGGTGTGCAGTGAGGGCATTCTGCAGTTCATGTTTTATTTATTGGTCTACCTTTTGTGGTGAGATCAAACCATAGACTGTTGGTTATGTTGTTCACATTTAAGGGTTGTGAGAGAGCTATGTCTCACATTAGAAGATGGATGGAAGATTAGAGATTACAATTTTCAAGTGGAGTATTTGAAGGTGTCCAGACTAGGACAGCAGATTGTATGTCCTGGTTATAGATGATAGACGAGCGGGTGAGGAGTATTTTGTATTGTGAGTACAAGAAAAGGAACTAAAAACAGATAAATGCAGTGGGAGATGATGATACTAAGTCCCTAGTAAAGGAATATGTGGTCAAAGGATGGCCAGAGAGGAGGAGGAGTTTAACTGGTAGCATGGAAGGATTTTGGATGGTGCGTGTTGAAATGTCGATTCAAGGTTATTTTTTGTGGAGGGGAGTGAGTTTGGTGCCATGAAAGGGGTTGCGGGATAAAATTTTAAATTTGACACATGAGGGTCATTTCGGAAGGAACAGGGCCAAGGCCAGTGTGAGAAAGTGCCATTGGTGGCCTCAGATGAATCACATGGTAGATATTGTGGTCAAACATTGTATACAGTGTGTGAGTTGTAACAGGAGTAACTTGACTAGAACCACTCCTTTATCACCGGTCAAAGTGCATGAGAGACCATGACGTAAATTAGTTGTGAACATAATTGGGCCTTTCAACTTATTACCCAAATGGAAAACATTTTTATTGATCTTATGTATTATACATCCAAGTGGGTCTCGGCTGTGTGTGTCAAAGAAGTTACCACTCAGATGGTGATTGACCTCTTGAGTTATAAGTTTGCAGACAGAATGTGCCTGAGTGTAGAGTTACTGATAATGGAGTACAGTTTACTTCCTCTCACATGATGGAGTTCTTGAAGGATATGTAAGTCAAACACTGGAGGACAGCACACTATTCTCCCCAAGCCCATGGACTGGTGGAAGGAATAAATAGGTTGACTAAAGCTTTTAGCCAACAAACTGAACATTGTGGTGGCTCTCTGAGGAATTTGCTCAGGAAAAACTTGTGGGCACTTAGTACTGCACCCAATGAAGTCACTAATTAATAATAAATAATAATAAGATATTTATAGAGCACATTGCTACCTCCAATGAAGGTGTCCCGGCGCTGGGTTGCAGATTCACAGTGAAAAGAAACAAGGAGAAGAACTATGTGAGGTTAAAGAGACAAGATTTTAGAGCTCTCCTGAAGGCGGGTTCTGGCTCCATCATGTGGAGGTGGAGAAGCATAGCATTCCAGAGATTCGCAGCTCTAACCGAAAATGATCTACAGTCTATCCTAGCCCTAAGGAAATGAGGAACGTTGAGCAATTTCAGGTGATTTCTTCTTGGGACCTGGTCTTGCTGGTAGTTTTGCTAGCTATGTCTCAGATAGCCCGGGCCCCGTTCCCTGGTGGCTCTGTAGGCCAGAGTAAGAGCCTTAAACTCAATCCTCCTACTGACTGTTGCTAGCGGAGGCTTCGCAAATGCAGGGAGATGCGTTGGTGAAATCGCACATTCCTAATTAATCTGGCCGAGTTTTGAATTATTTGCAGCCTGATAGATTGGTAGTCTTTGAAAGAGACAATTTGAATAGTCCAGCCGGCATTTGACCAATGGGTGGACCATTGTCTTCCTGCAATCCATCGGAAGAAAGTGAAGGAATTTCCTCAAAGCTCGCAGTTCCAAAAGCATGAGGAGGAGACCAGGCGAATCTGACTCTTGCAGGAGAGGTCATTGTCGAATTTAAACCCTACATTTCTCGCTGAATCCACAAGAATTGGTTGGCGGTTAAGCTCTGGGGGCCACCAAAGCTTAGAGGGTGGAGGAGTTGATTGGTTGAAAAATAGAACTACTGTTTTCTCAGTGTTAAGCAATTCTCATTCATCCAGGCCAAGATGTTATTCAGGCATTGCTTAAAATTGGCAAAGGCTTCATCCGAATGTTCTTTGAATGAGAACACCAATTAAGTGTCATAGCGTAGAAGACCACTCTCACTCCACACGTCTCGACCAAGGTCGCAAGGGGAGTGAGATATACATTAAACAGTAAGGGGCTCAGTGCCGACCCCTGGGGTATCTCGCAGACAAGAGGCTTCTGGGAGGAAACATAAGGGCGTAGAAACATTTGTTGTGAGCTGTTCTCCAAGAATGATTGGAGGCAGGACAAAGCAGTTCCCCATACTCCTAGGTGTTTTAGTCTCTCCAGGAGAATCGAGTGGGCTACAGTGTCAAAAGCTGCAGACAGGTCCAGCTGCACCAGCATTGCCAAGCTGCCCTGGTCCACAGCCTCTCGCCCAGTTTTAACAACTTCCAGAAGTGCTGTCTCCATGCTGTATCCCGTTCTAAAACTAGATTGAGAATCATGGAACTGATTGTTTGATTCAAGGAATTGAGAAAGTTGTATCTGAACTTCCTTCTCAAGAATTGTAGCTGTTGCAGGTAAAAGGGAAATATGCCTAAAGTTCTTGTGTTCTGCTGGGTCAGCATCCGGTTTCCTAAGGATCTGCAATTGATAGGCCTGTTTCCATGCAGCTGGGTAGACACCAGTTGCCAGGGAGGAATTCCAGATCTGGTTCAGAGGATCAATGAGGCAGGGGGCAAGCAGTTTAAAATACTGAGCTGGGAAAGGGTCTCCCGGGGCTCCAGATTTACATTTGTACAATTCCCTGACAAACACATCAAGTGGCAGAGGGCGGAACTCAGACCAGGTGCCATGCGGATCAGAGACTGACTTTTGCACAGGGGGGACGTGGTAAGGGGAAAGGCGGAGTAAATCATTTGAAAAAGCCCGATTAGTCAGGACAGAGGGTGGGAGAGGGGGTAACTGTGCTGTCTAGAGCCGTGGGTTTAGTAAAGCATTGGGGAATTTTAAATAGATCTTTGACCGAGTTGTCTAACTGTTTAATTTAGTTAGAGAAGTAGTCCCTTATAGTGCTGCACTTAAGCCTGTGGAATTCTTTTAAAGCTTCTCTGTAGGAACATTTAGCCATGGGGTCATAGGATTTTCTCCAGGAGCATTCCAGTTTCTTGCATAGACTTTTCTCCACTTGTAGTTCCATGGAGAACTAAAGGGCTGAGGGATTTTTTCCTAGAGGATGTCACTGATCTAGGAGGGGACACACTATCTAAGCAAAGGTGACCCAGCTAGACACATCACTGCTTGGGTCACCATTCAGCTGTAGGGGTGCATTTTGAAGCACAGGTCCCATAGTTTCAGGGATGACAGTCCTCCAGTTTTTGCTTTTGTCGGAGATTAACTTGGAACTACAGCATATGGGTTCAAAATTGAAGCTGAATGGTACTAATAAATGGTCTGTCCAGGTCAATGGTAGTGAGGCCTCTACGATAAGGTTTGCATCATTGGAAAAAATAAGGTCCCGCAGATGGCTCGCTACATGCCTAGTGGTGGTGACCCTTTGTGTCAGGTTGAGACCTTCAAGAGTTTTTGCCAACTGAGATGCCTTAGGGCATTTCCCATTATCCATGTGGACGTTGAAGTTACCCAACACAGTGAAGTTGGGGTGCTTCAACGAAGGATCAGCGACAATGTCGCATAACTCAAATAGGTGGCAGACTGGGGTGTTGGGTGTCTCTATGTCAGAATCCCAGCTACCGACCAGCATGGCAAGATTCTGATGCAGAAGGACAGAGCCTCAATGTGCTCTAGTCTTCTACAGGAGATCTCTTAACTATCCCTCAAAATAATAGCCACACCACCTCCTATCTTGTTGCCACCCCAATTAGCACACGCCATTCAAAAAACTTCAGGTACCACCAGCATCAGATCAGGGTTAGAGCCCACATTTAATCAGCCATTCACCCTCCCTTCGCCAACCACCAACGTAAAGAAACATGCGTTACAACAGTACTCACGGACAGTACTCCTGGCTGACTCCTTTTGGTGGTTTGAGAGTAAGAATGTCTGCCACTTAAACTAATCCCTGATGGTTGAAAGGTGGAGATGGGAACTGTTAAGAATGGAGTGTGGATGTAAAGGAGAGGATTGTTAAACATCGGTTAAAGTACCAGTAAGTATTTGATAACAACCTTGGTGCAAGGAAAAGGAAATAGACTGTGGGAGATAAAGTGTGGATCGAAGAACCACATTTTCTTGACAAAGGGAAGTTCAGACATTCCAGACCTTCTATATCACGTAAGTCAATTTTAATGTTATGCTTGTGCACACTGGTGAGTGGTGGAGCATCTCTAGGCTAGTGCTGATAGGAATGGGTGATGTAATGGGGATGGTGCTAACAAAGAGGAGGGTGCCAGCAAGATAAGCATGCATCCGGGATCTCTGCCACAATAAATGTATTTGCTCAAAAAGCCTGTTTATCCACTGTTATGGGTGAGGGATTACCATAGTAAATTCGTTTTTTATAATTGATATATGTTTCATAGCATTTTGACTGTAGGTACATTTTCTTCTCTGGAAGAGAAAATATCCTTGGTTTTCATAATGATGTATTACAATCAGGAAATATTGCATTTGGTAATTGCTTTTTGTGTGTCATTCCTATTTTTTAATTAGGGAGGCTGCTGGGTTTTGACATCTGAACACTGAGATACTGCTGGTAACTGCCCAGTGAATGTACTCAAGCCCATAAAACACTATACATTTGGCTAATCTTCAGTTGTATTCTTTAACTTTCTAGTATGGCTATAGTATATGGTACAGTTAATGCACTAACAGTATGAAAAGTTAAATGTCACCTGTGGACTGCAGTGCATAGTGTGTTATCCACTTGGCAGACAAGGAAAATTGACTCCAGACCTATGTATGTAGACTGACTTCTGCAGCTTTTAAGTCTGTTTGACAACCTGTCATAATAACCCCTCCTGACAAGAAGCAATTAAACTTTTAAAATTTAAATAATTTGTTTTAAGTAGACCTAGTAGCTCACCAAATATTGTGTCTAGTATTTAAAAGTGGAGCATGTAAACATTGCATGTTGGAACAGAGACTGATCCTAATAAAAATGTCCACTCTATATGGCTGTGGCTATTTCTATGAGAAAAAATAAAGTGCAATTATAACACTATGTTTGCTAACTTTTGTTTTGGGTAAGTTGCAGCACAATTAACCCTTTTGGTGTGTCGGACGGACGTCACGGTGGGCGTGTGGGGCGGAGGGCCGTCCAATCACGCCCACACATTATTTCACCCGCACCGCCGTGGTCAACTGGTTAAATCACTACTTTTAATAGTAATTAACAATGAAATACAATAGATCGTTAAATATTTATAAAGTTAGTCATTGTCTGCCTGAAGCTCGAAAAGATGGATTAGCACAACCCTGTCTGCAGATGGCCTGTCAGTGCTGCTTTTAATGAAGCATGAAATAATGCTCTCAATGCAGACAAAAATTGCTTGGGCCTGGCAGGATGGCTTGGGTGAGGAATGAGACCTAGCTTAGCCTAAGCAGGGCAGTTAAGAAGGGTCTAGGTACTTCACAAACTTAAAAAAGACAAGGGGAGACCAGCACTTGTATAGTTTAGTGATAGGGGAATATTGGTCTAGGGGGACTTCTCATCACAGGATACCCTTGAGCCCTCCTGGATATTGGTGATGACCAGTGAACACGTTTGGAGTGATTCAGTGAGAGGAGGCCTTGTGTAGGTGTCCCACACGCTTCCTCCAGGGGCAGAAAGGTTCTGCCATTTTGGATTTTACTATGAATGTTGAACAAGATGTGCTGCAAATGTGAGATGTTTGGACCTTTGGAACATTTTGCTAATTGGCTAGAGAGAGTGTAGGAGTAACCCCCACTCATTTGCTAGTGAAGTGAAAGAAAAAAAGAAAGTTGCACTTCAATCTATCTCCTCATAATCCTTTCTGGACATGTGATACAGTAGAAAAGGACTGGAATGGCTGTTTGTAACATATGTGGAGACCTGATTGGCTGACCTGCTCCATGCCTATCAAGGACTAAAATGTGGACTTTAGGGGGCAGTTGGCTGACCTCCTGTGTGACTACAGGGAAACTGAAAGCGGCAAGAGTCCTTTTTACTGGAGTGCCCGGTTGACCAGTTACAATTGGACCTGGACTGGATCCTGCTGGTAACCTCAGCTAGAGTGTGTCCTGGACCCTAAGTACTGTCACCAGGTTTTTCGGAGCCTTAGAAGAAGCAAAGACATCCGGAACCAAAAAGCATGAAAAGTTGGGATTTAGAATATTTATTCGACTTGCCAGACCTCCAGAGATTCAGCTGAACCTCATGGAAAAGGTGTCTGATTTCAAGAGGACTAAATCAGATAAAGCGTTCTGCTTTGCCCCCCTGGAAGATTTTAAGCTCCAAAAAAAGAGACTTTGTTAGAAGGTAGTAATCTTGACCAGGAAAAGCAAAAAAAGTATCCAACCAATGAAAGGATTTTGCAAGGCTTGAAATCTGAATTGTCTTGCTCTGAGCTATTCCTGCTAAAACCAGGGGCTTCAGTGGGACATCATCGCCCTATTCAACTTTGAGAGGACTTCATCAGATATAGCTTCAACTTTAGAGGATTTTGATGTATCCGGTAGCAGTCGGCCTGAAATAGCACCTAAGTCCCAGTCAACCTCTAACACTTATTTTAACACTTATTTTTGATTGGAGTTTTTCATTTTTTGGGTGTTTTGCCTGAAAAATGCATATCTCATATCTTTTTTTAAAATCTAATAATTAGTTGTGAGATTTTTATTGAATGTGTTTTGATGTTTAGACAGTTTTTAAGTGTTGCCTAATGCTTTACAAATTTCCCTAAGGTAAGCCTGTCTGCTATGCATCATAGTTAACAACAATTGAACCTAGGTTTACATTTTTAAACCTGTGTGTTTGAACATATAGGATTTGTGGGACTTACTACTTGGGTAGGACTCACATCCCACCCAACTAATAACCCCTTTTCATATTTTCTTACACCATAATTTCCCTGTATTTTCCCTTGCAAATTTTAATGTAGTTGAACTGACTTCCTCTCATTTTATGACTTTTACCTTTCCTAACACATTGTAGAGAGTGGCAAAGGGCTTATAGCAGTGTTTTAGTTTAGTGTTTGCCACAATGAGGTAGCCTGCAAATAGTGCAATTAGATTTTTAACTCCCCCGAAGCTTACCCTTTGATGTTTCCAAGGCTTTTCTAGATATGGCCAGTGATTCAAGTGCTTCATTGAGTACTGATGAAATATGAACATTAGCTTCCTGCTCAGTTTTTGTCTGGTTCAAACTTCAGGGGAAAGCCAAGTACATTTGAGTTTTTTCCACAAGTTTTTTGATCTTTTATTGACTTGATTTAAGGGAAATTTACCTTTCACACAATGAATTCCAAGAAAAGTTGTTACCATAAATGTGAAATAAATATTTCTTTTTAAAACTCCAACTTATTTGTATTCAGCTACAAACCAAATATAAGGTACCATTTTATTTGATATGATGGCATCAATAAAATGCTCAAGAACATTGTTTAAACCACTTTTACATGAACACAAAGCAACATATATGAACTAAAAGAATGTATATGAGAATAATCTAGCCACGGTTGTCTTGACATAATCCGAAAAGTCCATCTTTTATGGTCTTTTTTATTGGATATATGGAGGCCAACAGTTGGTCATTTCTCTGTCCATATGTAAGGCACGACCAATTTTAGACTCTGAAATATTTGCTTTTACAAAGGAACTATTCATAAGTTGTGATTCAGATTGGCTCACCCATTGAAACTATGTCAGCAACAGCAAATCATAGCATAATAGCCGGAAAGTAACAGGGCATGATAGTGGGGACATTACATGTCAGATTCCTCTACACAAGTATTCGATCTGACCTAGGATTTAGAGCACTCAGAGGGGCTCTGAGTACCAAACTTGCTACCCAATAGGAACACACCAGAATGCTAGTGGCAATCACTGAATTGCTTTTGAACAACAAGGTGTTTATCTTCAATAATTATTGATTCAGACAAATTCAAGATGCAGCCTTGGGCTCCAGATTTTCTCCATCCTACGCTTACCACTTCATGGCGTGGCTGGAGGAGGAACAGATCTGGGGAATGAAGGGAACAGAGTGGTGCAACTCCATCATATACTGGGGTCATTATGTAGAAGACTGCATTATGATCTGGTCTGGAATTTTGGAACAATGGATAAACTGAAACAATGTTGTGACTACTTGAACACAAATGCTTGAATATAAGATTCACATATGAATATAGCAGTACAAGTATCATGTTCCTGGATGTGGAATTATTCATACAGGATAATCAAATACAGAGCATGTTATTTCGCAAACCATCATCATGTAACTCGATCCTACCTGCCTCTAGTGCACACCCTAGACACCAGATCAGAGCTATGCATATGGTGAGTTGGTCAGGTGAGACAAAACTATTTAAAAGATACAGACTTTAGGACATACATGGAGAACACTTCTCTGCTAGGGGATATGATACACAAACCATAAGGATTGCGGAAAATAAGATCTAAAAAATAAAGAGGCAGGACACATTGAGGGAAAGAACACAGAAGCAGAGCACATCAAGTAAGGTACACCTAGTAACATACTACAACTGATTTTTCAAAGTTCCATAGGGAAGTATGCGTAAACCTTGGCATATTTTAAGTGCTAACAAAACGCTAGAAGAATTCACGTCAGGGAGACCAGAGATTACATTCAGACGGGGCAGAACACTGAAGTCGCTATTAGGCCCTAGTTATCGAATTTACAAGACACAAGAAAACTGGATGGGCCAAGGCACATTGGGGTTCCATAAATGTGTGGACACTGTGGCATGTGTAGATGGGCACGGTACAATAAAAAGAATTTTAATGGAGCAGATGGGAGAATATTTGATATATGTTTAAATAGTAACTGCAATACAACATATGCTGTTCATATTATTGAATGTAAATGCAAACGTATGTATGTGGGAAGTACAATTAGGGCCCTTAAAGAGAGAATGAGTGAACACCTTAGAGCCATCAAACAAGGAGATCCTAGATACCCCATGGCAGAACATGCAGCAGAATGCAAGGCACAAGGGCAATTTTTTTTTTTTGCTTTCATGGAAAAAAACATATGGGGCTCGTTCCGAGAAGGAGGTAACAGAGAACTTCCTTTATGACACAAAGTAGCCATGTGGATAAAGCATCTGAAGTCAGGTGAACTGGGCCTCAACACTGATCATGAGCTACAGTACTTTTTGGTGCAGGATGCAGTATTACAATGAATAGATGGAATTATGACAATGGAGAGTCTGCACTTTTTTTGATTACATGAATTGTTTCAACTGTGATGTATACTACCCTGCATATCAGATTACATATTAGTTTTGATACTGGACTGATAGTCTTTGACACTGTCATTCGATCAAATATATATGAATAGAACATGGTTCTTTAAGGTATAGTGTCTACATGTATGAATAGCACATGCAATTTGCAATTACTTACAATGGTTTGATATAATGAATGCAAAGTCACAAGGCGTGATCCAATTTTAAGAAATAAGATTTCCACCTTCCATACCACTATGTCACTGGCTTGCAGATGCACTCCAAGACCTTACTATGGGTGGACATGGTTCTTAACCTACATACGCTTTAATATGAGACAATGTGGCACATTCCACTAGAGGGGACTGTAAGAGATGTCCATGAAAATAGTACTAAAATGGACAATTTAATAGCAGGTTTAATAAGAAGAGTTGTCTTTACAATATTGCGGTGATTATGGGACCAAACGAGGTGGCATAGAGTTTCGAGTTTCGCAGTAGATGCGCTGTCCCAACATCTATGCTAACTTCCCGAGAGGGTCAGAGGTAATGGTTACACTGCCAAGTACACACTGTGCGGATTGGAGATGCTGTGATGAGTGTAACATCCTCGCTTACACACGTCAAGCTGTTAAAACAGGTAAGCCCATTTAATTAATATGGGATATATATACGTTTGAAATTACTGGTTTACTGCACTAGAATTGGGCAATACAAATACTACAGGTCTCCTCTTATATTTGTTACAGCAACTTCAATTAGCACTCAGGAAAAGAGGGATATTCTCCACAAAACTTGGATGTAAAAGACAGGATGATGTATGTTAAATAACAGATACACCAATGATTAAGGATTTGGGATGACAATGCTAGGCAATACAGGTGCGAAACAATTGGACTGTAAGGGTGACTACCCGGTACAAGGGGTGTTACCCATAATGTTTATAATACAATATTGTTATTATGTACAGATATCACATAGACTTGGTTCTTCTGATATCCAGGACGAAAATAAAACCGGTATCAAGGTAGGGATAATCCATAAATTTTATTTGCCTTTCCGAGCATGGTGATTTAACATGGTTTTCAAATACCATACTTCTATATATGACTACAGGACTGAACTGACAAGCCAGCTACAGAAAAGACAGGTATGCAATGGGTAGAAGGGCGATGCCGCATTTGATTTGCATAACACAAGTTGGATTTCTGTACACTTGAGAGTGTACAACGCCTCGAGAGACTTGACTAGAATTCTTCTCGAAAGTGTTATGCACCACTGTTAGTTTACACATGTCTAAAATATGCCTATAAAATGTTATACTGGTATTGGTTGATAAACATGTGAATATGTAATTCAAGCATGGCTTTCCACAAACCATCACTAATGTCAATAATAGTAGGTACACTTATACTCCTAGGAACTGCAAAAATGCTTCATTGTCTTGGGTTCTTTAAATTTGGGTTGCAAAATATCAGGGCCAAAAATAGGTCAATACGCTATTATTCGACCGTCAGGAACGTTTGGAGAAAATTCCTGACCTGGTTCAAACAGAAGCAAGAGATAAAAAAGCTGAAGATCTATGTAAAAGTGTTGACGTGCACCGTTTATTTAAAGCTAGAAGAAATGTGGAGCTCTATCACGTTGGGAAACGAGCTCAGTGGGAGGGTGAATCTGTAAGGATTATGTGACATCTGAAGGAGAAGTTATGACTTATGGAGAAACCACCTTTGGTTTAAGTGCTAACCATTGCCAAACAGGTTGAGCATATTATAGCATGTGTGAGATACATTTATAAAACTGAACCAAATAAGACGCAAATGCAAGTGGCAAAAGTTGGACCAAGTGTGGGTAGGAAGACTCATTATGTTAAGTTCCAAGGATTTTGCTATAGATGTAGGCAAACGGGTCACCCAGTCACTTTTAAAGATTGCCCAGCTCAGATGGCAGTGTTCAATACATGTGGTAAAAGAGCTTATTTCATGAAATATGGCACTAAAGAAAGACTTGTTGAAAAACACGTATGTGATGAACTAGCACAGTAGTTGTGTAGTCTGGAAGTGGGTCATCGTTCTGAATGGGTAGAATAAATAATGAAGAAAATTGCATGACATTTGAATTTTGTTCAAGGTTAGTCATAATCTCTTAGAAGATGCTTAAGGAGAAATATGGGTAATGTGTGATAGTGGAAGCTATGGCTATAAGCCCTGAAGGGTATGAGGGTCAGGAGAGTGACATATTGGTGTACTTCATAGATATTATCATATTTTAAAAAATGGGTCATGAGGGGCAAGGTATAAGTCTATGTGAATGGTAACAGCATAGTTGGAAGCCCCAACAAAAGGACTTAAGTGTACATCTTGGCCCGATGCCTGTAAGCAGATTCAGGTTCAGGAGGTGATGGATGGCCACCTGGATGTGTATAGTGAATTTCCATCTTTTTTTCGTGAAGGTCTGGGGTGTCAAAGGTCCTCTTAGCACAGCATTAGGTTGAAAGAAGGTGCTGCTCTTATGGTATCTAAGGTAAGGGGGTTACCATTTGGAACGCAGAAGCAGGTGAAGGAGGAGCTTGACAACGTACTGCTTTGGGGACAATCACACCAGTGGACTACACTGAGTGGTTGACTCCACAGTTGCGCCCAAGAAACCCAGCAGTGATGTATTTCTTTGCTAACATCTTACCACCCTCAACTTAAAATCATTGTGGATCCCACTATCTGTTTTTAGGAATTCACAAACATTCCCAGTATTTTGTCTGGAAATCTGAAACAGGGCAAAAGCCCCTGGTGGTCCTGAAAAGGAAAAATGCACATCAGAGCAACCCCCTACATCAGGCAGACGTTCTGACATTCAATATTCAATTCAATATAATGCTTTATTCGATTTTAGCAAAAAATAAAATCATAAAAGCAACAGTTAAAAGGTACAATAAAATAATCAAGTTCATACAATATCACAATTAAAAGCAAAATGTTCTATACAAATGTAGTGCATTCAGGAAAAATATCTAACACATTATACTGTTCCGCTTCTTCAAAATGCTTCTTAAAAAGCCAGTCATGATTCCAATACAGTATTTGTTATCCAAAAATTGTAGGAATAAAAAAGCTGGTCGGCATGGCTGCCAGTCGCCCTGCTTCAGATACGACTCTGTCCATCACCACCCCCTTTTCCAAAATCAGATACGACTTAATCCACCTTGCACGTTCTCTAGTATAATATTTACAAAATAAAACCATGTGAATGGTAGATTGTGAAGCCAAATTATCACAAGGGCAAAACATTAATTCCCTTGACCAGTCATTTTTATTTGGGAAGGTTACCAGCCGGTGAAAGGTCTCAAACCTGAACCTGGTCAGAACATATGTATCAAAGCCATTTAGACAGATACACAAGTAAGGCTGAATAGTATAACAGGTCAGGATCATTTGATGATGACACACAGAGGTTTTTGTATTTTCCCCAGATAGTCTAAGTCGTTCAAAATGATTCATACAGTGTCTTCAATTCTTTTTTGGATATGGAGACTATCATTTCAGGCCTATTGTAAAATTCTGGTCTATTTAAATCATTCAAAACATTTCTGACATACCATGGTATCTTACTGGCATGATCCAGAGACATTATGTCCTTAATAATTTCTCAATTTAAAACCAATGCAGACTCTGACCAGACTCTGTGCCAAAGCAAAATAGGTTGCAGTCTGATTAGGTCTGTGATAAACTCAATGCCTAGCTCAGCGTGGCAATTAAAAACTGGAGTACTCTGCGGGACAGCTAAAATGTACCTAACAAAAGCATTTTCCACTGTTTGAATGGAAGCTACATTGTAAAAACCCCAAATGCCCACCCCATAAATCGCTATGCTTCTACATTTCGCGATATAGAATTTTTAGTAGGCTCTGTGTTGGTCTTTTACCAAGTTTTTGTGCAAACCTCATTAGGGCCATGATAGAGCGTTTAAACAAGAGAGTCCTACTTTTGACTGCCGGGCCCCAAGAACCTGTGTCATCGAGGAGTATCCCAAGATACGAAAATGTTCTGGTGTTTTCAATTCTGGTACCGCCTGCAGCTAAATATTTAAGTTTAGACCTCCCTTTTCCACACGTCATCACAAATGTTTTCTTTGCGTTGAGTTTTAGGCCCCTATTGGCCATAAACTCAATATATGTGGACAATGCTCTTTGTAGGCCCATCGTGGTTCTGGCCATTAACACCGCGTCATCCGTGTAGAGAAGGGAGACAATCTGTTTGTTGTTGCATCTCGGCGTGTCACTTACGGTTGCCCCCAGTTCCTCCTCCAGTGCGTTAGTATAAATGGAGAAGAGGAACAGGGCCAAGACGCAGCCCTGCCTGACTTCCCTCTCCACGCGGAATGACTTGGTGCATTCCCCTTTAAGGCCATGTCTCACCTTTGCT
The DNA here is from genome assembly GCF_964261635.1 of Lissotriton helveticus. Taxonomy (NCBI): domain Eukaryota; kingdom Metazoa; phylum Chordata; class Amphibia; order Caudata; family Salamandridae; genus Lissotriton; species Lissotriton helveticus. The sequence continues at coordinate 916,844,072 of NC_136059.1, read as the reverse complement.
GTGGCGCCTGCATACAATTGTGGTAAAAACTGCACTAAAGGGGGTTCTACTTTCATATCCACCAATATTTCCCAGAGCTTACTGTGGTCCACGCAGTCAAAGGCGGCCGTAAGATCTGCGAACACTGCATAGAGACGCCCTGTTTTTGCTTGCGTGTATTTCCCTTGGACTAAAACAAAGTTTAAAACCTGCTCGGTAGTGCCCATCCCCTCCCTAAAACCATACTGGACCGGGCTCAGTATGTTGTTATCCTCGGCCCAGGTTTGGAGTTTATTTAGCACTACCCTTCCAGCAACTTTCATTAATGAGTCCAGTAGCGATATCGGTCTGTAGCTGGAAGGGTTATCCCGATCCCCTTTCTTGTAGATCGGTATTATGACAGATTCAGACCACGATTTTAAGAACCCCGGTGAGCAGCATGCCTCTAAAACGCGTTTCAGAAGTGGAGCCCAAAGGTCAGTGGGCAGTTTATATAAATCGATGGGTATCCCATCAGGACCTGGGGCTTTTTTTCCTTTGTTTTTATTGATTGCCATCAGGACTTCCTCGTAGGAAAACTCGAGGATGATTGGTAAGTGGGCTGATTAACCTCCATCTAAGTCGTTAGATTCTGAGTGGCTTGCTGGTTCATAAACCTCATTTCTATATACCTTGGAGAAAAAATGTATCCAGGTTTTTTCATCTATCGCCACTTCCATCCTCGCGTCCTCTCTATTAGCAAAAAAGGGGGCCTTGACCGCCTGCCAGAATGAATGCGAATCTCTAAGTTGTGACGCCTCGTAAAGATTCTCCCACGCCTATTCCTTTATTTCTTGTTTCCGATTTTTCCTTGCTATATTATAGCCCTTCCTACAGGCTCTAATTTCCTCAGCATCTCTCCTCGGATTAGAAAGGGCGGCCTTAAGAAGTGAGTGCACTGACTGTCGAACCACCCTTCACTCCTATTTAGGGACTTTTTATTAGGAGTCGATAATATGGTTTGAATAACATGGGTGATCTGCATAAAGGCATGTAAAAGGTCCGCATGAGCGGTATCTTCATTTAGACAAGTTAAAATTGGGTTTAGAGCCCTTGATATAATATCATTGCTCATCCTAATCGGGTCCTTTTTCCCCACCTTAATGCGTATCCATTCTGACGAGCCAATACAATATCCTGAGACTATAACAAACTCTCTACAGTTGAGGGAGCACTATTGTCAGACGCCAGTAAGTTTATAGTAAGTGGCAAGTGGTAAGTGGTCACTTAAGCCATTGGGGAGAATCATGAATTTTTCTACCCGATAAGCATATCGGGTGGGAATAATAATGAAATCAATCACAGTCTTAAATCCTCGGCCTATGTCAGTTGGATCAAAATGCACAGTTGACGAACATAGTATATTGGCAAACCCAAGGTGAAACGTGGCCATGATATCATTAAGCTTATCCCCTCTACCTTTACCTTCGCCCTCTGGTCCATCTGATAAAATCATTCGGTATCTCAGCATTCAATTATGCTGATGATACCCAATTGGTCTTTTCACTGGAAGGAAACAACTCGGTCCCGTTGGAAACATTCCACCGCTGTATGTCAGCTACAGCTGACTGGCTTCGCTCTAACTCCCTTCAGTTCAAAAGCAAAAAAATGGAGGTGCTTTACTGTTCTTCTGATAAAATACCGCGTGCACTCCCCGACAACTTTTGGCCCTCGACCTTTCCTGAGACAGTGTCAGCCGCTGAGTCTGCACGTAACTTAGGGGTTACTTTTGGGCATAACTTGCAGCTGGATATACATGTAAATAAGACCACGGCTACATGCATGATGCTGTTGCGCATGCTCCGTAAAGTTTTGCCCCTTTTACCTGAACAGTCTAGACCAGAAGTAGTGCGTGGGACCATCTTAAGTCGTTTAGACTATTGCAACGCTCTACTTCTGGAAGCCCCTAAAACGTTGCTATGTAAGCTGCAGAATATGGCGGCCAAGCTGGCCCTCTCTCGCCCTAACTTCAGCTCCTCCAACGCTGCTCTCCGGGACTTACATTGGCTGCCGGTCCATTTACGTGTTCAGTAGAAAGCTGCCTGCCTGGTGTTCAGGGCTTTGCACGGACAGGGCCCGGTCCCACTGCAGAATATGTTTTCATGGTATTCGTTCACGCGATGTTTGCGCTCTTCTTATGCGTGGCTGGTGGTGGTACTGAGATTCCAGAGAGTGAGGATGGGTGGACGCTCGTTTAGTGTCACAGCGGCTAAACTCTGGAATTCTCTGCCACTCTTTTTACGTGGTCAAAGGGACCTTCTACCATTTAAAAAAGCGTTGAAGACCCACTTGTTCCCTAGGGCAGTGTAAGATGTTGTTTCTGTTGCTGACAGTGATCTCAAGCGCCAGGATGCCCTTGGGGTGACAGTAAAGCGCTATACAAATACACAAATACAAATACATACAAATACTCTGTCTGAGTGTACAAAGCGGTCCGAATGTCCATAATCATCTGAATCGCTTTCCACAGGGCCACACACATTCTGGCTACAAACACATGTATTAAAATTCCCAACGCATAACAATATTACATCCTTGCTTTTAGTGATGTTTTGGCCCTTTAAATCCTCTGCGAGCGTTGTTAACACATCAAGGAATTTATCTTTGTCAATATTGTTATAAAAGTTGACAACCAACAGTTTTGCAGGCGAAGACAAAGATATAGACACCATTTGATAATATTCTTTACTTCTTAACATCTTGATTTTCTCTACCCTCAACATGTTAGATATATATACACATAGTCCCCCTTTATGTCTCCCATGTGAACTACTGGGGTATAGAAGGTTTTGAAACCATCCAAGTGTTTCTCATTTAGTAGCCACGTTTCTAGGAAACACATTATGTCATAGTCGTGTATAAACTCAACCCAGACTTTATTCATAACTTTCGACTCAAGGCCACAAATATTCCATGAAACTAACCTCACTACCCCGGAACTTAATGTCGGTTGAGAGGCTAGATCGTAGTCCTGATCTTTATGAGTCATAGTATTCCCCGTCTGTGGGGAAGGGCTCCTAAACTCTTCCTGGATTACATTCTCTGACAGCGTGTCACATTTAAGGTGGGGAATCTTGCTATGATCCTCTTCAGAACTCTGGCCCATCTGGTCATTAATGTGAACTATATTTGCATTTGCTATATTCCGTTCCTTCACGGGGCACCCCTTACTGTGATAAATGTCCTGCTGTCAATCCACGTCCTCAAGGTACTGTAGCAAATCAAACCTGTTTTTTAATTCCACTCTGTAGATCGACTTATTAGCGGGACGGGGATGTCCTAAGAATGGGGGACGCTGTCCTTCCGGGCGTTAAAAAAAGCCCAATGGGAGAACGTTTATTCCCTCTATGCTTAGTTCATCGGACCCCGCTCGAGTAAGAATTTCACAAACTAGAGCCGGTGAACCAAGGGTTAAAATCACACAGTCTCCCCCTAATACGCTCTTACCATTACCAACCCAAGAGACGCGTATCATCTTAAATGCATCAAACATCTCTTTCGTCATACCTGCCCCAGTACTCAGATGATAGAAAGTCTTATTCCGCAACTTAACCCAATTTTCTTCCTCTCTCACAATTGTCGGTGGGACATTTGCCAGGATAATGGTATAAGGAGCCGCTGCGGGCGTGAGATTTGAAGGAAATAAGGTCAGAGCGCACCTCTTCCACAACAGTTCCCAAGCACCTCTGTTGTTGATCGGCCTTGGTGTGGAATAGCTGCTCTTGATTACCTAGCACCCCCTTTCTTGCAGTTTTTAACATGTTACTGAGATCATTTCCTCCTTTAGCCTTTGAAACAGGGATCTGTGTGTCGTTTTTCTACCTACCCCCATTTTCATTCAACTCTTGTTGTCCTGTGGTTATTTTAATCAGTTTCTCCGTAATTAATGCTTGTCCAGCTTCTAGCTGTTTCAGTCGGGACTCTAGTGGGCCAAGAAACGACTTTAAATTCGAGTTTACTTCAGTGAAAAAACACTTGATTTCAGCAAGGACATTGTTTAATTGACTTGTATGATTGCCCTTATTGATATTACTATTTTTCGCATAGTTTGCCCGTTTTTTTAGCCTTATTTGACCCTACAGGCTCCTTGGGCTGTCTAGAAGATGAAACAGGGGCGAGGTTTTTAGGAGAAGCGGCAATTTTATGTACCAAGGGTGGCAAACTAATGGGAGATGCACTCTTTTTCTTATTACAGGTTCTCTTAGGTGGTGGAGGAGTAACCGTATCTAAATCATCCAGTGAGATGTCGTCGCCCCCTATAATAATACAGCCATTTGATGATTCAGTAGGCTTTTTACGAGTATTAATTGACCCAGGGGGTGATACAATGGGGCAGTTAAGAGTCCTACTCGATTCCGCTGAATTCATTGCCTCCTTGTCCTTAATCAGAGCATCTTCAACGCAAGAAATTTGTTTTTCAATAGCCCCTATCGCCCCGGTCAAATAGTTCATTAGCAAAATAGTTTCAGCTTTTGACTTATTTGGAAGCCGGCCCAAATCCGACCTGTTTAATTTCCTCTTTCCCATTTATATTTAGTTATTCACTAAACAGTCTGCCAAATACAATTACCACAAAGGTGTCCTTTTTTTATTTTTACCATATATCGTTGATTTTGTTGATTGAAATCCCGGTGATCAAAGCAAGAGTTAGTCTGAAATCAGGAGACCAAGAGACGGGGCCCTGCCCAGCCTCTTCCGGGCAATGCGGCCCCCGGGGGAAAGCAGGTCGGCAGACCAGTCTTTTCCCCGGGGTGTTTGCGCGATGCTTGGGACAGGCAGGAAGTAGTTAGGGGGTTAGGTCAGGGGTCGGAGGGGTTAGGAGGCTATTTAAGGGGACAGGAGGGGGAAGGACTTCCTCTTCCTTTCCCCGGTGCCTCAGGGAAAGAAGTTAGTTTTAGTCGGAGCTTTTAGGTAGGCAGTGTGTGATTCAGGGTTTTTGGTCGTTTTCTGGTGCCCCAGAGCGACGTGTCAGGCAGGTTTATTGGTGTTTAGTTAGGTGGGCTGTCATTTAGGCTATTTTCCAGCGTGTAGCCCCTGGTGTCCCGGTGCGGCGCGCGGCGGTGCTGAATCTCACGCATCTCGCGGGCGGGTCGGGGTTGCCAAACCTCACGCATCTCGCGGATGGGCTGGAATTGAGGGTGCCAAACCTCACGCATCTCGCGGACGGTCAGAAAACTCTGAAAGAGGTATGGCAATGCCTGATGTGGAGGCGGTGAGGGCTGCACTACTTGTGCTTGGCCGGGCGGGGAGGACGGACCTCCTCCAGCCCGGTGTCCTGGACCAGGCATGGGTCGGGATGACCCGCATGCCCCGGTCGGCGTCGGCGGGGGTGGCTGCGGTTGTCGCAGCGTGCATGGATGAGCCCACTGGGGCTCGGGAAGGCGCGCCTAAGAGGGCGAGGGGCAAAAAACAGCAGGAGGCGCCCAAGAAAGGGGGGAGGCGGCTGAGCCTCCCGGCAAAGATCGAGGCCAAGGAAGCGGTTCCCGGTGAGGAGGACGGGGCGGACGGGACTCCGCTGGCATTACGTGCCGGGGGGTCGGGAAGCATGGGCCAGCTAGTGGGGTACGATGAGAGCAGTGAGGGCAGCGGGGGGGAGGACCTGGGTGAGTGGGAGGTGGCGGCTGGTGAGGATTTTGCGCTCACGCTGTCTGGGGGTGAGTCTGGGGGGGAGGAGGAGTTCACCATCCTGGAGCAACCGGTCAACCTGTCGGGGGGCCGGAAAGGGGTTGTCAAGCAGCAGGGTTCCAAGGGCAAAGGGGAGGCCTGGGGGTGTCTGGGCGGTCGTCCATTTATGATAGGTGGGAGCACATGTCTGAGGAGGAGAGGGCCCGCGATCAGCATCGCGTCATTGTCGAATATGAGAAGGAGTGGCAGCCCTCATGCGAGGCCAGGGAGGCGAAGGCGGGCGGGGTGCTCAAGGGCGATGGGGCCCTTGCGCCTGCGCGTGGTAGGGGGGCAACTGGAGGTAGAGGCAGGGGGGCCCCTGGGACACGTGGGCAGTGGGTCTGGGTGGAAGGTTCAGGGACTGCCTTGACGGATCAGAGACCTGTTGGCACCGGGGCCTCCCTGAGCGCATACGGCTCGCGGGGGGGACAAGCCAACGGGGTCAGCTGGCAGAGGCCGGGGTGGGCCGGCGGGGCGCAAAACGGCCTCCAAACGCCGGGACGAAGAAGCAGGGGGGTCCGCGGCGGCCTGCCCTCCATCGAGGGAGCGGGCACCAATGATGCTGGAATGCGAGTTTATGCCTGGAGTGAAAGGGAAGGGTGCTAAGAGAGTGGTTACGGAAGTGGTGCCGCTGGATGTTCAGGATGAGTGGTTGGATTATGAGGATGAGGAGGATGATTTGGAAGAGGGTGAGTTGCGCGAGTCTGAGTGTGTGGACAGGGCTAAGGTGGCATCTACCACGGTCGGTGTTTCCCATGAGGCACGAGATGGCGCCAGTCGGGCCAGCAAGGGGACCATGAAGCCGGCGGACGCACGGCGACGGGAGATGGACGCTCCTGCAACCTTGTCAGGTGAGGGCGCTTGGTGGGACGCATGGATTGAAGGGGGAAAAGGAGGGAGGAAGAAGCCCTGCCGGTCGGTGGGGGTGGGGGATGGGTCTGTGCGGACGGGGTCCCATGTTGGGGCGGAGCCGGTGGCGGCAGCTGGGGGGAAGCAGGTCACGACGGCCAGTGCACAAACGGACAAGGTGGAGGATTTGGGGGGTAAGGAAGATGGCGTTGAGAAGCTACGAAAGAAATTGCCATACATGGGGTTGGCGATGCCCCTGGGTTCTCATTTGTCTGAAAAAACGAGGGGGAAGATTTGGAGGCATGAATATGTGGATGTGTTTAAGCTGCTACATAGAGAGATTCAGGCGAAGGAAGGGTCTAAGGAAGAGGAATGGGAGTTGACCAGGCGGCCGAGGGTGCCGGTAACGATGGAGAATTGGACGTCGGCTTTCTTGATTTACGCAAGTATACATTGTGAGAAGCACGGTGATCGGGCGATTGCTCTGTTCAAGTATATGGACGTGATCAGGAAGGCGCAGCTGCATTTCGGGGGTTTTGCTTGGCTGAGCTACGACGAGGAGTTTAGGGCCAGGGTCAGTGTCAATCCAGACAAGCCGTGGGGGGAGGTGGACCAGGAACTCTGGATTCAATGGATGTCTTAGACGCAGGCGGCGGCTTCCACTCATACGGCTAGTGGTCTTCCGGTGACTTATCGGTCTTTTCAGTCGCGCCCCGCCCAGTCTGGGGCGGGTAGTCAAGCAGGTACAGGTAGTCTGGGAAACCAGGCGGTGTGGTCAGGGGCTGCGGAACAACAGTACAAGCCAGTGTCTTCAGGAGCCTGTTGGGGGTTCAATAAAGGTTTCTGCAACCGCCCCTCTTGTAAGTTCAAGCATGAGTGTTCGAAGTGCGGGGGGCGGCACGCAGTCACACAGTGCCTCACGTTGGCTTCGCCGTCAGAGCAGTGGAAACTTGCCAAGGGTAGGGGGCAGCCTGGGCCGAAGGGCCCATACTCCGGTTAGGGTGGAGGCCATGTGTCCATGGCTCTCCCGGTACCCTGATAAGGAAGCGGCGTTGCGTTTATATTGGGGTTTCATGGAAGGTTTCCGGATGGGTTATCAGGGGCCGAGGGAGAGACGTTGGGCTGAGAACTTGCGGTCCGCCAAGGAGTTGCCGGAGGTGGTAGCACGTAAATTGGAGAAGGAGGTTTTGGAGGGCAGTATTGCGGGTCCTTTTGCAGACTGGCCAATGTCGGATCTCATTGTTTCACCTCTTGGGGTGGTGCCCAAAAAAGAGCCTGGGGAGTTTCGATTGATTCATCACTTGTCCTGGCCGGAAGGAGGGTCGGTTAATGATTTCATTGCGGAGGAGGACTCTAGAGTGCTGTATGCGTCGGTGGATGATGCCATAGGCTTGGTGAGGTCCTGTGGGAAGGGGGCTGAGTTGGCCAAGTGTGACATCAAGTCGGCCTTTCGCCTCCTCCCCATTCATCCTGCGGATTTTCCCCTGTTGGGCATGCAGTTTGACGGGTCTATCTTTGTGGACATGGTTCTGCCGATGGGTTGTGCGATTTCTTGCGCGCTTTTCGAGACTTTCAGCTCCTTTTTGCAGTGGGCCTTTGTGGACCGCAGTGGACACAGGCTGGTGTCCCACTATTTGGATGACTTTCTGTTTGTGGGCGCGGGTCGCTCTGGCGCCTGTAGAGAGGCTTTGCAGCAGTTTCAGTTGTTGGCGCAGGAGTTTGGGGTGCCGTTGGTGCCGGAGAAGACGGAAGGGCCTAGTTGTTGCCTGACTTTTCTTGGGATTGAGTTGGATTCGGTGGCTTGGCAGGCGCCTCTACCGGTACGGAAGGTGGCGGAGATGCAGGAAGCTTTGAGAAGTGCGATCGAGGTCCGGAAGCTTGAGTTGAGGTCTGTGCAGCACTTGTTGGGGTTGTTGCCCTTTGCTTGCAGGGTTGTGAGGGCCGGGAGGACGTTTTGTAGGCGGCTCGGCATGGCCATGTCGGGGGCGGCCCTCCCACACCACAGGATCAGGATCACGCTGGGGGTCCGGTCGGACTTGCGAGTGTGGCTGGTTTTCCTGGAAGATTTCAATGGTGTGTCCTTGGATTTTGCGCGTGACAGGATGGTGTGGCAGGTTCAACTTTACTCGGACGCGGCGGGTGCGGCTGGTTTCGGGATTTTCTGGGACGGCCGCTGGTGTGCGGAGCAGTGGCCAGCTCATTGGCTGCGCCAGGGCAGGAGCATTGTGTTTTTGGAGTTTTTCCCCTTGTTGGTGGCATTGTTGGTGTTGGGCCCGGAGTTCAGGAACAGGTCTGTGTTGTTTCATGTGGACAATATGACTGTAGGGGACCCTTTGCTGGCTGGAGGTTGTGCTTCAGGGACCCTTGTTTCCGGATTCCTGTTCGCTACCCCACTGCTCGCCGGACCCACTCCGCGTGTCCCGCTTCGCTGGAGAAGTCGTCGGGGAACTTGTGCTGCAGCTGTGTTGCCTGAGGAGTGTTTGGGCATTTGTGCAGGGCTGCGAGCGTTTCCGCAGGGACTCCATCTCCCAGGAGTCCCTGCCTGGCCAATTGACATCACCTGGCCCGCTCTCCCTGCTAGCCCCGCCCCCTGCGCACAGATTGTGTTAAAGAGACTCCCTGCCTTTCATCTGTGGGACCCTTTGCTGGCTGGAGGTTGTGCTTCACGGACCCTTGTTTCCGGATTCCTGTTCTTTACCCCACTGCTCGCCGGACCCGCTCCGCGGTTCCCGCTTCGCTGGAGAAGTCGTCGGGGAACTTGTGCTGCAGCTGTGTTGCCTGAGGAGTGTTGGGGCATTTGAGCACGGCTGCAAGCGTTTCCGCAGGGACTCCATCTCCCAGGAGTCCCTGCCTGGCCAATTGACATCACTGGCCCGCTCTCCCTGCTAGCCCCGCCCCCTGTGCGTCACACTTATCCTATAATAGTTGTGCCTACCTCCGCTGCGCGGGAGCGTCCCGGGAGAAGCCCAGGACAAGGGCGGGACCGTCTGTGGCCGTCAGAGGCCCGAAGAGACTGGACTGGGCCAAGGCTCTTGGCTCCTCTTCTGAGACTGTGGTAGCTTCACTATCATTTGTTGTGCAAGTGTTCCTTTCTCGTACTGGGTTCAACGCTAGTTAGGGATATTTTGAGTTGTTTAGCTGCCATTCTTGTGAAACTTTTATGAGAGTCTAGTGTTCGCGGTTCTCGCTGTTTCCTCTCCTTACCCTGGTGAGGAGCATGGAGTGCCGCGAAACTAGAAGTATGGCAGTGGCGGGCAGTAAAAAATTGACAGGCACCTTAGATGATTTTATTGTGCGCACCAACTCGTTAATCGACCAAGGTATTGTACTTATGGAAAGAAGGGTTTCCCAGGATTTGGCTTTTGCCAAAAGATCGTCTTTGGGTCTCATTGGTTCTGCCCGCACCCCTGAAACTTTATCCCATGTACCCAATCCTGTGCAGGTCCTTGCTGATATTCACAATGTGCATTGTAGTCAGTCAGGCTCACGAGTACCATCACCCCTTAATCCCCAGGATCAGGCTCAAAACCTCACAGGGATTAGTTCGAACATTAACCAGGCATATCATCAGGCAGACACCCAGGTAGTGACTGTAGACGAACAAAAGAGGGGGAGACGGGAGGGGGCAATCCCTAAACGCAAGCTCCCAAACACTAACATCATTGGAGCTAAGAAAGCCCGTGTTACCATGGCTGGGAATACTAGTATTGAATCGATTGAGAGGGGCGGACCGGTAGAGCTGAGAGATCCTGGCAATGAAGTCATTTGTCAGAAAACCGGGACGGTAGTAGCCCCGGTTGAGGTCGCCAGTTTACCCCTGAACATCATCGATGATACCATCTTGGATAACTCCCTAGCTGACATCCTTGAGGATAGCATTATAGCCAATAGGGCGAGGGTTGACTTATCAGGGGTGGCTAACGGGGAGGAGGAGCCTATAGGCTGCATCATAACCAAAATCGTTAAAACCCTACTTGCACCCCTAGAAGCTAGGCTCCATGGCATTGAAAAAGTGCTTCATGACATACACAAGCATATAAGGTTTCATGATAGCAACTTTCCCAATAGGATTTCCAATACCACTATTGAAGCCAGTAAATCAAGGCCGGAGGCTAAGAGTGCAATAGTGACAAAAAACAAGATGTCCACAAAACCCCCCCAACCATGTGATTAATAAAGAGAGCACCCAAACCCCCACATTTAATAAGCCCATTGACCAAGCCAACGTAAAAGGCCCCGCTATCCCTACCTCAAAACCCGCCCCAGTCCCCCATCAAAATAACATGACACGGCAAAATATCCATCTACCACCAGATGCTTGTCCTTATGTGATTATTTTGACGGGGGTAACGGAACTGGTCTCCCCAAATACAGAAAACTTCCACGCGCTCAAAAATAAGGTTTGCCACTGGTTGGCTACTAATTATCCTTTACCCCCAAACCTTTGTGGCAATATCTAAATGGCTGAGAGAACGCCCTGGGTAGGACAAAATAGGAAAAGAATACAGGGGGAGTGCATACTAGTGACCTTTGAGGATCCCCGTATTGCGGAATATATTTGTCGGGGGAACCCTCGTAGCAACAATGATACTTTGGTCACGGCCAGGCCCCTGTCCTATTTTTACATGCCCAATGACCAACGGGATAACAGATGGAGTTGGCTCAAAGACTCAAATCATCATAGAGGAGCTATGAGACAAGAGGTGCCCAGGGAAACGAATCCTTATAGTTGGGGTAGGGGTGGTGAGGAGGGGTGGAATCTGGTTCAGAGAAGAGGAGGTAGACAGAACAATGAGAATAGACATCATGCAGGCAGTTTTAGGGCCAATGGTATGTTTTCTGGTCAACCTCACAACTATGCCCAGGCTCGTCATACACTAGATAATTTTGGTAACATCCCAACGACAAATCAGTATGACTGCCTGTCCGATCTGGGTTGGGTGGATTGACAACAGGCGGGTAAAGTGTTTGGATATGATAAAGGAAATAGTACCAATCCTGCCTCACCCTTAATAATGGTCCCGAAGACCGGGGTCTTAAGTGTGGACACCAGGGAACCTGTTCCTGCTGTCCATGAGCTGGGTAAAGGTAGGGACATAGTATCTAGTCCAAACACTCAACTGGTGGGTATGGATGCACCTAGAGATAATAGATATATAAAGGTAGGAACATGGAACATAGCCGGGCTAAGGAACAAAGTCGATGACCCCATATGGAGGGAATCTATAGGGACGATAGACATCATTGCCCTGCAAGAGACGTGGGATACAAAGAACACACTCACCTTGGATGGATACACTACCTATTTTCTCCCCGCAGTCACCACCACTAGAGGAAGAGCGAGGGGGGGACTGGTAACTTTGGTGGCAGCTAATATTTCAGGCATACACACGGCGATTGCCTCAGGGTCCCCCTATTGTCTGGTAGTCAAGATTGCACGTAAAGGGGCATATGACGTTTTAATCATTAATTTTTATAATTCTTTTGACAGAGCTACCTCAACTAGCAACCTGACAGCGTTACATTCTTTTCTAACAGGATATAAGGAGCTGTCGGAAAAAGAATGCTATATAATATTATTAGGGGCCTTCAATATCCATAGATGCCCAGATAAATGTTGCCCAATGATCCTCCTGCCACCTTATTGAACAGAGCGAAGCTCATTTTGGCATACAGAGCAGGGAATCTTACTGGAATACATTTTGGCTGAAAATGGTTTAATGTTACCCATGGGGGATGAAGTGGACATACTAACTTTTAAAGGAAATGGTACTGGGTCAACTATTGATTTTATCTTCACAAGTTTAACGCTAGGTAGTTACATTGTAGACTATTCTCCGGTCTGGTCTCATTTTAGCATTCACAACCCTGTTACTTTATGTGTTAGAGGTGTCCTTAGTAGATCTGAGACACAACCGAACAGGGTTGACAAACAAGACATTCACGCAACAGACCAGGCTCGCAGAATTAAATGGTGCAAAATATTCCTGAGGATTTCCAAGGTAACTTCTCCAATAGCAGAAGGGAGGAGCTGCAGATATGCATGGATAAGGAAGCTGGGGACATTGAGGTAGTGGAGGCATACCAAAAGGTTTGTCATCAGATCATGTCTGACCTAACATACCCTGGCAAAAGCAAAGATTTAGGGTGAGTTGGCTGGTTCAATCATAACTGTTCAGCAGCCAACCGTAATTTAAAGGAGGCCTTGAAATGTAAGCCCGTTGATAGACAAAGGAAAGCATATAAAGCTGCAGTAGAACAGAGGAAACGGGAGATCAGGGAAGATGCCTGGGCAGATATGACCTCTATTGACGTAATAAAAAACAGCGCCAAATTCTGGGCAGTGATCAATCAACCCTACTTTGTTGACTCGAGCAATAATGTTTTAGACTGTGGCATTCAGGAAGGCAAGTGACATTTTAAGTCAGTTTATGAACAGGTATCCACAGGGGGTGACGATTTAACCTCGGGGGTTAGTCACCCATACACTTTGGTGGTGGACGAGGGTGAGGTGGCTGAAGCCATCAGCAAAATGACAAGCAATAAAGCCCCCGGTCCTGACGGCGTACCAGCCGACCTTTTTAAATCGAACACAGCAATATGGTCCAAAGTCTTATCCAATGTAGTTAACAGAATCTCTAAATCTGGCATCCCAGTGACCTAGTCGCAGTCGGTAATTGTACCTATCTTTAAGAAAGGCAACAGAGAAGAGCCAAGCAATTACCGTCCAATTTCCCTTATAGATTCCGCTGTGAAGGTCCTAGGTAGAGTGGTCTTGTGCAAATTATCCGACTGGCTTGAAGAAAAAAACTCCCTGTCACCATTACAGTACGGTTTTAGAAAGGGGCGTAGCACGATAGAGCAGAGCCTCAATCTCCAATTACTGATTGGAAAATATACCATAGCGAAGCAAGGCTGTTTGTACATAGCATTTATGGACCTGTCCTCGGCCTTTGATCGAGTAAACAGGTCCAAGCTATGGGGCATACTCCTTAAGAGGGGCATTGATGAAAATATAGTATACTTTCTAGCTGACCTCCACAGAGACCTCACAGCCACAGTAAGATACGATCGTAAGGGGAATTGCACGGGTAAGATAGGTATAGTTAACGGGGTTAGGCAAGGTTGCATTTTAGCTCCTTTACTATTTACCTTGTATATTAATGAGTTAGCCAGTGTCCTGGGAGCAGTCTGTAAGGACATTCCAAAAGCAGGCAAGTTTTCCCTCCCCGCATTATTATATGCGGACGATGCCGCACTTCTGGCACGCACCCCAGTAGGCCTACAAAGTCTCTTAAATTCCTTTTACGAGTTCATGTCCTCTTTGGATCTTAGTGTCAACTATACCAAATCTCACGTCATGGCCGTGGGCACTAAGGGCAGGCACAGGAAGTTGATGACACTCCACTGTAATGGGAATAGGTTATCAAGAATAGCCAAATTCCCATACCTTGGGGTGGTTTTCGATGAAAGTTCCACCTGGCTTCCTCAACTGTCCGAGAAAAGAAATGCATTTGTCCGGTCCATCTCTGGTGTCCTGGGTTTTTCCTGTAAACTGGGGGTAAAACCGCTACAGGCAGTATTACAAGTGTACGATGCAAAATGTGTCTCCACAGCAATGTATGGCGCAGATTTGTGGGGTTTTAAGAACGTTAAGCTGTTACAGGTGGCTGAGGACAAATTCTTAAAGTCCATCTTATCAGTACCACAATCAACCCCAGGTTTTATAGTTCACCAGGAATGTGGGGTGGAATACTTAGAGGATCGGATTGCCATCGCACCCCTTTTAAAGTGGGTTATGGTCTGGCTGAACCCTGAAGTGGATGTGAACCACGAGATCCTGAAGGACTGTCTTAGTTTAGAACACTGGGAATCCATCCCGTGGCTAAATTATGTTAAAAAGGTTGCAGTCTCACTAGGGCGCCCAGAAATATTTCAGGAGCCGTCTAAACTGGTTAAAGCTGACATAAAATGGGTCAAGACTGCTTTTAAGCTTCACAGAGGGATGGACAGAGAGGGCTCCGAGTTGATTAAGACCACCGTGAGAGCCCATCAGCTAGTCGTAACAACAGACAATGACCTGGAATTATATCTAAAGGTTGTTAACAATGTCAACCACAGATATTTACTAACCAAGTTTAGACTTAATAAATTTCATTTACTCCTCTCTGGGCGCCCTTGTTGGACCAAGGTATCAGACCTGATATGTGACGGTTTTTCTATAATGGATACTGCCCACTTCATGTTCTTTTGTGGCTATTTTATTGAGATACGGAAAAAATGTATTGTACCACTACTAAAGGATAAGGGTTTTAAACAAGTGAAACCAGCCCTACTATACCTTCAACTGCTGTCTAATGTGTGGGAAATTTTTAACGTTGCCACTTTTTTACTATAGCCATGAGACTGAGGAAAAAATTCTTTTTGCCAGTTTGAGATGATAGACTTCTGTGATCCTCTTTTATAGTCTGTTAAACAATGAATATTTTCTCTCATCTAGATAAACTGTGTATGTTTGTAAATTTAGATATGAACTTGATATCCAATTTTTTATTGTCTTTTAATTGCATATTCTCTCTTTTTGGATGCTGTGTTTTTGTAGATAGCTAAATTTACTGCAATTTTAAATGTTTTTTCCCTTTGTGGTTCTCTGTATACGTTTGTGGTTTTTGTTATGAACCGAATAAAGTATTTTGACTGACTGACTGACTGACTGACTGTAGTGGACTTGGTGAACAACCAAAAGGCGAGGGACCTGCGAGTGCTGCGCTTGCTGCGAAGTTTCATGCTGCTGTGTCAGCGTTTCAATGTGCTGTTTCACGCGCAACATGTGCCTGGCGTGAGTAACGAAATTGCGGATGCGTTATCTTGTTCGCAGTGGCAGCGCTTCAGGGAGCTGGCGCCGGGAGCGGAAGCTTGCAAGACCAAGGTGCCGGAGGGTATCTGGGCCTGGGGGGAGTGAGAGTGGTTGGGTTGGTTGAGAGGTCGATAGCGGAGTCCACTAGGTGGGCGTACAGGTTGGCGTGGGCTGAGTTTGGGTCCTTGGTGGGGGGAGAGATGGGAGTGGGAAGGTTGTCCAGGGAGGAGTGTGAGCGTGGGGTGGTGCAATTTATGTAGGATTGCATGGATAAAGGGCTGTCGCAAACGACAATTGCTGGCAAGTTGGCGGGAGTTTCTTTCTACAGCATGGTGTATTTGGGTTTTGATCCGGCTAGGACGGATCTGCTGAGTCGAATGTTGAAGGGTTGGGGTCGGGTGAGGGCGGAAATGGGTGGGGGGGAACTGCCGCGTGAGGCAGTCACGTTTGATTTGTTGGAGCAGGTTTAAGGGAGTTGCTTTTCTGTTGTTATGATGGGGAAGAGGTAGCGCTGTTTCGCCTATGCATGATTTGGATGTTTTTTGGTGCCTTTCGGGTGTCGGAGTTGCTTGGGACACGTGGGGTGCCGGGTCGGATGTTTGCGGATGTGCGTGTTGATGGGGTTCGGTTGGGCATATGGTTGGGACGTTCCAAGACAGACCAGTTGGGTCGGGGCAAATGGGTGTGGCTGTCGGAGAGTGGGTGTGAGGGTGTGTGCCCAGTGCTGGGGTTTTGTGGTCGAGAGCGGAGGTTGGAAGGGGAGATTTTTGTGCATGAGTCGCGGAAGCGCTTGACGTCTTCTCAGTTGCTGGCGGTTCTGCGGATGGCTTTGCGGAGGCTGGGCAGGGACCCGGCGTGTTTTGGCACGCACTCGTTTTGGATTGGGGCAGCCACTGCAGCGGCGGGTTTGGGTTGGTCGTTGGAGGAGATCCGGAGGATTGGGCGATGGCGGTCGCGGTGCTGTGAGCGTTACGTGCGTAAATGAAGGGGCGGGGCGTGCTGCTTGGCCGGCTGCACTGTTTGTTGTTGTTTTTCTTGTTCTGCTGGGGTACTAATCTCTTTCTCTTCGTAGGTTGTGTTCGTGGGCCGGGGGCCAAGACGGTCACCTGGGTCGTTGGGCACTCTTTTGTGCACTGGGGGGAGAAATACGCTGGCAGGCGGGTGTACGGCTGTAACCTGGGCCTGAGGAGCAGCCAACACGAAGTGCAATGGTGGGGTAAGAGCGGAATGCGTTGGGGAGAACTGCTACCATGGCTCACAAGGAAAGTGTTGCAGCTGGGCTACCCGGACATGCTTATCATCCACTTGGGAGAGAATGACTTGGTGAGGCAATCGGGGGTGTCATTTTTGCATTTGATGCAGAGGGATTTGGAAGCGATGAAACGCAATCTGGCTGGCGCCTGTATTGTGTGGACTGAGTTTGTTCCAAGAAGGATTTGGAGGGGTGCACTCAAGCCTGCGGCCGTGGAAAGGGCCCGCAGGAAACTGAACAGGGCAATGAGACTCTTTTGTGCGGATAAGGGTATCAACGTGCTGGCTCATGTCGGGCTTCAGCTGGAGCAGCCACTTTTTTTCCGAGATGACGGCGTGCACCTTTCTCACATGGGGAATGCATTTTACCTGATGGAGTTGTGGGACCTGATTAGCCATCTGTGGAATGAATCGATCTGGTGTAAGAGAGACTGAGTTCGAAAGGTGCACACTTGGTGGGGCAGGTAACCGCCCTCCGGGGGTTCCCTGGGTGGCGGGAACTGGGAGGGGTGGGGAGTCCATGACGGGCAGAATCACCCTTTCAGGGAGGGGGTTACAGGTGCAGGATGGGGGGAGTGGTAGACGGGAGTGTGATGGATGGAGATGACGGAGGAGTTGGAAAGTGAAAGGGGAAAGTGAATGAGATGCAAAGAGGTCATGGTGTGAATTGGGAGTGGCTGGTGGAACACGTGAGTGGATGATGGGGTGAATGGCAGGATGTTGGGGGGATTGTTTAAGTTAATGATGTTATGTTTATTGCTGAATGTCATGCCTGTCCTAATAAATGGCCTTTTACGCTAACTGATGCGTGGAGTGGTTATTGCGCGATGCGGCCCCCGGGGGAAAGCAGGTCGGCAGACCAGTCTTTTCCCCGGGGTGTTCGCGCGATGCTTGGGACAGGCAGGAAGTAGTTAAGGGGTTAAGTCAGGGGTGGGAGGGGTTAGGAGGCTATTTAAGAGGACAGGAGGGGGAAGGACTTCCTCTTCCTGTCCCCGGTGCCTCAGGGAAGGAAGTTAGTTTTACCACCCACCCACCCTACAGCTGAAAAGGGGGTGACGTGGGCGTTTTTGTTGAAGTTGCCAAGTTGGGCAACGTGCCAGTTTAGGACAGGATGGCAAGATAGGGGTGTTGACGGGAACTGGGAGGGGTGGGGAGTCCATGACGGGCAGAATCACCCTTTCAGGGAGGGGGTTACAGGTGCAGGATGGGGGGAGTGGTAGACGGGAGTGTGATGGATGGAGATGACGGAGGAGTTGGAAAGTGAAAGGGGAAAGTGAATGAGATGCAAAGAGGTCATGGTGTGAATTGGGAGTGGCTGTTGGAACACATGAGTGGATGATGGGGTGAATGGCAGGATGTTGGGGGGATTGTTCAAGTTAATGATGTTATGTTTATTGCTGAATGTCATGCCTGTCCTAATAAATGGCCTTTTACGCTAACTGATGCGTGGAGTGGTTATTGCGCAAGGACGGGCAAGGACAAGCCCGCCCTTGGCCCGGGCTTCGCCCACGCGTGTCCCGCGCCGTGGGAGCCCGCCGTAGGGTTTATATTCCTGCCCCCCTCCTCCGCTCGCGAGACCGTGCCGCATTGCCTTCTGGATGTCGTAGTTTGGTAGGCGGCGGTCCGCTATGCACACGGGGGCAGGCAAGAGCTGGGGGCCAACAGTGAACTGCAGGGCACTTCAAGAGAGCAGGGCGCAGCAATATCCTGGCTAGAATCAGCAGCAGAGCCCACAAAAACGGTAAGGGTGTCCCGTGCCTCGGGAGCCCGCCGTAGGGTTTATAGTCCAGCCCCCCTCCTCCTCTCGTGAGACCGCGCCGCACTGCCTTCTGGATGTCGTAGTTTGGCAGGCGGCGGTCCGTGATGCACACGGGGTCAGGCAAGAGCTGGGGGCCAACGGTGAACTTCAGGGCACTTCAAGAGAGCAGGGCGCAGCAATATCCAGGCTAGAATCAGCAGCAGAGCCCACAAAACCAGTAAGGGCATCCCGTTCTGACATACAATGCTTGCCAGCTTTTGGTGGATGGTCTGTCCTTCAAAGGTTTCCGACGGCCAAGTCAGCTGAGGCTCCACTGTCAAAAACCTGTCTCTTCCCTCATTCTAAATACAGTGGGAGAACCTGTTTCTATCACACTATAAATAAAGCCTTTTGTCTTAAAGAGCCATGTTAGCCATGTTAACAAACATGGGTTTGATGCCATCAAATGGCCTTTAAATCACTGGATTAACATTGGGGCATGGAATTAATAGATTTGTTTGCTGTTTTACCAATTCCATCACCGTACTCGTTGATCTTTTGTCTGTGCTCTCCAGCCATGCCCAAATCTGTGGAGCTCATACCTATGTGCACTTGTCCTCACCTCCTCCCCACCTCCTCCTTCGGAGGTCTGGGGAGTTTGGAGAGAATGAAGAGAGTGGAGATAGCGAGAGCGGAGTGGAAAGTGGCGAAACATAGCCATAGGTTCAGTCCACAGGCGCACTCACAACCGCCACCCAAGCGACCAATAGAAGATTGTCTCTCTCATCCGCTGCCCCCGTAGTTTATCCAGGCTGGTTTGACCACACACGTATTGGCATACAGAGCAGCAACACAAACTCACCCACAAAGTGAAAGTGCTGTGCCTCGCTGCTGGAATACACAGAACACCATCCCACACGCTGTGACTCACATTACCTGAATCACTTTTTTTGCCAGTTGCTAGTATGCCAGCTGCTTACTTGAGGCCCGGGACCCCATTTCATTGAGGATGGAGACAGCAGGAGTCAGTTGGCAGTAGTGCAATCACGGCACAATTGCAAGGCTGTGAGAGAGGCGAGAGACGATTGGTGGTGCTTCCTTCAGTGTTAGACTGTGGCAAAATTGGACAACTTTGTGTATAATTGCCCCCTGTGGTTCTTTTGTTGCTATTCCTGCAGCTCTTCGCTATCTCTTCCATCAATTATATGCCTGCTTGTTGCCTGCTGCCTGTTAAAGCCTACTGAAGCCTATTAAGCCATTGGAAAGTCACAAGAGAGTTGCTGATGTGCCAGATAACGGTGGCAGTGTTAGGGTGCTGCTTGTGTGATTGAGCCTAATCGATGCGGTGGTGGCCAGACTGGGGGTCAGTGCGTCTTGCACCTGTCCCATGTGCTCCTGGCTTGCCTCACCGCCCATCCCTCACTGCTAGATCAAGGGCCATATGGAAAAGTCTCAGCAGTGCAACAGTTCAATAAAGCATGGAGCTGAAGTCACTGTTTTCACTATTAGAAGTCATTTAAAAATAAAATAAAAGGGCACTCCAATGAGAACATGTAATTCAAAGGTACTTTATTCAACAAGTACGTTGATTAACTAGGGGTTTCTCCCTTGGAAGCAGAAAAGATTGTCTGCCACACCTCAACATTCCGATCTGGTAAATAAGCAGGAATTCCTATTAAAATCTATCAAGGACGAGATGTATCCACCAAGGTCCAAGCAAAACAGAAAAGCAGATCGCTCAATAAGAGATCTCTGCATTACGAATAACCATAGAATGAATAGGACATTATTGACAGACACTGACCAGCAAACCAAGAGTAGAGAGGGTGGCAAAATGAGACCAATGAGTTAAAGGGTGTGAATCGTGATGGTGCGATCAATTGAGCGAGCCCGGTGTCCCACTCAACAAATCAAACGTCAATATTATCAGGGAAGGACCCACTTGCAGTTCTGGGGATAAATGAAAGAGCAGCAGTGAATAAAGTAAGTGATCAGAGGGATGAATGTAAAGGGACACAGAGGTTTGGGTCTTCCCTGAGGGTAAATAAAGATTTAGCCCTGCAGCCACTGGTCCATGGGCAAGATGCACGACCCGCCAATTAGCGAGTCGCAAATTGCATTGAATTTGCGGCTCAAAATTTGTGACTCGCTAATTGGGATGCACAACCGTGTCTGAGACATCTTTTGCGATTCCCAATGGGGTCGCAAATTGCATGCCTCATGCATATTATTGAGGCTGTCGCAATTTGCGACCCCATTGGGAATGGCTGGCACTCCCAGGGATAGTGGCCTGGTGGGGTCAGCAGACCTCCATGTCTGGGACTGCTTTTAAATAAAGCAGTTTTTTTTAATCCAGCCCATTTTTCTTGAAGGAAAACGGGATGCATTAAAAAAATAAAAGTGAAACTTTCCAGTTTAATTTTTAAGGGCTGGGACCACTGCCTGCCCTTAAAAACACATGTGTGCATGCATTCACAAACGGGAAGGGGTCCCCTGGGGACCCCTTCCCATTTTCAAGTGCTTTGCCACCCTTCTGAGAAGGGTGGTAAACTATGAGTATTTTGCGACCGCAATTGCGGTTGCAAAACATTCTTACATAGCCTAAGGAGTCGCTATTGGAAAGGGACGCCCTTGGAATGCCCCTTCCTAATAGAGAGTCGCTAATCCTATTTTGCGACTCGCAAATTAGGATTAGTGTCTGGGCAACTGGTTTTTTGGGGGTGCAAACGGGCCTAAAATTCATATGCCCGATAGTCTTTTCCCTAAGATCAGAGTCAGCTATACGGCCCATCAGATCAGAGAATTGAGTACCCCAGGGACCAGGCAATGCCACAGCAGATTCCAAACTAAATGGCATATCCCCTCACAGTTGGGCGGCTGCTGAGACGAAGGAGAAGGAAGTTCTTGCATTTGCAATGGCTGCGGCAGAATATATTCTGATCAGCAGGACTGCAAAAGGGATGGGAGATAGAGGATGGGCCGAATGATCATCAATCTGAAACTCCCAGGACTTCAACGACAAATGACTCTGAGGGCATAGGAGCTGTAGGGGGCGATGCTTTCATAAACACTATCAGCTATCAATAAAGTGAGTATGCCTCATGCAAAATAATTGGAAATACAAATCAATGTGCTCCAAACATTAGCTACATTTATAATGGCAATGGATGCTAAATTGGAGCACATAAATCAATGAATAAGGCGGGCACAAGATTTCCTGAAGCATAAATATGTATATTGTCAGTGTGATTCTATAATGGATACGCTAGCCACCCTACAGGATACCATGTTAGTCCTAACACACGATATGAAGACCGATAATGCCATAAATACCGAAAAGGGCGTAGAGAAAAGATAACAAGGCTGAAACAATCAAGCTTGTGATATGTTTGAAACATATACCTACAATGGGCAAGCAGGGGAAAAAAAACAAGTAACCATCCACCGAGTTTGTCCCCACATGTAACATCAGGTGAGCTGGGGACTCATAGCGCTAATCAAGGCGTAATAGAGGAAGCTGATGATCAATCAGAATGCTTGCTAAATGTAAATGAGAAAGGAAATTTAGATAATGGATGGTGCACACTTTCCAGGAAAAATCAAAAGTACGGAAAGAAATTAAAAAAGAACAATAAAAAGAATAGAGTCCTTGGCTTAGCCCTCATTAAGAAGGAATCTAAACCATTTCCTATCTCCACAAAACATGATCCCGGTAATGGTAATATCAGTGAATTACCAGCCAAACAAGAAACTAAAACAAAAGTGAAAATGAAAATCGAGTGAAGCTGCTGCTAGTAGAGAAAATGAATGATGTAGGGAGGACACTAGTGGGCAAAAGACACTAGTAACACCTGATGGACAAGATCAAGGGACAAGATTGGCCTCTAGACGTCCTGGCTTGGAAAAGGACATTGAGTATGTGGCTTTTAATCCTCCACGGTATGGAAAAATAACCGAATACACCGAGATTGGCTTTAACGAAGAGAGGATTTCCCTAAGCTTGATACTCTTTTTTTTTTTTTTTTTTTTTAAAGTTTTATATAGCGCTGGCTAGACTCGGAGGTATCAGAGCACTTTACATGAGGACGAGCATTGTTTAAGAGCATAGTTACAAGTTACATAGTTACAAGTTACACAGTTTCAGAGCATAGTTACAAGTTGCTGGAGCGTAGTTGAATGCGTTAAAAACATATATGTAAGGGAAAAAGCAGGCAAGGGGAGAAATTCAAGGGAGAGGGGATAGGAGCAGGGGAGGCAGAAAAATAATTAAAGAGGTGGGGGAGGGTGAAAGAAACACAACCAGGAGAAAAGGAAAAACTGTGTCCAACATCTGGTGTGCTGTGATCCCATGATAAATGCTGTCATTCCCACACCTCCCCTGTGTGTGGCTCCCTTTACGCTGTGGACTCTCTCAGAGGAGTCTCTGGGACTCCAGGGTATACCTACTGGATCCCTCCCCAACAAGGGGCGAGGGAGTGCTTTGGCAAGGGGCGCCATTCCCACACCTCGACTGTGTGTGGCTCCCTTGACGCTGTAGGAAATTAGTCTATCTTACAACCTTCCTGATTAATACCCCATGACACTGAGCCCTTCTGCATTCGTCACACGCCAGACCCAGAGGGATGACGTTCTAGGTACTAAAACCTATCTGTTCTGAGAAATGCAGTGGGGGCAAAAGAAGATGCCACCATAAGAATGCACTGCCAAAGAAATGCAAGGAAGAATAAAATGGGCTTAAAATCGTCATGGTCAGGAAGAAACAGCCCAGAAGGGGTGCCAAGAGAATGGTAGGAAGGGTATACATGCCTGAGTACTGACTCAAAACAAATGGAGAGGAGGTGACACCATGCTTAAATCAATGTTCCTAATTGCAGTAATGTATATGGTGCAGGGTATAAAACCCAGGAGATTCAAATCTGATTTTGGAATAGGAGGGGAATCTCGAGTCATGAAGACAAATTAAGTGAGCTTGGTGAATTAACTATGAATGACTACAAATGACATCATTTATCTGCAGGAAACTAAGAAACATATTATCTAGAAAAGGCGATAATGATCGCCAGCGAAAGTTATCGGCATTTTATTTATCGCTTCCTTTCCTTGACACATTTCGCATTTTTATCGACGTATTATTAAGACGTTGATAACATTTGATGGTGTACGGGAAAGGAAGTGAAAACTCCCGCTAACACGTGATAGAAAAACATGCGATAGCATGTAGTCAGCACGTTAGCGGTGCATTAGCGGGAATAATATTTCAGCAACTGTGCCTTGCAGCCTGAAAACCCCCTGTTTGACAGGCGCCTCGCACTCTGCAGCAATAAAGTTGACAAACTATGAATTGGTTAACAGTGAATGCTAACATCAGAGGTATTAATATAGAACTAATCATTGATAATCTATAATCAATATTCTTAATGTTCGGTGACAGGCCGAATAATGATGTGATGAACTACAATGTACCCCCTTTACAAGACAACAGCACCTTTGTACATGGTAAGGGCTTATAATGCAGCATGAGGTCTACCTCTTTGCTGTCTCTGGCGGAGATCAGGGCTAGTCTCCCTTGTACGACCATGTTTAGTCAGATTTTTTTCAGGTGTTAAAAACCTGCGTGCATCGGAGGTTACTGTGAATATTTTTTTATCGCGGGTCATCTTTAAAGATACAGCGAAGTGCTGTTAGCGATTTTTACAGTGAAATTTAGGTAAGCAAGCCTACCTTGCATGTCATTAGCGATACATATCGCTGGCATTCAAGGCGATAAAAAAAACGGCTGCTAACGCCGGAAAGCCTGCTCTAACGCATGTTAGCGCAAGGTTTCTAAATGGATGATAAAAATATCGCCGCTTTTTTGGGAAAAAGTGCTGTTAAAGTGGCGATAGTACCCTTTTTAATATGCCCCTTGGTGTATGGAGCCACAGCCTTTTTCTAGACTATACGGATTTAGTAGCACCTGCCCTACCATTCCAATGTGGTGAACGGCTAAGTAGTGGGATTTTGATGCAAGTGAAAAGTGATCTGGCAGTTAATTCTTCCATAATCTGGGCCAAAAACGAAATGTAATCTTTGTAAAAATTGAACCACTTAAAAGTTTCAAACAATAGATTATAATTAGGTGAAATAACTATTTGCACCTGTCAGTTAAATGAAAGAATAAGTCCTCAGGAATTTTGGCGGATCATTCAGAAGGTGTAAGGTCAGAATATCCTAAAGTACATGTGACGTTTAGAGGCAATTTCAATTCACATTTTTTCTGGAATAGCAACAAGGAGGAGTGGAAAGATAGCGAGGATGAATATAAGGGCATTTCATAAGTGACCCCCCCAAGATCAGACACAGGAAAAATTTGACAAATAAATGGAAAACTCCCTAGAAGGCCTAGGGATGTGATGCCTGGATGTCAGAGTTAATTCCGTCAGAAAAGTGACATATATGCATGGTAAACAGACATAATATCGACTACAAAATATCGAATGGACATAATATCGAGTACAAAATATAGGCTGGACAAAATATCGAATGGACAGAATATAGACACCAAAAATATCGTTTTGGAGGTATCGATTTTTAAAATATAGATAGTCAAAATATCAAAGTACATAATATAGGTTAATAAAAATATCGAACATTTAATAATATCGAATTTTTTATAGTGCATTTTATGTGTATAAAGTGTTTATTTGTGTTATAATGTAGTTAAATTAATGAATTTAAAGTTATTTAAATTTTGCGTAATTTAATTTTGTAGCGGGTTGTGGGTCTATAGGGGAATAGGGTGGGAAGTAAATTAATTATAATTAATTAAATATGTAAATTAATTTATTGGTATTTGTTTATAATTGTTAATTCATTTTTATTTTATAATTAATTACATTTTAATTGCCAATTAATTTTATTTAATTGATTAATTGATAGTTATGTTAATTTGTTTATTGGTATTTGTTTATAATTAATTGTTAATTCATTTGTTTGTAATTATTTAAATTTTAATTGCCAATTAATGTTGTTCAATTGATTAATTGATAATTATGTTAATTTAACTAATTTAATTTCTGTAGCAGGTTGTGGGTTTCTAGGGGAATAGGGTGGGAAGTAATTTAATTATAATTAATTAAATATGTTAATTTATATAGTGTTATTTATTTATATTTAATAGTTAAATAATTGTTAATTGGTAATTAATTAACTTTTAATTGAGAATTAATGTTATTAAATTGATTAATTGATAATTATGCTAATTTTACTATTTTATTTTCTGTAGTGGGTAGTGGGTTTATAGGGGAATAGGTTGGGAAGTAATTTAATTATAACTAATTATATATGTTAATTTCTTTTGGTATTTATTAGATTTTAATTGTTAAGTAACTTTTTAATTACTAATTAATTAATTGTTAATTTGTAATTTATTAGTATTATTAGATAACTAATTGTAATGATTAATTTAAATTAGTATCTGTAATAAAATAATTATTATATTATATAAAATTGGTAATTACTTTTAATTATTTTTTTATAGATATTAATATATATATATATTTTTTAATAATATATGAAGTATCTACTTTCCCTACTGTTGCACTCACTGGAGTGGGAATAGTAATTTTTACCCCTACGCTATCCAACGCTTTCCCTACTGTTGCACTCTCTGGAGTGGGAATAGTAATTTTTACCCCTACGCTATCCAACGCTTTCCCTACTGTTGCACTCTCTGGAGTGGGAATAGTATTTTTTACCCCTATGCTATCCAACCCTTTCCCTACTGTTGCACTCTCTGGAGTGGGAATATTAATTTGTACCCCTACGCTATCCAACGCTTTCCTTACTGTTGCACTCTCTGGAGTGGGAATAGTAACTTTTACCCCTACGCTATCCAACCCTTTCCCTACTATTGCACACTCTGGAGTGGGAATAGTAATTTATACCCCTACACTATCCAACGCGTTCCCTACTGTTGCACTCTCTCGAGTGGGAATAGTAATTTTTACCCCTACGCTATCCAACCCTCTCCCTACTGTTGCACTCTCTGGAGTGGGAATAGTAATTTTTACCTCTACGCTATCCAACGCCTTACCTACTGTTGCACTTTCTGGAGTGGGAATAGTAATATTTACCCCTACGCTATCCAACGCTTTCCCTAATGTTGCACTCTCTGGAGTGGGAATAGTAATTTGTACCCCTACGCTATCCAATGCTTTCCCTACTGTTGCACTCTCTGGAGTGGGAATAGTAATTTGTACCCCTACGCTATCCAACGCTTTCCCTGCTGTTGCACTCACTGGAGTGGGAATAGTAATTTTTACCCCTACGCTATCCAACGCTTTCCCTACTGTCGCACTCTCTGGAGTGGGAATAGTAATTTTTACCCCTACGCTATCCAACGCTTTCCCTACTGTTGCACTCTCTGTAGTGGGAATAGTCATTTTTACCCCTACGCTATCAAACGCTTTCTCTACTGTTGCACTCTCCGGAGTAGGAATAGTAATTTGTACCCCTAGGCTATCCAACGCTTTCCCTACTGTTGCACTCTCTGGAGTGGGAATAGTAATTTTTATCTCTACGCTATCCAACGCCTTACCTACTGTTGCACTTTCTGGAGTGGGAATAGTAATTTTTACCCCTACGCTATCCAACGCTTTCCCAACTCTTGCACTCTTTGGAGTGGGAATAGTAATTTTTATCCCTACTCTATCCAACGCTTTCCCTACTGTTGCACTCTCTGGAGTGGGAATAGTAATTTTTACACTTCCGCTATCGTACGGTAATAATATTGGATATTAATTAATTATATTATGTTACTATATATATATGTTTTAACAAATATGATTGTAAAAAATGTTTTTTATAACTTTCATAAATTATTTAATTATTATAAGGTAATTTAAGTATTTTTAAGTATATTTTAGTAATAAATGTTTAATATTAATTTAATTTAACATTGTTTTTAATAAAGTCAATATTTTTATTAACTATATTTTTGTAAACGATATTTTTTACTCGATATTTTTGTACTTACCTGTTTGTAGATACAAACTCGAAATTCTGTCTGTCGATATTTTGTCGCCGACATTTTTGCTAGTCGATATTATGTCCCTCGATATTATGTCAGTGATCCATATGCATATGTCCCCTTCTTGGTTTGCTACCCTGGACTACCTTTAGTCATCAATAGAACACGTTCATAAAATAGATGATGGGTAATTCCCAAAATCTCCAGTAACTATGCTGCAATCACATGTAAGAGGACCCACCACGTTTCTGAAAATGTTTCACAAAATAAAGCCTATTGGCCAATACAAACATACTGCCCTGCTAAAAAGAATAAATTGGAGGATGCAATAGACCCAAACAACGCGGTTTAAGCCACCAGTAATTTAGGACCTTGCACACTTACCTAGGGGGTTCACAGAGAAGGCAGGAGCATTCCCGAATCAACCCTTGCTGTTTCTGCCTCAGAGGAAGCACCATACTGCTGACGTGCAGGGACACTCGAGAGGCCCCGGACCACAACTCCCAGGGGGCCTCGTGGCGCGCACAACCAGTGACGCTGCGGCAGGGCTACAGAGGGCCCTTAAGATCGGCCGTACACTCCCGCAGCTCGGGACGCGCGCGGGCGTGCCCGGGTGCTCCCCGGGCCAAGGGCGGGCCCGTTCGCGCTCATCCGCGACTGGTAGAGGCTGGGCTGGGCCACCCCTCTAACTCTTTTATCTGGACTTCAAGTAAGCAATTGACTCTGGACATAAGGGGTTATTGTTATTAATATTACTACTATCATTATACTGTATAACTTGATAAGGAGGGTGATAGCCCCAATCTACTTTGTATATTTAATATCATTAGTAAGAACATTCAAAAGGGTGGGCATGGGGCAGGGGCCGTAGGGACATTAGATGCCTTCCTCTCTAGAGCTGAGTCCGTGTTAATAAACGAAATTCAGCTTACGGAGCGGAGGCTCTCATTAGACCCATGGAATCCACCCGCAATACTAAACTATAACGCTGAGCCTAATATTACTACACCTAACCCTGAGCAGGTTAGTTCCGAAGCTCAACGAATAGTTAATACTCCTCCCTTTTCCCCGCATCCTTCCCCGCCACATACACATACGAGGCAACTTAGGCCCACACAACTACCCAAAGGTAAAGAGCAGTCCAAGAAAAGAAAAGCGTGCAGTGCCCGAAAAACAACTCATCAGATATCTAAACTGGCAAAGAACAAGAGTGTTGCTTACGAAAGGGGTGGGACCCTGGCGATGCCAAGGGGTCTAGATAGTCCCCTGGTGGGTGAGAACAGCAGTAATCCATCTAACTCAGGATCTGGCTTTAGTCCTCCACAGGCCCCACCAGACTTTTTCAAACAGCTTGAGGAAAGACTATCTGTGTTGATCAAACCTGTTATGGCTAAGCTAGACGTAATTGAACAAAGCTTAAATTCCTTAGAGCATCAAATAACAAAAAATCTACCATCTGCTATGGGGGATAGACATGACGCAGGGCAAATTAATGGAAAATTTAGACTTTCTCACATTCCCATGCCAAGTGTACCTTTAGCCCCCTTATCAACACCTGAGGCTTTACCCCAGAACCATAGGGGTTCTCCAGATAGGGGGAAGAGCAGGGATGCAGGGCACTTTAGGGGGAACTAAGGGCGGGGGTAGTGCTCCGCCAGTGTTAGGTGCACTACATTTACCACCTGAGGCAACTCCCTATACCATCATCTTAGCTAATACTCCCATTTCATGTAAGAGAATCACTGGACTTCACTTAAGAACAAGGCGCTACACTTCTTGAATACCAAAACTGGGTTAGGGAATCACCCATTTGGGGAATTTAAAATGGTAAGAAGGGTAGCCTGGGTTGGTGGAACCCAAAAAAGTATGGAGGGAGATTGTGTGGTGCTAAGTTTTAGGTCACTAACTTTTGTAAGGGCCATTCTAGCTCAGGTAGCCCAACTCAGGATGAATAATGAGGGTATTAATATCCTTCCATTGTTTTTTTTCTATCAACCCGATTTACCACAAGGGCTAACCAGTAGTAGGTTGATGTTCAAACTGCCAAGAATCACTGATGGTCCATTTCCTGTGTCCAATAGATATGAGGCACTCGGTTCATTGGATGCCAATGACTGACGGCACCTATCGTCAGATCCAAAACTATCAGGAGAAGGCTTATCCCAAGGATATGGTATTGATGAGTACATAGTACATGAACAGAGTAATATACCATCGCCTACTGACCTAATAGAGCACGATAGCAACATAAATATTGCTGTTATTAACAACCTGTATGATCCCCAGGGAACAAATACTTCGGATCTGACCGCCAGTCCAATTGTGGAATTAAGATTAGAACCGATGACCTCTAAAGCTAACATCTGTGCTAGTTGGCCTGTGAAGCATGATCAACTCAACTATGGCTCTGCTGAACAAGCCCTGGTATCGTGGAATATTGCAGGGCTGAGGAATAAGATGATTTCTTATGACTGGCTAAAATTTATAGATAAATATGATGTTATCCTGCTCCAGGAGACCTGGCAAGTGGAACCAATGTATAGACCCGGCTATCTAAATTTCTATAACTTAGCTACCCCCAGCGCAAGGGGCAGATTGATGGGGGGCCTGACCACTTGGGTCAGACAGGATGATGGATATCGTGTTAGCCAGCTGGATTCTACGCTAGAGGCAAACCAGGGGGCAAATCCTCAGAGACTATCACCCTTTTAGATTCACATCTTGACCACTATAACGGGAAGGGGATCATATTAGTAGCAGGCGACTTTAATTGCTGCTTCTAACCGCTTGATGCGGATGATATAGATCTCACATTGGATGAAGATCTTACTTGGGACATCCCACAATTGGCCATACCACCAATCAAGAGGTGGTCAAAGGCAGCTTTGCAGCTCAAAGTTCCATGCCTGGAACAGGGGCTAAGGGCTGTAAATGGAAGAACAGTTTTGGATAAGGAGGGAGCCTCCACCTTCAATAATGGGATACGAAGTAGTCGTATAGACTACATCCTATTCAATAAAGAGAACTGGTCATCCATCAAGGATATGGTGGTTTTTGAGCAGGTGAAAAGCGACCATATTCCGCTTGTACTATCCACTGAGCTGTTTGGTAGTAAGCGGTTAGAACCTAGCCCCGACATAATTGAGATCATCCCTACTAATGATAGCAGTAGGGTAAAATTGTCAGAGTGTCTCCTTAAAGAGGACCATCTAGCAGTGATGAGTGAGATGGCCGTAAAAGCTACTATTGAGTTACAGAACTGTGTTACTGCTCAGGACATGATGTCCAAAGTTATCCCAATACATGACAATCTTTTTAACAAGCTTAGATAATTTTTTATAACTGAAGTACACAAAAATTGAAATAAAGGCCTAAAAAGAGGGTGGAGACATGGTATGGTAAATCGTGTAGGCAAGCCTATAAAACTCTGGCTATGGCAATCAGATCAAAAGACAGGGTCGAGATTAAAGATGCGAGGGGGCGTATAAGAAGGTGCAGTATGAAGCAGAACGTGCTTGGAATGAACAGTATTGGTTGGAGCTGTACCAAGTGAGTAAAGATAGGAACATGGGTGGATTCTGGGATTTGGTGAAATGGGGTAAGGGGCGCCCCAGAGAACAACCACAAAATTATGTTTCACCAGACTTTTGGGTTTCACATTTTATAACCCAGTTTGCCATCCTGACCCCAGACACAGTTCTGTCCAGTTACATCCCAAATTTTCCCCTAGACAATATACCATTATATTTTAGGCTAAAGGAGGTTGAATTAATCTTTAATCCTGTCCCAAAGGGTAGTGCGCCCAGGATGGACAGTGTTCCAGCTGACCTTTATTTGAGGGATAGGGGAGTGTGGGCGCCCTATATCCAGTCCCTTGACAATGCCATTGCAAAAGGCTCTCCCATACCATATTCTTGGAAGGGTGCCGAAGTCATCCCAACTTACAAGAAAGGGGTCCGATCGGACCCTGGTAATTATAGACCTACAAGTCTGATTGACTGCATCCAGAAGGTGATAGCCAGGCTCGTGCTGACAAGTATCCACACCTGGATTGACGAGGAGGACATTTTGTCTCCCCTCCAGGCGGGGTTTAGATCACACACGAGCACTATAGATCAGGTTTTTAGATTTGTTGTAATTTACTGGCGCGTGGTAATCCTTAGAGGTGGCGGCACCCTGTTTGCGGCATTTGTCGACCTTAAGTCGGCATTCGACTTAGTACCGCGTGTTTAGATGTGGAACGTCTTCTCTGAACAAGGCATGCCATGAAATCTAATGGCTTTCTTAATCAAACTCCATGAAGATAATTTTGCCCAAGTCCGATGGGATCAGCAAGGCAAAATTACGGATAGATTTCCGATCTGTAGAGGGGTGCGGCAAGGTGTGTTCTGGCACCTACATTGTTTTCATTGTATATCAATAAGGTGATTGATTATTTTAAGAACCACCCTACTGATGCTCCTAAATTAGATGGCAAACTTATCCCCCTGCTTATGTTTGCAGATGACACTCTGCTAATATCTAAAACACTGCAAGGCCTACAGAAGGCAATTGCCCGTTTTGAAGTGTTCTGCAAAGATTATGGCCTTACCATCAATGTGACCAAGACTAAGTTCATGGTCATGAACTTAACAAAGGATAGTGAGAGGGAGGGTCATTATGAGTGACAAAATGCTGGAACAAACTCAACTTTTCTCTTACCTAGGCATAAACCTGGGCTCTAAGTTGGAATGGAGACCCCACATAAATCAGTTGGCCACCAAACATGCGCAATTAGCAGGAGCCCTAATAAAGGAACATTGTTTGTCGGCCACAAAACCTATAGCACCAGAGCTAAAAATCTACAGCACTAAAATAAGCGCATCCGTCCTTTATGGGGCAGAATTATGGGGGTTTTCTAATCTAGCGCAACTGACAAGCTTACAAAACCAGTTTATGAGGGGGTTAGTTGGACTTCCACCATCAACGCCACTTCTGCCCCTCCTCTACGATTTGGGCTGCCAGCGACTAGAGGATATGGCGCGTTTCAGACCTGCGGCCTACTGGAGGAGACTATGGAGTTATACTGGTGAATGGTTACATTGAGAAACTTTAGTAGCTGTATTGGCCCATCGCTAACAAGAAACTTCCTGGAGCTTAAAGAAAGCACTGCCTATGAGGGCTACTGGGATTACATTACACTACCAGAGACAGGAAACGGTACCACCAGTGCTGGGTGGGCACCCTCCCTGTCAATTCCTTTACCGGCAAATGGCAAGCTAAAAACAACATATGCTGTCCATTCTGTCCTTTACAGCCGGAAGGTGTAGCCCACATTTTCTTTATATGCCCTGAGTATAAATGTCCCAGGCACACGTGGTTGAAGCCCATCTGTCTTCAGAGGGGCATTACCACTGGCGTCGAGGCAATGAGAATCCTCTTAACTGATTCCTCTGAACCTACTGTAATCGCGGTTGCAAAATTCTTACCAGATATAAAAAAAATAAAAAATATGCTGGTTTTTTAATTTTAATGCTAAGTATTTTTAATCCCTTCTGTGATGCCTATGGATTGACTCGTTGACCTGGATTTTTTATTCATTCCCTTAAATTATTGTACAGAATCTTAGACTTTTTTTTAACCTAATTTATTCTATTTTGTACGGATTAATTGGACAATTCAATTTCCTGGCAGTAATGTCGTCGACCAGTTTGTGATTTTAACCTATTGTATATGTGTTTTTTTCCCACTTATTTGGATTTTAATACACAGTCTTTAATGATATGTATATCGAAATAAAGACTTCTTTGACTTGACTTGACCCAAACAAATAAAATGAAACACTGGCTGGGTCTAATAAAATGAGGTTCTGAGCAAAAGTAGGATAATGAAGTAACTAAAGGTTGGACTATGTTGATAGCATCACAAGATAACTTGGCAGAGGATTCCCAAAAAAGATCAGACTCGGACTATAATAGTTTGGCGACAATGTTGATCAGAAACCACACAGGCTAGGAACATAACTAAACAAACATCTCCGGTATCTCAGGTACAAAAACTCAGATGTAAAGAGTATAAAGAAAAAATCAAGCCTATGAGGCAAACATACAGGAAACAGTTATGACCTGTTAAGCATAATATTGAGCAGCTGATCTGGGCTAAACTCCTTGCACCACTCAAGAGAAGGACTCAAGGACATTTTGGGGCTTAGCTTGCTCTAACAAAAAATCCAAGAGGTTGTAACATCTCCCTGATACAAGGTCTTCCCACATAAAGCAACTTTACCTCACAACATATGCCAGCATCACTAAATGGAATGACTAATAAGTATGGGAAACTAGCGGCAGATGTGATAGACAGATTAATGAGAGTGATAGCAGTGAGTAAAATACAGATGCCCCAAATGATAATGTCTGGCCGTGCAAAATAAAGGTGGAAAGGAAAATGAGGGCAGCTGGTGTACCAGGCCCAAATGGCCTCCCTGTGCCTATTTTCAAATCTGATCGAAGACTTTGGATGCCCATCTTAAATTCCCCTTTCTCAGAATGCTCCCCTCAGGTATCGTCTTTGATAGCTGGAGGGGCTCAGATTTGGTGCCTATACATAAGAAGGGAAGTATATCCTCGCCCACAAACTATAGAATGTTAGTGCTTCTGTATGCGAAAGTAAAGGGCTATTCAAGATTATTGTATGATGATTTGCCAACTTAGGCTAATGTGACACAATTGATCCCATGGGATCAGAACGGTTTTCAGAAGCACAGTAACATTAAGGATAATCTTCTGACCCTGACCAGACTAATTGGTGAAGCCATGCTCCCCAAGACCTGACCCCTTAATACTGCTTTTATTGAGTTTACAAACATGTTTGATAACATCCCAAGAAGCTGTCTTAGGGCAAAGTTAAGGATGAATGCCGTAGAGTCCCTGCACAGTAAGAAAATGTTTGAAAGTTAAACTGAGCAATCTCTGAAAATAACTACACAAAGGATTAAAACAAGGCTGTATCCATGTTCCTAGTCTATACATGGCAGATATGCTAATTCATTTAGTCGCCCCTAGGATCTTCCCACCTCGCTTGGTGAAGAAAAAAATACAGAATATAGAATATGCAGATCTCATGGTGTGCTAAATTGCACCCACATTTGCCACCAGAAGTTCATCGATGCTCTTACATAATATTGGGCAGAAAGTGACATCATCATCACTCTACAGATGACAACAACAATGATCTTTAGCAGAAATATGATGAGAAAGGGAGCAAGGTTTATTGGAGGCTCACATATAGAAAAAGTAGTAATCTTTAAATATCTCAGCATGAAGGAGGTGGCAGGAAAGCACAGTTACGCTCCCTGACAACTGAGCATTTTATATGCAGGATGGGCCAATTTAAGAGGAAATGTCAGTGGCCTAACATGGGGGCAGGTGGGGCGGTAGGCCCCATGTGGCACGAGTTTTAAGGGCATCGGCCTCCCCTCTCACTCTTATCTGCAGTCGCGTGGTGTACCCATTGTAGGAATCGTGATCACCCCTGCTTGGCGGCAAACACAGTGACTGCCACAGGTGGCACAACGTCTAGCTACGCCACTGGAAAACTTGCATGCCAAAGTGCCAATGTCCTATTCATGGTGGTTGCAAGGAAGATGATGTCTACAATTTTGTATGCTGCAATGGTGTTTAAGGACCAGCTCCATGAGTGAATAGACAAACAACAATGGATCTTTTATCACCGCTTCTTTGCACTCCCAGACTATACCAGCCAAGCTGAAATTAGACTGGGATTCAAACTAGCAAAGCAGGATTTGGCACCGAGGGCAACATTTGTTTCGTACTGCCAACAATTGAAGATGGGTTTAATCTGTACGAGTGGAACAACTCCTCTGGAAGAAAATTCAGGAGCAGGCTCTGTATGGGATTTGTTTTTTGCAACCTTTGAGGCTCTGTGTGCAGGCCATTACACATAACAACTAATCGCATAAAATTACATTAAAATTACTAATGAAATCTGCTAAAATAATCTCATCCGACCACGATCTCAGAGATTTTAGACCCAAATCTCATGGCAGTTGGGCTGCGGACCTTTACACCCAAGGCATGCCCCTGGTGCATTTGAGCTTGCCCCTCAGCAACTGCTCAAAATACTTATAAGGATGTATTTCAACCTTAATCATTGAAGGTGCTACTGGTATGGCTGAAAGGAAGGTGAAAATGATAATCGATGCACATGATGCGACCAAGCACAGGAGTAATCAATATGCATGATCTGCATATGCAAAGCCCTAAAACCCTTGAGGTGCCTATGGTTTCAACCAATATTTCAGACCCTTGGTGTGAGGATTTGTTTGGAAGCTGTTTTAAGTTGCTTAAAAGGTGAATTAAGTCAGTTATCTAGGCGGTTTCTAAAGGTTATAAAATAAGCAATTTGCAATCTATAAGCATCTTTTTGAAAGGAAGATCAGCCTACCATCTTTTTAATAGAGCATGAGGCACTTTTTTTATCAGCATGGAGCACCTTTTGCCCCGTGTGGGGCAGTTATGATAGACCCGTATGGAGGTACAGTGAAGAGATGTCAAAAGGGATGTGGTGATGATAGCGGAATGGTCCGCTAAGTGCAATGGAGCATGATACATGACTTGCATGCAGCACATTGAGCAGTGGGCATGTATGATGGATACTAGCTTACACTCTCACTACATGGAGAACATTGATCCTTGGTGATGTATGATAATTGAATAAGGATAATGATCATGTGAAATTGGGAATACTGGACCACAATGGTTCATTGTGATGGGCCAACAGTGGACGGGGTTGATATCAACACAAAATAGGTAAGGTGGTTATTGTTTAGGAAACTGTGTAATGTACTTAGTGCTACGATTTGATAATGAATACACGTCTACAGATTATCCTGAGAAGAGAAAACTCAACCTAAGTTTATTAACTAGGAAAGGACTTCCTTAATGGAAGTGGAAACCTCACACACTTAATAGTGTCATGCTTCATCATAGGAGTCCTCTCCCCATCTTGGTAGGGCAGTGCCAGACTCATTCTCCTCAAAGACTGTAGCAGAAGCAGGGAGTTCTTGAGTAAATCTTACTGGACAACACCGACATGAAGAGGGATCCAGATGGAAAGTAAAAATACCTTAGAGTTCCATGGGCAATACCATTATTCAACTGAACACTAAGTATGATTAAAATCTAAAGTAAATGGGCATATGGAGATGAAGGACTCACACCCAAGTGTCTGTCTGCCAACATGTTTCTGCCCAACTACATTAGACTAAATGGTCTGGGGCATTCATCAGGGCATGAACATCCCTAGTGGTCGTTTGAATGATTGTGTTCCAAGATAACACTAGATGTACTTGAGTAGGATAATATCTTATTAAATCACTCCAGTGGATCCTACCTAATCGTCAGATGAGTAGGGACTTAATACCTAAAGTGCAAAAATATTATCAGAAAAAGAGAGAAATAAAAGCAAATTTACAAAAGGAACTGATTGACTTTTCCAAAATTACTAACACATAGGAGTAATCACGTCATATCGATATGTTCATGGCTTATTTGGGCAGTGAACATTCAAGTGCTCCTGCTTAGCAGTATCTAATACTATGGAAGGTTGTATGTGAACTATAGTGGTAGGACCAAAGGCCTACTTGGGCCTATCTAATACGCCATATCTTTAAAACAATTTTTTCGATTCCGACTTGAAAATAGTCCCATAGTTTCTTACCCTAGATTTTAGGGGGAGCTGGCATCTCGGTCACAGAGGGGGTGGTGTCCTTTATAGTCACACACAATCAAAGAGGAGATATTATACCGATATCTTAGCACTAGTGTGTACTGTGCTAACTTCTATATTCTTTTGGCCATTAAAAGGAAGTTTCTGACCTATCAGACTGTGTACTGTATAATACTACTTGGACCCCTAGTTGCCTATATGTGAGAGAGCAGGAGTTTTGATGACGCATAGTCTCTCCAATATGTCTATCCTACATATCTCTCAGGGCTCATTAAAACGTTCAGTAGGGATTATAAACTCCTGCTGTGAGTTGATTATCTTGAGGGGATACACCAGTTCTAATGCAGAGGTACACTGTTAGTAATAGGCTGAAAGTGTTAGAAAAATCAGCTGTTTTACATTTTATGACATTTGTTGTCTCGTTACGTTGTCAGATTGGATGGGACTGTCTCTTTTTATAATATTAGCTTTGTTGTTCTAAAGGATTACGCTTATTGGTAATTGAGACCAAGGAGTAAACATATGTACAATTGCCTTTTAATACAGTCTGTTCAACACATGGGTTATTTTTCCTGGTGCGGTGTCTATGCCTCTTTAGGGGTTGATAGACACTGGTTTTGACCTGCTGGAACATTGGAGTATGAAAGAATAAATGAAATGTGTCTCATAAAGCGCAAGGCTATGCAATGGAGTGTCCTGACGCGGAGCTTTCAGTTAACTAATAAGATCAACTAATCTTGTTGGAAGTGCCAGGTCTAGAGTCTTTTCTGAAACAAGGTGTAGCTACGATATAACATAGCTCTAAAGGAAGTTTATTCCAAGCTGCTGGTCCAAGGTAAGAGAAGGTCCTTAAGCCCATTCTCATGTGATGAACAGCAGGGATCCTTGCAAGATGGCAGTGGACTGGCCACACATTTCTGGAGGGGGCATAGAAAGTAGTTCTGGCTCTAAGATAGCCTGCACCTGAATGGTGTAGTGCTCTATGGACGAGGACTAACATTTTGAAGAGTATTGTCTTCTTTATCGGAAGCCAGTGGAGGGCACACAAGTGCGGGGCAAGTGTGCTTATGGGGGTAGGCTAAGTAGAATGCAAGCTGATGTATTTTGGACCACTTGAAGCTTGTTACACACATTGTCCAGGAGTACCAGATATAGGGCATTGCCGCAGTCTAGTGTTAATGTTATACGTGCCTGGATGAACACATTTCTTGCGGACAAGGAGAGAAAGTGTCAAATGTACGCACTTTTTCTTTCCCGGAGCACTCTATAACATGGAGATGCATGATAATTTTAATATGCATAATGATCAGGTGCCGTCAGACTAATTGGTCAGCGAAGGCTCTCTGTAAATGGTTGACAGTGGACGGGGTTGCTGGCATAGAAAATCATAAGACTAACAATTAGTTACCATTTTCTTTTTACCTATTTTGAAGTATCATAATGTTTTAATATATTTGGATACAGATTTGGTGAAAAGGGTATTAGGGGTGGGGAATAGGACACACTGAGATGGGAAGACAGTGCTTTTTAATTTGTGGCACATTATGTGTAATGATTTTGCTTAATTAAACATCTACAACATTTCTATTCCTGGTTAAATAAAAAATCAATTTCACCACTGTACCTGACAAATTTAAATTATTCTCCCAAAATATCATAGAAAAAATAACAGCATACAAGAATATTCTGCCTAAAATATCTTAAACTAAAAAATATAATGGGGCATAATATAGAAGTTAAGAATATTGTTTTTAGCTGTATAATGTTCTTTCAAAAAATATAGTTTTTTTCATGTAATATATTTGAATAGAATACTGTTTGCAAGTACTGTAACATATATTTAGGTATTTTATTATTATAAGGAATTAGTATTAAAATAACATATGCATTTATTTGTTATTACAGTTTGTAATTTTCAAATTGAAATTACATTTTCATCAGTTTAAATATGCCATTTTTTATTTATTACCGGGATGGTGGGTTTGTAGGCGCTTAGGGATGGAAGTCAATTAAAATATAAATGATTGTTCTTCATATAGTTTTTTTTAACATGAATTAAAATATGAATTGAAAATTAATTACGTACATTATTTAATGATTATTATTATTTTAATTATTTGTTTTTTTCAATTATTCGCTAACTAGTTGATCAATTTAATTATAAGAGTTTGCAAATCAATGTTAGAGTTATTAATTGTTTTAGGTTTATTTTTGTATTTAATCATTAATAATTGTTTCAATGTTACACTTTTTATTGGTTGCAATGTTTTTTGG
The DNA here is from genome assembly GCF_964261635.1 of Lissotriton helveticus. Lineage (NCBI taxonomy): Eukaryota > Metazoa > Chordata > Amphibia > Caudata > Salamandridae > Lissotriton > Lissotriton helveticus. The sequence continues at coordinate 916,804,685 of NC_136059.1, read as the reverse complement.
TGTTGTTTTTGGTATTTGGAGGGGAAGTGTGTTTATTTTAAATATTTTTACATTTAATATATTTTTCAATTGTAATTGTAATATGAACTTTTTATTTTTTAGTCTTATTACATCGTATTTATCTTTTATAAATATATATGTTTTATTTACAATGTGTTACGAATATTTTATTTTTGTTTTATATATATATTTTAGTTTAGTGGCCTGATTCACAAAGGTACAGTTACACTTTTGTGTGAGTTTACAATTGTTTACTCTTCATAAAGGTATATTACAAGTAGTATCATCATCATCAAAATAACTTTATTTCGATTCATACTTCAGAATCATAAAAGTGTACATACATTTAAATCCTATTCAACAATTTAAAAGTAACGACATAAAATTCATTTTGGGCTCCACAATTCATAAAACATAATGGATTCAGAATACTTTTAAGGATAAACAATTTAACTATTTCAGCATTTCATAAAGTGCATATACATTTTCATTATCAGACCCACATAGTGGTTTTTATCCATGATACCACAGGGAATACCCTTCAATAACGGTTTCTGATAGCAAGGGCCACTCTAATAAAGCCAAGTACTGCACTACATATCACTGGAGTTGAAAGGGACAATAAGTGATCATAACCTTCTTTATAAAAACGGGAACCAAGTGATAACAAAACAGGTTTGATAAACTGGTTTCTTGGGTCCCTATATAAAGCACAAAAAAGGATAAGATGCAGGGTATTTTGAGAAACCCTACCATTGCAGGGGCAAGGGGGTAGCCTCTCACACCACCTGCCCTGCTTTGGAAAAGCAAACAGAAAATGTAGTGTGCCAAGGCGAAACCTCGTCAAATAAAAACGCCATTGGGTGTGCATAATGCTTGACAAGTAAAACTGATGTTGCAGCTTACCCCTCTTATACACTGCATGCTCACTGTCCCTCAAAATACCTAGTCTAGATTGATAGGCATTTTTGATAATCCTTTTTAAAATCTTGCCAATCATGTCCGGCTTTTGGTATAGATGTCCCAACCCAATCTTGTGGAATGTATCCCTGACATATAGCAACCATGGGATCTTCATGGAATGGTCAAGTTTAAGACAATCTTGTAGGATTTCCTTTGATAATTTCAGATCTTCAGATCACCAGACTTTAGACCATAATAACAGAGGGGACACATGAATAGTATTACTCACAAAATCGATACCCACCTCCCCATGGCAAAAGCTATTTGAGGTGCCGGATGGGACAGATAAAAGACGTTTAATAAATCTGTTCTCCATAACTTGTATTTTTTTACAATTTTGGGTCCCCCACACCCCTGCCCCAAAAGTTGCAACAGAGAGGCATTTGGCTTTATATAGGGTAATTAGTTCTACGATTGGCTTTTGGCCCAGTTTACTAGCGAAGCGAAAGAGGGCCTCGATTGATTGTGTGGCCTTTTGCACACGAGCCGTTATTAGAGGATCCCAATTTAGCTTTTTGTTAAAAAGATTACCCAAGTAGTTAAAAGTTTCAACTTTTACGATAATTGAATCCTTCACAAGGTACATGCGAGATCTTATACCTTTTGGACCACAGGACATAGCGAATGATTTAGTGAAGTTGACCCTAAGGTCTAAACCCTCCATAAAAGATTCAAAGGCATTTAGGCAAGTCTGCATGCCATTTGCAGTAAGAGTAATTAAAACCGTGTCGTCTGCATATGACAACATCGGTATCCGTCTTCCATTAGTCTGGGGGAAATCAACTCCACTCTCCAACACGAAACTTTCTAAACCGTTGGTGTAAACCAGGAATAAAAACAGGGCCAGGATACATCCCTGACGAACACCTTCGGTGGATGGGATAGGTTTTGTCCTTTCACCATCGCGACCAAACCTAATTGTTACTGTTGTGGCAGCGTGGAGTCTGCGAAGCAGGGCGACCAGCGGTTCCTCAAATCCCATAGTCTCCATCATTTGCCACAACTTACCCCTCCATACTGTATCGAAAGCACTGGACAAGTCCATGACGGCCAAGTGTATAACACTGCACTTGGCCCCCATGTACTTGCCCATAATTAATGCCAAATTTAGGCACTGCTCAATGGTACCCATACCTCATCTGAACCCATACTGGGAGTCCACTATAATGCCTGCTGACTCTGCCCATGATTCAAGGCGTGCCAATATCACTCTCCCCATCAATTTACAGGACGCATCTATTAGTGATATTGGCCTGTAACGGCACGGGTCAGCCTTATTGCCCTTTTTAAAAATCGGTATAACTACCGCATCTTTCCAAGAAGTTGGAATACGTCCAACCACTATTGATCTAAAAACATTTAATAAAAGCGGAGCCCACGCCTCTAAATTATGTTTAAAAAGGTCCAGAGGTACGGCATCTGGACCGGGGGCCTTTAAAGGAGCACCTTTCTTCAGGGCAGTCTCTATCTCTGAGAGAGTAATTGAGAGACTAAAGGTTTTGGCTGTTTCCGAATTACATTCCACAGCCCCCTCATCAGAGTTTAGAGATACTTCTTTTGGGTTAAAAATATTACTGTAATGTGATACCCATCGGTCCCCCGGTATGTGTACTAAAATATCGCCTTTTGTCTCACTTTTTAAGAAAAGTCGGTTGATTACTTCCCAAAAGAGCCTGCTATCCCTTAGGTCTGCCGCTATCCCCAGATCGTCCCAGGCCTTGGCTTTTAAATCTAGTTTCCGTCTATTAATTGCCTCTTTATACCTCTTCCTGGATTTCCTAACCAGCTCTCTATCTCGAGGTACCTGATGCAGTGCCTTCGAAAGGCTTGTTTGCACAGCAGAACATTCTGCATCAAACCATTTTGGTCCACTATCTTTATTCCTCCTGTTAGACCTGTCTGCCTTTGGGTAGTCCCTCCTATTTAATTATTTATTTTGTCCCCTTTTTGCCCCTCAAATCTTTTAATTTTTATGTCCACTGAATTTTTTGTGATGTTGACAGGGGTTAGATGCTCTTTTGCCCCTACAGTTCTTACCTGAGGCCTAGGTGCCTTCCCTGACTAGAAGTGAGGGTTAGACAAAATGGTGGTTTCCAACTGCCCTAACTGCCAACCTTTGAGTAAGCCCCATAGGATAACATAGGGACCTTTCAGAACCTTCTGGACCCTACTGGACCCTGGAAGGTCAGTCTATAAAAGGGCAAGGGCCAGGTAGCCATTTTGTACAGTCCAGTGAGCTTGAGGAGAGAGGCAGTGGTGAGGGGAGGTGGACGCACAAGAAGTAGTTAGTTTGTTAGAAAGATAGACAGCATCTTCGTGAAGACGTTCCCCCCTAGCCCCTGACCAAACCCTCTTGTTAGACTTGCCATCTGAGGGAAATCGGCCTGGCAACTGCTGATGGCCCCCTGAGTCCCTCTGACCACCGGTTGTCCTAGCTGCTGTCTGGGAAACCCCCCATGCTAAATCACCTTACCGGTTGCCCAGAGGAGAAGACCAGAGCGAGCTGTGGCGCCCTGCGCTGCCCGGTGAGCCTCTGGAGCAGAGGCGAGTGTTGTGGAGGCAGTGCCGGGCTAAGCGCGTGAGGAAGGAAGCGCTGTTCATCGCGCAGACTCAGGTGATGTGGCCATCGGAAGCGTGAGCCGGGGAAGCGCTGGGGGCTCCGCGCAGGCCCAGAAACACTAGGCGTTTGCGAACGACGAGTGAGGCGGCGCCTGGCAGAGACGCTGCTCTCCCGCGCCTGTGCAGTGACACGAACGACGAGTGAGGCGGCGCCTGGCAGAGACGCTGCTCTCCCGCGCCTGTGCAGTGACACGAACGACGAGTGAGGCGACGAAGACAGCGCGGGTGACCGAATCACCGGCAGCCTCCGATCGGCCTCCCCTCGGTGCTGGCGTGAGTGCGCTAGACCTATTGTCCGTGGGAGGAACCCCCGGAAGAAGGGAGCTGGAGGACTGTTTCCGCGCCTTGCCCAGATCAACCCAAAGTAAGGTGGAGGAAGGGGGGAGATTGACGAGTGACTGATGAATCAGCCGAGAGGCCATAAAAGAGTTCACTCACGCCCCCTGATACCTTGTCTACCCTTTTGACTAGCCCTGACAGAGTGGAGGAATAAGGGTAGCAGGGAGTTACCACAGTGCTGGAGGAGTGAATTAATAAAGCTGAGGGTAGAGGTATAAGGGGGAATTCTCTTTATAGAGGCGGAGGGGAAGAAGAATCTATGACTTCATCCCGTGCTAACCTAGGAACAAGTCTTTAACGGAGCGGTTTATAACTTTGCAACTGACAACTGAAAACCTGGAGTTACTCACATATAGTGAGAAAGGTGTCACACAGTGGTTAATGAAGTAACATTCCAAGGTCCTATGGCCTAGAAATTCCCATAGTAGTAGACTGGAGTGGGTTGAGCTTTAATGAATGAAATTGTTCTTTTATGTAACCATAATACCTCTTTTCTTGTGTGGGCAATCTATTGTTGTAAGAGGTACTAAATCTGAACGTTAAGAAAGTGCATCCTAGATCAATTCACTGTAAAAAGATTACTAAGCTACTAAGCTGAGTTCTACTGATGTCACAGAATATGTGTGAAAAGAACGGGTAAAAATGTACAGTGTATTAAATTGTTGAACTACGGAGGAGAGAGAAAAGCTAACAAAGTATTTTTGTAAAACAGCTCATATTTTCCTAAATTGGTGTAGTGTCCTTATTTTTGAGTGGTGGATGTCTTGTTACTAAAGGGTCTGACGCAAACTTAACACATGTACCTTTGAGTTAGGCCTTCCCACTTAGTGCCAAGCTACCTTATGTGACTTGGGGTTCCCTAGGTCCAACATAATTGGGGTCCAGCGGTGGGATAAAAACTGTGTTTGCGTCTACTCTGAAGTAACCAAACATACCCCACTAACCTACACCTGGAGTTTTCTCCTGGCGGCCTTCCTAATTTTTACTTTTGCTTTTTCCAAATTCATTCCTGGTGGTGGGTGGAGGTAGCTTCAGGTTGCCCTTGCAACTCTATCCTTTTTGTGTGCTTGACCTTGAATTGCCTTTTGCAAAATGGAATTTGCACTCGAAAAACTGGACACTTATCCATTGGCCCAGCTAAAAGATTTCTGTCAACAAATGGGAGTGTTATTTAAGCGTGGTGCCAAGAAGGGGGAACTCCAGACCAGTTTGAGGGCTTGGGTGGAAGCGCGCAGAGAAGAGAAGGAGGAGGATGAGGAGACCGACCGGGCCACGGTCATAGGGGTAGAGGGATTGTTCCAACCAGAGGTGGGAAATCTACTCCCCGAACCAATGACCTCTTCTAGGAGGGGCAGTAGTGTCTCCGGGGGAAGCGCTTGACCGAAGCAGAGCTCACAGACAGGAGAGAAAAAAGGAAGCTGAAGTGGGAGTTAGCCAGATTAGAACAGGAGAAGGAAGAGCGGAGAATGGCTCATGAATTCAAACTAAAAGAGTTAGAACTCCAGGCCCTGCAACGGGGACCCTTTCCAACTCCAAATGGTGGCAGTGAAACCAGAGAACCAACCAGGGAGTCCAGACCCTACCTGCCTAAGGATATAATTGCCAGCTATAGTCAGGGGGATGATATAGCCAAATGGCTGGCTGCCTATGAGGTCTCCTTAAGAGCCCATGGGATCCAGGAAAAACACTGGGGGGGTGGGTTGTATAAGTATATGCCTCCCACTGGTCGAGACACCTTGTTAACTTTAGAGCCAGAGGAGCAGACTAACTACCCCCCCATGAAGCTAGCATTGATCAGGAAGTTTGGGCTAACCCCAGAAAAGTATCGCCAGAAGTTCAGGGGGAGCCACAAGTTAAGCACCCAGAACTGGGTGGATTTCCTGGATTATGTGAGGAAGGCATTGGAGGGCTGGGTACAGGGCAGTGAGGTGAGGGATTATGAGGGGTTGTATGATCTTTTTCTTAAAGAGCATCTACTCGAGAAATGTTTTCCCGCGCTGCGCCAGCACCTGGTGGACAGCAAGCTGACCAACCCCCGGAAGCTTGCGGAGGAGGCGGACATCTGGGCAAGTACCCGGGTGTCCTCAAAGGGGACTGGAGGGGATTCCCAAAAGGCCGGACAGGGCGCCCCTCAGAAGAAGGAGGGGGGAGATAAAAAGCGGGAGTTCTCTAAAGGTCCCCAAAACAGTTTCCAGGGAAAGGGAACAGGTTTCACCCCTAAGGTTAACCCGCCCAGAAACCCTCATCCTGGCCAAAGCCAGCCGCCAAGGGTTGTCCACTGCTTCGAGTGTGGTGGTGTTGGACATTATAAGGGAGATATCAGATGCCCAAAGGGACCACCCCCTCCCACCGGAGGAAAAGCCCCGGGAGTAGCTAGTGTAGCGCTCGGGGAGGAGTTGCCCTTAGATAAGGGGGGTGAGTGGGCGGGTGTCACATTAGTGTCCCTGGGAGAACGGGAGATGGTTCCTAAGATCCAGGTGCCCCCAAATACTGCTAAGTATGGGCAATGGATCACCATCAATGGCCAGAGAGGGGAGGCTCTGAGAGATACAGGAGCCAGTATGACTATGGTGAGAAGTCAACTGGTGTCTCCAGAGCAGGTGGTTCCCAATGTACTCCACCCCGCCGCGATGGCTGACGGCAGAATGGGCCACTATCCCGTGGCTGAGGTTCCCTTTGAGTGGGAAGGGGTTGCAGGTTCACTTCGAGTTGCCGTAAGCCCTGCCGTGCCAGTTGATTGTCTGTTGGGGAATGACATGGAGCACAATGCTTGGAGAGAGGTGGAATACCGGACGCATTCAGCGATGCTAGGTACACCTGACTGGGCCTGTGTAAGCACAAGGTCTGCAACTGCCCGGAGAGGGAGTTCGCCTGGGTTGGAGCCTGGAACAATGGCCCAACCCGCTGCCAAAAAGGGACAGACCCGATGACAGGAGAAGCCTGTTTCGGCTTCCACACCCCATGTGACAGATCGGCCACCTGCGGTGGTGGACCAGGAGTCCGTGGGGGGGGGAGAAGTTTCTCTGGAGGACCTGCCCATCCCTGCTGAGTGGCATGTGGAGGGAGGGCCTACCAGAGAAGAGTTCTGTAAGGGCCAGAAGGAGTGCCCTACCCTTGAGGGACTGAGGCGACAGGCTGAAGCCCAGGCAGCAGGGGACGTTGCGGGACACTACCATATTTACTGGGAGGATGGACTCCTCTACAGTGAACCCAAGGTATCCTTGCCTGGTTCATCAAGGGCCTTGGTAGTCCCGCAACGGTACCAAGCCTTTCTGCTGGAATTGGCTCATGAAATTCCCTTGGCAGGACACTTAGGTCAGGACAAGACCTTTGCTCGGCTTGTCCCCCACTTTTACTGGCCTCAGATGAAAGTGGCGTCTAACACCTACTGTAGGACGTGTGTAACCTGCCAAGCCAGTGGGAAGACGGGGGTGAAGCTGAAAGCTCCCCTGGAACCACTTCCTGTCGTTAGCACCCCCTTTGAAAGGGTGGGCATCGACATTGTAGGGCCACTGGATCCACCAACAACTGCTGACCACAGGTTCATCCTGGTTCTGGTAGATCATGCCACACGGTACCCAGAGGCAATTCCTCTGAGGACTGTCACTGCACCTGTGGTGGCTAGGGCCCTGATGGGGATCTTTACCCGAGTGGGTTTTCCCAAGGAAGTTGTGTCCGACAGGGGACCAACTTTATGTCAGCGTACATGCGGGCAATGTGGAAGGAGTGTGGAGTGACCTACCGGTTCACCACTCCCTATCACCCCCAGTCCAATGGACTGGTAGAAAGGTTAAACAAGACCTTGAAGGGCATGATCAGAAGTCTGCCTGAAAGCCTGTGGAGGAAATGGGACGTCCTCCTACCCTGTTTGCTATTCTCCTACAGGGAAGTGCCACAGAAGGGAGTGGGCTTCAGCCCCTTTGAGCTTCTGTATGGGCACCCTGTACGCGGTCCTCTCAGCCTGGTGAAGGATGGATGGGAAAAGTCTCCCAGGAAACCCCCCCAGGATGTGGTGAGCTACATGCTGGCCTTCAGGAGCCAAATGGCGAAGTTGTGGAAGCAAGCTTCTGACAACTTGGAGGCCAGCCAGGCAGTAATGAAGGAGTGGTATGACCACAACGCTCACCCGGTGGAGTTGGAGCCTGGCCAGAAAGTGTGGGTGATGGAGCCTGGAGAGCTAAGTGCTCTCCAGGATCGCTGGTCAGGCCCCTTTGAGGTGTTAGAAAAGAAGGGTAAGGCCACATATCTGGTGGACCTTAAGACCCCTCGACAGCCCCTACGGGTGCTACATGCTAACCGACTCAAACCCCACCATGAGAGGCCCGAGGTCATCTTAATGATGGTGACTGATGGAGGAGAGGAAGCGGAAAGCGAACCTCTCCCAGACTTGTTCTCGTCTCAGGAAAAGGATGGGTCGGTGGAGGGAGTGATTCTCTCCCCATCCCTAACTCCTGAACAGCGGGAGGACTGTCGCCAGATACTGGAGCAATATTCTACGCTGTTCTCCCTTGTCCCGGGAAGGACTCACCTGTGTACCCATGATGTGGACACAGGGGACAGCCCACCAGTGAAGTCAAAGACCTACCGGCTGTCCGACAAGGTGAAGGCTAGCATCCATGGTGAGGTTGCCAAGATGCTGGAGCTAGGAGTTATTGAACCTTCCAGCAGCCCCTGGTCCAGTCCGGTGGTTCTAGTGCCAAAGGCAGCTCCACCAGGCACCACTCCGGAACTGAGGTTCTGTGTGGATTACCGGGGACTGAACTCAGTCACCAAGACTGATGCTCATCCGATCCCTAGGGCGGATGAATTGATTGACCGGCTGGGAGCTGCCCAATACTTAAGTACCTTTGACCTCACTTCAGGGTACTGGCAGATCTCCCTTACAGATGGAGCAAAGGAAAGGTCAGCTTTCTCCACCCCTGAGGGACACTACCAGTTCTGTGTGATGCCCTTTGGGCTCAAGAACGCCCCTGCTACTTTTCAGCGGCTGGTGAACCAGGTCCTCTCCGGAATGGAGGGTTTCTCCGCTGCTTACCTGGATGACATTGCCGTCTTCAGGAGCAGTTGGGAGGACCATTTGCAACATTTGCAAGCAGTTCTCCAGGCCCTGAAACAGGCTGGCTTGACAATCAAGGCCAGCAAATGTCAGATTGGGCAGGGATCGGTTGTGTACCTAGGCCACTTGGTGGGTAGGGGAGCAGTGCAGCCCCTTCAGGCAAAGATTGAGGCAATCATGGCCTGGGAACACCCCAAGACCCAGACTGAGGTCCGAGCTTTCCTGGGCCTCACCGGTTACTACCGTCGCTTTGTGAAGGGATATGGCACTATTGTGGCACCCCTCACAGAGCTTACCTCAAAGAAACAACCTCGACGGGTAGTTTGGACAGAGGCTTGTCAGCAGGCAATGTGTGCAGCACCAGTCCTGAGGGCCCCAGACTTCTCCAAGGAGTTCATTGTCCAGACAGATGCATCAGAACATGGCATTGGGGCAGTGTTATCGCAACTTAATGAAGAGAGTCTGGATCAGCCTGTAGTTTTCCTATCCAGGAGACTACTTCCCCGGGAACAGAAGTGAAGTGCAATTGAGAGGGAAGCTTTTGCGGTGGTGTGGGCTCTGAAGAAGCTGCGGCCATACCTGTTTGGCTCGCTCTTCCTGGTTCAGACTGACCACCGACCCCTTCGTTGGCTTATGCAGATGAAGGGGGAAAATCCCAAGTTGTTGAGATGGTCCATCTCCCTACAGGGAATGGACTTCCGGGTGGAACATCAGCCTGGAGTGGACCATGCCAACGCAGACGGTCTCTCTAGGTATTTCCGCCTTAGTGATGAGGACTCCCAAGGGGTTGGGTAGCTCTCCCCACTTTCAGCTGGGGGGCACGCGTGTTAGACCTGTCTGCCTTTGGGTAGTCCCTCCTATTTAATTATTTATTTTGTCCCCTTTTTGCCCCTCAAATCTTTTAATTTTTATGTCCACTGAATTTTTTGTGATGTTGACAGGGGTTAGATGCTCTTTTGCCCCTACAGTTCTTACCTGAGGCCTAGGTGCCTTCCCTGACTAGAAGTGAGGGTTACACAAAATGGTGGTTTCCAACTGCCCTAACTGCCAACCTTTGAGAAAGCCCCATAGGATAACATAGGGACCTTCCAGAACCTTCTGGACCCTACTGGACCCTGGCAGGTCAGTCTATAAAAGGGCAAGGGCCAGGTAGCCATTTTGTACAGTCCAGTGAGCTTGAGGAGAGAGGCAGTGGTGAGGGGAGGTGGACGCACAAGAAGTAGTTAGTTTGTTAGAAAGATAGACAGCATCTTCGTGAAGACGTTCCCCCCCTAGCCCCTGACCAAACCCTCTTGTTAGACTTGCCATCTGAGGGAAATCGGCTTGGCAACTGCTGATGGCCCCCTGAGTCCCTCTGACCACCGGTTGTCCTAGCTGCTGTCTGGGAAACCCCCCCATGCTAAATCACCTTACCGGTTGCCCAGAGGAGAAGACCGGAGCGAGCTGTGGCGCCCTGCGCTGCCCGGTGAGCCTCTGGAGCAGAGGCGAGTGTTGTGGAGGCGGTGCCGGGCTAAGCGCCTGAGGAAGGAAGCGCTGTTCATCGCGCAGACTCAGGTGATGTGGCCATCGGAAGCGTGAGCCGTGGAAGCGCTGGGGGCTCCGCGCAGGACCAGAAACACTGGGCGTTTGCGAACGACGAGTGAGGCGGCGCCTGGCAGAGACGCTGCTCTCCCGCGCCTGTGCAGTGACACGAACGACGAGTGAGGCGGCGCCTGGCAGAGACGCTGCTCTCTCGCGCCTGTGCAGTGAAACGAACGACCAGTGAGGCGACGAAGACAGCGCGGGTGACCGAATCACCGGCAGCCTCCAATCGGCCTCCCCTCGGTGCTGGTGTGAGTGCGCTAGACCTATTGTCCGTGGGAGGAACCCCCGGAAGAAGGGAGCTGGAGGACTGTTTCCGCGCCTTGCCCAGATCAACCCAAAGTAAGGTGGAGGAAGGGGGGAGATTGACGAGTGACTGATGAATCAGCCGAGAGGCCAGAAAAGAGTTCACTCACGCCCCCTGATACCTTGTCTACCCTTTTGACTAGCCCTGACAGAGTGGAGGAATAAGGGTAGCAGGGAGTTACCACAGTGCTGGAGGAGCGAATTAATAAAGCTGAGGGTTGAGGTATAAGGGGGAATTCTCTTTATAGAGGCGGAGGGGAAGAAGAATCTATTACTTCATCCCGTGCTAACCTAGGAACAAGTCTTTAACGGAGCGGTTTATAACTTTGCAACTGACAACTGAAAACCTGGAGTTACTCACATATAGTGAGAAAGGTGTCACACAGTGGTTAATGAAATAACATTCCAAGGTCCTATGGCCTAGAAATTCCCATAGTAGTAGACTGGAGTGGGTTGAGCTTTAATGAATGAAATTGTTCTTTTATGTAACCATAATACCTCTTTTCTTGTGTGGGCAATCTATTGTTGTAAGAGGTACTAAATCTGAACGTTAAGAAAGTGCATCCTAGATCAATTCACTGTAAAAAGATTACTAAACTACTAAGCTGAGTTCTACTGATGTCACAGAATATGTGTGAAAAGAACGGGTAAAAATGTACAGTGTATTAAATTGTTGAACCACGGAGGAGAGAGAAAAGCTAACAAAGTATTTTTATAAAACAGCTCATATTTTCCTAAATTGGTGTAGTGTCCTTATTTTTGAGTGGTGGATGTCTTGTTACTAAAGGGTCTGACGCAAACTTAACACATTTACCTTTGAGTTAGGCCTTCCCACTTAGTGCCAAGCTACCTTATGTGACTTGGGGTTCCCTAGGTCCAACACCTCCTTACAGTTTTTATAAGATGAGAGGCCACATTATCTAAAAGAGCCTCGAAATTTTCAATAATTAAATCTGGCTCACTATTAGGTGTTAAACAACTTCTATGCCTGCCTTATTATCCTTAAAAATATCTGCCTCCAATTGCTTTACATCTACCATGTTCCACCTTAAAGTAACCCCCCTATTCTGGCTATATTTTATTGGTTGTTCCAACGGTTGTGTTATCTCACAAACGGGATTAAAGCTCACAATTAGGGGGTTATGATCGCTTGCAGGATTTACATCAATCTGAAAATCCTTTACAAGATGAACAAACCTGATAGAAACCAAGGCAAAATCAATAGTACTCACCCGACCCCCTAAACCCTGAAAGGTGGGCATACCCAATGGGCTAGAGAAACTAGGCATATCCAGGACGGATCACTGAAATAATATCGAGGGACAGAATATCGACCAACAAAAATATCGTTGACAAAATATCGAGAGACAAAATATCGAGTTTCTATCTACAAACAGGTAAGTACAAAAATATCGAGTTAAAAATATCGTTTACAAAAATATAGTTGTAAAAAATATCGACTTTAATAAAAACAATGTTTAATTACATTATTATAAAAAATTAATTACTAAAATATACTTAACAATACTTAAAATAACTTTTAATAATTAAATAATTAATGAAAGTAAAAAAATAATATTTTTTTATCATATTTCTTAAAACATATATATATATAGTAACAAAATGTAATTAAATAATAGCCAATATTATTAACGTACCTTTACAACGCATACCATTACAACGTAAGTATTGGTAAGTATATAATCATTTTTTTAATAAAAATTATTTAAAAATAATTTAATATAATTTAATTTAATTTAATTTCATTAAATTAATTTAATGTAAATTTAATTTTACCTTATTTTTACACTGTACCCCTGTACCCCAAAAACCCAAAACTGACCCTGAACCCTAAAAAAAAACCTTTACCCAAAAACCCAAAACTGACCCTGAACCCTAAAAATACCGCTTTACCCAAAAACTAAAAACTGACCCTGAACCCTAAAAATACCCCTTTACCCAAAAACTAAAAACTGACCCTGAACCCTAAAAATACCCCTTTACCCAAAAACTAAAAACTGACCCTGAACCCTAAAAATACCCCTTTACCCAAAAATTAAAAACTGACCCTGAACCCTAAAAATACCCTTTACCCAAAAACTAAAAACTGACCCTGAACCCTAAAAATACCCCTTTACCCAAAAACCAAAAACTGACCCTGAACCCTAAAAATACCCCTTTAATTTAACATAATTAGCAATTAATCAATTAAATTAAATTAATTACCAATTACATTTTAAATAATTAACAAATATTATTTAATTACCAATTAATTCAATATTACTACCAATTAATACATTTACATATTTAATTAATTATAATTAAATTACTTCCCACCCTATTCCCCTATAAACCCACAACCCGCTACAGGAAATAAATTATTTTAATTTACATAATTAGCAATTAATCAATTAAATTAAATTAATTACCAATTAAATTTTAAATAATTAACAAATATTATTTAATTAACACTTAATTCATTATTACTACCAATTAATAAATTTACATCTTTAATTAATTATAATTAAATTACTTCCCACCCTATTCCCCTATAAACCCACAACCCGCTACAGAATAAAATTACACAATAATTTAAAAAATCATTAATTAAAAATAATTATAACATAAAATGACACTTTTCACACATATTATAACATAAAAAACACTATAAATAATTAAATATTATTTAAAAAACTATATTTTTTACTATCTAGATTATATACTTGGATATTTTCACTTTCTATATTATTTACAGTCGATATTACTTCACTTACCTTAAAAACGATATTTTGGCTGTCTATATTCTGTCCTGTCGATATTTTGTCCAAACGATATTTAAAACTCGATATTCTGTCCAAACAATATTTTGGAGTCGATATTATGTCTGTGCACCATCCAGGACACATAGATTGTTAATCAAAACTATATTATTTAGTGCATCCCCCTGTTTTGAGTGTTTGAAATGCGCCAGAGGTTGGTCACCCGAATCTATCAGACCGCATACTCTGGATCCGCTAAACTCACACAAAACACAGTTAAAATCACCTAACCATATAATAAAAAGGGGGAAAACCTTATTGGACACTTTTACAATCTCTTCCTGAAGTTTGTCAATGACCAAGGTTTCATTTACATCAAATATATTATAATACCAAATTATTAAAAGCAAGGGTACTGTAAATAGATCCTTAATCAAAAACAGTTGATACCATGGAGATTCCACCACTAGGGTAATTTTTGATTGATTATGTTTGACCGAAAATGCCGTGATGAGGCCACCTTTAGCTCTTCCTGCCCTTGAGGGTTCAGCATATACATTAAACATATAGTAACCATCCAAGCTATGATTCACTCTAGACCAGGTTTCTTGGAGACATAGAATATCGAAGGATTCAATGAATTTTAACCACACTGGATCCTCCAGCCTTTTTGACAGGCCAGCTATGTTCCAAGAAATTAAGCGAAACAAACAGCCCCCAACCCGGTTTTCTCCCTTGCCCAAAGTAGTATCTTTACAACTGCAGAGTTTCTGCACTTCAAAAGATAGGACAGTCCTAATTTTTTATGTGCGGAGACTCCACAATCATAAAGATATTAGTTGTAAAACACCTTTGTGGATAGGAATGAATCGTAAACTTACAAAAAGTGTAAGTTTACCTTTGTGAATCAGGCCCTTAGGGTTGGAACAATAAACCCCTCTGAAGTCCAACACTTTCCCCAATGCTCTTCAGATCAGAGTAGGAACAGTAAATCTAACCCCTCCAAAGTCCAGCACTTTCCCTGGTTTTGCTTATATTGGATTGAGAACAATAAATTTGACCCCACAAAAGTCCAACATGTTCCCTACTGTTGCCAAGATTGGAATGGGAATTGTAGTCTAATCCCTGCAAAGTTCAACACTTTCCCTGCTTTTACTTACATTGGATTGGGAATAACTTATTGATCCTCTCAAACTCCAGATCCAGGTTTCCTTTGTGGAGCCTCAGATGGCTCTGCTGGTGGAAACCTTTGAAGGGAGGCAAATCTACCAAAAGTTGTTAGTCTATGTATATTAGAACGTTTACCCTATTTAGGGTGGTTGCTCCAATGTGTGTTTTTTCTGTGCTGGACCACCAGGAGACCTTTGCCCTTTTTGCAGCTTTCCAGAATATTTCTTAATACCAAAAGCAGTAAATCTGAAACCAATATTTGGAGTACTACTATGTTCGCAGATTTACTAATTTCTTTATGATTTGGACCCTTTAACTTCTTCTGCAAAGCTCATTCAGAAGACAAGGAGGGTCAAGTGATGCTTATTTGCAAAGCCATTGATTTGCAAGATGTACCTTGTCCTGCTATGAAAAAATCGAAGTCCATAGAACTTGCCTAGCAAGAGCTCCTATAACCACAATCTGATCTCATAAAATACTGCTTGTCTACACCACTCAATCATCAAATATAATAGGCGAGCATTAGCTTAGGAGAAAAAGCTAAGGGAGATCTAAAAAAAGAAAAGTTCTGAACAGAGTCCAGTAACCAAACACTTTGTATAAGCCAACAACAAACATCACATACTTGCCGTAGATTTTGTCTTCATGTTTTATCTCTCACTGACAGGTAGCTCTCTGTGTCAACAACTTTGTATGGATCTATTAAACTATATCCTTCAGGGTCACCCTGCTGGCTGGGGATTTGCTCCATTGTGTAGATTAAAAACTGATTAAGGCCTCAGTGAGGAAGAAAATAGAGAAACAAAACACCTCCTTTTCCAAAATCGCCCACGCATGACGAATCTGAACTCTTCCTCGCCCACAGCTACCCTAGAAAGAAAAAAAAGTGGAACGGGGAATGGAGGGTAAAAACAGAGGAAGAACATACGCCAAAACTGGGACCAGCTAAAAAGCCTCTTCACATATTACAATATGTAGATGATATTGTAATAATGGACCAAGCAAAATCGGGTCTCCAACGGGCATTAAGTATGCTTCATACATATAACTCCGCCAATGCCCTGAAAATCAACCAAGCAAAGACGAAGGTACTGGTATTTGGCAGATGTAATAACAAGAAAAGGCTGGCATGGAACGTCGGGCCCACCAGGATTAGCACAACAGTAAAATATAATTACTTGGGAGTCTGGTTCAACGAGTCGTCCAGGCCTACAGCTCACCTAGCCACTTTGCAAAAGAGAGCAGGCGCAATCACATACTCCCTGACCCGGCTGAACCAAACTCTGAGCAGCCCCTCTGCAGAAGCCATCCTGAAGGTGGCTAAAGCTACTTTACTTCCTGCATTAACTTACGGACACCAGGCCTTTCCTGGAGCATGCTCCTCCAGTCTTGAGCTCGCCCAAATCTCCACCTACAAAAAACTTTTCCATCTGCCAAGTTTTATTCAGCGGGCAAGACTACGATTGGAGCTGGGCCTACAAAGACAATCTCTTCACTGCGAGGCCGACATCCTGAAATATTTTATTAGGACCCTAAAAGCAGGTGATAACACTCTTAAATTCCAGCTAAAGGGAATCCTGTCTAGCCCTCGCAATCCCTGGAATACCCAGATTATAAAGGCCATAAAAGTGTGAGAGATTGATGAGTCATCTCTCTCCTCAGTCACTATCCCATACTCGGCCTGGAAAAGTACCATCAACAAGCAAGTCAAACTTATTTCTCAGTCCATGGATCTGCAGGCTCTAAAGACATCAACCATTCTGCTCCCCTTGAACTCTTCCTATCTTCTTGGGCGTCCACAAGCATACTGCCAGGAAAACTTAAGCAAAGTGGCTCGGAAGAACATAATGTTTATGCGACTTCTAGGCCTGCGCTCGACGGCCTTCAACAAATGGGCCCCAACAAGCGAGGGGGGGCTTGCAGGCTGTGTAAATACCACTCCGAATCATGGCTGCATCTCCTGTGCTGCTGCCCAGCACTAGCAGCCCCCAGAAGGTCCCTTTTGAAACCCTTGTTCTTAAAATGGGGCGCCAGGTCGTGCTGGGAGGCCTCGGCCTTGTGCTTTACATCTACTGACATTCAAGTGCTCGCTAGGTTTGGAAAATTTGTGAGACTTTTGGACAATCTTTTATTTCCTCCCTTGGTTGCCATGCTTCCTCCCCCTCCCCCTCAAAGACTCATTACAGACTTTTTCCGTCCTTTGGCCCAGTACTCTATGTCTTAACTATTCTATCCGGCCAAGCATCGCAAAACGCTCATATAGGCAACTATAATGCTGCTCCTCAATAAGCATATTGGTCTCTAAGCCTTGAAAAATTTTCTTTAGCCTTGTTTTTATTTGATAAATGTGCTAAAAGCAAAATTTTATGCTCGTGCTAAAGTAGACTTTGTATAGCAATGGTTTTAAGTAACTGTGCTAAATTAGTAAAACTTGAAACTTGAAACTTGAAACATACAGAAGGTGCGGTAGAGGGAGAAGATGAGGGTTGAAAGACATCAACTAAAAGGGGCCTGTTTTACAAAATATTGTATGCAGGTAGGAGATAGGAAGGAAGAAAGCAAGCAGGAAAATAATGTACAGGAGGAAGAAGAGGAGTAGGAGAAAGTTAGGAATGTGCCAGAAATGGAGAGCTTTGGGGAAAATATCAGATGGGAGAGAAACTCTAAAGCTGACAATGTACCCTGACAATGTGCTTTTTATACTGTCTGAGCTGCAGCGATCCCTCCTTAAACTGTAGTGGAAAATAACTTGATTTGGAGATGTTTCTGGATTTATGATCAATCTAGATAAATCACTGCCCCTGAGTGTATCCATGCCTCTGGACTGCCTAGGGAAGGAGCTGATGCACATCCCATTCGATGGGCCTTGGACTTGTTAACATATCGAGAATTACTAGTGGAACACACCGTTGATTGTGAACTACCCTCCTTTTTTTCATAGAGATACAGAACAACCTGTCTTCATGGCACCTGAAGGGCATTTCTTGGATCGTCTGCTGGTGGCATTCAAGATGTCTCTTCTACCAAGCTACTATTTTTGTTTCATGCCCTGACACTTTTAGAACTCACTGCCCGTCTCAATCAGTTTCAGAAAGCGTTTGATAATTTCAATTGGGCTGAGAAAATGCCACGTCTCAAGAAAGTTGTCACTCGCACCGACTGGCAAAGGGGGCCTGGAATTTCTGTGTTTTTCCTTAATTAACATGCAACAGAGTTTCACTATGTGATCGATTGCAACAGGGCAAAGTCTAGAAAAAATGGGGGTTCCTTGACCAGATAGTGGAAGTGTTGCCAATTTGGAAGGCCACATGCCTGTACAGTGGCCACTGGAAAATTGGACAATGCTCGCATCAATCCCAAGGGCCATGATATTGGATTTGAATAACCAATTTCTCAAATACTGGTTAATTCCATGTTTTGGTCTGCTGAGGATATTAATCACATCATCCTCTAAAGTGTACTTCAGGGTATTAGAACTAGCTTCTAAAGAGAACATAGGCTCGTCTGAAAAACTGAGAGCAATATACGTACTACCTGAAATCGAGAGATTTTGAGTCTACCATATTAGACATCAAGAAATGCAACCATCAAATAATGTTCCTGGTCTCTAAGAACCTTACTGAATATGAAAAATAGTTAGTACACCCAAAATAATGATGGACGTCTTGTCTCTGAACTATAAAAACATCTTTAACCATGTTGGTTGAAACAGGCATAATTCCCTGGTCAGAAAAGATTTGAATCAGAGCTGAGAGCTGGTATGGGTCAATTACTGATGAAGAACATGTTGACATACCCACCCTGGCACAATACATTGCCAGGAAGGTAAGCCATAGTAAAAGTCATGCAGCATTGGTAATATACACCAACAAAACATCATAGACGCGAGGCAAATAGATCAGACACATGCTGCCAAGTTTGGGGTAACTTCGGAAAACTGGTTCATGCTTTAAGTGCCCCATGTTGTAAACATTTTCTTCTGTAGTTCAGTTCTGGCCATTATTGACTCGATGCTTAGCACTGCTTTTCCTAGACTTCACATAGGGTCTCCCGCAATGAGCCGTCCTTCCCCCTCCATTCCCGCAGGGACAGGTAGATCTCATTAGCCCTGTACAAATTATTACAGCTCTGTGTGACAAGATCAAGCCTCTAGAGGTGTCAAAATGTTGTCATAGACTGTGGGACTTTCGCACTTGGGAGAAAATCACTGGCAATTTGATACAGGCTAGCTTGAATCCAGTGTCAAAGTGAGCAAGGGACCCACATCTGGGCATACCATCATGAAAACCGTAGGGCGCAGCGGACGAGTATGAAGGTGGCTATATTATTTCAGACACTAGCTTGCGCTAGCTGTGAATGCATTACCTTACTTTGTGAATATTTTAACCCTTTTAAATACGACCTTTATTATTATTTGCATACCTTACCTGACTGACACTGTATTTTGACTGGATTCCGTGCCGGTTTCCCTTCCCCGGTCCACCGCGGGATCAATCCCATTTGTGTGGAGGGAAGAGGCAACTTCTGGGTGGCAGTTAGCGGTCTTGCTCCAGACCGGGCCCCACTTCAAAAGGGGCATGAAAACCGTAGCGTGCAGCGGACGCCCCGATGGCGCGCCAAAGGCAAGCCCGTCTGCACCTGTCTGCGCCGGAACGCTGTCAGGAGCCAGGGACCCTGGTTGTTCCTCCACAGAGTACACCTCCCACGCACTTCTATCCTACACTAGACAGGAACTGATGAACTTACACATCAAACTACTTCACAGCTGTAAGTCAGAACCTTGGCCATGTCCTGAAGGACCTTTTTCCTGCCGAGGCTGCCATTTTCAAAGAAATTCTGACCAAGGCAGTTGTTCTCTTGACCTCTATCCAAAGACCTCCCATAGAGTATGGGGAAATATGCTGTGTAATATTAGGTCCCTACCAAAACATTCAATCTGCGTCTGGGACCTTATATCATCTGTTCAGCCTATGATTGGCTTTTTCACTGAAACCTGAATGAAACCTCACTCAGCCCCCGCTATAACACTAGGCATTCCAGAGGGATATAAAATGATTAGATTAGACAGGCCCATAAAAACTGGGGGGGCCTAGCTATTGTACATAAAGAAAGTATAAACGTCTCTGTTGTAGATCAATGCTGTGATGCAACGGTAGAGATGCTGATTTTTAGAATTGACCTGCCCCAGCAGGATAGTTGACAATGGGCACTAGTCTATCGTCCTCCAGGACCCCTATTAGATTTCTCCCTTAAACTGGTGGCATGTCTTGCTCCCTATGTGAAAGTGGGAAGTAACTTTCTACTATTAAAAGACTTCAATGTACACAGTCAATATCATTCTAACCCAGACGTCCAGACTTTTCTGACGGACCTATCTCTTTTAGGTTTATGTCAGCTTAATGAGGGGCCGACCCATATAGCAGGCCACACCCTGGATATTCTTTTCTCCAACTCTTCACAGATCAAGTGCAAGCCCCCCCAACAACTCACTTGGTCAGATCATTCTGTCATCGAATTTGACATTCAGTACCTTATTAAACTGAAAACTTACACTCAAACTACACCGCATCTGCGGAGACAATGGCAGAAGGTATCTGCAGATAATTTTGAAAGCAGATTCATGAAGCCGCGATTTCTCACATCAGACCACACTGAGGAAGAATTGTCAAAATTTAATACAGCAGTGACCACAACCATTGACCATCTTGCGCCGCTTAAACCCTCTCTGAGTCGCCCCAATTGTCCGAAAGCTGCCTGGTTCACCCCTATCCTACGAAATCAGAAACAACTATGTAGGCAGCTTGAAAGAGCATGGCGCTCATCACATAATGAGATGGAAAGGGAAAAGTATTGTACCTCCATGGCTAGCTACCATAAAAACATAAGAGTAGCACGTAAAACGTACCTCCTGTCTCAAATGACGCAGGCAGGCAACACTTCAAAAACACTATACCAAATCCTCCATTCCTTCACTAATCCAAAAGCTTGTGAAAGTCTGGAGACCCCATCCCAAAAACTGTGAGATAATATCTCCGCATTCTTTGCCCAGAAGATCGAACACATATACAAGAAAATAACTGTAGGTGACAACCTACCACAGATTCCTATGACTCTGGACCATTTGGATGTGATAAATCAGAACAAACTAGAGTGTTATCCTTCTATCACTTTAGCAGAAATGAAAACCTTGATCCATTGAATAAAATCTGGATCCCCTATGGATCACATCCCAGCTAAGCTGATTCCATCTTTGGAGAATCAGCTGCCCCCCGTGGTGCAAACCATTATCAATCTCTTTCTCTCAGAGGGACACGTCCCACGTGAATGAAAACTTGCCCAGGTTAGACCCATCCGCAAGAAATCTAACATTCAATAGACAGATCTCTCCAACTCTCCGTCCCATCTCGCTTCTCCCATTCTGGAGAAAAATAATGGAGAAACATGTGAACACCCATCTGTCTAACTATGTCGAACTGTCTGGATGTTTAGATCATTCCCAGTCCGGGTTTATGCCCAAATACAGCACCGAATCTGCGTTATTTACAGTAACTGACAACATCAGAATGACCCTAGACAAGGGTCATTCGGCGACTCTGGTGCTGTTGGACCTTTCCGCGGTGTTCGACATGATCTCCCACAGTGTTTTGCTCAGAAGACTGGAGGAAGTTCGATTAAGAGGCTAAGCTCTGTCATGGATGAAGAGTTTCTTGGCGGATCGTTTCCAAACTGTCACCCTAGGCTCATAGCAGTCGGAGCCTGTGGGTATGACCAAGGAAGTATATTAGGGCTCATGCTTGAGCCCTACTCTTTTCAACAACTATGTTGCTCCCTTGGCCAACCTTATGAGGTTGTATGGGTTCATCCACATTTCCTACGCAGATGATACTTAGCTCCTCTTTCCCTTCAATGAATTCTCATCTCATGTACAACTGGCTTTCTCTAACTGAATGAGGGCCATCTTGCACTGGATGCGGAGTAACTTTCTCCAGTGCAAAGTAGAAAAAATGGAGATCATGCTTATGGGAGAAGCCCCCCTCCTATGGACACCTGACTGGTGGCCAACAGATCTGGGACCTCCCCCTCTGCCCATACTCTCGGTTAAAAATGTGGGGATTCGCCTTGACAGCGATCTCAATATGAAATAACATGTTAGGCAAACTGCTGGTTCCTGCTTCCATGTTATTGGCATGCTATGCCGAGTCTTCCCTCTTCTCCCGGATTCCGCGAGAAAAACCATAATTCAGGGGATTGTTTTAAGTCGCCTGGACTATTGCAACGGCCTGCTGATCTCACCTAATGATGCCCCCCTTAACAGATTGCAGGTGGTTCAGAACACGGCGTCCCGGCTGGTTCTTAACGTTCCACCTCGAACCTCTTCACTCCCCCTTCTTAGGGAACTGCACTGGCTCCCTATTTGCCAACGTATTCAGTTCAAAACATGCTGTATCACCCACAAGGCATTGGTCAACCTGGGTCCCTCATATCTCGCTGAGAGATTTGTGCCTTACATACCTCCCAGATCCCTACGCTCATGTGCTAAACACCTTCTGGTGGTACCTCAAATAAGAAAGGCCAGACGAGGTGGAAAAGCTCTCTACTATTGCAGCCCTCTCTTATGGAATGAAATCCCGCTGCACTTGAGACAATGCTCCGAACACCTGCATTTCAGAAAAATACTCAAGACATTCCTCTTCTGCCGTGACTGATTTGTTTCCTTCTCTCCCTGAATATACAGCCATCCCTTCACAGTCCTGCTAAAGTGCAGAGATACCCTTCCGGGGGTCGATTCTAGCGCTATACAAACAAATACAAATACAAATACAAATGGGACAGTCCAGCCTGAACTTGCTAAATTTGCCACTGGATTCAAGCTAGCCTGCCTGATGAGGGGTGTTACCCCGAAACCGGCCTAAGGATAATTGTTTCCGGTCCAGGGAAGACCTGGCTTGGCAGTTCGGGCTGGACTGTTCCCATGTGGCACAGGGTCAAGACTGATTTGCATATTGCTGGGTCTCACCTTGGGTGGCGCAGTCAGCTAAAAAACAATATTGGATTCAACACAGATCTGTGATTGGGGGTGAGTGTCTGAAAAATTTCAGCGCTCTGTCCATCATGCTCCTTGTGTTTGCTTTGTTCACGCTAAGTTGGCAGGGTATGCCCAGATGTGGGTCCGTTGCTCACTTTCCCACTGGATTCAAGCTAGCCTGGTTACCCCCGAAACTAGTCCCAGAATGCTTCTTTCCATTCTAGGGAAGACCCAGCTTGGCAGTTCGGGCTGGACTGTTCCCATGAGGCACAGGGTCAAGACTGATTTGCATATATCTGTGTCTGAACTGGGGTGGCGAAGTGAGCTAAAGAACGATGATGGATTCAACCCAGAACTGTGACTGGAGGTGAGTATCTGAAAAGTTTCAATGCTCCGTCCATCATTCTCCTTTGGTTTTTGTGCTATTTTCCAAGCTGTACGAATAAACAGTAATCATTTCGCTCAAACCCAAACTGATAAGAAATGTATGTTGCACGAAATATGCTGGGAGAAACTTAGCTGAGCTAACCAGGCTCACATTGCCATTATGCACAACAGTGTCTACAAAGAAATATAAGTCATGTCAAGACAGCTGGAGTTGTATGGCACCATAGACTTGAAAGTAACACAACGCTATTGCAGGTGTTGAACAAGATCCCTTGACATTACTTTGTTCCATCTTCTATTAACCAAAGAGTTTTAAGCCTACTCATAAACACATCCGATCTATCCTGATCCCTCCAGTCACGAGGGAGCTCATTCCACCAATCATTTGCTATATTTACCACCTTGTACCAGGGACTACCAACCAATCGTCACCCAAGGACATCAATGACCATTCTGTGTAACAAGATTAAGCCCCATTCTCCAGTTGCCCAACTCCTTCTGATGAATAGTTAGATGTATTAAAACAAATGCATTGAATTATAATCCACCTAAGGAGCACATTGAAACCATGCAGTACCAGGCCAAAGTGTTCCGTCAATTTAGCTTGAATATCACCCGAGCTGCCTAACTTAGAAATTTCTATTCTATAAATACCCAATTATTATTTAGAGGGTAGCACAAAACTTGTACCAAATGTATTCAAATCTTTAACGCCCTATAGCCCTTTCAACTTTTGCACTGCCTTCTTCCCATGAAAAAGGCGAGCACAGCTCTTAAAGTATTGACTTCCACAGAAAAGAGCAAATCAAAATACCCCAGTTTCGAAGTCTAGTGTTACTTGATGTATTCACTGGAGCCCTCAAACTGCCAAGGTGCTGCTCAGTCCAAGAATCACGATTAGAGAGCCAGCTCCTACACATCCATTTTTGGATGTCATCCATCAGGCCTGGGAGGACAACAGAGTGAAAAAATTGTCTAAGTCAGAAAAGTTCTAGTCTATCGCAAGGTGTGTGTATGGAATTTAAATGTGGTTAAAGACACAGTCCAATTGTTTACAACCTCCCTCTGCTCAGTGGCCATCTATTCCCTTAGCCATGCCAGGGGGGAAATCCAGATTCGAAAATAAGGAGGTCAGAGGCGAGGGAAATGTAGTGAGGTTCGCAGATAAGACCACCCTACCCCAGACCTGAAAGGAAGGCCACGTTACTGGAGAAGAGTAAAGCTCCCAAGCCCGGTAAGACCTAGGCATCCATATCTCCTTCCATATGTGGTGACCAGCAACCGTCTGGGCCATAAATACCCAGTGTTTCGTCGTAAGCAGGTGGTTCCACTCCACCAAGTGTAGCAAGAAATTGGCCTGAAAACATCAAGTCGTATTGAACAGCGCAAGTCCACCGTCCTGGTAGGACGTTGCAGTAGGCGTTTCTACAGCCTGGGTGACACCGACCCCCAGATAAAATGCTCAATCTATCTTTGGAGTTTAGGAAGCAAGCACAGGGGTGGTAGCAGTGGGAGATTCTGGTAAATATATAAAGCCCTGGGTAAGATATTCATCTTCACAGCAACAAGCCAGCTGAGCCACGACAGCGGGAGCTCATTGTGTCAAATCATTGCGTATACGTGCGCGTAATTTGGAATAGTTGGCTTCGGCGGTTTTTGCTAAGCTCTAATTGAGGACTAGACCCAGGTATGGTAGCTCCTCTGTGGCCCAATCGAAGTTAAACCGAGCATGCAGAGAGGCCACCGTATGCGGAGTGGAAGTCAAATTCAATATTTGAGACTTCTGCATATTGACCCTAAAAGCAGAAGCCTGCCCAAATGCCCGTAGATCAGAAATGATAGCTGAAAGTGAGGTAAAAGGGTGGGGAATAGAAAAGGTAATGTCATCAGCGTAGAGGCTGATCAGATGCTGATGAACGCTAAAGAAAATGCCCTTAGCGTTAGGGTTGTCCCAAAGTCGCTGTGCGAAAGGCTCAATGCAAAGGGCGAAAAGCAACAGTGATAAGGGGCAACCCATGCCTCTGCTGATTGCAACACCCCTAGATCTGACCCCATTTGCTCAAACCGAGGTGCTGGGGGACCTATACATGCTCGCAATCCAGTTTCAGAAGCGCATGCCCAGTCGGAATCGTTCTAGGTTAGCGGACAGATAAGTTCAATGCGGTCTATCAAAAGCCTTCTCAGCGTCTACTGCTAGTAACAGGGTCTTCTGTTGTGAATGCTGAACTTTATTGATCAGATGACAAAGCCGTTTGTGTTATCCCCACATTGCCGACTGGGAATAAACCCAGCCTGGTCCGGCTCCACGAGCCCGAGCATCAAAGGGTTCAGGAGCTGGGCTAAAATGCTAGCATATAGCTTCACATCAATATTTAGCAACAAGATCTGCCAAAATGAGCTACAGAGCTTAGAGTACTTACCAGGCTTTGGATTCACTGTGAATGAGGTTTGGAGCATCGTTTCAGTGAGTGTACCCACGTCAGCAATGGAATTGAACAGACGGGTAAGTATGGGAGTTAACTCTGTGCAAAAAGTCTTATAATATGCTGCGCTAAACCCGTCTGGACCTGGCGCCTTCTTGTGCTTCAATCGGGCAATCACCAAGATCACCTCCTCGATGCGTATTGGCCCATCGAGACCTTCGTTCTCACTAGCAGGAATGAGGTTGACAGCTGCAGCGTTTACATAAGCGTGTAGGTACAACTTGGAGTGATAGGCTCGAAAAACATCAGCAATGCCAATGTCCTCTGTAATCTCCACTCCCTGTGCCCCTTGAACTGTTTTTAATGCTTGTGCATGTTGCTTTCTGCACAAACAATGCGCTAGCATGTGTACTCCTTTGTTGGTCCCTATGAAATATTTATGCTTCAAGCGCACAGCGCCATGCTCAGCCCTGTCCAAGTCGAGGCGCTGAAGGTGGAGCTGTTCCTTTTCCTATTGCCTCCAGATCCGGGGTGCCCCGGATCGTTTATGGATTTCCTCTAGCTCCTTCACTTGCAGGTCAAGCTTCTCCTTCTTGGCACTCCTTGCCTTATTCTTGTACGCAGCTTTAGCAATAAGAGCTCCCTGAGCTACCAGCCTCCAAAATTGAGGACAGGTCGGTTGAGCAATCATCGTTAAGTGTTAGATAGTCCCGCAAGGTGGTCTGTAGCGCTGTGACGGTTGTCGGGGTCAACAGCATCGAATCTCTCAGACGCAACTGAGGAGCCGAGGATAAAGGGAGGGAGGTGTGTATGGTCAAGGAGATGTGCGCATAATCTGTGAGCGAGCAGGCCTCAACAGAAGAGGCCCAAATATGTCCCCATGCAGCAGAAGTGACCAGAAAGTGGTCCAACCGAGCATATGTTTTGTGTGCTGCAGAATAAAAGGTATAATCCCATTGTCCAGGATGTACAGCATGCCACGCATCTCTCAGCCCACATTCTTTGAGCCATTCACGCCACGCAGGTGACAGGGCTCCCGTGCCACCGGACGTCTGACCAGAGCGATCCATCTCAGAGTCCATCGCTAAATTTAAGTCTCCACCCAGCACAACTGCTGGGTAATAGGTGTGAAGCACCTTGGCTATCTCTTCCATCAAGAAAGCTTCTTGGTGTTCGTTAGGAGAGTAGATTGAGGCCAAAGTGTAGTTAAAAAGTACTCATCCACACTTGCAGGGCCAGCAGGCGGCCCTTCATTTCGGCCACAGGACCCAACACTGTGCCTTTAAAAAGTGTGGAAAACAGAATAGCTACTCCGCCCTTCTTGTCCCTCCCAGAGGACCAGTACTGGTATGGAAACTCTCTAGCCTGCATTCTATGTGTGTCTTCTGGATGCAAGTGAGTCTCCTGCAGGAAACATATGTCCCCACAGAGTGCTCTAGTAGTGAGAGTATTGCTTTCCTCTTAATAGGGTTATTAAGACCTCGGACATTGAGGCTAAATATTTTAGTTTCCATGGGAATGGTGGCAATGGCAGATCTGCGAGGGTTTTGCGTATTGAAGAAGATGTGATGCGTAGCCTCAGCTGCTATGACTAAAAATTGTGAAGGAAATGTCCAAAGACGCTCATCAGAGAGGGATCCCAACCCACCCATAAACAACCCCAACAAAACAACAACAGAAATAAAATGCATAATGGACAAAAAACAATCAAAGTCCGTCCCAAAGGGGGGGGGATGCAGGGAATATGGGGCAACCAAGAGAGCAAGAGACATTCTTCAGCATCATGGCTGTCGCCCTGCCCACAGCAGACCCAATCATACAATGAACCTCAGCCCCAAAAGATACCTCAGCGGTTGGAGTCCAAGGTTTCCTTCTCAGCGCCGGCAAGCGATCGGATCTCTGTAGATCTCTCTTTAACTACTTAAGCAGGGTCGGGGCACAAGCGTTGATGCTTGGAACCAGACCGTAAGCCTCATCGTTGGCCAGGTGGGTCCCCAACCCCAGGGGAGGTCTGGGAGGCTGTGTTGTCAGGATCCAGGTTCAGCAGCTTACAGGTCTTTTCCATGAATGGAGCTGATGGAGCTTGCCTTCATATCGCTTCAGCAGGGTACTTGTGGCCAGGCCCTGGAAAAGCTGTGGAGAATGATCTCTAAATTGTAGTGCTTGGTTGGAATGTGCTGGCTTGAGAACCGCTTCTTAAAGCCTAAAATCATGGGGAGGGTGGTTAGGTTGTCGAGGGGGTCCCACCCGATGACAGTCATCTATTTTGACTATGTTCACCACAGGGGTGCCTAGGACTGTACGAAATAAAACTTGGACTTACACCCTCAGGCCGTCGTCTTCTGCACCAGTAGGAACTGAACAAATACGGATTTTGTTCCACCGTGATCTGTTCTCCAGGTCCTCTGAGTGTGATTGAAGGTCAAGTTGTTGGTCCTGTAGCCGAATAACCTCTTGCTGAAGTGCAGCAACCTCTTCGTCGCTCGACATCTTTGACTTCTCCAGTGCCTCCACCCACTCGCCACAGCATCAACGTCCCTTCTTACCTCTCTCAGGTCCGCTTGCAGTGCAATCTTTACAGCCAAGATGTCTTCTCACTGCAAGGCAAATGGAGATTCACACTCTCTAGTGCTCATAAGAAAGTCAAGCACTGAACGCTCCTTCTTTGCTTTGGCAAAAATCATTATCTTGACTGGTCGGCTGCCCAGTGGGTTATAAGGTGTCCGCTATCAAAAAGGGTGATTCAGCAGCATTGTCACCCCGGTATATTCACAGCACTTGTTGAGGCAGATATGAAGCAAACCTCTGGGTGGAAGAGGTAATGTGCTTGTATCAAAGATCAGACCTGGGCCCTCCAATTCCCCCCACTTGCAGCATCCTCGCAAGTCAGCATCACCAGAAAGGGACATTCCTCAGTGACAGTGCATTGATCAGGGCTGTATCCAAAATCTAGAGTAGGGCAGAGCGAAATCTAGGGGAGTGGCAATAGCAGGTAGGCTCCAGGTTTCCCCAACACAGAATATCAGGCGGCTCCAAGCAAAAAGAAATGCCACAAGGGAACCCACGGAGGCCACTGTCCAAGATCACTTCACTCCACTGTCCAGCGCTTCTAGGCCCGGGCCTCACCAGCACTCCAAGAGCTTCAAGAGTGTATGGAGCAAGACACACCAGAGTCCCTCAGCGTAGTCCCAATTTCACCCCCAGGGGTCCACCACAGATAAGCCTCCAACCGGGGCTCACAGCAATCAATGACCCAGGAGGATGCCACAAGAGACCAGCCAAGCAAGCAGCGAGGTGGGCGAACGCACTTTCACGAAAGCGCTGTCTGCTGTGGGCTCTCCCCAGCAATGAAGGACCCCAGCGAGGTCGCCTCCAGCGGGGGGAAAGCCTCAGCACCGGGACCTACAGGCGGTTACTCGGGCCAGACGTCATGCAAAGCCCTGGGTGCGCATCTGGCCTACCATCACACACTGCTCTCAGTGGGCCGCCACACCAGCCCCCCAGTTTGAGCCTCCTCAAGGGACAGCCCCCTGCTGTTGAGCCCATTGAGCACCCCAGGAGGCTCAAGCAGGGCTCAAATTCAGGGCAGCCTCCAGGCCGCAGGAGTCCAGGCAGGTCGGCCGCACCTCTCCACCAAGGCCGTAGGTGTTGCCGGGGCCACAGATGCAGAAGCACACTCAAGATGAGCCGCGCTGGCCCACCAGAGATCCAGCCACACAACCCAGGCATCCGGCGCTACGGCTCTCCCTAGCACTGCTAGGCTCCAGTAGTTACCATATCGGAGGGGGCCCACTCAAAGCTACTTCGTCCTTGACCCAGTAGTGGGTACAGTCCAGCTCCGGTTGACCAACGCCCTCAGCTCCTCCGCAGGATATGCTCTTTCCTCGCGGGAGAATTGATCACCGGTCTCCTGCTTCCAGGCAAAGACGAGCGGCCACGTGGCCTTGCAGCAGTAAATCCAGTCCCTCAAGCAAGGGGGAAGCCTCCGGTTGCCGGAAAGGTCAGATAAGGGTGCAATGCAAATGCTTAGGCCCGGCGGGGACGGAGCTTGAGCACGACACATCCGCTCACTCCGCCATCTTGACCGCGCCCCTTACTTCAACTTCAAGCGGAGAAAGAACATTCACCAACATTTCTACAACAACTCCGACCTCCATCCACGCTGAAATTATGCTGAGCAGTGATAACCAAGATTCACTTCCACTTAAAAAAATAATCGTCACTGATAAAGCTTTAGCGGGCACCCTCTGACACATAGAAATTAGAACTGCAAGTAAAGGAGCAGCATTTGTTGAAGTTAACTTCAACTGGCTTCAAAAAGACTTAAGAAGTAATTACAATCTGCCACATTCTCTTCTCACCTATCCCCACTGATGGCCTCAACAAGACCCTTCCTAGGAATGTCTTTTTCCTGTCATTGGAGAGCAAAAGTGTTGATGTACACTGTACCAGACACCTCTGTCTCTCTCTCTCTCTCTCTCTCTCTCTTTGTTGCAACTGGGTCACTAATAACCAGGGCGGGACTGGTGAATGAAAAGCACCCTAGGACGTTCTGTCAGACCGGCCCTCATTCTGTACAATGTGAGAGCTGCTGGCAAAGTTCTGCACCCAAGAACATTTTGAAACAAATTGCAAACATGGTCCATTTTACAACAGGATTTCCATTATAGAACGTTATCCAATAATCAAATGGATGTTTGGAGATGGGAGACAAGGCAGCATGGCTCAATGAAAGAATAAATAGATGGACTGGCAAGTCGTGGGTAGATCAATTAATTTAAGAATGGATGCAAATGGATAAAGAGTAACTTGCAAGGGGCAATTAGTCTCAATGCACTCACCAAAGATGGGTGCCTTGGTTTTCATGTTGGCTGCTGCTTTAAAACATCACCCTCCCCAAACACTAACACCACCAATCCTTGTGAAACATGCATAGCCCATGTGTATTTAGCATGGTGCACTGATTTATTGCCACAAAGAATTCAGCATAAAGCATTAAGCTTTGATCGAAAATGGGAATGGGGCAAAGAAATAACCATGTAGTGACTGAATTCTGCAATGTGAAACCAGGAAAACATTCTTTAAGCCCAGATTACCCTTGGCCACATTGCGTGATCCTAGGCAATTCTTTTTTTCAGGGTCTTGTTTTTCTTTATCTTCACATGCAAACAGCTTGAAATACATCAGTTCAGGGTGTGTGCTGGACAAAACCAAAAGACTATAGTCTTACTACATCGATAGTAACACCCAAAGCTACACATATGAGGCAAAAGACAACTGACATTCTGCTTGCTTTACTATTAGCAGTATTGTCAGTGTAGAAGAAGTGGGGGCATGAATGTTTCTAAGTTCATAATTAGATTCTATCACTTCTAACAACTGCCAAAAGCAATTTTATAATCTAATATACTAAACTGAGATGTGCTGCAACTGTGGCAATTTAACGAAATACACAGTTTTGAGTTTTAAAGAGCCTTTATCATATATGTCTCTACTTTCTGAGCCAAGTAACAGGGAACCCTGCATTATGGCCTTAAAACCCTGAAGGTCAGTGCTGCTTCTGGTGAAGCCATAGGAGACAGGAACCAACTTCATGCAAACATAAATGGTTTTGAAGTGAGGGTGGTGTGACGTGGAACACTTTAAATCCATTTTTAAAGTGCTGAAGTGCTGTGCTGCAAGTGTAATAATTAAATGACTCCTCTTCACAGGTTTGTGAGTCAAGGTGCAGGTTTATTCACCACAAAAGATCCCATCCAACCAGGTCAACTCCAACTGACATCTGGCCCTAGCACATGATTCCAACTCATGAGCAATACATCACTAACTCCAGAACAACATGACATACTACCATAGAGAATAACTACCAATCCTATAATCATAGAGAGTTATGAGAATATCACACAACCCCCTCCCTTAAATTTGAGAGAAGAAAAAAAAACGGACAATATGCAATTCTAACTTAAAATAAATTACACACTACATATCATAGTGACAATTATTAAAGCACAGTCAAAAACCACGTTTTACACTTAGTCCTTAAAATGGCATGGACGTCTTGTGTCTCTAGGTGATCTTCTTAGTCCTTCTGAAGACGAACGTAACTCTGTTGTTTTCCCCTCTTCCTCGTCCTGATCCAGACTTCTTCCACTTTCTCTTTCCTTTTGATTAACACCACTCTATTAAGGTTTCAAACACGATGATCCTGAGTTTTAACTGCATTTGTAAATATCTTTATGACAACCATTGGATTCATATATTTGGAATTACCACTAGCGATAATTCCAGGCCGTCTGATGGCAACTAAATCACCAACTTTAATCTTGATAGACTTAACAGCATTCCTTTTATCAAAGTAATTTTTCATTTTCTCAGCTTTTTGTTTTACCTTATCTAAAACCTTGTTATAGACATATTTTTTATCTTTACCTTTAGCATATGCATACTCATGAACCCAAAATGGTTCAAGTAAAGTGTTTGGTTCTCTTCCTCTAAACAAAAGAAATGTAGTTTTACCAGTTGTAGAGTGTGGAGTAATCCTATATTCCTCCACCTTTTTTGCTTCTTCATTTCTCCAATCCACAGAATAAGATTTAGCTAAATGTATGGACTCCTTAATCACCCTGTTCAATCTCTCCACCAATCCATTACCTTCGGGATGATAAAGAGAGCTTTTCCTATGCACAATTCCACATGCAGACAAAAACTCTTCTATTTCCTTTGAAATAAATTGCACCCCGTTATCAGACAGTACAGTTTTTGGCATACCTTCTCTCGCAAATAAAGATTTCGGACATTTAATGATACTTTAGAAAAGCACATCGAATAGCTCCCAATCTACTATGTACACAAAAAAAACTTCTGATCACACATACATGTAGATGAGCATGTGCCAAGATTCCTTCACAACACGCATGTCACACATGACTTAAATTGCCACAGAATAACAACGATGATCTCCTTTTCCAGAATAAAGGATAAAATGTCTCACCGCATAATAAAAAATTCCTCAGGTGTTGAGATCCTTTGCGTAGATACCTACTATGCCAGTGTAATAATTAAATGACTTCTCTTCACAGATTTGTGAGTCAAGAGGCAGGTTTATTCACCACAAAAGATCCCATCCAACCAGGTCAACTCCAACTGACATCTGGCCCCAGCACAGGATTCCAACTTATGAGCATTACATCACTAACTCCAGAACAGCATGACATACTACCATAGAGATTAAGGGCCTCATTATGATTGCGGTGAATCCGCATACTCCGGGCCGGCGGAAGCCACCGCCGGCCCGGAGTATGCGGATTCCCCGCTGCAGCCACATAGAACACCCACCGCCAGATTAGGACGGCGGTGGGATTGGGGTTGGACCAGCGGCGGACGGCAGGTCCGTCTGCCGCTCATCCGCGGGGTGGGGAGGGCTATTTGGTGACGGTGTCTGCAAGACACCGTCAGCCAAATTAGGATTTGCACGGAGACATGCTTTTCCGCGGCGGCTTTTCCGCCGTGGAAAAGCATGTGGACTTTGGCTTTTGGGGGCCCGTTGCGGGCCCCCAGGGTGTCGGGGGTGGGGGGTGCACTTGGGGGGTACCTATGGTACCCCCCAACATTTACATGCACAAAGCGGCAGGCACCGCGCGGTGCCTGTCGCTTTGTGCATGTAAATGTAATACATGCATTTTTAACATTGCGGTGGGTGCTGCTTGAAGCAGCACCCGCCGCAATGTTATTGATACAGGATGTGACCGCCAGGGTGGCGGTCACATCGCAATTTGCAGGGAGGGACCGCCGCTGCCCCTGCGGACGGTCCCTCCACCTCTGGGGTGGCGGACGGACGCTGGTCCGTCCGCCATCCTAATCTGCCCCTAACTACCAATCCTATAATCATAGAGAGTTATGAGTTCAGCCAGCCAAGCCTCCAGCTACAAAACCTGACCCCATCAGCAGTACAACCGACCCTACCATCCCAACTTACAGAGAAAATACCTGGTGCTGGATTAGGCAGTCTGTGCCTTATTATTAAAATTCACATTACATTTTTGCTATCTGGCAGGGCAGGTGTTAGAAATGGGGGTTTCTAGTTGGCAAGGGTTGCACCTTTGTCCAAGTAGGGACCCTTCTTTCTAGTCAGGGTAAGGGGGATACACTTCTAAAATAACCGCTCCCCATTCTATCCTATAGAACAGATAGCCTTGCAATTGTGAAAAAAGGAAATTGGCAGTATTTCTCTATCAGGATATGCCACACACACTAGGGCATGTCCTACCTTTCACATACAATGCACCCTGCCTGCAGGGGTACCTTGGGCCTACCTTAGGGGTGACTCACATGTAAGAAAAGGCAGCACTAGACTGCACACAGGCACTGCAACGGCAGGCCTGAGACTCTGTTGCAAAGTGGCTTATGAGGGTGCACACCTACTAGCAGCATTTGGTTTCCAGGCCCTGGGCACACACAGAGCACTGGTTTAACAGTAAACCAAATAAACCAATCATGCAAACACTAATCCATAAACACAATTTTAGAGGGAGAGCATATGCACTTTAGCACTGATCAGCAGTGGTAAAGTTCCCAGAGTCATAAAACCAACAATAACAGGCCAGAAACAGAAGGCCAAAAATCAAAAAGTCTAGGGATAAACCCGCTGGACAAGCCAGGTCTAACAGCAGGTATGGTGAACTGCCAGGTTTGTACCAAAAGGGCCAAATGCCCTAATGCACGCAGGTAGCATTGGCCGCTGCCTCTGACTGTCTGGTAAAAGTTAGACATAACTCAGGCTTTTTAACTTGTACCGTGCTACCTTGTGTCATATGATATCAGCATCCGTCACATGGTCTCCCAGTGAACAGACAAAATGGCACAGTGCGACACAAAGTTCTGCTCAGTCGATGGCCATTATGAGTTTGGAACACCCCACCTCTCACAAAATATATCCGCTGCCACCTCAGAATATTTTTTGTTTGGTGGGTCAGTAGGTATAAAGTCCTGCACACAGCTACCCCTCTTCCTCTCAAACATTAGAAAGTTTGTACAAGTTGAAAGGTTTGATAATTTATTAGCCATTTTCAAGGAGCTACTCACAGTGCTGAACAAATGGATATGGGGCGGAGAATGGTCAGGCTTGGGTGTGTCCGAAACAGAATAGCTCTTCACAATTTACAGCTTTGAATCTCAGAAGGTGGGATTGATGCTCCAATTATAAAGCATTTTAATCAGGTGCTCAACTGCATTGTGCAGTGGATTGGCTCACATTGGCTCACTCCATAGATTTGATACATACACAGGGTACAGAGTCAATTTGACCGGAGTCGCGCGCATCAAGACGGCTGCCTCCCGCTGATGCTCTAACTAGCCCTCTTTACCAACAACGTATCTAAGACGATTAGGGCATTTTTTACTCACCAATTGCCCAGATTTCTGCTTCTTCACCCCAGCTCTTCCCTTTGCCTTTGGCAGATTTGGGAAATATTTTCTGACAGGTTTGGTGCATTTTCATTGGTTGCTGGTTCCACCCGCTGCGCTGCTCCTGCTCTGTTGAGATTCTGCTGAGGTTCCCGCCAGGGAGGCGGAGTTCTACTTCAGGAAAGGGCAAGCCTGAGTCCTGAAACCACTCCCACAGTCAGTTTTAGCTGCTGCACTTTTCATTCCTTGGTGAATATCTGTTAGTTTTGCTTCTTTATTTCAACTTTTGGTGAAAATTATCTTTTATAGATTCAATGGTTCTGATTAAGTAAAATGAAAGGAAAAAACATCTCTACAGGGAATAACAAATGTAAACAAAGTATTTCTCCACCAACTGTAAAATCTAAGATTGTGGACTCAAATGAATCTTCTCTCTCCCCTTTGTTGGAAGAATTGTAAGCTGTACGTTTACATAATGACTCTATTGCATCAGAAATTAAAAATATCCATAAAGACATGGCTAGTCTCTTGATGAAAATTTAGGATAACTCAAATAAAATCCAAGATAATAAAGCTAAAATTGATAGCCTCACACCTTCGTAGCAACAATTTCACAAATGAGTCAGTTACTGTTAGTTTTTTTAAAACCGTAACCGTCAATACAACTTAAATATGTTTAAGGGAGGGAAATAATTAGAAGGCAGAACTTAAATAAATTGCTGTCAGGTCTACTAAAGATGCAAATTTCTGAGAAATTTAAAATAGACAAAGTACATAGAAATCCTTCTCACTGAAACCCTCATCAAGGCAAACCACAAAAATGATATTTAAAGTTCTATGGCATGATCATTTAGTAAAGATCAGAAAGGCAGTGAGAGAAATTCCATCTTTAATGGTAAATATAAATAAAATCTACATACACCAAGACTTTGCCAAAGAACTGTTCAACTACATAAAGAATTTACTGAGATCACAACTTTGTTCCTCTGATTTCAAATATGGTCTGTTCAATCCTTCTACTATGAGAATCTGGAAAGATGGCGTCTCAAAATCCTCTCACCGTCCAAAAGACCGACATACTTTCTTGGATCAACAATCACCAATGTCCATGGAAACAAATGCTATGAATACCTGACTTTTTTTATTTATTCATTTTTCGGGGTCATTTTTCTAGATCTTGCTTTTCAATTTATGTTGCCCTTTTTTCATATTAGCTATTAGAGCAGTCTTTTTGGGTGGGTTATTCCTGGTCATGCGTGTACCTGATTCTACAATTCTACTTAGGTTGTTATGTTGTCTTAGGTATGCTTGTCCTTGTTTTTCCAGTTTTCCCTAATTATTTTCACTAGAGCTACTTTAAATATGTTATCTTTATTTGTTCTGTCCTTTTCTACTGATATTCCTATTAGCGTATGGCGAATCTCAATAATGTTAAAATTGTTTATTTGAATGTTAAAGTTTTAACATATCCCGTTAAAAGTGTTAACATTGTAGATTATTTAGCGAGTCACAAAACTGATATTTGTTTTTTACAGGAGACACATATTGACAATAAGGTTTTATCATATATGCAGAAACAATGGATTTGTACTATAGCATCTTCGCCTGCAGTTAACAAGAAAAATGGAGTGGCTATTCTTTTTTTTTTAAATTAGATATTAAAATACTTCGTAAATTTTCAGGTACAGAAGATCAATACATTATTGTTAAAATTAAATTGGATACTACACCTATTTATTTAATGTTTATGGGCCAACAGATGATGATCCAACACTGTTGTCCTTATTTAAGACAGAGGTGCTCAAACTAAGGGGCCCATTAGTATGTCGGGCGGATCGCCACCGCCCACATGGCGATCGGCCCGACATTTGTGCCCACGCACATGACAATTCCCCTCCACCATATTACTATAGCGGGAGACCCACCGGTAGGCAATATGCCAGATTGCCTACCGAGCGGAAAAGCTGCCAATATGGTGGCGGTGTCTGGTAGACACCACCATCCATATTAGTATGCATGCGGGGGCATGTCTTTCCGTGGCGGCAATGCCGCCACAGAAAGGCATGCGGTCTGCGACATTGGGAGGATTCTTGGGGGTGGGGGTGCACATGGGGGTACCAGTGGTACCCCCCTGAATTTCAATGTACAATGTGGCAGGCACCGCACGATGCCTGTCACATTGTGCATTGAAAGGCACAACTTGCTTTTGTGGCAATGCAGCGGGCTGTGTTTTTAGCGCCTCTCGTCACAATGTTACAAATGCGGGATGCGCCCACCAGTGTGGCGGGCGCAGCCTAATGGGATATGCGGGACCGCTGCACCCTTAGCGGGCGCTCCTTTTCCCGGGGATATGGTGGGCGGACTGCCATATTAATGAACCCCCTTAGTAATGTTCCACTCATTATTGGAGATAATTTTAATTTAATATGTGATCCTTTGTTAG
Source organism: Lissotriton helveticus (assembly GCF_964261635.1). Taxonomy (NCBI): domain Eukaryota; kingdom Metazoa; phylum Chordata; class Amphibia; order Caudata; family Salamandridae; genus Lissotriton; species Lissotriton helveticus. The sequence goes on along the minus strand of NC_136059.1, from coordinate 916,767,211 downwards.
ATAGATCATCACAATCTAAATATCACTCAACTAAAGCTTTTTTTACCCTAAAATCTTTTTTTAAACAACTAAATTAGTTGATATTTGGCGACTACACCAACCAATTGAAAAATATTTTACTTTTTTCTCAAATCCTCATAATTCATATTCACAACTTCATTATTTACTAGTATCCTGACAATAAATTCAGTCAAATTCTATTCTATTATTACATTATGTAAACATCTTTGACCATGCTTTTATTGCTGCTGTTTTTTAATTAACCTCTACTCTTTCTACTCAATCCAGATGTCGTATGAACACTCATACTGTTCTCAATGAAAATAATACACCAAAACTTTTATCTGCAATTCAGGATTATTTTACTTTTAATCCTGAAGATTCTGTGTCCTTGGTAACATAATGGGATGCTTTTAATGCATATATGAAAGGTGTAACCCTTTCCATTCTGGCTAATGAAAACAAATAAAATTAAAGATTTCGACAAACAAATTGCAAAATTGGAGAGACTATTATCTCATCTAATGAAAAATGCAAAAACAAAAACTCTGTTATGAATTCACCTCCACATTAAGTAGAAGTGCGGGTATATAACTGTCCAATAATAAGGACACATTTTCTTTTAATGCCATTAGAACAGGTAGATTTTTGGCAAATTACTTGTGTATAAAAAAAGATAAGATATCACTGCGGTACATGGTGTTAACGGTAATGTTGCCTTATCCCATAAAGTTATTGTTAATGAACTTATTACAAAACTTCATATAATAAATCTCCTTCTGTTGATTCTTCATTGATTGAACATTTTGGGGCAATTGTGATTTACTGAAAATATCACAATCAGCCAAAGATGATTTATATTCACCAATTACTTTAGAAGAGATTGATTTGGCAATTACATACCTTAACTTAATAAATTACCTGGACCTGATGGAATCCCGCCTGAGTTTAATAAGGTTTTTGCTCCACACCTCATACCTTATCTGCTTCAGCTTTATCGCCTCTTTTAGCACATTAGGAACAACTTCTGGTGCATTTACTGAAGCATTATTTGGTGTTCTTCCAAAACCGAAGAAAGATCCCACTGTTGTTTCAAATTATTGGCCTTAATAAATCGAGATTGTAAACTTTATGCCAAAATACTTGCAACTAGATTGACCTCTGTGTTTGAGTCTATCGCACATCCTGATCAATCTGATTTTATGAAACTTAGATATTCTGCAAATAATACTAGAGTGTTGCTTCACGCTAATGAGCAGAGACCTAAATTATGAATACCTAGTAGAGCATTGGAATTAGATGCTGAAAAAGCTTTTGATAAAGTTCATTGGCAATTTTTATTTCATTCACTAGCTATGGTTAATTTTGCTTATTCATTTATTCGCATGATATCTGCTCTTTATACCAGCAATTCTGCTAGACTTTTTATATATGGTCATATTTCTAATCAATTTTTTTCTTTTTTAGGGGGTACAATACAAGGCTGTCCTTCGACTCCATTACATTTTTCTAGTTATAGAATATTTGCTTACTGCTATTAGAAAATGTACAGAAATTAAAGGTGTTAATATTAATGATATTATTATAAAAACATTAGCTTAAGCGGCTGATGTTCTTTTATTTATTAGAAATCCTGAGTCATCCCCTCCTCCCTTTTGTAACGTAATACCGTTATATTCTCAAATTTGGGGATATTAGTTACATGCAAACAGAATGTTTTTTTTAAATGTGTATTGCGCTCCTGATATACTGCCTATTCAAGATATAATTTGGCAAAGGGAGAAATTTAAATATCTTGGTGTCTTTTTTCCCCATAATATAAAAAAACGTAATCACATTAAACTGTGATAACATTATTAATTGTATTAAAGATAAAATGTCCAAAACTCTTCTTTACATCTCTCATGGTGGGGGAAAATGGATTCAATTAAAATGATAATTGCTCCCAAAATATTTTATCTTCTTGCTATGTTACCAACTCAATTCCCTAGGTCAGTGGTTCCCAAACTTTTGACTCCTGAGGACCCCCATTGTGTCATGACTGGAAGCCGGAGATCCCCAAGCACTTTGTATGATTTAAATTTAAAATATTAAAACAGTCATTGGAAAACAATACACACAACTGTGCACACAAAAGAAATACTTGAATTTCTATGGATTTTGGTATTTTATACTTAAAGAATTTGCAAAAAATAAAAAATAATTAATGGGAATGGTGGTGCTGCATCTCCCTGATTAACTTTTAAATGGTTGGGTTTATTTCACAGTACGAGGCTCCTGCTCCTGCCAGGGCCAGATTTAAAACCCAAAGCAGCCTTGGCAAATGTTTTCAGACCAGTCCCCATACGGTGCACACCAAGATCAGTGAGTGAGCCTGACCACTACAAAGGGGGCTTTGGGAGGCTCTCCCCCCAAGAAAAAACTTTTTAGGAGCAGCAGTATGAAAATGAAACACTGGGGGAAAACTTGTTACTAACTTGTATCATGCACATTGCAAGCAGCTCTTTGATAACAGTTTATAGGTCACTCTGCTAGGATACAATTGTCACTTATGAAATGCAGAGTAACAAAAGAATCTCTGTGACAAAAGCAGTAACCCACTGATCTATACACATGAAATACAGTTTTTTTAAATGCACAGTACATGTTCTTTGCAGTAGGCATATTAACCCTCTCTGCTACATTAGAGAAGTCAAAGCTGCCACTGGACAAAACTCATCTCTCTCCAGCAGGTACATTTATCCCTGGCGTTATCTTGACACTTTTATTGTTGCTCGAAAACTGCAAATTATACAAGGAACTTTGCAGTGCTTTTAAAACTTCTGCCTGAGGACCCCCCGGGAATGTGTCACAGACCCATGGGGGTTCGCGGACCACAGTTTGAGAAACACTAGCCTAGGTAATTTCATAAAACTATTGATAAGCTCTTATCTGAATTTATTTGGAATAATAAAACTCCTCGTATCAGTTATAATAAATTGAAAATGGTCAAATGTAATGGGGGTTGGGGTTACCTGATTTTTTAAATTATCACAAAGCTTTTATATTAAAACAAAGTTCTCTTTGGTTAACTCATTTTCATCATACTAATCCTCCCACATGGATTGTTCTAAAAAAAATGGTTAATAGCACCATTTCCCTTACCTTCTTTAATTACTATGTCTAAAACATCAGCGTTACTTAACAAATCTGTTATTTTAAAATCCACTAAACTGATCTTACATGATTTAAATTTGTTATTTCAATCTCCTGTCTCCCATACCTTGAAAATATCGTTATGATATAATCCACATTTAAAACTTTCCAGAACCGTACCATTTTGGAAGGCTTATATAATAAATGTGAATTTTTTTCTTAAAGACAAACACCATAATAATGCCTTTCTCTCATTTGAAGAACTGGAACAAAAGTTTGGTTATCATCAAATTATTCCAAATATGAGCTCTTATGTAATTCAATTTTAGATTCCTTTTCTAGTAATATTCCCTCAAATAAAACTTTTGATTTGGAAGTTTATATTCAAACAGTGTTTACCTCACCTCATGCTCATCTTTAATCGGTAAGAAGATGTATAATTTTCAAGGAGTAATTTGGTATGATTTCTAACTTCTAGAATAAAGAATTATCATTATTGCAAGATATTTTGAGGAAATCTGGTTAAATGGGGTATCAGGATGGCTGTGTCGTTATATCAAACCAATTCCTGTATTCTTTTTAACTGTTTATAGACTCCTTTAAAGTTATTTCAGGCTAAGCTTTTGCCTTCTTCGAATTGCTGGCATTGTAAATTGCATACAGGTTTGTTAAAACATATGCTCTATGAATCTAATATTGTTTTTCACTTTTGGAAGTAGATTTGGGATGTTATCAAATGTATACTCAAATTTTCTGAACCAATTGCATATACCACTTTGATTTGTTGTTCTGCTGTTTCTATAAATGTCTTTTCTAGAATCTAAACTTTTTGATTTTCAAATTTTAGTGGCCTTTAAATCTATTACGGCTAGCTGTAAAGATTCTTCCTCATTATCATTGCACACATGGTGGTCATGGATAGTTTTTACTAGAAAAGGTACTAGTCTATCTTTATCTTGTGTTATTCTTAATAGTTCTGCATATCATAGAGTTTGGAAACCAATTGATCACTATATAAATACCCATTTGTAATTCATTCCTTTTTACTGCTTAATTTATTTCTATTTTTTTAAGTTTTTTTATGGTTATTAATAGTAGCTCTGTTCTCAGTTTTTAGATTGATGATAATCTATATTCTTCCCCTTTCCTTGTAATTTTCCTTTATGATTTATATTACCTATATATTATAGACATTTCCAATTTTTGTATATAGGTACTGCTATTCCATTATTACTATTATTAAGGATCTTGTCTAAGTTCGTAGTTCAGTTCTATTTTTTGTGTTGCCAATCTCCTATTATAAAATTCAATAAAATATTTTGAACGCAGAATCAATCAGATCTAGTGACCATTTTTTATTTTCTTTTTTTTTTATTTTGCAGAGTTTTATATAGCGCGAACTAGACCCAAACCGAATCAGGTATCAGAGCGCTTTACATATTTTTCCAGTTACGTTACATTTTTACGTTTTCCAGTTACTTTCATTTTAGGCACGGGGAGATTAAGTGATTTGCCCAGAATCACAGAAGGTTTTGGCGTCGTTACCGAGACTCGAACCCAGTTCCTCCAGGTCCGAGGTCGAGCGCCCTAGCCGTTAAGCCAACTCCTCTCCCCATGTTGTTTGGACCACCAACCCAGAAAACCTCAAACCCCTAACTGCTCCACATAGCAAAATATTGCTGAGCAAGATATTTCTAGAAGACACTCATTAAGCTGATTATGCAACAAGATCCTTCTATGGTGCCTTCCTATACCCCACAATAACACACTGTGTGTATATATGACAGTGTGATCTGGCAATAACATCACAAATGTTGGTCATCAATATGGAGGTGGAATGCTTCTCAGGCCTGAGACAGGAACATGCTGTTCCGACAGGAAAATTCCTGATTCATGTGGCACAGATGAGCACTACTCAGTAAACTTGGAATCAAGAAGATATTGAACCACTGGCACACATGCTCCTTCAACCTTTGCTGCCAAAGGAGAGAGGTAAAAAATGAACCCCACAGTTATTTACAACATAAAAAGTAATAGGGCTGCTGGATTTGGAGATTTTGAAAGCAGAGTGGGATTTAATCTTTGTTAAGTCCCCTTCTGGTCAGGACTGGGCCACTGTGTTATTACATATAGCTAGGTTTCAAGGAATGCCTGATTTCTGCTGTTGCAACTCAATTACATCCAGGGGTGCTGGAACAATTTTCAGAGTGGGAGTGCTGCCATTAATGTTATTCCACTGAAGTCATATGGTTTGTAAAAAATGTAAGTGTCACACAAAAAACAAGTAATGCAAATGTGCCAAGTGGTAAGGGTGTGGTATGTAGCCGCTGGTACATTCTGGTGCACTGATGTGGTAGCACGCTGTCATTTATAGATAGCACATTTTCTGTTGAAATTGCTTCTGAATTTGCATAGACATACAGTTTTACTGGTAAACAATACACCCTGGATAGTACTGACTGTGTACGAACTAAACACAATATGGCAGACACTGGACCACATAAACTTTATGTTGAGCATCCTAGAGATGTCACTACTAAATCCAGAGGTCAAGAGGGGGGTGTACTGCATGAAAAGGTGTATCAAATTGTTAGATCCTAGAAACCCCCACTGAAAGTAGCATGTATGATGATTAGCAGAATAAGTCAATCTCTCTCATTGCTAATCCTTTTGATGTGTATATGACTAATGTTCCTAAAGTTCTTAGGGCCCATACTGAAACTTATGAGGGGCTGGTGAATAAGGTAACACGTTGGATTGGTCATAAAAGGGGATGTAGATCCATAATAAAAGAGTACATATTGGATGTCAAAAGGTTTGTTGTTTGTGATAATCCAGTGAGGGATTACATAGGAGTAGCCTTCAGGGATACAGCTCTAGCTGAAGGTTTGATTGCATTAGAATTACACTTCAGACCTGACAATGACATCCAAATTAGACTGAAAGTACAACCCTCAGGTTCAAACTTAGATCTGAGAGATTTAAGGGACAAAAGAGATCAAAAATCCCCGCTTGGGCTGGGCAAGATAAACCTGAGAACAGCATGTAGCATATTCAATACCTCAGATATAGATTGACTTAAACATGTCAAGACTGACTTTTCTTCAGAAGGGCATCAGTCTTCTGCTACCGAAGAGCTCCATTCTATACTACCTCACACCCTGTCCAGTATTGTAAGTCCCGAGGCAATAGAGCCCTGCACTACTATCGAGAACCATATGTCAGCATTGGGAATTTGTATACAGCCTAAAATTTCTAGCCAAGTCCCGATAGAGCATGATTGCTTAAGATTCCCTTCATGGAATTTTGCAGGCATTAATTCCAAATTGCCAGATCCAGAGTGGTGTACACTTGTCGACTCATACCACATTATATTCCTCCAAGAAATGTGGGCCAATACTCCAGTACTTCGCCCTGATTTCCAGATATTTACTGAAAATGCGTTCCCTTCCCCGGATGGCCGTCCTTCCGGAGGTCTCTTGATCTGGCTTAACCTGGACTTATTTCCAGATGTTAAAAAGAATTTCCACCAATTCCAGAGACCTACTGGCCCTACAAGTTCAAATCACCAACCAAACAGGCACCAAATATATAGCCCTGGTGGACATATAAATTAGATCAGACCTTTTCAATGTACCATCTGCAACCGTAAATAGACTTGACGAATTGTTGGGTCAGTTCATCCTAATGCGCTAAAAATCATAGCTGGAGACTGTAATACCAATAGCCCGATAAATGCTGGGTGTACTATTTCAGAAATGTCACCTCAACGAGAGTATAAGAAGGCAAACAAAACATTTAAGGTTTGTGTCCACCTATTTGACTTTATTACTTATATTGGGTTGAGAATTGTTAACAGTAATACCAAATCTGATTATCCACCCCAAGAGGCCGTAGTAGTTTTAGGATTGGTCTTATATTGTTAGACAATGAGCTATGGCCTGTTTTAATTAATATGCAGATTGTCCCTCGACCAAACAGTGATCGTCAAGGAAAAGTGCAACTTTTTTGATGACCTCTTTCAAAGATGCTAAGCTGATAGCCATTGTCACCACCCCACAAATTGACATTACAAACAACCTTAGAAACGTTAAATGGGCAGACTTAATTACAAACCCAAAGAAACTGACATATATATAACCTCTTTGTGCTGAACTCTCCCTGATTGATCTCCCCAATGCCCACCACATCAACTTTGTTCCTATACACTGCGAGCTCATGGAAGCACTAAGGCCTTGCTTTATGAGTGAACAGAGGAGAGGAGCAGCTAAAAGAAAAATGCCAACTTGGTTTAATAAATCTTGTTGCTCAGGGAAACCCCATTTATTGAAAGCTGTCAACAATGTTTGTAGAGCAGCGATCGTCATGGCTATGCACAGTTATAAAATTATGTTAGCCAAAGCAAAAAGGGAATGGGAGGAAAACCAATGGTCGACTATTGCTGAAATGCTAAAAAAGGGAGGTCTTAAAAACTTTTGGAAACTGCTATCAGTCAACCGGGCCACTGGTAACAACCAGATTAAAACCCGCATCTTGGTTCACCCCTTTTAGCAGTCTGTACAGTGGAGTACAGCCCCAACCTTATTAAACAAGCCCTTCCCTAGATTGGGCATATGCCCATGCTCCGACGCATTTTGAGAAGGAACATCCTGCTCCCCTTACTTTTAATTTATCCAAAACTTACCAAGCAATTAAATCAACGAAAAAAAGTCAAGGCGCCAGACATCTGGTGCAAATATTTGAATGCTCTATTCAAGAGTATATTAAAAGGTAACTCAAAACCACTGACATGGCAGAGCGCTATCATAGTACCAATTCGCAAAAAAGGTGACATAACCAACCCCTCCAACTACAAACCCATAAGTCTGCTAGACAACACACAGAAAATATTTTGCAGATGGGTCCTCTTTAAACTAAGAGAATGGGCTGAAAAAACAACATCCTTGATGAGGTACACGAAGAATTCAGAACTAAGGTCAGCACACTGGACCAGGTCCTCCGCTTCAAGCTGATAACTTGGAAATATGTCACCATGAAGCGTGACCATCTATTTGTCGCTTTCATTGATTTGAGAGCGGCATTCAACCTGGTCCAAAGAAAGACCCTGTGCGGAGTACTGGTAGGTTATGGTATCCGCCCAGAGCTACTAAGAATATTGATAGAGCTTCATGCCACCACTTATGCAAGGCAAGGGTGCGTCCTCGCTCCAACACTTTTTAGTTTATACATTAATGGCACAGCGAGGAAGCTGAAGGAATGTATGAATGATGCCCCCAAATTAGCTGGTGTGCCCACCCCTATTCTGATGTTTGCAGACAACACCCTGCTGATTTCCCGCACACCTATGGGTTTGCAAACTGAATTGAATGCCTTTGTTTGTTTTTGCATGGACTTGAACTAAACCCTTCCAAATCCAAGGTAATGGTCATAAACACACACAAAATATGTAAAGGCAATATGCTTATTGGGGGACTTCCTCTGGAAAAGGTGTCCCATTTTGATTATCTTGGGGTGAGGCTAAGTGATAGCCAATCATGGGGTCCGCAGTTGGAAAAAAGCAAAACCATACTCCAACAGAAAGCTTCTGCAATAGCAAGAAAACTTAGGGCCACATCCAGAGGTGCAATATCTCCCATTCTTATGGTATATAGAACAGCAGTGATTTCTTCGGCGCTATATCGAGCTAGGATATTGGGTCATTGTACCACGGTGTCCCCAACCAAGATTGAAAATAAGTTTATAAAGGGTTTATTTAAACTTCCCCCAAGCTCGCCTACCACCCCATTACAACTCGATTTAGCACTTAGATTACATTTAATAGTCAAAATAAAACCACTGTTATATTGGATTAGATTGTGGTCCACGCCAGAATTAGGATTCTATAGAGACAGTGTAAAAGATCTAGTTGCTCTCAATAGGAAAGTACGAATCCCATTGGTTGAAGACTATTAAAGAAATTTCTCATGGTATAGGTATGGATGAATTATGGTCATCCTCTCAGTCAATTGCTAAGGGTGATGAACAAAAAGCAAAACAGCTATATTGGGAGGCAGCCCTGACCCAGACATTGGAAATTTACCCTAATAGTAGCCTGACAGGTCAGTTCTTAAACCATAAGTGTCTCCCAAGCTCTGAACCTTATATGGATAGAATGTATCCTTTTCAGGCCAAATGTTTATATGTTCAGTTTAGATGTGGGCTTTTAGTCTTGTGAATCCACACCTCATTATGGTCCAATGTCCCTTCTCCTATAAAATCTTATCCCAACTGTTCAAACTGACGAAACTGAGGCCCATTTTATGCTCTTTTGTCCTTTATACAGGTTTGCGCGGAAGAGGTGGCTTTTTGCAGTATGTAAACTTGTGTGTTTCAGGCACTCTTGGGAGGTCTTGAGACTCTTCAAGAGCGATACCAATGAACAATTAGCCTTTGCGGTATCTCAGTATCTGCATTGCGCATGGAAATTAAGAAAGAAGGCTATAGAGAAAACCTAACAACGATAGATACTTTGCAGAGCATAATTCATATAGGACTTCTAGTGTCTACCTTTTCCTTTTTACCCAGGATATTGTCTGATACCTATTTATTTTTTATTTTTACTTTTATGATCTGCTTTTTAGACTTTTACATGCATGTTTTTTTATATCTATACTAATGATATTATATCCTTTTAGATTGTGTTTTTTATAGGCGGTTATATTTTTTCTTCCACATGATTGATATGGCCAAGATCAATTGAATTTATAGCTATGATTCGCTAGTTGGTATCACTTCCTTTTTAAGCTGGTTTTATCTGAATTTCTTTATTTGTAATAACTTTGCATGTATGATGACTGCTGACATTTGTTTATCTACACAACTTTTTATGGCTCGGTAACGAAATAAAAGATATCTACTACTATCTACTACAATACAGGGGACACATGATAATGTGTGAAAATTGTGTTTCAGTGAATATTCATAATTTTTGCATCACCAAGCAATGTCATGATTTGTTTTGATCCTATTCAAATCTTTGTTTCCATTACACTTCATAATTACAAAACAAAATTGCTTCATTAGTTTTTTATCTGATATATTTTGAAATATGTGTATAGTTAATTTACAGATATTAAATTACTCCTGTGTGTTAGAAAAAACTGTACCGCCTTTTTGTTCATCTCTTGTACTCTAGCAAGATTGCCATTGAGGTCACCTTTACGAAATCCTCTCACTTCACAGTCAGAAAAATAAAAGTAAACACCAGTTTTAAGCATTAATTAGTCAGAAGACATAGCCTGATATTTGACCCTTGTCTTAGAATTCTCAGCAAATGTGACAAGATAAACACAAAGTTCAAAGACAGCCATATTGCTCTTCACTTCTGAACTCAAATACGGCTATTATGGGGGTGCTGCAGCACCCCCTGCATGCCTACATCCAGTGGCTCTGACTACAGGTATTGTATCATACAATGTTTTATTGAATAATCACTCCAGAATGACTGCACACACATTCGCATCAGTAGAGGATAAGACTTAATGAGGGGGGGGGCTGCACTTGCACAAATTGTGAAGAATTGACAGAGACCACAAGGCAACAATGTTTTAGAGTACTCACACTAATGGCTTCGTAGGGCTGTGGCTTCCACCATATCAAAGGCCTCACATGCAGTTGCACTGTGTAAGACCATGGCATGCGCCGCCCCGGCCTTACCCAAACAAAATGAGACTTCCAGGCCAGGTGTTGAGGGTTGGCCAGGTGTTGAGGAACCTTTCTTTCAGTTCGTTCTTTGTGACAGTCGACTCTGTGCTGCCCATGTTTATTGTAGATGTACATACATATATTATTCATTAATATTTTCTGGCTGAGTGGTGGGCAAAGATGGCAATACCAGGATGCATGGGGGTCTTAGCAACCATGGGCATCTCAGCCTGACCTTCATAAATATTGTTATAGTAACAATTACTCTGAGAGCACTCCCTCGTGGCCGGAAGTACCACAGGGGCTGCAGTGCATTACGTTAAGCCCTTTAATGAAACAGACTTTGACAAGATGGATATTGGATGACATTCTAGGAAAGGAGGCCTCATATTCACTCTATCATCCTTAATTAAAACATACTCTCCCTAATAACCATTTTTTTTGCTTCTGCATTTCAACATTTAAAGAAGACTAATTTACCTGGACGCTGGCAACCTGCAAGGAATATAGGAATAAAGTAGGACCACGCATATTCATTCTTTCTTACACTCAGAAAATGCAAAGATATATCTGGAGCATGACACTGAATATAAAAAATAACAACATTGTTTCTTTGTATGAACATTGTTCAAGCACTTCGATGTTTTGTAGTTATCGCTGCTGAAACATAGAATCCAGCGGCATAAATATGCACACAATGCACTTTTGGTGAACATGGTACATTCTTTCCGTCTTACAATGTTGTAGCTCAGCATTTATTCCAGATAGTCTAGTGCCTTGATCATTACTAGAAGAAATAGAAAAGAGTCCAATGCTTTACCTTCTGTTGCATAATAAACAATAATTCCGCTAGCAGTCAGATGGCAAGAAGTATCTTTAAAGCAAAAACAAAGCAGTATACCGTTGGAAAACACATCGAGATGCTTGCATTGTTTACAGCAAGTGTATTTTTTTATTCAGTTAACAGTTTTGAGCACCTATTATAATATATACATTATATTTGATAGACCATTTCAAATGAAACCCAAAGGAAAAACTAACTGATCTTCGAGATGTCAAAATAACAGGTCCAAGAAAATAAAAACATTTGATCACAAACTAAAATAGCAGCACAGAGCTCCGTTATCCAGTCAGGCCAGTGTTTCCGAAGACAGCTGCTTTAGCAAATTTAGTGTGGCACAAACAATAGGATTGTGGCCTTGCACCGAAAAGATAACTCTTTACAATATTATGTAAGGGTTGCCACAGAGGACCTCATTACTATGCTGGGTGGACTCATGTACGCACAACACAGCTGCGGTCTCGGGACCATCCGACCTCCAGTCAGCGGTCCACACATCGCTATTACAATGTGATCGCACATGGTGCGGTTGCATACTCCCATTTCTCTATGGAAGCTTGTGCTGCGGCCTTTACTCGGCCGTGACACAAGCTCCCATAGATGAACTAGAGTTTCTGTTAATCCCTGCACTGTGTGGCAAGCACCTCACAGTGCTTGCCACATGGTGCAGGGATTAATGGAGGCTGCAGAGAGAAGGGAATTCCCTTTTGCACATTATTTCCATGTCAGGAATCCTGACATGGAAAGCCTGTGGGAAACTGACATCATAGTACACAATTTACATAAATAATTTAGACATTTAATTAACAATTAGTTAATGATTTATTAATAATTAATATGTAATCAATTAATATTTAACTTACCACCACTTGACTTGCTTGCCTGGAAAGAAGCCCCGCCACTGTTTCGTTGGCTCAGGAGAACGAGGAGGAGAAAACCCACGTCTTGCCGCACCCGCTGCGCGGGTGCCGCTTCGCATCTGAACTTGGGGAGGTGCTGGACACCAGAGAGCTGCCGTAGCTCTCCTTCCTGTCTCAAAGCTGAGGTGGGCTTAAGGAGGCCAGTGCCGAACGCTGCAGGGACTCCATATTCCAGGAGCCCCTGCTTCACCTCTCACACCTGGTCCGCGTTCCCTGGCCCGCCCCGTCCCCTAGACAGAGCGCGCATTTAAACTCCCCATTTACGTGCGATTACTGGGACCACTTGACTTGCTTGCCTGGAAAGGAGCACCGCCACTGTTTCGTTGGCTGAGGAGAACGAGGAGGAGAAAGCCCACGTCTTGGCGCACCCGCTGCGCGGGTGCCGCTTCGCGTGTGCCGCTTCGCATCTGAACTTGGGGAGGTGCTGGACACCAGAGAGCTGCCGTCGCTCTCCTTCCTGTCTCGAGGCTGAGGTGGGCTTAAGGAGGCCAGTGCCGAACGCTGCAGGGACTCCATATCCCAGGAGCCCCTGCTTCACCTGTCACACCTGGTCCGCGTTCCCTGGCCCGCCCCGTCCCCTGGACAGAGTGTGCTTCACTTATTAGATCCGGGTCTCCGCTGCGCGGGAGCGTCCCGGGAGAAGCCTGGGACAAGGGCGGGACCGTCTGTGGCCGTCCGGGGCCGGCCGAGGCTGGGCTGGGCCATCCCCCTTACGTCCTACTATCATTCCATGATTTTTCCCATGCCTACCTCTTGTTGTTACACATTGTAATTGTGTTGATCTTGGGGAAATTGTCGATAAAGGTTAGTGTGGGTGCCCATGCCAATGTCAACTCGCTCAGGCAAGGGAAGGGGGGCTGGGGGTGGTTCTGTCATCGGCACAATGGACCAGTTTATTACCCGCGCCTTCTCGGTAATTGAGAAAGAGATTGCGATGACAGAGGGCCGTCTGTTCCATGAATTTCTGACGCGCTCTTCCTTAGGCACCTTGGGGGTGGTTTTATCCCCGGAACATGCACCTGAATTGAATAACCTTTGCTTACCTTGCCCTGATTTGTCAAGAATAGGAGCTATAAGGGCCAGTTTGGACAGGCTTAACGCCCTCAATTCAAGTATAATTTTGTCGCCACAGACGCCCACAGGTCCCTCTTCGCCTTCACCCGCAATAAATCTAGACTCCACAAGTAATCCTATACCACCAGAGGCACCTTCTGTGCGACTGGAGGTGGAGACTAATAGCATACCTAGACCAGTATCATCACCTACCAAACGGAAAAGAGTCATGGACTATCGAAGGGCGGGATATTTAAAACCGTCAAAGAAATTTAAGGGAACACGCCCTAGGGGTTGCCTGAAACAAACAGGATTAGGGTTAAACAGAAATAGTAACATCAATGATTCTAAACAAGGGATCCCGCTGACCGACCCCCAGACTATAGGTATACTGAGTGACCATGGGAGTAATAAGAAACTGTCTAGTCCCTTACTTGCCAATCAGGATCAAATGCCCCCCCTAGCCCAAATCGAGAAATTTATGAAATCCTTAATACTCCCGGTCCTAGAGAGAGTGAAGCTTTCAACCGAGAGACTTGATCGTTTCGAGCAAGCTACTCTTGATAACTTCTTTTCTCTAAAATCTTTAATAAAACTACATACTAAGACCAGGGAGGGAGTTAAAGATACATCTAAAGATTCCCAGTTGGATTTAACATCTCCTGAGACAAGGGGGCAAATAGCATCAAAGATAGCGACAGGGCCCACAATGTGTGCTAATACTGCTACCCAAGGTGGAAATATTCACATTAATGCCCAGATTTGTAAACCTTCCATCTCGGATAAAGGACGTATTAGTTGCCGGCAAAGCCCGCCTTCCCAGAACAAGACCACCAATAGTGCTATAGGGAAGAGTGTGGGCACAAATGGTAAATTAGCAGAACCTATCCAAATGCCAAGCACAATAAATAAGGGCACCCCTGATCTCCCGTATATTAATATACCCCCTGATTTCCAGCCGTACATAGTTGTGCTCACTGGGGTCCCGCCGCGCAGGCCTGGCATCCACGAATCTTATTATGAACTAAAGAACAAAACGATGTTCTGGGTAAATGAGAACAGACCCCTACCCAGCTCCCTGGACGGAGAGATTCTTCACGTAAGAAGAGTTGGCGGGGTTGGGAATAGGCAAAAAGATTCGACAGGTGATTGCATCTTGGTTAATTTTAGGGACGCCAGGGTCGCCAGTTACATTTGTAATTTACAGCATGGCCCAGGGAACTTGGGAATTGGTACTTACGAACTTAGCCACTTCCAAAGTTTCCCTGCGTCTTACCCTAATGCTAATTTCCAACCCAGGGGTGGGAGGGATAATAGGAACTACCCCCTTGATGTTCATGACTTCTATCAGTGGCATACGGCAAGGGGAGGCCGCGTTAACAGGCTGGATCATGGCTGGTGACATGGCCCCCTTCCCCTCACTAAGAACTTGCAAAAGGACTTAGCCTTGCCTGGGATTAAAGCGATAACTGAAGTGGTGGAGGGTGGAGTTACAGATCAGCCCCATTTAGTTCCTGGAACATCTGACACTGAGATTATTATTTACCGGTCAGGGGAGAGGGTGGACATTTTAGAGAGGATGGTGCTGGGCCCAGTTTATGCGACCTAATATCCCCCGCTGAGGAAGCACACACAAATAAACTTGTGAGGATCCTAAGCTGGAACTTAGCTGGGATCTCTAAGAAATTAGATGCCCTCGACTGGAAACTATTCATTGAGTTCTTTGGGATATGTATTTTTCAAGAGACGTGGAGTGTGGAACCCTGCCATAAGGTTGGATACTCTACTTACTATGTACCAGCAACCCCTGCCCATTTGGGAAAGGTTCGCCCCCTTGGAGGCCTACTCATCTGGTTTAGTATCTCCCTGGGCTGCCACATTAGGCATTTAGTATCCAATTCACCTGATCTTCTTAGATTGTCCGTTAGGGGTCCACAGAGAGGACGGTCTTTGGAGATATTTAACATCTACGCCAGAGGCACAAAAGGCAGCTCTCAATCTCCAACAATTTCTATCCTTGAAGTGTAATAGGAACCGAGTTTGTTCTAGTCGCGGGGGACTTCAATTGCACCTTAGAGCCCCTTTTGGCTGAGGACATCTTGGGCATCTCTGAAGAGGATGCAAGAAGGGGTATCCCTGCCCTGTCCATCCCGCCCATTAAGAGATGGTCTCTTAATTTAACACTCTAACCTTGGAATATGACTTAAGGGCAGTGAACGGCAGAACGCCATTGGACCCTTTGGGTGCCCATACTTTCAACAGAGTAGACCACTCTTCAAGGATAGATTATATTTTACTTGATTTTAGGTTATGGACCCACTTATGTGATATGAAGTTCTGCCCACGGCAGATAGCGACCACAATCCGCTATCACTAAGTTTAGACTCCTTGTGGCCGCTCTTAGAGGACCAACCTGAACCACCTCTAAAAACAACCTGAGAAGTTTGTCCAGCTAAAGGAGGGAGGTGCCTTAACTGGCGTGTTGTTACTCTAGATGAAGGAAAGATACAGCACATAGGGGCCACGATGGCAGCAGCTGTGAGTAAACTAGACACCCTAACCTTGGATCTCCCTGAGGTTCTTGGCCATTTTTGTAATATGACGAAAGCTTTGGGAAACCTATTTTTAAAATCATGTGGTGCTACCCAAGTAAGGGCGCCCTTGAAACCGAAGGGTTCCGCAGGTTGGTTTTCCAAAAAATGCCGTAAGATGAAAACGATTCAGAAAAGGGGGTGGTGGGGGGGGGGATGAAAACAGCCCTGGTGAAGGCAGTTAATTTGAAAGATCCAGAATTAGTCCGGGCTGCCAGGAAGGATTATAGGCTCTCCATTCATGAGGCCAAGAGGGATTGGGACGACAAATTCTGGCGTGACCTAATGGAAGCCAGCGCGGGGAGGGATTCAGGCGGTTTCTGGAATTTAATAAGGACTAGGAATAGGCCTGACAGTAGCCTTATTACATGTAACATCACTGGGCAAACGTGGTTTGACCACTTTTCCCTCCTTTATTCCACTAGCATAGCAGAGGGATCTAAATCATCTGAACTACCCTTTTCGGGCTCCCCTGGGGAGAGCCTGGACAGCCATTTTACTTCTAGAGAGGTGGAGGATGTGATTAAATCTCAAGTGCCCAATAAGGAAGCTGGCCCCGACGGGATACCTGGGGACTTGCTTCGCCTTAATCCCAAAGAATGGGGGAGGCTTATTTCATCCTTGCTTAACGCTAACCTTTATGGTATGGCGATTCCAGATTGTTGGAAGGGGGCCCGAGGTCGTCCCGATTTTTAAAAAGGGCAGTTGGGACGACCCAGCAAATTATCGCCCCATCAGCCTCATTGATTCATCACAGAAGGTTGCCGGTAAGGTGATCCTAGGGAGAGTGCTTGAATGGGAAGCCGAGAATAATATTCTTTCCAAGTTACAGGCAGGTTTCAGGTCTGGTACAGGCACCATTGAGCAGGTCTTCAGACTAATGCTTATATATTGGAAGGTGGTACTCTTAGGCAAGGGCAGTCTTTATCTCGCGTTTATCGATTTAAAGACTGCCTTTGACCTGGTGGGTACTCTCTGACCTAGGGATTCCGGATTACATCTTGTCCCTCTTGATGAAGTTGCATATGGGGAACTTTGCCCAGGTGATGTGGGGCACCCAGGGCCAAAAGACCGCCAAAATCACGGTGAATAGAGGGGTCCGCCAGGGATGTGTTCTTGCCCCCACTCTGTTCTCCTTGTATGTGAACGGAGTGGTGGAGCATCTTTTGAACAAACCATCTGACGCTCTGTCCCTGGCGGGCAAGAAAATACCTACCCTCTTATTCGCCGATGATACCCTCCTCCTCTCAAAGTCACCTATGGGCCTAAAGATCCTCCTCGATAACTTCCAGTCCTTTTGTTCCAGTAGGGGGCTAAAAATCAATACTGACAAAATACGTACTTGGTACCGAATCCACCGAGGAAGCTTGGGCGTCCCCCAGTATTGAATAGCGTGCCTCTGGAAAGAGTGAAGGAATTTGACTATCTGGGAATTCGCTTGTCTGACTCTATGCAGTGGAGCTCTCATCCTCAAAAACTGTTGTTGGGCCACAAAAGGGTCGTTGCTACTCTTCTCAAAGAGCAGCGCTCTTCTTCATTTAAACCTATTGCCCCTGTGCTGGACATTTACAAAGCGAGAGGAGTAAGTGCAGCATTATATGGGGCTGAACTCTGGGGTGCAAACAAGACCGATCTCCTTTCCAGATCAGAGAACAAATTCCTGAAGGATTTGATGTCTCTCCCTCAGAGCACAGCAACGGTACCCCTGCAGTTGGACATGGGCTGCCGCCCAATTGGGGACCAGGCCCATCTACGACCGCTTCTCCTATGGGCCCGCCTCTGGAGGGTCCCCGAACTCGCTAGCTACGCAGAGGGGCTCTCAGAGGTGCTGTCGATGCCGGGCTGGCAAAAATTGGGTGGCTTACTAATGTTAAATTTCTGCTAGAAGAAATGAGACTAGGGGACTCGTGGACATCCAGAAGTGCCCCTCTGAAAGCTGCCCTCAAGTCTATGTACTGGCAGTGGGTAGCCAACAATTTAAACTCCGACCCCAAGGAATGCAGAACAACCATGGAGTTTCTTAAGATTAAGGACTTGCCCCAATACGACCCCTACCTGGATTTGATCTTCAAGCCTCTTGATAGAGCCTTGTATTTTAGATTCAGGGTGGGTCTTCTTCCCTTGAGAGAATTGACGGCCCGCTGGAAAATCCCGGAGCAAACTATCCCTTTCTGTATATTTTGCACATCCAGAGTGGAGACTGTTGCCCACTTTTTATTTGAATGCCCGGCCTACAAACCCCCAAGATCCAGGTGGCTAAAACCACTATGTAGGGGGCTGGCGACAAGACACCACACAGTCGCTTTGCAAATTCTAATGTCAGACACTTGTCCATTGATTGTATGTGGTATGGCTAAATATTTAGGCTGGGCATGGTCAATTAGACTTAAACGGCTAAAAATCATTGTTTAATTGTGGTCATGTATTAGGACCATTTTATCTAATTTATTGGAAAATTATTTTATCCCAACTGTTTAGCCAATGGTTGTTAATGTACAGTTTTTTGTCCACTGTTTTGTAAATGCTTTTATGATAACTCTTTTTATCGAAATAAAGCTAATTGACTAATTGACTTGAACTTCCCACCCTTTACTCCTACAAATCCAGCAGCCCACATCTAAAATATAAGCAAACAAATTATAATAATTACACAATTTATGCAATTAATTAGCAATTAGTACATCATGGATACATAATTAATAATTCATCATTTATTATTGAAATATTTCCCACCCTATACTCCTGAAAACCCAACAACCTGCATCTAAAAAGTAACCTAAAAAATATCATATACACAATTTACATTCGTATTAATCAAATAATTAATTAATATTAATTTAAAATAATTATAAATTAATTATACCTTATTAACATTGCACCTGTACCCTATAAACCTCACAACCCACTATGTACTATAAATTACTAATTTACAATTAAATAAAAAATAAAAATTACTTACAATTGTAAACTATATGTAAAATTAAACAAACAATATAAAAATATACAATTAAAAAATAATTTAAACACATAAAGAAACCTAAAACACATTTCTTACATTAAAAAAATCAAATATTTTTGTCAACGATATTTTTGCACACAATATTTCTGTGTCAGAATATTAAAAATTCTATATTTTTGCAAGTTGATATTTTCAACTCTGTATTTTGTCCAAATACCATGCTGATTAAATACCTTTAACTACTCTTCTAGCAGAGATCCTCACAGATTTCAGGACTGCAACCTGATCTTGTTATATTGTTCAATTACTCACTTCAAACATTACTGTCATTGATAGTGTTTTGGATTTTTTCGAGTTTTGATTGAGTTTTTCAAGGGACACCCGAGCAAATACTGTGAAAGTAATCAATGCATAACAATATCACTCGTTTTATGAGGATTCACCTTTGTTCTAGGAACAGTAGGTGAAGTTCCTTCAGAATGCCCAGGAGATGGAAAACCAACTAGCAACGTCATTGAACTGTAGAACAAGAGACAGATTAGTGTCAGGAACAAATCTTCTAACCAAATCATCTGTGTGAATCAGGGAGGTGGTTCATTTTGAAAAAAATTCAAGCATTGTTACCTATATCACATTTAGCTTTTATAGGAACAGGACAGTCAGTGAGATGTTGGTCGCCCCATCACCCTCTTGGATATTAGCATGGGTTTGCATAAATTGGACGTTAGCATTCTTCACAGATTATTGTGGGGTTTTCAGTATTGGGACACAGAGAAAACATTTTTATTATAGATAACCACTAAGAGGGTTTTTTCATCTTGATATTGGCTAAGAACTGCTAGGAGTTAATTTGAAGAACTTGGTTAAGCATTGGAGCCTGTGATTTATTGCTTTTTTTTCAAGGTCTTCTGTATCTACGCCATGTTCTTCCAAGATAGGGAGCATGATAGTATTTTTTAGCTCCTGTGGTATCATCCTGGATCTTTGATTTGGTCTTTGAATGGTGTATATAGTTTGTACATGTCAAAATCTATTGATTAAAGTATATGAACTATATTTTAACTTTTCCTATGTACTAGTTACTGCCTGCCCAATGACAATGTTGTCCCACTAGTCAGGTTGGCACCAAACCAGGAACTATATTACATTCATGGCACACTTTCCGTGTTTGTGCCACTGCTCTCCTTCAACCCCTTCCATGCTGATGACGAGCTCAGCTCGTCATCAGCATTACCTACCGTGTGCTGATAACGCGGTAAATCAAAAAATGCAGCATACCGCGGGAAAAACGGCCGCACACATGCGGTTAAATTAGGTGTGCAGTGCGCTAACAGGGAAAGTGTGCTGTGAATCTGCTGCCCCCAGAGCAGCCGCAAACTCGTACTGCCCTGTGGACAGCGCATTCAAGTAAAATATGGAATGGCTGCTTCAAAGTCACTCTATGCTTCACTGTGCAGGTGGCAACCTGCCTGCACTTGATATAGAGGATAGAAATGGCCTTTCTGGAGGGTGGAGTGAGTGCATGGGACCTCCTTTCTGCCCTTCAGAGGGCTGCTTTTCGGAGGCATACTGAAAATCACCCCCTTTTTGTCACACACTTTCAGTGCACTTCCTAATTGCCTCTGTGCCACATCCATAATGCGGTGAAGGCAATTTGGGGCAAAGTGTTTCCCTCATTTCCATGGGGCCACGCCTCCGTGTAAATGACAGAACACCCTCTAGTATTAGCGCTTATGCAACATGTCAGACAAGACTATCTGTATTACAGAAGGGGCTGCACGAGAATCTGCTGCCCCTTCTGTATTACCAAAGTGCACCGGGGTGCACAACATGGATGCACATGCCCATGGGCCCCCGGGGCACTCTCTGTAATAGGGTGAGCGGATTTGCATAATAGTGTTACGCAAACCTTCGCGAAAATGTCAAAAATCTCCACAAGCACGCGGAAACATCGCAAAGACGCGGAAGTGCTTGTCCTGTCTGTTCGCAATGTTTTTTGCCCGATCGCTTTGGAAATGTGTCGCCAATTTGCCCATGCGGTCGCTAATGGGCGTGGCCATCTTGTTTTCACTTCTCCCGCCCGCTAGCGATGCTATTTCCTGTTCCGGGTCACGCAATGCATGCTCGCGCCCGTTCGCGATAAGTATTTTCTACTCTGGAACGCGTATTACGTGTTCGTGCCGCGTTCTGCGCGCTCGGGGGAAAATATTGCGCAAACTTGCCCATGCGGTCGCAATGGGCGCGACCATCTTGTTTTTCACTCTATTGCTATGGTTCTGGGGCCTGCTTTTCAATCCTCCCTCTATCTTTTCAATCCTTTATTTCTGGAAACGTATTTTTAATCTTTTTTATTTATTATCTACCGCTCTATTTTCCTGATACTATATTTATTGTTTTTGTCTACTTTTTGTGTGTTTTTCACTACTTTTTCACTCTTTTTCTATTACCTGCTTTTTTCATTTCTTTTACCTACTTTTTACATTTTTACTTTTTCTTTTCTGTCCCCGCCTACCCCAGAACAATGGCAAAGGGCCACAGGGCTCATCGCAGCCAGAGCCGCGACCGCCTTCTTTGCGGAAGGCGGCGCCCACAAAGGGTGCAGGCACAGGCCTTATTTGGGGAGGTGGAGTTGACCGCACTGTTTTATTCGTGCAGCACCACCTCCCCTTAACCCTGGCAGCAGACGGCAGGCCTGGGTCCGGCTACAGGCTCCAGGAGCGTCGGCAGCGGTTGGGAAAGGTGCGCCGGGCAGTGTTTCGCTGCTCTGGTGTCCAGCGCACCCAGAACCAGTTGACACACTGGTGATCCGATATCCTGGACTGGGAGCAGGACCTGCTGGACCTGCTAGGATTGGAGGTCCCGGGTCTTGGTGAGTAGCTATTTAATTATTACTACTTTGTGTCTGTTATTCTGCTCTGTTATATATTGCGAATATATTTTTTTTCCGACCAGCTAGAATGCTGCTGCTTACATTACAATTGTATTACGTTTAAAAGTCTTCTGTGATTGTTATGAGTCATGACACAGGTGCTCTGCACTACTAATATTACTCATTTGCAATTTTGCGTTTGCACTCGTTTTGCGTGAGTATGTAAGAATTTATTTGAGAGAAATAAAGGTTGGTAATGCTAGAGTGACTCTAGTCCTTCCTTTGTCCTGTCACTAAGATATAGAGGTGGATTGATACTTAGGTTTAGTTAGGTTGTCATTTTTTAGTGGTCTGCGTAACACTCCCTCTGTACGTCACGTGCTGCTGAGTGCTGCTAGTGCTTACCCCAGTCCTTAGTAGAACCTTTTGTAGTTTGTTTAGTGAGTGGTAATAGGCTTAGCACTAGCAGAACATCAGCATCAACCAACCAACAATTTTGTGTATGCAAAAATGTAGGCAGGTGTCCTCCATTTATGCATTTTTGAGGACTAAAAGAAGTGGAAATGCTTACTTAATGTACAATTGGCATGCCTGGATTAGGCGAGCTAGGTCAGGTGGTACATACTGCTTAGGCTTAGTTAGTATTCTGGAATCAGAATGGAACACTAGATTAGTGTCGATAAATAATAACTAGTCAGTCTGTGAATCCCCCGATACTACTTGTCGACCAGATTAGATAGGTCAATTTTATTGCAATTGTTGTTTACATAAAAAAATTGACCATCTTTTTAAACATATTGTATTTGTTTCACACCAATCATCAATGTTTGTCTCTTTCTTTCTTAAATCTTTCATGATCAGCACCTAGGGGCAAGAAGACGGGGTCAGAGTCGGCGGGAGCAGATGAACACCAGGGACAGGAGGACCAGGATGAGGGCTCTTCTGCTGGCCCCAGTAAGTCTTCCTGTTTTTAATATTAATATTTCTTATTCACTAACTTTTACTGCACCGTTTCTTTTCCGAACTATTGTTTCCGTTCCCTAATGCTATTTTTTACCAACAATTATCCTCTGATCTAGACTATCTGTTTCTAAATTCTTGTTATCCCCGCTTCTGCTATGACTCTCTGTACTACTACTATTAGTCTGTCTGTAGCTAAGCTTGCTCAGTTAGCCACTCTTTATTTTAAAGGTTTTAAATAAAACTCAGATTCACCTGTAGCTCTAGCCATTGAGTCCAGTCCTATGGCTTGTCCTCTTGAACTCCTTCTAGTCTTCTTAATCTTGAGGCTTTATTAATCTTGCGGCTTTTCGACAATTCCCATCAACAAAATGCCTAACCAGATTTTACTATTTTTATAGGATGGGACATACTACT
The DNA here is from genome assembly GCF_964261635.1 of Lissotriton helveticus. NCBI lineage: Eukaryota > Metazoa > Chordata > Amphibia > Caudata > Salamandridae > Lissotriton > Lissotriton helveticus. The sequence continues at coordinate 916,743,783 of NC_136059.1, read as the reverse complement.
ACTGTTGTAGGGATTTTGCACATAAAGAACTTTGCACAAGAAAATAGGATGTTGGTGATAGGAGGTTGGACCTTTCTCTCACCTCAATCAGAACCCACCCCAATCCCCTGCCCGACTAGTTATAATAGTGTCTCATAACTGTTAGCTCTCCGAACCCTCCACCCAAGATACCCAATGAGTAAACAACCCAGAACATAACACTCCCGACCTCTCAGTCGTGGAAGCAATGCACATGCACACCCTTCCTTTCGCTCACTCACTAGTGTAAGTCCATTCACACCAAATACCACCAAGTCTATGTAAGTTCAAAGGTTTTATGTGCAACTGACAAGCTCTGTACGTTGTTCTATAATGCAGCACAAAATGCATAAGATTAAAGCAATAAACATTGTTACACTTACAACAACTACAAGTCCATAGAATGAAGGAAAAAAATGTGAAATCATGATAATACTGAACAGTGGTGGAAGCACCACCATCCCCTTGGTAGGAATATAGAATATATAAAATTATAAATGAAGATCTGAGTGAATTCTGGGGACCCCACACCTTAGAAGAACCTAGTACTGAACATCATAATCTCCGCAAAGCTCTGGTTCGTAGTAGGGAATCTTCTGTATGTTATGAGAAACACGGTGCACTTTAGTATATTGCAAGCATTTCTCAGTCGTGCCAAAAAGTTTAGCATTTTTATGGATAAGCAGTATGGACTAACACCAGAACTCCATAACAAAGTGGCTTGTTTTGGTTGACCTTGTATGCAGCGCTTAGACAGTAGCAGTATGAGCTCACGTGGGCTCAAAGGCGTTGTATATAACAAGCTGCAAGGTAACATGCGCAAAAATAAAAGACACAAAGGTAAAATGGTTGCATGGGTGTGGCTAACTAATCAAAGACTGAAATGACCCTAGAGACCATATAACTACTAGTGTCTACTCTACTACTACCTGATGTGTACTAGTGATGTATTTTGTATATGTATGTATGACTATTAACTCATTTTTCAATCTTGCTAGTGAAAAATAGGGGGAGGTGTATATGACACGTAAAAAATGTGTAATGTTTTTTCTAGGTGCACTACCGACCACCAGTGCCAGGGCCAGCGGCAAAGGCGACGCGGCTGGTGAGGGAGGAGAGAATGCGGCAGTTTCAGGAGTAGCTGCAGGAGGTGAGCCAGCAGCAGTGGCGGGCGGTGGTAAGTTAGATACCTAAACCTTACTTATTGACACTCACTGCAAGGGTGTGCTGTATACTGTACTGTTGAGACTTACTAAGAAAGAAGTTGTTATGAATGGTTGAAGACACCCTATACTTAGCATTAGTTAAAGCATTAGCTTCGCATTGTACAACCGTGCCATTGGGTGGTTGTGTTGGTACTGCCCCTCCAACCTAAGCATGCTCTCAATGGTAGGTTGGATTATTTTCCTTTGAGGTGCTCTTGTTTTCTTTAACCCAATTTGGCTCACCGACGCACTTTGTTTCATTGCAGTTCTCTGTCGCCTTGGTGTCTCAGCCTGACTCTGAGTATGGCTCTTACTGCGGTGCCACTGAGATGTTGCTGAGGATGTGGGCAGTACCACTACACTACTCTCTGTCGCGGTGGAGATTGACGTGTTCACAACCTCACGCTCTCGCTTGCATTGGAGAATGACATGTTCGCGATCTCAGACTCGGTGTCTAATGGCAAGTCGAATGACGTGATAATGAACTCTCGTGAGATAGCGCGACCGGCTACCAACATCTCGTGGAGCATGCAAACAGATCAGAAAACTCGTCGGCGAACACGGGGATCCCGATAAGGCAATTACGCGTGTGAGAACGCATTTTCAAAGCGCGAGCGTGAACAAAATCTCCACTACGCTGCAAATTGTGTAAATTTTGGCATTTTCACCCTCTTCGCAGAACGCCAAAATGTCAAAATATCAGAGTTTCCGCCAGCGGAACGGAATTTGACGCGCACCCATATAATACATCTCTTGGTGGGAGGAAAGCTACCCGAGAACAAGTTTTGAATCACCACAGAATAGGTGACTACTCATCAGCCTGGCTATACCTCTGGGTGGGCAAACTGGGTATGCATAATGGGAGAAGTGTTTCCCTATTTTGGTTTGAAGAGTAGGGGCACTGTGGGGTTATTTACAGAAGATCAAACAGAAAGCACTGAAAAAGTCGGTAAGGTTTTCCGTGGAAAATGTAACTCCTTGGTTAAGGAGTGCCCAGAATTCTCCCCACTTTCTACATAGTGACAAGCAATGAATGTGACATCCCAGGCACCTGTTCAGACCACTTTCTAGACCTTTGGAAGATCAGAATTTGACTCTGCTCTCTGTGATATGAAAGGAGCCCTGAAGGTCTGGACCTGCTCCCTCGTGCGCCTAAGACAAAGAAGTAGAGTCAAAGGATCCGTTAACTGACTTCCTATAGGGCTACAGTGACACAAGAAGCTGCAAGATACCTTTTTCCTGAAGTGCCCCTTTGACTCTGTTGTTATAGTTAGGATTCCCAGGTATAGGAATTCGGCTTATTTTTGCTCGCTAATAACTTTGCCTGTGTTTGAAAAATATCCTTTAAACTTTCCACACCAATAGCTTTCTCTAAATTGGCGGAGGATGGACATTTTTGGGGCGAGTGGTCAAGGGGATGCAAAGATAAAAGGGGGTCCCAAAACACATATTTCCACAAATGCATTTTCCATTGACTTTTGCATCGGACATAGCGCAAACAACGGATTTCCATAAAACAGGTAACTAGGGTTAGTAGTTTTTTTAAGATATAAGGCAGTTTAACATAATGATATCTGCGAACATTGTTACCATTGAAATATTGGAGGACATTTTGGCACTTTCACCCTCTCCGCGGAACGCTAAAATGTCAAATAACACAATTTCCAGGAGCGGAACGGAATTTGACACCCACCCATATAATACATCTCTTGGTGGGACAGAAGCTACCCCAGAATCAGTTTTGAATCACCACAGAATAGGTGACTACTCATCAGCCTGGCTACCCCTCAGTGTGGGCAAACTGGCTCTGCAGAATGGGAGAAGTGTTTCCCTATTTTGGTTTGAAGAGTAGGGGCACTGTGGGGTTATTTACAGAAGATCAAACAGAAAGCACTGAAAAAGTCGGTAAGGTTTTCCGTGGAAAATGTAACCCCTTGGTTAAGGAGTGCCCAGAATTCTCCCCACTTTCTACATAGTGACAAGCAATGAATGTGACATCCCAGGCACCTGTTCAGACCACTTTCTAGACCTTTGGAAGATCAGAATTTGACTCTGCTCTCTGTGATATGAAAGGAGCCCTGAAGGTCTGGACCTGCTCCCTCGTGCGCCTAAGACAAAGAAGTAGAGTCAAAGGATCCGTTAACTGACTTCCTATAGGGCTACAGTGACACAAGAAGCTGCAAGATACCTTTTTCCTGAAGTGCCCCTTTGACTCTGTTGTTATAGTTAGGATTCCCAGGTATAGGAATTCGGCTTATTTTTGCTCGCTAATAACTTTGCCTGTGTTTGAAAAATATCCTTTAAACTTTCCACACCAATAGCTTTCTCTAAATTGGCGGAGGATGGACATTTTTGGGGCGAGTGGTCAAGGGGATGCAAAGATAAAAGGGGGTCCCAAAACACATATTTCCACAAATGCATTTTCCATTGACTTTTGCATCGGACATAGCGCAAACAACGGATTTCCATAAAACAGGTAACTAGGGTTAGTAGTTTTTTTAAGATATAAGGCAGTTTAACATAATGATATCTGCGAACATTGTTACCATTGAAATATTGGAGGACATTTTGGCACTTTCACCCTCTCCGCGGAACGCTAAAATGTCAAATAACACAATTTCCAGGAGCGGAACGGAATTTGACACCCACCCATATAATACATCTCTTGGTGGGACAGAAGCTACCCCAGAATCAGTTTTGAATCACCACAGAATAGGTGACTACTCATCAGCCTGGCTACCCCTCAGTGTGGGCAAACTGGCTCTGCAGAATGGGAGAAGTGTTTCCCTATTTTGGTTTGAAGAGTAGGGGCACTGTGGGGTTGTTTACAGTAGATCAAACAGAAAGCACTGAAAAAGTGGGTAATGTTTTCCCTGGTAAATGTAACCCCTTGGTTGAGGAGTGCCCAGAATTCTCCCCACTTTCTACATAGTGATAGGCAATGAATGTGGCATCCCAGGCACCTGCTCAGAACACTTTCTAGACCTGTGGAAGATCAGAATTGGACTCTGCTCTCTGTGATATGAAAGGAGCGTTGAAGGGCTGGACCAGCTACCTCGTGCGCCTAAGACAAAGAAGTAGAGTCAAAGGATCTGTTAACTGACTTCCTATAGGGCTACAGTGACACAACAAGCTGCAAGATATCTTTTTCCTGAAGTGCCCCTTTGACTCTGTTGTTATAGTTAGGATTCCCAGGTATGGGAATTCTTCTTTTTTTTGCGTGCTAATAACTTTGCCTGTGTTTGACAAATTTCCATTAAACGTTCCACACCAATAGCTTTCTCTACATTGGCAGAGGATTGACATTTTTGGGGCGAGTAGTCAAGGGGATGGAAAGATAAAAGGGGATCCCAAAACTCATTTTTCCACAAATGCATTTTCCATTGACTTTTGCATCGGACATAGCTCAAACAACGGATTTCCATAAAACAGGTAACTAGGGTTAGTAGTTTTTTAAGATATAAGGCAGTTTAACATAATGATATCTGCGAACATTGTTACCATTTAAATATTGGAGGACAACTTTAATCAGGGGCATAATAACTGTGCAAAGAAAAAGTCACTTTGCAAAGTACATTTATTGAATTAGTAAACAAGAGAAGAGATGCAACAACAATTCAAACATAAAGAAAACTCTGAGAAACGTGAAAGAGGCATGCTTTTTATTTTCTCACAAAGCATGCAAACAGGTAGAACAGGTACAGCAGAGAATAAAATGAGGCCCACAATGCACAGCATTTCCCACAAAACATTGTGTGTATGCAGCAGTGAGAATGGATAGATGCACAGAATGACAGAATGCCAATGGGCAGATTAGCAAAAGAAAGAAGGATGGGATATTCATCTAGTATGGATGAACATGCATACATCTATTTTAATGACACCCATCCTGAGTTGTAAGGTGTCAAGTAACATTTCTTTTCCATAATCAATTTCCGTAATGTAGTCACTGTCACTGATGCCACAGGTGACCTACTCTGCTCATCTCTAAACATCCAGCTCATCTAGAGGGACAGATCGATTCCCCACTCTTTAAATATACAAAGTGTGTGATGCTAACACAGCACCACAAACATATTTGCACAGCACTTTGGAAACCTGCATGACTCATTTGTGTTCAATCATAATGATATACACAGCTTTCTACGAGGAATAAAATAAAATATGCTCTTTGGAAAGCCACTTTTACTACTATAAAGACAGAACTCATTTTTAAAAAGCACACAACATTCTATTGGAATATACACAAATGATAGTGCATTAGGGGACATACCTAACGCCGTGAGGTGAACGGCTAGCGATATTTGGGCACACCAGAACGCCCCACCATCCACAGCATTGCCAGAACGCCGTGAGGGAAACGGCCAACACCGCCACACCGAGCACGCCGCGAGGGCTGGGACTCCATATCCCAGGTGCCCCGGCGGAAGCAGGCGCGGGAGTGACGGAACTGGAGCGCCCGGAGGCGCAATAAAGAACGGAGCGCCCTGAGATCCCTGGGGACATACCTAACGCCGTGAGGTGAACGGCTAGCGATATTTGGGCACACCAGAACGCCCCACCATCCACAGCATTGCCAGAACGCCGTGAGGGAAACGGCCAACACCGCCACACCGAGCACGCCGCGAGGGCTGGGACTCCATATCCCAGGTGCCCCGGCGGAAGCAGGCGCGGGAGTGACGGAACTGGAGCGCCCGGAGGCGCAAGAAAGAACGGAACGCCCCTCGCACACGCGAGTCGAGCGCGCGGGAGAAGCCCGGGACAAGGGCGGGGCCGTCTGCGGCCGTCCGAGGCCGGAGGAGGCCGGGCTGGGCCCGAAATTCTGGCCTATTCGCTGGCCCCTATGTGGATTTCGGATTGGTAGGCACCTTCTATTCTTCCACTAACTTACTTTGATTGCTATTTAAGTACCTGAACATTGGATTATTGTTTCTGATCGGTCACAATCATGCCTAGTGAAACTAGAAGTAAGGCTGCTGCGGGTGGGGCCAAGTTGATTGGGACCCTTGATGATTTTATTGTCCGCACAAACACACTGATAGATCAGGGAATAGTCCTAATGGAGAGGAGGGTGTCCCAGGATCTAGCGTTCGCGAAGAGGTCCTCTATGGGCCACATCGCGCAGGCACGTAGCCCAGGAAGTGCCGCGGCCCAGACTACTTCTGAGCTGACTCTTGTTGAGGTACACAATAATATGATTACTCAACCAGAGCTCCGGGACTCTTTTCCAACAGACTCTCAGCAACTGGCACCTTCTGGAAATATCTTGATTTCCCCACAAATAGATACCCAGGCAGAAAAGTCGATTATTGATTTACAAGGGATAAGGGAGGGAGCAATCCCAAAAAAAAGGCATACTAAACAAATTCCCAATCATAAAATGACAACTGTGACACCTGTACATAGAACAGGACCTGTACAAAGTACAGAGCAATTAAGTGGAATTTCTGGAGAGGTCCCTAGGGAAGGAGTAGTTGGTCCACTAATTATGCCTATGACCATCATGGACTCTACCCTAGATGACACCCTGGCGGATATATTCAACAACAGTTCCTCATCTAACGGTACTGTTGCTAATTTAGACAGGGAAGATCTTAATATAGAGAGGGAAGACCCCTTTATAATAACACTAAAAAACCTTATTAAAGCTCTGCTGTGCCCTTTGGAAAATAAGCTCCAGGCTATGGAATCACAACTAAAAGCCATGCACACGGATATAATAGCCCTCCGCTCGACCACAACTAAAAATCCCATACAGCCAACCCTTCCTCTAAAGAATTTACCAATAACAAAAACAACTATAGCAGAAGCTACTAATCCCGCTTCAAAAGCACCTGCGCTAAGACCGTGTACTCCAGTGATTAGTAAAAATTTAATTAAACCTACTCCAGCTGTAGAGGTAAATAAAAATAAATCAGTTATTCCAACTAATATTGTCGAAAAACCCGTCCAAGATAAACCTGAGAGACGTAGAGTGATTAATCTACCACCAGATGCCTGCCCATACGTAGTCATTCTAACGGGAGTCCCAGAATTAGCTGCCCAAGTAAAAGAATCATTTTGGGCACTCAAAAATAAAGTGTTTCACTGGTTGAACTCCAATCATCCCCTCCCACCTAACGTGACGAGTAATTTAAAAATGGTGGAACGCGCTCCCTGGGTGGGGAAAAGTACAAAAAGACTACAAGGAGACTGTGTGGTGATAACCTTCGACAACCCGAGATCAGTGGAATATATTTGTGAAAGGTCTAAGAGTCATAATGGGGCAACAATTGTGGCAAGGCCGCTCTCTTTCTTTTACACGCCTGTGCAGCATATGGATAATAGATGGAGCTGGATGAGGGGCTCTAACTTTCCACAGGGAGGATGGGGCAACAAAACACGACATGACTCGGTTCATAATGCTTGGGGGGAAGAGGTAAATGACGGCTGGTCTATAATCAAACGAAGGAGAGGGGGAATAAACTATCCAGACCAATATCGACATAATGAATGGAGGGACTTGCAACAAGCTCCGTTCTCTATCCCCTGTTTCAATCGATTTAGCAACTTGGAGGCTGTAGATTGACAGTCAGATATCCAGGCAGTAGAATCCTCCATGTTTTTACCCACCCTAAGTAACTCATTGGATAGCCCCGGGTTGATTCTTCCACTTGCTGCGAGCCCAAGGCAGGAAACTGGAAAGAACTTAATACCTGCAAATGATGTATTAAATGTGGCCAATATCTTGGTAAATGAGGTTGAAAAATCCAAGGAAATGGACATCAGAAGTGTTGAAAGTACGCACCGGAAAAAAGATATATGTTCCTTAATGTTCTGGAATGTGGCAGGACTTAAAACAAAAATTACCAATCCGGACTGGGAGGGTGTGATAAAAGACATGGAAATTATGGCTCTCCAGGAAACATGGGCCACTGACCAGATACATTTGAATGGTTATAAAACGTTTTGTACGCCAGCAATTGGGGCCAGACACGGGAGACCAAAGGGTGGTTTGATAACGTACCTTTCGAATCGCTTAGTATATGAGAGGGTACGCTTTTATTCTAAGTGTGAGTTCTACCATAAATTAGCAATAGACACTAAAACTGGATTGCGTTTTGTAATTATAAATTTTTATAATAATATTCCAGTTAATATCTCACGTGACATCTTGAAAATGTTAGCGATTGATTTGCAGTGTGAGTCTGACAGCAATGGAAAGGAGGTAATGATTTTGTGGGGGGGTGATTTTAACTGTCCATTATGCACAAAAGGTTCTAAAGGAATTTGTGGTATAATGTTGGAGCAGGATGTTAATTTACCACATTTTAAGCACACAGAGACCGGGGATCTACTGAATGAATTATTATTTGATCATGATCTGGGATTTGCTAATGAATTAACTGAGCAGTCAATACCCTTTCAAGCAACTTTTATTGGGAGGGGAGCATTCACCACGATAGACTTTAGCCTTTGTTCCAATGGTTATGGTCATAAACTAGCTAGTTATAAAATAATGGATGCACCACTCAGTGACCACCTACCGCAAAAAATTGAGATTGAGAACCTTTTCTTGGCCTCCTATAATGAGCAAGTACAGGTTGCCCCAGATATTATATTAGGTAGACAGAATGGGTATACCCTCAAGTGGAGCAAGGTGGTACCTGAAGACTTTCTTAAAAAATTGCTAATTAGCTGCCCTGAAAATTTTAAGATCTGCTTAGATGAGGAAACAAGGGATGCATCCGCCTTTTGGAGGGTGGTAAACGCCCCCCTACCATACGAAAATACCAAAGCTCGGTTGGAAATTGCGATTAATGAGGATGATTGGGTCACGCATTTTTCCACCTTGTATATGTCAGTAGATGAGGTAGGAAATACTGAGGTAAACATAGAAGGCGAACCAGTTGAGGAGGAAAGTGAACTCAAGGTAACATTACCAGAGATTTTTGAAAGCCTGGGAGCCACCAAGGGCGGAAAAGCGGCGGGCCCAGATGGTATCCCGGCAGATTTGTACAAGTCAAATATCGAATTATGGGGCCCGATACTTGTACAACTTTTTAATGCAGCTCTTGTAAGGGGACTGAACCCTTCCTGGTTCACATCAATTATTGTACCCATCTACAAGAAGGGAAATAGACAAGACTGTGCCTGTTATAGGCCAATTTCCCTGCTGGATTCGTCAATAAAGATCCTTGGCAGAGTGATTTTAGTTAAACTGCAAAACTGGGCGGAGGAGGCGGGGGTAATTAGTGATTTACAATTTGGATTTCAAAAGGGCATAGGAACAATAGAGCAAGGACTAAATTTGTTTCTGATTCAGCAGAAACATATTGTGATAAAAAGGGAGCGCCTATATTGTACATTTGTTGATCTCACATCAGCTTTCGATTGTGTGTCCCATAGTAAATTATGGGACGTGATGTCACAATTGGGCGTGGAAAAGCCGATAATCCAATTCTTAAGGGACCTATATTCAGGAGCATCAGCTGTTGTACGTTTTGGCAAGAGGGGGGAATGCAGCAGATCTTTTGGAATAGGGCGCGGAGTGCGCCAGGGGTGTGTCCTGGCGCCCTTCCTATTCCTTATCTATATAAATGGTCTGGAAAAGTGCCTGCTGCAAGAGTGTGGGGATATGCCTAAGATCGGAAAGAGATTCATCCCCACACTCTTGTATGCGGATGATGCTGTTTTGATGGCACGTACCCCCATGGCCCTACAAAAAATGTTAACATCTTTTAATCAGTTTATGCTTAACCTTAATCTAAAAATAAACTGCAGTAAGACTTTTTCAATGAACTGTGGCACGCGCACTAAAAAACAAATGAAAACAATGTACATAAATAATGCCCCCTTAGAAAGAACATCTACCTTTCCATATCTTGGAATTTTGTTCCACGAAACTGGTACTTGGTCAAGTGCGGTGAAGGTACGAACGCTCCTGTTCTCTAAGACAATCATGGCATTAAAAAGTTTTACACATAAATTGGGAATGAAACCAATCAGGGAAATTTTAACTGTGTACAATGCAACGTGTGTATCTGTGGCACTGTATGGAGCTGGCCTCTGGGGTTATACTAATATAAAGACACTTCAGATAGTTGAAAATAAATTTTTAAGGAACATTCTATCACTTCCAGAGAGTACAGTGAATTCTATATGTCATGACGAGTTGGGGTTGCCCTATATTACGGACACAATTAGAGTACAACCCATCTTATTATGGCACAGAGTATGGACAGTGAATGAATGTGTATTAAACCGTGCCATAATACAGGACGTCCTAAAAATGGGGAGAGCAAACGTTGTTGAATGGCTAAATTACATTAAAACGTTTCTTAATGAAATAGACCGTTCACATTATTACAATGATCCGCCTTCTATGGCACACATCTCCAGAAAAGAACTGAAGACACTATGTATGGAATTCCTCAGAAATAAAAGACAGCTTGAAGAATTGAATAAAAATACTGTCACTTCTCATCAACTAATTTTAACAAGTGACAGATTACAGCCATACTTAAGTTTATATATGTGTAATTTTGACAGATTACTTCTGACACGTTTTAGAGTTAACATTGTTTTTAGACTATTTACTTTCCCTGTAATGAACTCATGGTCCAAAGAACTTCCTCTATGCCCCTGTGATGAAATATCTATGCAATCCAATATACATGTTCTATTTTTTTGTAAATTCTATACACTGCCTCGTAGAAAATTGATTGTTCCCATTTTAAAGGAAATGAATGTGAACAGGTGTCGTCTAGCGTATTTAGAACTGCAAAAAATGGACAATGTTTTTACTGTGGCTTCGTTAATTGAGTATTTTAAACAGGTTTTTAAATTTAGGAAGTCGCTTCGTCTGAACGAAATGTAATAGTGTAAATACTATGTATTGTTTTAATATCCTCCTTCATTGATGTAATACTGAGAACTGTAAATGAAATGTGATTGCCTGTTGCTTTTATGGTTACATCTTTTTTAGCCGAATAAAGTACTTTTTGACTTTGACTTAGTGCATTAGCACCTAGGCCTTGATATTCACAACCTTCCTTTATCAAATTATAATTGTTTTCATAAATTTCAGACAAATGTCCTACAAAAAATGTCACCTCGCACAATGTTTTTTTGACTTGAGAATCATGCACAACCATGATTCAGATGCTTTAATAAATCTAAGGATGCTCTACAGTATGACTGTTAAACTTGCTGAACAACTGTTGCCACATATGCCCTGTTATATAGTTTTGGCTCCAAAAGACAAATGCATGTTCAGGTGGAAGATATAGATGAGGAAAAGGATGGCAACCTTCCTACAGCACCTGTCCATGAGAGCACAAAGAGTAACAGCAGTGCCTGAAGGAATTAATTGGTTTAAAATTATTTGGAGGTGAGTAGCCTACCAATGTCTAGAATGTCCCAGAAAAGTAATTATTTGACTTTAACTTCTGTTTTGCTGTCTCTCCACAGGTTGTATGAATCCAGAGAGATACATAACTGTGACAAGAAGTCTATGATAATATCTTTAAAAAAGCAATGGACTTGTACTGTTTTTACATTTTCCAGGAGGCATGCACTGGAACACCTAAGAAATTACTGATATAAGGGGTTATTTGGAGTATGTTGGGCAAACCACTAGCCTGCCAGGATGGACCCGAGGAAACACTTGCCCTCCTGCCAGAAGATCTCTCATTATACTAAGAAATGCCAACTTTATCAGTGGGTCACCTCTGACCCACACTGCTAGTGGTTCCGAGGCTAACGCAAATAGCATAGCGGAAAGTGGGCAACCCTGTTGTGTACCTTTATGTATGGTTATTAGCCGCAATGTTGCCCCATTCACTCTCACCCTGGCTAGTGGGTTTGTGTATGGGAGGCAGACCCAGGTGCAGGATTTTGGGCTCAATCCTAGTCATTCTAGCACCGCAAACAAGTACGGCCATTCAATGCTATCAAATGACATATGGGCATCCTGTGATAAGAGTGCTGCATCCTCTTCCTGCTTTTGCTTTGTAAGATGCAGTACTCCATATAGCAGTCATAAATTAAGACTAGTGCTTCTGTGCCGCATAAAATCTGTTTGGTCGGGGCGTATGTTAGATGTTATTACCGTGCTCAATCTTGTCGCCAGCACTTTTCCCAGTATTTTAGCTTCTATATTGAGCTGTGAAATTGGGAGCTAAGAATTACAATCTGTCAGTGGTTTACCCTTTTTCCGAATAACCACAATGGTGGCCATCCGTTGGTCCTCTGGAAGCATACCACGCTCCAATGCTACTTGATACATATTTAGCATGTGCGGTGCCACTACAGTTGCTACTTCTGTTTATAATTCTGCTGCTATGCCATTTGGTCTAGCCACCTTCCTTGTTTACAAAGCTCTATTTGCACTCCCTATTTCTTCCACTGTTAAGTCTTTGTCTAGTTCTGCCTGTTTTTCTGAGGACAGTGTCAACACAGTCTGGTCCTGTTCAGTTTGTGGTAATTTGAAACATGGCCTCGTATTGCATTACAAATGTTGAGGCTATTTCTTCTGCTGTCTTGCTTATTTCTCCTCCTGGGGTGCAGACCTCCAACACGCGGTTTCTTTCTTTGTCCCATTTCTCTAGCAAAGCCTTCAGCTTATTAGCTTTTGCTTTGAATTATTTTTTAACCATTGGCTTGACTTTAATGCTGAAGCTTTATGCTTTTCTCTCACTCTCTTGAACTCTTTATGGCTTCAGACTGACACATATTTCCCGATTCATAGAATAGGGATTCTTTCTTTTATGGAACGTTCTTAATGCATTTTATGATGCTCTATTGACTAGTATTGGGATGCAATGAGTCTAGAGAATTGGGGCAAAGTGAAGGGGTTAAGTTATGTAATTTCCTTTATGGTAAACATAGGTCACCTGGAATATTATGAGGACCCCTCATCCATTAATCTTGTCCCTAGGAAAACTCTAAAGGATACCTGCATGAAGTTTTTGGGCAAACAAAGAACTAGTGCAGAAATGTTGAAGAAAACTGTGGCCGCCCACCAATTTATAATGATCTCAGAACAAATGCAAACCTACATTGGACTATCTATGAGCAACTTTGAAAGATTTTTACTTACGCGCTTTAGATTTAACATGCTTTTTAGGCTTCTTAGTTTCCCTGTCATGAATTTATGGGGAAAACAAGTTATTAAGTGCCCCTGTGATGATCTATCTGAACAGTCAGATATCCACATTCTTTTCTTTTGCAGGTTTTATACCAATCCCAGAAAAAGGTGGATTGTCCCCTTACTAAAGATCATGGATTTTAATCAGTGTCGTCCTGCTTTTTAGTATTGCAACGGCTTGATAATATTTTTTCCAGTAGCATCCCTCTCCGTATATTTGAAAACTGTTTTTAAATTTCGGAAATCTATCATTTGAATGTACTCTATTTAGGTTAAGCAAATTATTTAACCTGGATTGCATAATTACTGTGTTTTTCTTTGTACTTTTATGGTTGTTTTCTGTTTTAAATAACCCAATAAAGTTTAAATGAATGAATGAATGACTAGTATTGAGTATTGATTTCTGTTCATTTACATTAATACAAATTAACTTGTGATCTTAATAATTATGATTTACTAATCAATCTATTTAATAAAACCCTCCTTATTGACCAAAAATAGATCAGTGATTGGGAATATAATATATGTGATGCGTGGCTCCTGATCTCTAAAACAACGGCAAAGATCCATATGATCCCAGAAAGGTAATAGCAGCGGGAATTAGCCCAGATGATGGTAAACCGGAAACTCTTAAATGAGAAACTGATTCCCACTGCAGCAAATTTGGTAGCAGAGGGACTGTTTACTGAGATATGAATAATTCCACTGAGTTAGAGAAATAGCTGTGTTTCATTGCAAAAAATCCAGAATCTGAAGCCTGACAAGGTGTGGTTTCAAAAGCACTTGCAGTGTTGGTGGTGTGAGTATCAATAGGGTTATGTGTCACTGTTGTTGTTGATGTTGACTTATGTTTGCGCATTGAAGAGGTGTGTTGAATGAATTGGTGATGTTTATGTGCTTATTGTAAAGTTGAAGTCGAAAAGGTTATCAGATCCGACATAGCCTAAGATCCTAGGATATTAAGATAAGTGTAGAATACACTATATAGTTTTCTTTTCCGCTAAAGATTTGTGGTGCAGGTCATGAGGTACCTTCAACTGCAGTTGAGATAGGAACTGTAAAGATTGCTCTGACTGTACTAATATTAATTGATGTCAGTGAAACCTATTTGCACAAAAGTGAAGCTGCTTGATTAGGGTGATTTCCCACTAGTAGAGATTTCATTCACATGTGTAAAAAATCTTTCTGAGTGAAAAAGTCAGAAGGTGTTAAAACCTCAATATTCCAATTGTTGAATCGACTTGGTTTTCTTTAGAGGAGCAGACAAAGATTGTTGTTTGCATTCCCTTAGAGTTGTAAAAATTGTGTGTATGAGAAAATTACAAGGGAGAGGGATCCTCAGCAGGGAGTGAGATTTTACGTCATAGTGGGACGTACTGCGATTGGTTGATTAGTGTACTGTTGTGCTGCCATTGGTTGCTGATGCAGAGTGCAGTGCTATAATAAGACAATTGTTGTGTAAGTGCTGCATTGAGATTGGCTAATTAGACTTTAAGGATTGAGAGTTTTAGCAGGATTGGAGAAAATAAATCTGATGTTTATGGAATAGAATCAAAGCATTTCAAATCTGAATAACATTGTTTGCTATTTGTTGAATAAACTGAAATCACAAAATGTTTTAAAAGTTAAAAACACTTATGAGAGGTGATGTACCCATTCCAGCTCTGAGTACAAGGAGTTAATTAAAGCTGCAAAGACTAGATATTTCTCTGGTAAAATTTGATTGGTGACAAACTCTACCAGGGAACTTTTTAAAACAGTCAAATCCCTGACCAAATGGAATAGTAGTAACATCTTTGTCCTGAATGTATCCTTTTGTAACCAGCTGCCCTATTTATTTCAGCTTAAAGTTAATTCTATATTTCAGGTTTTTTCTTCTGCCTTGAAAATACCAAATACTAGCCCTTGGTCCTTTGGACGCACCCAGATTTGAAAGTTTTTCACCCAGTACCTTTGAAAAAACGATTAATATTATAGGCTCAATGAAATCCCGGGCCCCTTTGGACCCTTGTCCTCCTATGGTCACTAATCTGGTGGCCAGTACAGTGGCAGGACCTCTTATGGATCTATTAAATGTGATTCATAGTTTCGGACAATACCCAATCATTTGGAAGAGAGCTTCCATACTTCATCTAGTGAAAAAACCGTAGGTAGGTGGAAAGCTATAGATCCATTTTATGTCTTTAGTTTCTGGCCAAGATTTTGGAAAAGGTAATGAACAAGGAGATACTTTCCTTTTTGGACACCAACCAGTAGATGGTGCTCTTATGTTTTACGTCATAGAGATAGAAGACGTCTAAATGTGTAAATCGTACTTATACCGAAGGTAGATGGTGCCCGTGGTGCACGCTACCGGGGACTCCGATGTAGCAGACCGCGGTACTCCGTGCAGTTAAGAAGGATAGACTACTTATCCGTCATACAGTATGCGCATACAAGACTGTGTATTTAGGCTGTCTAGAATGGTATCTTATAATTATCATGGTATCAGGTAGCACACTATGTTAGTGCTATATCGCGGCATATGTTTTTCAGCAAATTGTGCTGCATGAGACCAACCTACATACGCAGGCTGTCTAGAATGATATCTTTAAATTATCATGGTACCAGGTAGCATACTTTTTTAGGCTATATCGCGGCAAATGTTTTTCAGCAAATTGTGCTGCTCTGTAATTTTTGGGAGTAGTAGTTTACCGACTTCATAAACTTTGAGATTTATGTACTTTTGCCATATAATTATATGACGTTTGAGGAAATAAAGTGGTTAGTTCATAGCAATTTTTTGTTCCAGTACTGTGGGACCTAAACTTTGACATTGTTGTACATTTTGGGGTTAGATGAAAATTATTGATGTTACTCTTCTTTTTCTTATACTAGATCATGTACTCCTGATTACTATTAGTTCATTAAGCGCCTCACTAGGAACTACTTAGAGATCTACTTTATTATGCATGGAATGTGTTCATTTGCACCTGATTAATTTTGGTAAGATTTAAATTTAAATATTAAGTTTAGAATATAGCTTATAACATTAGATCTCTTTTTTGACTTTTTGATCTAATTTAAATGTCCTATCCTATTCTTTTTCTTAGACAACCTTATTTAATACTATTTCCTGGGGATATTTCTCCTTTGATGTCTACTGAATTTTCAAGAAAAGGCAATTTGTTGACTTATGTTGTGATAATCATTGAATCATAGTTAGTAAGAATCTCTGACTTAGCATGTGAACATTAACCCCTCCCATGCTCATGACGAGCTCAGCTCATCATGAGTGACAGTGGAGCTGTGCTCATGACG
Organism: Lissotriton helveticus; assembly: GCF_964261635.1. Lineage (NCBI taxonomy): Eukaryota > Metazoa > Chordata > Amphibia > Caudata > Salamandridae > Lissotriton > Lissotriton helveticus. Next base: position 916,727,130 of record NC_136059.1, on the reverse strand, counting down.
AGCTGAGCTTGTCATAACGGCCGGGGCCCGCCCACGCGCGGCTAATTCCCCTCCTGTGTGGGAGAACAAATGAGTGGGCGGGTCTGTGATGAGCTCAGCTCGTCATGAGCACAGGTTAACTGTGAGTCATGACGAGCTGAGCTCGTCATGAGCACAGCTGGGCCATAGACCCCCCTGCCCCCCGCACCGTGGGGGAATTACCCCAGCTGCCAAGGGCTTATTTTAATTTGGTTGTTTATTTATACAGGTTTTTGAAGTATCTTACATATTATGCTTTGGAGTGTCTACCTTTAGAATGCTATAGAATGCGACAAACAGATAGACTTTGGATTTTAGGGTGAATATATTTAACTTAGACATGGGTCTTCTTGTTTGGGGTATGTTTTTCTGTTTCTGCTCTCCTATAGACACTACTAGGTGATTTATTACTGAATAGAGGTGTTGGCTTTTATTTTACATGGGGAGAACTAACTGTTTTCCCTTTATACTCATAATTTTATTTTGACTATGCAAATTTATTGGTAACTTTGAATTTCTTGGGATTGCAGCCCTGAAGAAGTCTACTGTGCAGTATACTGCACGACAAAACACGTGTTGGCATTTTTTCTGCATTTTGAGAACATTAAGACCAACCTCTGTTTTGAGAAACAAACTACCTGGCTGCATTCTGATGTGAAGATTACAAATAAACTGAACTTGTACCTGGAGCAAGAGTTTTTTGTACACCTCAATTGAGGAGATCGCTCTAGTTGAACTGGCAACCAACCTTCTCTCCCTTAGAAGCCCCAGATATTTGGATATCTGCTGATACATCAAACCCTAAAATGTGTTGAGGGCCAGAGGATATATTTTCTGGGTACAAAATTCAGGGCTGGGCGTAGTTTGCGAAGTAGCGCCTTGCGAAGCTACGCGAAGTGCACTTCGCACTATGCGAGCTACGGGTAGCACTACGCGAACTGCGTAGTAGCATGTTCGCACTGTGCAAGATGCTGTTTTCAATGATTGCACATTGCGGACAAGCGTCGGGCACTGTGAAATCATTGAAAACGGCATCTTGCACAGTACGAGCTTTAGTTTTCTGCCGCTCGAGGAGATTTTTACTCGAGCGGCAGCTTTCTCAACGCGGACTGGTAGTTTCTCATCGCGATCGGTCGCGAGCATACGCGACCACTCGAAATGAGAAACCAGACCTCCCTGCGTTGAGAATCTCTCAGGGAGGTTTTTTTTCCACGCTCGCGATCAGCAAATTGATGTTGCTGATTGCGAACGAGGAAAAAGACTTGTCAGGATGTCATTTTGCTTGCTTACGGTCACCAACTTGACGTTGAGGACCGCGAGCAAGCAAAAAATGACCGCTGCACTATGCTACGCACTGTGCTACGTGCAGTTCTCGTAGTGCGAAGTTGCGCAAACTTTGCAAACTACGCGAGTGTAGCGCAGTGCTTTACCCAGGCCTAGTACAAATGCATTTGAGTAAAGATACTTTCTTTTTTGGACACCAACCAGCTGCTGGATTCTTCTCAATATTGTTTTAGAGCAAACCATTGTACTGAATCAGTGCTGGTGGCAGCATCTGAGGAACTAAAAGGAGTAGTCGACATAGACAGCAGAGAGGCATTCATTTTATTGGATCTCTCTGCTGCCTTTGACACGGTTCATCACACACTTCTCATTAAACGATTGCATACGCAAGGTTTTAGGAGCAATGCACTAGCACCATTGGTCTTCTTTCTTAGTGGTAGACAACAATGGGTAGAGATGGGAGACACAAGTTCCAGAGATTTGGCCTGGCCGTATTTTCTTACGTTGATGATACACAGATTGTGGTATCTATCTCATCAGAGGTGGAAAAGGATGCAAGTAACTTCTGAAAATGCATGGCCCAGGTTGCAGGCTGGATGCAGAGAAACTGTCTCCAGCTGAATTCGGATAAAATGAAGGTTCTGCTTTTTGGCAAGGAGACCTCCTTCTAGAATGTATTCTGGTAACCCTCGGAGTTAGGCACCTTACCAATGGCAGTGCAGATGGCAGGAAATCTGGGTGTCATTCTTCATACAAAACTATGTTTTTCAGAACAAATCAATGCTGTGACTTCAGCAGGCTGTTTTATGCTGAGGGTGCTTAAGAACATTATGTTGTTCATTCTATTTGATTCACTGAAGACGGTGATGATGGCACAACACTCATCTTCTCGAAGATAGACTAATGCAATGCCCTATATCTAGGGACCTCTACATATCTGATAAAAAAGCTCCAGTCTCTGCAAAATGCAGCAGCAAGAACATTATTGAAGGTCAAAAAACACGAGAGGTACTGAAAGTCTAGAAATGAGAAGTCTACTGGAACCTAATTGTGTCCCGTATTCATGTTCAGACCACACCGTTAATCTAAACAAATGACAGTGTCATGTCAGAGAAGTGAGACAGAGAAGATACAGAGTCTGAAAGACTAAAAAAAGTACCCATCAGCCCACTCAAAAGTGGAATCTCGTCATCTGGGTTGTTCAATGTTGGAAAAAGGTGTCCTGTAGGCTCCTCCTCAGGGAGAGTCTGAGGTTGCCTAATGATGGACCCTGGGATCAAGCATCCAACCAACAGATGACAGTATGTGAGCGGAAGGGGCGAAAGTTGCAGTGCTCAAAAGAAGAACAGAAAAGGAAAATAATCCTCGTGATTTAAAAATACCTACTTTGATGACATAAAAAAACTTTATTGGGTCTGACCATCAAAGTGGTATTATTAAAAGCAGTGCGCTGATAGCATGCAAGGAATTGCTATCTACCATGTGTGTTGATTGGTCGACATGTTTCAGCCTAGAGCGGCTTTCTTCAGGACCTATGATTTGCTACTGCAACACTTACTTATCGTGATATAAGACGTGATTTACAACCACTCTCCAATTGATTAAGAGGAACATGGTGTATCTTCTCCTGTGTGTACAAATGTGGGAGACAAAAGTAAAACAGTATTAGAAATATGCATATCTGTAGCATAAACCTCACAACTCTGTACAAGTGGAATACATGAAAAATGTAGTTCTTACTCACCCTGATTATAGGGAGAAAAAACCTCACCTCACCTGGCAACAGCTCAGGTTGGAAGGAGGCCACGCACTGTAAATAAGCGCATGGATCTGAAGTTAATTTCAGGGCAACTGTTATATTCACAAAAAACATTTCGTTAGCGATACTATTAGGCAAAAAGGCAAAACTAGATTAAGAAGGTAAACAGCTAAGGGGAGCGTCCAACTAAGAAAATCCATTAGGCCACCTCGCTAGCTGGTCAAAATAACCAAGTCATAACACAAGGGAACCAAGACGCTTTTCCATTAGTGCTTGGGTAAATAATTAGTACTCAATGAAAAGTACCACAACTCCAGTACTCTGTCAAAGTCAGAGAACCACCGCATAGTGAAGCGCCAAGACTCACCTCTCCGTCGTTGCCTCGGATTGAAAACTGAGCCGAGGGGGAGGTGAAATCCTGAGTTGTAAGCGGTGTTTTATCAGGAGGTAGCGGACCTTAGAGGGAACTCTCTATGTAAGCGTTCCTATTGGCTTACTATCTGCACATAACATGAGCCAATTGTGGCAGTCCAGGCCTCCGTGCTGAGCTATAGGAAGCGCTGAACTGTCGACCAATGGAGCGACATTACGACAAAATTAAGTCCGTTAAGGTGGCGGACCTTGTTGGAAGCTCATAAGCGGAGTATTCTCATAGGTTGGCTGTCCAGGCCAATAGCTGTTGACTGCATGGGAAGTGTCAGAGCAGAATGCAAATCAGATTACGTGATTGGTGTTTTATCAGTAGGTAGCGGACCTTAGAGGGAACTCTCTATGTAAGCGTTCCTATTGGCTTACTATCTGCACATAACATGAGCCAATGGTGGCAGTCCAGGCCTCCGTGCTGAGCTATAGGAAGCGCTGAACTGTCGACCAATGGAGGGACATTACGACAAAATTAAGTCCGTTAGGGTAGCGGACCTTGTTGGAAGCTCATAAGCGGAGTATTCTCATAGGTTGGCTGTCCAGGCCAATAGCTGTTGACTGCATGAGAAGTGTCAGAGCAGAATGCAAATCGGATTACGTGATTGGATAGATGTAAACCAATCACGAAAGAGCTCAACTCCCGTAGTTCTGTCCAAGGAGGTAGCAGACTATGTAAAAGACTGGTTTCAGGAGTGTTTATCATACGTTCGCTTATAGATGTGGGACAGTGGCCAGCGCACAGACCCAGAAATATGGTTAAAAATCGAAACCATGCGAACCAACGGTGACGTCTGCGGTATTACGCGGACCAATTGGGAAAATATATGGGAAAATAGTATGATGCCGCCTATTCATTCGTCAGAGAGCTACATTCCTGTGGTTATGTCCGAGGAGGTAGCGGACTGTATAGAAGACTAATGGCAGAAATGTAGTAAATCGTTCGCTTTTACTTGAGGGCTACAGGCTGGCGCACTGACACAAAACTATGATTAGAATTGAGCCAATGCGAAGTAACGATGACATCAGTGGTTTGACGCGGACCAATTCGGAAAATAGTTGGGAAAATAATTTAATACAGCCAAACCAGAGTTCATTTTGACAGAAGGCATATGCTGATCAGCTTATATGCTAATTAGCTGCCTTGAAATACAATATGTCAGTGCAAAGGGCAGTCGATCCTTCGTACAAAATCGATCTTGCCAACAAAGCAAGGCAGACTCAATGTATGCAGAAGAAACACTCAGGCAGAATCAAATATCCACACGGTCTAGTGAGACATGCATATGTTACAGTGTGGATTCGATGTATCAAAAAACCAGCGCGGCTAAAGTAGATAATGAGGCCAATATACATTAGAAGAATACATTAGAAAAATACGGCCCGCAGAGAGGCAGTACTTGGCGGTCAACATAGTATACCAAGCCAGGTGGTTTATCTAATGCATGGGCAAGTGTCCGCAGTGTGTGACATTATAGCCAAATAGTCAGGAGCATCAATAATTCTATGCCAGATATATGAATATCAATAATGTCATTTGATTGATACAGCGTATCAGCTAAGTAATACTGAGTTGAGGATCACAGCTGCATCCACGGGATGTCGTCGTTCAAACCTTCTGTGTCACTGCGTAATTTATAGACCCATCTTTGTTCTTTCCTGAGGAGAAACAGTGGAATGTCTGTGACGTGACTAGGTATATGCGGTTGCTCAAGGATTAACCACTTCAAATCATCAGGATTATGTTTTTTATCTAAAAAGTGCGAGGTGAGGCGGGTAGCCTGCTTATTGCGTCTAATTGTGCTCTTGTGCTCTTGTATGCGCAATTTGATTTTTCTCGTCGTCATCCCTATATACCTCAGACCACAAGGACAGGTGATTTGATAGATGACTTTGTCACTGTTGCAATTCGTGTGGTGTTTGAGTAGCCAAGGTCGAGTGGTGCCAATGTCGACTGCAAGGGTCTTGCTGGTTTGGGCACACACTGAGCAGTTACCGCAGGGATGATGTCCCTGCACTGGAGGAAGGTTCCACAAGTTGGAAGTGGATTCTGCAACTCCTTCTCGAGGTCTCGTGTGGACCAGTGCGTCTCTCAAATTAGTACCTCTCTTGAAAGAGAACAATGGCAAAGGAATATGTTCTCCAGAGCTATTCAGAATACGCCATTTCTGTCTAATGATTTTCTGAATTTTAGACGAAGAGGTGTTATATGTGGTTACACACACCATCCTACCAAGAGGTGGTTTCTCAACTGGAGGTTCTAGTAGGGCCTCTCGATGATTGTTCGCAGTGCGTTTTAAAGATTTGCGAACTAGAGTATGAGGGTAGCGCCGCATTCTCAACTTCATGGAGAGATCTTTGGCTTTAGAATGAAAATCTGTAGGGTTGGAACAGTTCCTCCGAACCCTCAGGAACTGCCCAAATGGGAGGTTCTCCCTGAGGGAACGGGGATGATGGCTATCAAATCTCAGCAATGAGTTGCGTGCCATTGGTTTTCGATATAAGGAACTGGCCAGATGTCCTTCTTGTGGGAAAATTACCAAGTCCATAAAAGGGGAGTTCAGTTCTACTGTACTCCAATGTGAACCTGAGATAAGGGTTCTGTCCGTTCAACCATTCTTGAAAAAGCAAGAGGGATTGTATGTCCCCTCGCCAAACAACTAGAATGTCGTCAATGTACCGCTTCCACATCATCAGTTGTTGATGATGTGGGTTGGTGTTATTGAGTACATGTTGAGTCTCAAAATGGTGGACATATAAATTCGCCAGGCTCGGTGCAAATTTGCTGCCCATTGATGTACCCGATATCTGTAAGTACAGAGATTCATCAAAGGCGAAAAAGTTCTCCGTCATGGCAATTCTTGCCAGTTCCATTATAAAATGGATGGGGGTCACAGTGTCAACAGAGAAGTCCTCTAGAAGTGTTTGTACCGTTTCTAGTGTCTCAATTTGAGGTATACAGGTATACAATGATTCGACATCAAAGCTAGCTAGTATGTCAGTGTTGATGTCGAAATGAACCTCAGGTAGTGTACGTAGGACATCCTTTGTATCCTGAAGATATGTTGGCATGGTTTTCACAATGGGACTGAGAAAGACATCAACAAAAGTTGATAGCGGTTCCAACAAAGATCCAATTCGTGAAATAATTGGACGGCCGGGCGGTGGTCTGGCCGGTTTATGAATCTTTGGAAGAGTGTAGAAATATGGAATGATAGGACATTTCGTAACCAAAAAGGTAGCCTCTTGTGGAGTGATCCATCCCTCAGCGCTTGCTTCTTCCACTAGATGTTTGATCTCGTTGGTGAGTCTAGCGGTGGGATTTTCAGCAAGGGGGGTGTAGAACTGAGTATTGCCTAGTTGTTTGAGACATTCAGTGCGGTATGCATTGGTGTCCTGAACGACAATAGCTCCCCCCTTGTCCGCCGGTTTGATCACTATTTCAGTGTCCTTGGAAAGGGTGTTAAGGGCGGCTCTGTCTTTCTTAGAAAGGTTCTGGTAGTTGCCTTCTTTAGAGAAATCGATAGATTTCAAATCTTGCAGTACTGCTGCCTCAAAAGTACCAACCTTGGATGGTACTTGTAGGAGTAGAGGCATGAAGGTGGATTTGAGTCTTAGCCCTGTACTGGTGTCTTCAATTGATGTGACTGGCTCTTTCTCCTTGAAAAAATAGTGTAGCCTGATTGTCCTGAAAAATCGTTCGATTTCTCCTCGTAACAGAAAAGGTTCTCCGCTGTTAGTAGGGACAAAACCGAGACCTCTATTGAGAACCTCCTGCTCACTGGGGGTAATGACCCGGCTGCTCAAGTTTACAACCAAATCTTCAGTGGGCTGGGGTCTAATGTCTATTGGCCTCGTTTGTTGTGGGTCATTGGGGGATCTTGATCGGCTGCCCATTGTACTTGGCCTTGACCCTGACCTCTCCGTCTGCCTCGGTTCCAACCACGGCCCTGTCCCAAAAAAACCTGGTTGTCAAAGTACTGAGGCTGCATAGGGTAATGAGACATGGGTGGGGGAAATTGCGGATAACCCCATGGGGCTGGTGGCCACCATGATCCTGTCTGGTACATGTTACCACGTCCATTGTATCTCCTGTTAGGTCGATTGTTCCGTCCTCTGCCCCTCGGTTGACTGGTGTCTCCGCTATCTGAGCCGGAGGAGTCGGTGTCTGAGGATGTGGCATAGGAGGAGCCTTGAGTGTTTTTCTGTTTATTAGAGTCAGTGGGAGTGTAATTGTCACTGGTGTAGGGGTACACTTTCTCATGTGAGAATTTAGCCAGGTCTTTTTTAAACTTCTCTATTTTGGCAAAGAAGATAGGTTCTTTATACTCCTTGTTGGCCTTATTAGAGTCCTCTTGCTGTTTCTCAAATCTTTTGGTTGTTAAGGTGGTTTTGATTTGTCCTTCAAGAACCTGTATTTCAACCAGACTGGCGTCTGCAATTCTTTTGGCTGTAGTGATAATTAAAATAAGCCAGTCTCTGGTGCAGCGCCAGGCTATCAGGGACCAGTCCTTGATGAAGGACTTGTCTGTGAGGAATAGCCTAGGCGCATTAGTCACTATGAGACCTGTAGGTGAACATTTTCCATGCAAATACTCCGCCATGATCTGTCCATGTATAATGGTGCGTGAATGGCTCTTTTTAAGATTGAGTACTGTCTCCCAATCCCCCACTATGGTTGGTGCCGGGGTTGGAATTTGGTCTAACATGCTCGGGTTTTCTGACAAAATAGATGAAAGGGTTTCATCGTCAAAACCTAGGCCGCCAAAGTCTGCCATAGTATCACTAAATGAAAATGTCAAAAAGCACTTACAATGTGGTGCATCGATTTAGTAAATAGGGACCCGCAGCCTCAGCTGCACAAGTTAACAAAAAGACAAACGGAGGAATTATTTCAGGAATTGGATCTTTGTTGGAACCGCTATCAACTTTTGTTGATGTCTTTCTCAGTCCCATTGTGAAAACCATGCCAACATATCTTCAGGATACAAAGGATGTCCTACGTACACTACCTGAGGTTCATTTCGACATCAACACTGACATACTAGCTAGCTTTGATGTCGAATCATTGTATACCTGTATACCTCAAATTGAGACACTAGAAACGGTACAAACACTTCTAGAGGACTTCTCTGTTGACACTGTGACCCCCATCCATTTTATAATGGAACTGGCAAGAATTGCCATGACGGAGAACTTTTTCGCCTTTGAGGAATCTCTGTACTTACAGATATCGGGTACATCAATGGGCAGCAAATTTGCACCGAGCCTGGCGAATTTATATGTCCACCATTTTGAGACTCAACATGTACTCAATAACACCAACCCACATCATCAACAACTGATGATGTGGAAGCGGTACATTGACGACATTCTAGTTGTTTGGCGAGGGGACATACAATCCCTCTTGCTTTTTCAAGAATGGTTGAACGGACAGAACCCTTATCTCAGGTTCACATTGGAGTACAGTAGAACTGAACTCCCTTTTTTGGACTTGGTAATTTTCCCACAAGAAGGACATCTGGCCAGTTCCTTATATCGAAAACCAATGGCATTGCTGAGATTTGATAGCCATCATCCCCGTTCCCTCAGGGAGAACCTCCCGTTTGGGCAGTTCCTGAGGGTTCGGAGGAACTGTTCCAACCCTACAGATTTTCATTCTAAAGCCAAAGATCTCTCCATGAAGTTGAGAATGCGGCGCTACCCTCATACTCTAGTTCGCAAATCTTTAAAACGCGCTGCGAACAATCATCGAGAGGCCCTACTAGAACCTCCAGTTGAGAAACCACCTCTTGGTAGGATGGTGTGTGTAACCACATATAACACCTCTTCGTCTAAAATTCAGAAAATCATTAGACAGAAATGGCGTATTCTGAATAGCTCTGGAGAACATATTCCTTTGCCATTGTTCTCTTTCAAGAGAGGTACTAATTTGAGAGACGCACTGGTCCACACGAGACCTCGAGAAGGAGTCGCAGAATCCACTTCCAACTTGTGGAACCTTCCTCCAGTGCAGGGACATCATCCCTGCGGTAACTGCTCAGTGTGTGCCCAAACCAGCAAGACCCTTGCAGTCGACATTGGCACCACTCGACCTTGGCTACTCAAACGCCACACGAATTGCAACAGTGACAAAGTCATCTATCAAATCACCTGTCCTTGTGGTCTGAGGTATATAGGGATGACGACGAGAAAAATCAAATTGTGCATACAAGAGCACAAGAGCACAATTAGACGCAATAAGCAGGCTACCCGCCTCACCTCGCACTTTTTAGATAAAAAACATAATCCTGATGATTTGAAGTGGTTAATCCTTGAGCAACCGCATATACCTAGTCACGTCACAGACATTCCACTGTTTCTCCTCAGGAAAGAACAAAGATGGGTCTATAAATTACGCAGTGACACAGAAGGTTTGAACGACGACATCCCGTGGATGCAGCTGTGATCCTCAACTCAGTATTACTTAGCTGATACGCTGTATCAATCAAATGACATTATTGATATTCATATGTCTGTACATATCTGGCATAGAATTATTGATGCTCCTGACTATTTGGCTATAATGTCACACACTGCGGACACTTGCCCATGCATTAGATAAACCACCTGGCTTGGTATACTATGTTGACCGCCAAGTACTGCCTCTGCGGGCCGTATTTTTCTAATGTATTCTTCTAATGTATATTGGCCTCATTATCTACTTTAGCCTCGCTGTTTTTTTGATACATCGAATCCACACTGTAACATATGCATGTCTCACTAGACCGTGTGGATATTTGATTCTGCCTGAGTGTTTCTTCCGCATACATTGGGTCTGCCTTGCTTTGTTGGCAAGATCGATTTTGTACGAAGGATCGACTGCCCTTTGCACTGACATATTGTATTTCAAGGCAGCTAATTAGCATATAAGCTGATCAGCATATGCCTTCTGTCAAAATGAACTCTGGTTTGGCTGTATTAAATTATTTTCCCAACTATTTTCCGAATTGGTCCGCGTCAAACCACTGATGTCATCGTTACTTCGCATTGGCTCAATTCTAATCATAGTTTTGTGTCAGTGCGCCAGCCTGTAGCCTTCAAGTAAAAGCGAACAATTTACTACATTTCTGCCATTAGTCTTCTATACAGTCCGCTACCTCCTCGGACATAACCACAGGAATGTAGCTCTCTGACGAATGAATAGGCGGCATCATACTATTTTCCCATATATTTTCCCAATTGGTCCGCGTAATACCGCAGACGTCACCGTTGGTTCGCATGGTTTCGATTTTTAACCATATTTCTGGGTCTGTGCGCTGGCCACTGTCCCACATCTATAAGCGAACGTATGATAAACACTCCTGAAACCAGTCTTTTACATAGTCCGCTACCTCCTTGGACAGAACTACGGGAGTTGAGCTCTTTCGTGATTGGTTTACATCTATCCAATCACGTAATCCGATTTGCATTCTGCTCTGACACTTCTCATGCAGTCAACAGCTATTGGCCTGGACAGCCAACCTATGAGAATACTCCGCTTATGAGCTTCCAACAAGGTCCGCCACCCTAACGGACTTAATTTTGTCGTAATGTCCCTCCATTGGTCGACAGTTCAGCGCTTCCTATAGCTCAGCACGGAGGCCTGGACTGCCACCATTGGCTCATGTTATGTGCAGATAGTAAGCCAATAGGAACGCTTACATAGAGAGTTCCCTCTAAGGTCCGCTACCTACTGATAAAACACCAATCACGTAATCCGATTTGCATTCTGCTCTGACACTTCCCATGCAGTCAACAGCTATTGGCCTGGACAGCCAACCTATGAGAATACTCCGCTTATGAGCTTCCAACAAGGTCCGCCACCTTAACGGACTTAATTTTGTCGTAATGTCGCTCCATTGGTCGACAGTTCAGCGCTTCCTATAGCTCAGCACGGAGGCCTGGACTGCCACAATTGGCTCATGTTATGTGCAGATAGTAAGCCAATAGGAACGCTTACATAGAGAGTTCCCTCTAAGGTCCGCTACCTACTGATAAAACACCGCTTACAACTCAGGATTTCACCTCCCCCTCGGCTCAGTTTTCAATCCGAGGCAACGATGGAGAGGTGAGTCTTGGCGCTTCACTATGCGGTGGTTCTCTGACTTTGACAGAGTACTGGAGTTGTGGTACTTTTCATTGAGTACTAATTATTTACCCAAGCACTAATGGAAAAGCGTCTTGGTTCCCTTGTGTTATGACTTGGTTATTTTGACCAGCTAGCGAGGTGGCCTAATGGATTTTCTTAGTTGGACGCTCCCCTTAGCTGTTTACCTTCTTAATCTAGTTTTGCCTTTTTGCCTAATAGTATCGCTAATGAAATGTTTTTTGTGAATATAACAGTTGCCCTGAAATTAACTTCAGATCCATGCGCTTATTTACAGTGCGTGGCCTCCTTCCAACCTGAGCTGTTGCCAGGTGAGGTGAGGTTTTTTCTCCCTATAATCAGGGTGAGTAAGAACTACATTTTTCATGTATTCCACTTGTACAGAGTTTTGAGGTTTATGCTACAGATATGCATATTTCTAATACTGTTTTACTTTTGTCTCCCACATTTGTACACACAGGAGAAGATACACCATTTTCCTCTTAATCAATTGGAGAGTGGTTGTAAATCACGTCTTATATCACGATAAGTAAGTGTTGCAGTAGCAAATCATAGGTCCTGAAGAAAGCCGCTCTAGGCTGAAACATGTCGACCAATCAACACACATGGTAGATAGCAATTCCTTGCATGCTATCAGCGCACTGCTTTTAATAATACCACTTTGATGGTCAGACCCAATAAAGTTTTTTTATGTCATCAAAGTAGGTATTTTTAAATCACGAGGATTATTTTCCTTTTCTGTTCTTCTTTTGAGCACTGCAACTTTCGCCCCTTCCGCTCACATACTGTCTTCTGTTGGTTGGATGCTTGATCCCAGGGTCCATCATTAGGCAACCTCAGACTCTCCCTGAGGAGGAGCCTACAGGACACCTTTTTCCAACATTGAACAACCCAGATGACGAGATTCCACTTTTGAGTGGGCTGATGGATACTTTTTCTAGTCTTTCAGACTCTGTATCTTCTCTGTCTCACTTCTCTGACATGACACTGTCATTTGTTTAGATTAACGGTGTGGTCTGAACATGAATACGGGACACAATTAGGTTCCAGTAGACTTCTCATTTCTAGACTTTCAGTACCTCTCGTGTTTTTTGCTGTCAAGTTGGGGGAAAAGGTACTTTTTCGGTCTATAAACAAATTCCCCTAGGACCCTCCACCACTCCGTTTGTCTTTTCATTATTGAAGGTCCCCAAACCTGGACCAATCTCTCACCTAATGCATGGCCTCCACTGGCTGACAGTGGAAAACAGGATTTTATTTAAGGCCCTCTGCATTATCCACAAGGCCCTTCACAGACCAGGGCTGAACTTTTTCAGGATCGGTTCTTTTGGTATATCCCCTGTAGGTTCCTGAGATCAAGCTCTGCACATATGATCCGGATCCCAAGAATAAGCAAAGCAAAGTCGGGTGGAAGAATGCTCCTGTACCGCGGAGGGAGCTATGGAACACCTTGCCTTTGGCCCTACACTCACAATCGTCTTACAGCTATTCAGAAAGCAGCTGAAGACTTAGTTGTTTTCTCAATAGGTCACTAACTACATTAGAGGCAGGTCCCTTGGCGGCAAGTCTCCTGGTTTTTGATACGTAAAGCGCTAAGACACCCTCGGGTATTGTGCGCTCTATAAAATTATTTCATTCATTCATTCAAGGCAAAGAGGCACCTCCAGAGGTTATGGTACAATTGAATTGAGAGTTATTGAAAGGCTGCGAGAGTAGCTATATGAGATGAAGACACCACCTAAACCCACACAGTATAAAGCATTAAATATTTGGGAGAAAACAGAACATGTTAAATGGAGAGAGCAAGACATACCAGAATGAAACTGAGAGAGAAGTGGGTAATTATGTAGATGCTCGATGGGACGAAGAGCAACAGAGATGGAGGAAATCTATAGTCAAGGGAACTAGCCTTTACCCAGCTATTTCTACTGAAAAACCTGAGAAGTAGAAAAAGAATAAGAGACAAGGAAATAAAGATAATGCAATTGCTTCAGGAGTTTCAACAACACAGTGGAAGGGAATATCCTGAACCGAGTGATATTGGATTTGTTGTGTTTGCATTTGTTTTGGTTTAAAACCAGAGATCACTATGCACATACAGCAGAGCATGATTTGCTGGCAGACAAAGTAATTGAATGCATCCTGACGTATGCAAAATGTTGCAATGATGAACAAGAGATGAAACAGAAAAAGTTTAGGGAGAAGTTCATGTTAGCCCAGATGAGGGTTGCTAAGAAAGGTTTCCGTATTCAGTTCTTTACAGGAAACTAGAGTGTAATCCAAGGGGTTTGTTTGCAGACTCAAGAAAGATTTGGTGTTTCACAGGGTTGGGGTTGAAGTGTTCCGATTGATCCTTAATCTGGTGTAGATGCTACAATGCTGAAAAAAATAATCCCTTGTCACTTCTGTAATAAGATCAGGCATTGGAAGAGGGAATGTAGACTTAATCAATATATAGAGAGCGGACATCTGCAAATGCTACGCAGAAACTAAATTTAGATATAGAATGTCCCCATCCAACAAATGTAAGTCCAAATGTTCCCACAGATAATGGGAAATTCTAGATTCAATATGAATCAGATGTCTAAGGCAAATTCAAATTTATTTCAGAACCAGAATCAGAATCCATTTCACCAGTACCCAATGCTAGACAATGACAGTTTTGGCTCCAACTGTTCTGAATGAAGGAGCCCGAGGAGGGAGAAAGATTGCATGCTTGACGCAGTCTTGGAGGTAGGCCAGAGTGGACCATTTATAGAAGAACTTGTTAATGGCTACCAAATTTTTGATCGACATTAGTTCTACCTGATCCACTGTTAGAACAGCGTCAGTCCCAGACTAACCCAGCTCGGGAAAGAAAATCCAAGTTGAAGGAGTTACAAATAAACAGATAACAAACCCAGTTTCAGAAGAGGTCCCAGTAAAAATAGATCCATTTGAGGAAAATCATCAATTTGTTGTTTGTGATTCGAGTCCTATAAATCTGTTAGAGATTTGTTGTGCAAGTTAAATTGCACAGCCTCATGATGAAGATGTTGAATTTAAAATTTCCCTAATAGAGACAGCTGTAGGATTGTATCAAGTGAGGACAGTCGAAGACTTAAAAAATATATGCATTTTATTTATTTTTGGGGAGTTTTATATTGCGCAAACTTGTCCCTAAGGAATCGGGTATCAGAGCGCTTTACATGATCACCAGCCACATTCATTTTTGTAAGGCATGGGGAGATTAAGTGATTTGCCCAGAATCACAGGATGTTGTGCGTCCCTGCCGAGACTCGAACCTGGTTCCCCAGCTCTGAGGTCGAACGCCCTAGCCATTAGGCCTACTCCTCTCCAACTTGCCTCTTGATTTAAAAGAAACCATGAACTCAGAAGTGTGGTATTTTACATGGAGAGATATCAGACTAATTAAAGGTGTATAACTTTTCCGAGTCACAGTATAACCAAATCCTGTCCATCTGGGAACACCACCATATAATATTGCACCAGAAACTGTTACCGGAATTACTCCTGTCATTGTAGACTTGATATGAAAATGGATTTGAAAGGAAATTGTTGGGAGCCCTTGCAACATTAAGACCATGGGTTTACAGAAACCAAATGGTCCATCAGTCCAGTGCAGCAAACAGGAGGTAGGTGGAACATTGGGAGGGGCCCGAGCACAGTTAGCATAGCTGCTGGCCGGCTGCAGAGCGAGAGCCGGGCCCAGCAGAAGACAGGCCTGGATGCGGCTTGTGGTGGCCCTCGTGCTCTTACTTGAGCCCCTCCTTTTCTACTTCTGGTGCTGCAACTGCCTTAGGGGGCTTTGTGTTGGGCACTTTGGGCGTTCTCCCTTACTGCAGCCTCTCCAGAAACCTTGGACCCTTGGAGCTGACAGGGGGTGGATCTTCAAAACACTAAGCTAAAGCCTGGAGGCCCCATCTGCTCCCACACCCTGCATCCTGGGACACCCGACGACCCACTTTACAATCCAGGTAGTTACATCCTGCAATAGGTGGCTTCATTGGACCTCCTTGGTCATTTGTCATCTGTCATTGCAGCCTGGGCCTCAGATCGCTCTGACATGGACGGTGCTGGACTGTTGAGAATACCTGTGCACAAAAAAAGAGAGGAGAGGAACAAAAGAACAAATGACAAAGGAATTCAGGATCTGAGGAGTGCTTTCTGTAATCAGTGTCAGTGTGCCATTAGTAGACCATCAAGCTTTGAGGTCACAGCATGGTTAAAAAAGAAACGTGGCCAGAGAAAATAAGCAGGCCGCCTGATTAAGAGGCCCATCTCACCCCAAGAGAGCTTACAGATGGGCACCTCCCATTCGAGTCCAGAGCTGGAAAATATTGGCCAAGGGGGAGCATGAGTAAGCAGCCTGGGTCCAATGGCCCTACCCAATCACCACTATAATCCCACCCTGTGATGGATAAAGGAAAATACAAGAGGGGTAACCCGTCAAATGAAAGACTCTGTCACGAGCTTCCTTATCCACATCCTTCTCATCCTCTTCGGGCTAAACCAATGTTATTTCACAAGTATCTCCCTCCCCCCATCTTGTAGAGTCCAAAGAGTCCAAAGGAAAAGAAAAGGCACTCCTTATCCCTAAACAAGCCGGTCTTGATGGGTTTGGAGTCTCCCGATCCCACTCGGGCAAACTCAGGTGAGCAAAGTCCCACCCAACGCTCTACCAAGACTGTGACCGGAATGGGGTGGCTTTGCAGAAAAATTCCTTTACAACATTTGCCCAATTTCATACAAGCAATTCACCCATTAAAATAGAGTCCCAAGTACCTTTATCAACTACAGTGGAACCACAACCATTATACAAGAAGTTGAGGAGGCGGAGCACATCAGACTATGAGCAGTGGGCCTTTTCAGATCAATTCCTAGCGTCACTAGAAGCGTAGATAGATGCACAACTGGAAGCATCTCTGGCACAAACACCACTACTCAAGAGGGCACCAAGCTCTAACCTTGACTCATCGCATCAATCCCATGAAACAGATGGTGCACCAGCCAGCCACTTAAACCCAGCAACTTCAAACTTGGCTTACTAAATTTTTAAACAAGACACACTTGCAAAAGCTCTTCTGCGGCAATCACAAAAAATGGAGCTTCAGACCGTTCTAATACAGCTGATTGCCGCAAGCCTAGCAGACCTAGGAACTAGGCTAATATTGCTAGAAGACATACTAGGCCAGTTAGAAGTGGGTCAATTTTGTTCTTGTACCCAATTAATCGACAAACTAACCTCGCTGCCAGAAGTTTTGTGGGCTCTGCTAGACAATGTTTAAAATCCCCTACTTAGGAATATACATCCAGACCACCAAGTAATCCCATCTAGCAACCCCACACCAACAGCGGATTCAGTGCCGCACTCAGCAACCCCTCAGACATCCAGCTCCAGAAAAAACTCGGAGCCAAGTCTTTCAAACTATAGTATAAAACTTATCACAAATTCTCTGTCAGATAGATGTTCTATTCAGCATGGCCTTAATCCACTTCCACCTGAGTCTTCCACCCTTTCACGGAAAGCAAAGAAGAAACTGAAAAAAACATTTTAAAAAAAGTTACTACAAAAAGAAGGTACCCGACGACAACAGGACCACACTCCACAGTAGCCATACCCAGACAACAAGGAAAGATAGTTACAGTTTTCCCAATCTTCAACTGTGGTTTTAAACAAGGCAGCAGGCCTACTGAAAACAGTTTTGCACTAGAAGGGATAGAGGAGTCGCCCCTTCCAACAATGCAACAGATATCTGAATCAGGGGATAAAAAGGGTGCACAACCGCCTCCAGCCACAAAAAATCAAGAACTGGGAAAAAACGCTCTACATTGCTCCCCCCTTCAGTGCCAATTTCTAACTGAGAAAAAGAAAGTTGGAAGGGACAGTAGAAGATTTTTGCAATATAACCACCTTACGAACGACTACAGTCAAATGTACTTGCCCGGTCTCCTCAGGAAAATCCAGTGAACAGGCTAGCTAGGAAGAGACAGTAATGAACCCCCATGTTCTGCAACTGCGGGAACCAATGCAAAACCTCTACAAACGGATCAGCACGCAATGGGGCAGACAACCTCAATGTGACCGTGCATTTATTCCCCACTTCATCTCGAATGGCCCTCTGGATATATTAAACAGAGGGAATCTGCTATGATTATTTCAACATAGTCCATCTCTAAAAAATCTTACGCCAGCCGAACTTATTTCGGTTAAATTTGCCCACACTCCAGCCAAAGGGACATCAGAGTCCACAATCACCAACAGGAGTTCAACTGCAATTCAGAGATGCCATCCTGAGAGAAGACTTCACTTATGAGGAATGAGGCATTGAGCGTCAAATCATACTTCTCCCAAACTATCTGCATGTTCAACTTAGGGAAAATACAGCTGTTCCTCAATGAAGCATGCTGAGGGGTGCAAGGGGTGAAACTCATGATTGGCTATTGAGCTCCAGAATAACATCTAACCCCTTGGTAGTACACAGTGGAATCAAGGAAAGAAACGTCAGCTGTCAAACATCAATTCAGAACCACGAGAGTAGGAACCAACACCCAACAGTAGCAACTATCACCACTCCTCCTAGCACAATGCAATACAGCTCTTCGCTTTCTTTAAAGCCCCAGATCAGAACAAAGGCAATAAAAAATCAGCTCTCAATCACCTCATGTTATGTGGCAGAACTGGCTTCAACTCTATGATTGAAATCTGGACACAAATTTCTTCTAAATAGCGACATCTTATGCATGCAGGAAACGTGGACATTAAAACCCACGAAATTATATGGGTTCCACGAACTCTTCCAAACACGCCCACTTACAAGTCTATTTGGGTAGCCTTTGGGTGGCCTCTTGATTTTCATTAAGCAATCAGCCAAAATCTGAATCTGTTTGTGCGCCAAAATCCATTGGGGTTTGCAAGCGGTATCCATAAAGGGTTTAAGATTAGGTCTGAAGGCTTCTCCTTTGCTCCTAATTAACTGTTACTTTATCCCCAAAAAACTGTGTTCAAGCTTAAAAGAAATCCTCGAGTCCCACCTTTTCCATGAAGTGGTGGTGGCAGGAGACTTAAACATCAAGTCCTTAAACATCATAAAGTTTAACAACCGAGCAAGGAAAAAGAAAAATTCAACAAGCTACTCACCTCAATTAGTTTAAAATATGCGGATCAGGACCTGACGCCCCAGGAATATGACCTGTCCCACCTTCAGAAGAATCTCAGCAATCAATTACATTTTCATATCTTCCCCTCTGGTAAACTAACTTCTGAACTGTGAAATACCATACAGAGAAGAGAATGATCACAACCCCCTGGTTTTAACTCTAGACCTAAACCACAAGACAGCAGATAAAGCCAGGGTTAGGCATCTCAACTGGAGCTGAAACAAAGACACTAGTTATGAGAAGGAAATGGCGACCTTTTCATTCGCCTGGGTGGTAAAATGGCTATGCAATGGAAAGAGCAGGTACAAGATTCGACCCGGGGGGCAACTCTTAATACAATGTGACACTATGACTAAAGAACTATTTAAGGATGACCATTTGTCTGTGTAAACTCAATCGAAAGAGCAGAAATTTAAAGGCAGCAAAAGATGCATGGAAAGCACACAAAAAAGCTGTTTGGGATCTTAAATTAGCTCAAAAAGAGCAGGAGTGGCGAACAATATTCAATATGCTCAAGTAAAGATCGCTAGCTCGCTTCTGGAATCATGTGAATAACCTAAAATCTCCTAAGACATCAAGGGAAAACGCAGTTCCAGAACCGGATTGGGGGAAACACTTCACAAGTCTATTTTGAGCATGCAATACCACAAACAAAATGGCGCTCAGCCGCAGCAAGCAGAAGAACAACAAGAACTAACTTCATCTTTCCAAGTTGTAGAACTAATTAAGGACATGAAAGGTGATGGAGCCCCAGGCCCAAACGGTCTTCCTGCTAGCATTTGTCAATGTGGGAGAGGTGTGGCGCCGCGGCCAGGGCGACTGACGCTGGAATCTGGGGATCATGGTTCGATCCCCGGCTCCGGCGGCAGGTTAGCCCAGCACCATGTGACTCTGGGCAATAGCTCGCTTAATCTTCCCGACGGCCCCCAGCGCCTAGAGACCCTTACGGGTGATTGTGCGCTTTACAAATGTGGACTTTTTTAATGTGTTCTGGAAGACTGGGCAGCCCTTTTGACACAGCTGTTTAACTCAGCCTACACATTGGGCCACGCCCCCCATGAAGCATGATTTTTAAAAAAGGCGATCCCCTAAAGCCAAGCAACTATCGCTTAATATCCCTGCTAGATTTAGAGGCAAAAGCATACGCCCAAATCCTACTAAGAAATTTGGAATGCTGAGTGGCAGAAAATGAGATGCTCCCCTTCTTTCAAAGAGGCTTTTGGGGAGGAGCAGCCACCATCAATGCCATTGTAGCACTATCCACTCATTGCCACCAAGCCTCGCAGTACAATCATCCTTCACTTTTCTGTTGTTTTATTGATTTTACTAAGGCATTTGACAAAGTGGACAGGCAGACCCTGTGGCAGAAATAAGTAAATTGGGGCATTCCATCTCCTCTTTTAACAGGCATAATTTCCCTCTACTCTGAAACCTGGGTGTGAGTTAAAACAGGCCTGACATCACTATCTGCTAAAATATTCACCACGGGGGGCCTGCAACAAGACTGCGTGATAGCACCATTACTTTTTAGTCTATATAAATCTGATCTGGATAAAACCCTGACTATCAGCTGTCTCGTCCCCCCTCATCTAGGACATAGATCTCTTCACATCCTTCACTACGTGGATGATATAGTCATTATGGACCACACCAAAGTGGGTCTCCAATGAGCAGTGTCCGGCCTACATGAATACAGTGTAATGAATTTTCTTACCATCAACCCTGACAAGATGAAAATACTTGTATTCGGCCGCCACAAAAACAAATAACAAATCTCATGTACTATGGGCCCCAGGAACATCACATCGGCCCCCGAATATAAGTATCAGGTGGTATGATTCATAGAATCCGCTCAACCATTGACTCATAAAAATGCACACAAAAAATCAATTGCACTCACCTATGGCCTAATCAGGCTCAATAACAACCTAAAAAGCCCATCTGCAGAGGGCATAAAGAAAGTAATTCAAGCATGTCTTCTTCCAGTACTCCAATACGGACATCAAGCTTTCCTGAGCCTGCTTGGAAATCCTGGAGTAGGCACAGTGCATGGGCTACAAAAAAATCTTCCAACTACAGAAATACCTTCTTAGAGCAAGACTTAGGGGCTAATTAGGATGGCAGAAGGCCCAACATTGCCAGCCGTGCTATGGCGGGCCCTCAGCCATCTGACTGGCACTGTCCTCCCACCACAACACGATGGCGGGGGAAATCGTTCTGCAAGCGTGGCAGGCGCAAATACCTCTTGCCCTGCTTTTGCCACAGGCAATCGTTACAATTGTCTGGCAGAGCAGACAGAAGGAGGTGAATGGTGGCGGTAGTTAGCAGGCACCATCCGCCAGATCACAATTAATGCTGGCCTCAGCCAGCCTTTCCATGGCGGTTTCCCCGCCATAGAAAGGCTGAAGAGGATTGGGTTTGGGGGCCTGTTGGGGGCCCCCCCTGGCTTGGGGGGAGGTGTTGCTGCACTGGGGGGAGGGGGTACCCATAGTACCCCCCATTTCCATGCACTGTGTGGCTGGCACCGCATGGTGCCTGCCACGTAGTGCAGGGAAATGCACAGCATGACCTTTTAACATTGCGAATGGTGCTGCGCCGTTCCCAATGTTAAATCCCCGGTATGCGGGCGCATCGTAATTTCAGTGGTGGGACTGCCGCATAACTGGCAGATGGTCCCAACTACTGCAACAATGGCGGGCAGACTCAGGTCTGCCCGCCGTCATAATGAGCCCCTTAGATTGGAATTTGGGCTGGTTAATCAAGCCCTTACCATCGAGGCGGATTTTCTCAAATATTATATCCGCATATTTAAAACTCCGAAAAATTCCCTAAAGGGTTGCCTTAGAAATATTTTCAAAAAACTGGGTTCCCTGTGGAAGAACCAGTTTAAGAGAGCATTAGCTACCACAGAGATGAATCAATAAGCAATATCATCAATTTCCATCTCCGATGAAACATGGAAAATGACCATTACTAGACAAGTAAAACTGGCCTCATTCCAGCAAGATGAGGCTTCTTTAAAATAAATGCTTCGTGTCTGGTATCTAAACCCCAGCCTTACGTTTTAGCTTCCCTTAACTTAAGAACTCAAATACAGATCATATGCATGCAAATTCTGGCCCTACCAATCTTGGACTTTAATCGAGCCTGGGCAAACCGAAAAGAATGAGGTGCCTGCAGATTATACAACTACAAACAGGAATCATAGTTGCATCTTTTGTGTTGCTGTCCCGCCATGGCCCATGAAAGGAGAACTTTACTCAGGGAATTATTTCTGACACAAAGAGCACGTGCTTGCTTAGAGGCATCAGCCATATGCTTCTCAAAAATAGATGCCTACACCTTTGCCCCCTGTGGAAGATGTATACAAACACTCAGGGGGGCTCTTTCAAAGATTCAGGAGACAAACAATTCCCCCCTCAGCACTGAACTTCTCAGGCTCTCATAAAAAAAAAAGAAGAAAACAACAACCTAGAGAGATGTCGTAATGGTCGCACATTTTTGTAAAGTCAAGCTTGCTACAGGAGCCCACAGTAATTCCTTGAGATGGATAATCAACTCTGATTTAAGAGCACCAGTAATTGAAATCCTCAATTTCACCTTATTCACCTCCAACCTCAAATACTATAAATTGGCACCAACACTTTATCCTACTTATCTGCGTCTCATTGAAAGTTTACAAATGGTCTTTTCCATTTAAATAATCTCATACCAGCTTCAGTCTTTAGGATGGCACAAAGCACATGGACTTTGTCAGAGAGAAAAGACTGTGGGCTAATCAATCACTCGATGCTAAAGGGATGGGGATAAGCAGCGGAGATCTGATGGGACACCAACTGGTGATTTGTTCACAGGTGAAGAATTGATCAACAATGGTCATTCCTCTACATTAAACCCAAGTTAGACCCATGCTTATGAATGAACTCTTAACATTAGGACCAACTGTATTGTTGCAAACAAAATTTTTAATCAGATGTCAGTGATAATGGCTTTTAAATGTAATTGTGCATCTATGTAACTGTTTTTGCTCAGTTTTATGGTTTTCCTGGCATGTAATGGTTTTATATAACGCAAAAAAATATTGATTGATTGAGACAACTGCAAGGAGGAGAAAGGGGTGATTAACCACAGACAATCACACCAATCCAAGTTCCTGTGGTCTCACAAAGTGTCATTGAAGTCTCTGAAGAAGAAAAAGAAGAGACAAGAACTCAACCTGAACAGTTGAGAAATCAGAAGAACAAGAAGAAGATCCGGGTGAAGGAATAAGTACTGGAACAAGAAAAGTCCCTGCAATGTTAAATGGTCATGACACTATGGTCAAAGAAAATTAAGGTTGAAGATGTCAGTTGATGACATACCATCAACAATGGCTGAAGATACGGAATCAAGTTTTTTAAGTGACACATGAATAGAACAGCAGACACCAAGCAGGTCAAAAAGAACATGAGTGGCTTGTCAAAGGTATTCTGCTCCTGAATGGACTTATTATGTGAATCAAGTGCTAAGCACACCAATATTGGAATTTCTTTAACTTGAAATCAGAGCTGTTTGAGCCCACATCACACTGAAAACAAAAATTAGGAGGATGCTGCCAGAACAGATTTCTGAAAAGAAACAAAAGTTTGAGAGACTCTATTGAATAAAAAGTGCAAAAGACTGAAATATCATTTTTTTCTTGTTTTGAGACTATTCCCATAGGCCCCAGGCTACAGTAGACGAGAAGGATAACACTTTTAGAAGGAGTAGGGTTAGGAATGACTATGCAAAGGTTGATGTAAATAAAGTGGAAAGAACTAACTGCAAAATAAAAACATCTGAAAGAAATATTTGAACTGTTGAATTTTTGCTGATATATTTTTGTTTAGCAATCTGACTGTAGACAGATGTATGTTTTCTAAGTAGCGCTAAATGCAAGGTAATAATGGGTATTACCATCCTAATAATGGTATTACTAGTCATCATAACAATGTTAATGTTAATGGGGTATTATTCTACAGCAGAGTTAGCACAGCCTATGTCTACACCTAAATCTACAACATTTGCAGGCACAATAGATGAGACAAAGTAAAAGGCGTTATGTGTGAGTTACATGAAAGAAGATGACCCTACTAATATTTCTTCTAGGTTAGTTCAAGAATACAAATAACCAATGGACACAAAGGACTGTTATGTCTGCGTCCATTTACCTTAATCAGCTGCAGAGGAGGTGACCTACCACCAAATTCCTTTGTCATACACAATCTCATTTAGTATATTTCTTATCTGTATGTATGGTCAAGAACACTGGATATTTTTATTCAAATTATTATTTAGTTTTTTTCGAATTACCATTACAAAAGAACATGAATTTACACCCTCATGCAAAGCAAATGCACATAGCTTGATATTATTTTAGACCTTCAATGCTTATAGTTAGTGTGAAGGCTTACAAAAACAATTCAACCTACTTAATGAAACTTTAGGAAAAGCTATTCATTATGACATTGGAGATATGGAGTAAAAATATTACACATTGCAAAAACAGAGAGAAAGATGTTTTGAAAAACATTTGGAGGAAAGAAGATGAATTTAAGAAGGAAATATTTTATCCTAAATTAAAATAAGACAGAAGACCGGAAGGGAAAATATATGTCTACAAAAGAAAAACCCAAAGCAGAAGAAAACACATATGAAATTAATAATTGTGAACACACATTTGAAATTATTAGAGGTGCAAGGCAAATTGTCCAAGGAGATCAAACAGTCATTACTGGGGTTTATTTCATTTGTGGTCAAGATGCTAATTTTCAATTAAGCAAACACTAATTTGTTAATTAGCTTTGATTTTTACAAACATGTATCATTTACATAATTTAGATGCTTTGACAATGACACCATCACACAGTCACATATGTTGTATAGGTGACGGAACCCTTTTAGTTGGTGACATTGTAAGAGCAACCATACCACCAGTAGGAGGTGTTTTAAATAAAATAAAAATTGAAAGCTTTCAACAGTTGTAGACGATTTAGCAACTAGTACTTCTGGAGCATTATTAGTTGTTAATACAGAATTAGTGGCTATTAGATCAATGGTTTTACAAAATTGCCTGGCATTAGACACTTTGCTTGCAAAGAAAAGGTGCAATCTGCAAAGATTCTGAAAGCTCAGCATTGTTGTACATACATAAGAAAAGTTTAGAATACACAAAGGACATTTCTGAAATGGAGCCTGAATTAGAATCCTTAGAAGCTGCTAGTATTTTGGAAGATTTTGGAACAGGAGTTTCTGCTGTAGACAATTGGTTTAACATAGCAGGAGGGGGAATTCTTAAGGCTATACTACTACCTGTATGAATTTTAGGTGTTTGTTTCCTGACTCTAATAGGGTTTTACAAAAGTATCAAAGGTTATCTTGAAAGGAGAAAGACCAGAAAGAGAAACAGAGAAGGATTTAAAATTAAATAATCACAGACATTGAGAATAAAAATGGTTGAAGGAATCTAAGAGGTTGGAAAGAAAAAGGAAAGACAACTGAGGATGAAAGTGAAATCTAAAGATTAATTTGTGAAGAAAGTATGATGGTTAGATAACCATCAGAGTGTGATAGTTTGTAGCATTTTTAATAATAAATGTGCAATAATAACGTGAAGTTTAAATGAACAATGAAATACATTTACATACATAACTTAGTAGTAAGCAGCCATATTTACTCAACTAGGTCTGAAAAGCTGAAAAGGCATTGCTTGACCAAGAGCTGACAAGAATAAGGAATGCTAGCATACACATGTTTATTTCTTAACCTTTCCATGAACATAATTTTTATAGTAAACATAGTTACATAAATGTGTTCATTTATTTCCACAGAATGCTTCTATTTACACAAATATTGTTGTTAACGAAAATTAGACAGGACTCTTTTAGTGGGGAAATGAAGAGTTCACACATGAAACATCAGTATTTAAACTTGATTTGGATCCTTTCAACTAACTTGTATTTTCCTTTCAAATAAATGCTTGCTGCTAAATGTTTTCTTTTCATTACACATATGTTTCAACTTCTGCATTAATCATTGTTAATGAATTGATATTAGAAGGTTAGAAATTCAGTTTATACGTGGGAAAGTAGTCCTGAATGGAAGAAGAACCCACACAAATTCTGGATAGATACAACATAGTTGCAAACTTAAAACTGTTGTCTGTTGACTATTGTATTCCTGTCAAAAGACAAGGATTGATCCCATTCCCAGGAGAGGATTGAACGCTGATTGGCTGAATGGAGAAGCAATTTGTTACAAAGTTTGATGGATTGTGTTGTTTATATAAGTGTGTGTTCCTAGAGTAGAGACAGATTAGGCTTTTGCATGGACTTTCCAGCCTACTTCCCATTATGAGTTTCCATTTGCCCTATCCAAAGCTTACATTGCTTTGAGAATCTACAGAATTTCTCAAACCTCTCTTTTTGGGAAGATCGGCTTTGAATTATTTTGATCTATTGAACTGCCTTGAATGCTGAAGCTTTATGCTTCTCTCAAACTAGAACTCTTTATGGGTTCAGACTGACACCTCTTCCCCGATTCATAGAATAGGGATTCTTTCCAGTATGGAGCGCGCTTAGTGTATTTTAATATGATATATTGACTAATATTGATTATTAATTTATTTTCCTACAGATGAATACAAATTAACATGTGATCTTAATAAAGATGATTTTCTAAAAGATCTAATTAATACAATCCTTTAACTCATACCAATCTCTCTTTATTGACTAAAAATAGATTATTGATTATAATATATGTGATGCATGGCTCCTGATCTACTCTAAAACAACATCAAAGATCTATACGACCCCAGAAAGGCAATCACAGTGGGAATTAGCCTGGATGATGACAAACCAACAACTGTTACATTTAAAACTGATTCCCACTGCAGCAGATAATTCTAACAACAACAGTCTGATGACACATTTTATTTCTTGACATGTAAACCCCTTACAGTGTTTTTGTACATCCAGAAATCTATTGCAGGTACAATGCAAATATCTTCTGCAGGTTGAAAAAAAAATATGAATTACCAGATTCCAGTGTTGATATTTAAAAATGATTGTATACCATAATATTGAATCTCATATATTAAAAAGTTTCTAAATGAGGTTAATAAATAAAATGGATATTGTTCACATAGATGGGTGTACAGAACGAAATTTCACACAAATTGTGCAAACATATACAAAATTATATAAAACTACACAAATAGCATGAACTGTGGTTTGCATGTATTTCACGTGATATTTGCTTGTAAGGGCATACCTTAGAGAAAAAAAGCTACGGGATGCACCAGCAGAAGATTGCCTTTAGAACAAAATGTGTTTGAAAAAACTTTTTCTACTCCAACTTGACTGCCTTAAACAAAACATTACACAAAATGGAATGATTTTCATTCATTTTTTCACATGAAGATCCAATGATCCATTAGTTCTAAGAGCAGTCCATTTAGTGCAAACTCCATTGTTTCATCACCAGGCAGAGATTCCAAACCTCTTAAAATACTTCTCCAAATTTCAAAATAAGAAGGATAGTCGAGGTAAGCTATGGAAGATTACATGCAATATTGTGAAAAACGTTCTTGACAACTGAACAGTAAATCGAAAGAGGTACACAGTGCCTCATTCACAAAGATAACTTACACTTTTGAGTTAATTTACACTTGTGAGGATGTTTACTACTTGTTGCCATTCACAAACTGAACTTTTGTAATAGGTTACACTTTTGGAGAGACTTACACTTTTGTAGTAAGTCTGTCACTATACATGACGAATCATTGTTAATATAACACCCTTGCATGGAAAATATTAGAGGAAGGGACTTGCTACAAAAGTGTAAGTTACTACAAAACTGAAGTTACTACAAAAATGCAGTTTATCAACATTGAAAATTAGTAAACTTACTCAAATGTGTAAGTTACTACAAAAGTGCAGTTTGTGAAGAGCACTTTCAAGTAAGTTTTAGTTGTACTGCTGAAGTACAACAAAGTGCAGTTTGTGAATCAGGCCCGGTAGTTCTAAATTCTGCCTGGCAACCCAGGTGACATTGTAATAATATTGATCAGGCAGGTAGGTCTTCAAGCAGTGGCGGTCGGTGACATTTGAAAGTGATGGGGCGTAAAAGTTGTGTTTTACTACTTTATAGAGAGCAAAGCGAGCAAGCTTAATGACAAATGTTTGTCCGGGGTTCTCCTCCTGAGAAAAGTTTTTAAAAACAATTGCAAATGGAGCAATTCAAAGGAACTGAACTAAGCAAGAAATCAGGGTTTATAAAGAAGTGGGAACATAGAGTCCTGAAATATTAAACACATTAAAACCTTCCCCATATCTTACTGCATTAATACATTCAACAATTACTGTAATGTGCAAATTATACAACACAACATTTCAGGCCCTTTAAAGGGTGTGCTGCCTAGTGTCTTCCGCGGCATGCAATATCAACTTTGGAATAAAATGCTCTAACCAGGCTTTGGAAAGCACCCACAACTGCAGGCTGCAATCAGTCATATAGAAATATGCATAGACAGGTCTTTAAGTGTGATAACAAAAGTGGGAGCTCTCTAACGGGAACATGTAAAATACATTTCTGTGATTCCCTTAGTGTGCCACCCGACCAGTATTTTGGTTTCTCTCTAAGATGTTATTACATCTAGATATATAACACAACAATAGACATAGACCTAAACCCTGCCAGTTCTATTGGCTTTGACAATGGTTGATAGTCGTTTCAGATAATTGAGTAGCAACACTGTTTTTATATAAATGATTAACATTGGAAATGTTTCAATTCGGACATTGTGAGACTGTGAATTAAATAATATTGAGGTCCATGGAAGGATTATTGGCCTTCAATTATGTGCATTTTATGTTAGTTATCCATGCCCTTTTTCTCTGCACATCTCGTCCATTTGCACATCTTCAACTTCATCTCTTTCCTCTTCAGCGTTTTCTTTAAACTCTCCCCTGAATGCCCTTCCTCACATCTCTCTCACTTCACCACCCCAAACATATGCTGTACTCACTCCCATTTAAGCAGTTTATTTTCTTTTACTTTTGCTCTGTAAATATTTTGACATCTGTGTACCTCATTCACACGCATGTACTCAGAATTTCAATTCCAACTAGAATACAAGACCATTTTTCTGCGTGCTAAGCAGAAAGGCCGGATCACTGACAAGCACTTTTCTTTGCCTTCAGCTTCAGCAACGGAGCTCTCAATCAAAGCCCCTCATAAATACCTGGCTGACACATAGCATGCACAATACCAGAGTAATAAGATGCACACAAAACATATAGAAACGTAACATGATTAAATATCTAATACTTTTGGGAAATGCTAAATTAAGTTAAACATGAAATAAAAGAGAAACTAACAGCTAGATTCATCAATGTCAAAATCTGCGATTTCTAAATTGCGAGAAAAAGCTAATCGCAATTTAGAAATCGCATAATGGCATTCATGAAAAAATGCGATAAAAAAGGCGAATTGCAATCGGCCGTAATCACCGATTGCGAGTCCCTGAAAATCGCAAAAAATTCGCAGAATCCGCCAATACCCCAGTTGAAATAGCGATTTCGCAATTACCGAAATCGCAAATTGCGATCTCGCTATTTGCGAGATCGCAAAAACGGGAAGTCGCATTCTGAGCACAGTGATGACATCACAACCAGGAAGTAGGCAGGTTCCACCCTCATTCAGCATTGTGAGCCAGAAGAGGAAGCAGCATTGCCAGAGCTCCCCTCCAGAGTACCTACAGGTGAAATCCAGGTGACACCCCAGTGTACAACATGTCACAGGAAGCTGCTGGTGAAACTTCCACAGGGAGGAAAAGGAAAATCAAGTTTTCTGAACAGGAGTTAGAACACCTGATAGAGGGAGTGTGCAAGGACCACAACCAGCTCTTTGGGAAGGACTCGAGAAGGGTACCTGAGGCTGATAAAAGGCGGATTTGGGTGCGCATCCGCGCAAAAGTGAAATCTGTGGGGGTCACCCAGCGCACAGTGGATGAAATTAAAAAACGATGGTACGACCTCAGAGGGCGGGCCAAGGAGAAGATATCAGAGAGGCTGGGGGAGCGTGTGGCGACAGGAGGAGGGGAGCCCACTGTCCCACCCAACACCCCACTTGAGGACCGAGTAGAGGACACCCTGAACCCGCAGGCATGCGTGGGGGGTAATCCAGCTGGACTCCTCCCACCCACCAAAGATACACAAGGTAAGTGACATGTGACTGCAACCCTGTCCCTTAACAATGGCCATGACCCCAGTTCATCCCATTACAAACCCCAGTCATGCTGCCGAAGCACACCACAAAAGCCCTATTGCATTGTGGGACATGTAGTCTCACCGCAATTACCATCTAGCCCCATACAGCCAGACCTGTACAGTGAGAGGCAATCCTGCAGCAAGTTAGGGAATGGCATGTCACTAATCAACGTCCACTTTACATCACAGGTGGCGCTGAAGTACCCAGTACGGACAGCGATGCCCTGCAGATTGAAGATATCACAGAGGACACTGAGGGAGACGTACATCCATCCCCACAGCCAGGACCATCAGGGCAAGCTGCCGCACCAGCGGTCATAACACCACCTGCCCCTGTGGACAGTGCCACCTCTGCGCAACAGGCACAGCAGTACCACAGCGAGTGAGTCAAACACCAGTGGGGCAGACAACACCAGCAGCAGCACGCAGACAAACCCGCCGCCCTGCGGCTGTGAGGAGCCAGTCCAGCGGACTGGTGAGGGAGCCGCGCAATACCATATCACGCGCTGGCAGGGGGGTGAACGTGCGGGCACCTGGGCTCTCCATTGAGCGCAGAATGCTCCACGTCCACCAGTCACAAGCCCGTCATCTCGCTGCTATCCATCTCCAGATAAACAAGACCGCAGGAATGTTGGTCTGCTGACCGCTGCTGTTGACGCCAAAACCCAGGCCATGCATAGCCATCAGAACTTCAACCGGCGCAGACACCGGCAGCTGCTGACCCGCCTGTCTGCATACACGCGATCCAATAATATCATTGGCAACACGACCTCCCAGCTCTCACGACGCTCCTTGGCCATGCAGATGCAAATAGTCCAGTGCTGTCAGGACGTTGCGAGAGCTCTGGAGCAAGTGACAACTGCAGTTCAGGGTATGCAGGCAACTGGCCATGGCCAGCCGGGGGGACGACACTAGTGAGGCTAATTCCAGCCATAGTAGCCAATCCGTGCCACTGGTGGTAGCACCCCGCCGCAGCACAAGGCCCTCTGCTGGCTCACTGCAAAATCAGGAGGAGGAGCTGGAGAGAAGGCTGGGAGCATCTGCCCGGAGGCGGCATTAAACCTTTGATTGGTATCATGAAGGGCCATGCTGCTGCTGCAAGCATGCCCTCCTAAAGAACATGGGACATATGACGCAATATGGCAATCATGTTACAGTTTGGGGTATTCCCAATTTATTGTGCAAAAAACATTAAGAAATATTCTGTTAAACTTAATCTGACTCATGTCATTATTACTATTGTCATGCATGAGTGAAGTCTTGTGTGTGGGGAGTGGGTGCACTAGAAACAGTTCATGCAGATTTGGTTACGGCGCCTGTGTCCTTCTGCAGGATTCTCCCCGCGTGCATGATGCACATGTGCAGGTGGTCAGTAATCCCCTTCCGACTCACTGCCAGAGATCTCTACTGGAATCCTGCGCTTGGTAGCTATGTTGTGGAGGATAGCACACACGGCCACGATGCGGCAGCAGACCTCAGGTTCGTATTTCATGGCCCCACCAATCTTGTGAAGTATGCGGAACCTGCTCTTCAACAGGCCAAATGTCCTCTCAATACAATTTCTTGTGCGTATGTGTGCAGCATTGTAACGCTGTTGCTGTGGTGTTGCAGGGTTGAGGTATGGGGTGAGGAGGTACTCACGGAGACCATAGCCGCTGTCACCTGAATGAAAGGAGCCTGTTCTGCGCAGCTACATGATCACAGTGTACTATTTTGGGGCATGTGTACTTACCTAGTAGGTGTCTTTCCCCAAAGTCTCCCCTGGCCAGTCGTGTGTGGATACCGCTGTGCCTGAATATGAAGGAGTCATGTGTGCTCCCCGGGTACTGTGACACTATGTCCGTGATGAATGATGAGGGAGTGGTAGTTTTTGCGGTTGCGGTACATGCACTCCGTTTCTGCAGGTGGGCAGATGTGGATGTGGGTACAGTCAATGCATCCTATAACATGTGGAAATTGTGCAACGTTGTAAAATTGAAGCTTGGTCTCATTCAGGTCCTGTTGGCTGGTGGGGAATGAGATGTAGTGGTGTAGCCGGGTCAGCATAGCCTCCAGGAAACTCCTTAGGCAGCAGGACATGTTGGGCTGGGATATCCCCCCTGCAACAGCGACCATTCCCTGGAAGCTTCCAGAGGCCAGGAGGTGCAGGCAGCACAATACCTGGACATGTGTGGGCACGGCATTGGTCCTCCTTGTTGGGTGCTGCATCAGGGGGTGTAGGTCCCGGATCAGCTTGATGATCATTGCCCCCAGTCAGGCGGTACTTTGCGTAAATTTGCTCCCTGGTTTGGCCCAGAAGGGTGACCCGCTGGCGGAATATCCGCTCCTGGATACTACGTCTGTTCCATGCTGCTCGCTGTAGTCGTCGCCGTCTCACCACCATGTAGAGTCATGGCATTGTGAGAGTCCTCAGGCGCCAGCTGCATGTCCTTAAATGTGTTTGGTCAGGCCTGCACCTGTTGGTAGTTTGTTAACGGTTTTTAAAAAAAAAATGTTTCCTTACTGGTTACCACCTGGTTTGTGTTCTTCTTAATTTGCGCGTCACAAATAGCGATTTACGGGTTTTCCGCATTTTGCGAATTTTCATGAATAGCGATTGCGAATGTTTTGCGATTTCGCAAATGAATTAGCAGATTCCATGGTTTCTCGCAATTTCAGAATCGCTAATGGCCTTCTTCCAGGATTCTGCGATTTTATTTGCAAACTCGCAATTTTTATTTTGCGAATTCGCATTTTTTGAGATTTCAGTATCATGAATTCCTTTCCTTCAAATTGCGATCGCAATTGCTAATTCGCAGCTATTGCAATCGCAATTTGGCTTCATGAATCTAGCTGTAAATCACTGACATGCATTACCTTAACATTATTAACATTCATTGTTCGTAAATCAATCTATGTTTATGGCATTATTGTTTAGGGCATGAAAATAGGGCCATTTATAATGACATACAACATTACCTGTCTTTACTATAAGGACATATTTCTCCCTTTGTGCATGACGCAGATATTTGGATCAACTTTGCAAGGGAACAAAAACCCTGCTCGTCTTTTGGATCAGTTTCACAGGGAAAATAATACAGTAGCTCCACTTCTAAAGGGGTCAGCGACCTACAATCAGGGCCTGGGGTGACAGTGTGGTAGGTTATCATGACTGGGGGTCTCAGCACAACATGCATAACACAAGATTAGAAATATAACACATGTTATTACTGAGCACAAGGCTCCAAATCACACATACATAAATCCAATTCTACTGGGTGATGAATGGAAAAGAGCGGGACTATGCCTCTGAATGATGCACATTTGGGCTCATGTAGGGATGCATACTCAAATCCCGAAACCATGCTCTGACAGAGTCACTGGCCTACAGTGGATGCCCCCATAGACTACATTAGCAATGAAGGGCTTTAGAAAGATAAGCCCTGCATCGTGCATCACATTGCTGAAAGTTGATTTACTGCCTGGCTTCAGTTTCCTGCTTCTGAATGAGTGGGTCAGGTAGCCTGGGACAGACAGCCTATACTTAAATACATTGATTTGTTTGGAGATATGATTGTATTTCTAAATAAATTGATCTGTTTCATATTTTTTTAGGACAACGTGTAGGAATTTTAGCTGAGTGCAGCACCAGAGTTCTAATGGAGAAACTGCCCCCGTCTTTAAGTGCTCCAGCCTTGAAGATCCATGCCTGTCTTAGGGGTGAGCATTTCTCTGGCAGTTTCATATTTGTCTAGCATCCTCTGAATTTGTTTACTTTGTATAATTAGTTTGTGACTTTATAATGCATGCTAGTACCCCAAAGAGTTCCATTGCCTAGCCTTAATAAATGTTCTTAAGAAGCAGACGCACAGGATGCAGCCAAACTAATACCTTGAAGAGCAGATTGTACTGGGAAGCAACTTTTACAAGCGGAATTTACCATGCAATGCCTGTACCACGAATCCTTTACCACACAATTCCTTCACCACGCATTGCTTTTACCATGCATGCTTACAAATGAAATGATCAGTATATATATCATGTATATATATATATTTTTAGGCATTGCGGTAAGGGCATTTTCAGGGTTTAGGGCTGGATAATGGTATTGGATGGTAAGGGCATCTTTAGGGTTAAGGGTATTGGGTGGTAAGCGTGTTTATAGGGTTTAGAGGTGGGTAAGAGTATTGGGAGGTAAGGGTGTTTTTAGGGTTTATCGGTGGGTACGGCTATAGGGTAGTAAGGGTGTTTTTAGTGTTTACAAGTGGGTAAGGGTATTGGGTTGTAAGCATGTTGTTAAGGCTTAGGGGTGGGTAAAGGTAAGGGTATTGGGTTGGAAGTGTGTTCTTAGGGTTTATGAATAGGTAATGGTATATGGTGTTATATGTGTTTTTAGGATTTGGATGAGTTTATGGTTTGTATGTATATATATATTCAGTGAAAAAACCATAGGTTTCAGGGACGTTATAGTTAGTTGGACATTTCACTCCTACAAAACCGCAGGAATTTCACCGCTATAGTTAGTTCACCTAACTATAAATCGCATCCCCACAATGCAAAGCTGATGACATCACACATTACATAATTCATTACATGGTCAGTGACATCACTAATGACATCACTGATGACATCTCAAATGACATCACTGATGACGTCACAGATGCATCATCCAGTGACTGTGTCTATAAAGTTTAAATATGTTTTATATATATATGCCAAGGTGTACTGGAGAATAATGGGGGTATAAGTGTCTGGATTGGGGATTTAGTAGGTATGTGACTGACTGTTTAAGTGAGTTATTACTTGTGTCTTATTGAATGCATGGGCTAGTGATTAAACTGTATGAATGTCTGTCTGCTGTTGTATAATCTGGTCCATGGTTTGGTTAGTAGGTACATGAGTGTCTGTATGGGTTATTGATTGCTTGCCGGAGTATTTGTATGGGTGGATGTGTGGGAGGTTTGTGACTCTGTGCATACATGTTTGATTGATTGATTCACTAGCTGTATGGGTTGAAGAGTGAATGTGGAAACAGCTGTATGGGTGGGTCAGTGTGTGTATGGGTGTGTTACTTAGTGAATGGATATCTCAGTGGTACAGGTCTAAGTAACTACATGTGTAAAAGGCAGTGTATGTGAGAGTTGGAATACATAAATGACTATATGTGAAAGTCATTGATTGTTAGAGAGGCAGTATAGTTGAGTGTGTACTTGTATCAGTGATTCTATACGAGAGTAAGTATGTGATTGTTTCCATTTGAATAAGTGATCTGTTGTGTGTATAACTAGATAGGTTAGTAAATGGAAGTGTGACTGATTATTTGCATGACTGACTAGGTGTGAGTGTCTGTGTAGGTGTATGAGTGTACATGATAGCTTTATATTGATAAGTGACAGCATGTATAAGTGATTGTATGGGTAAATGAGTAGATGTGTGTGTAGTCCTAAGAAGCAGTGATTAGATATGTAGTAAGTGGTATTGGTGTGTCTATGGTTTTGAAAATGGTATTCTGTAGTTTGGAGTAGGTGTATCAAAGGTTATATTAGGGTGTGAGGCGTTGCATCAGATTATCACATGGATGATGTCATCAGTGATATCATTTGAGATGTCATCAGTGATGTCATCAGTGATGTCCCTGACCATGTCATGAATGATGTAATATGTGATGTCATCAGCAGTGCATTGCGGGGACGCGAGTTATAGTTAGGTGAACCAACTATAACAGCAACCTTTCTATGGTTTTGTCCAACTAACTATAACGTCCCTGAAACCTATGTTTTTTTTCCGTGAGTTTCAAAGGTTTTTTAAATGCTAATGTTTCACTATAATGTTCCTGAAACCTATGGTTTTTTCAGTGAAGTGCTTGTGTTTTGGCGCAGTGATTAGATAAGGACATGGTACTGGCTGTAAGATAGAAGGAGTGGATGGAGAGTGACAGAGGCATTGCTGGACTGCATAGGTACTACCTAGGTAATAGGAGGAGTGAATGCCTGAGTCATTGGACAAGTACATGGATAGTGGCTGGATTCTTAGAGTGCTGCAAGTTGATAGATTGGTGAATTCATAAGTGCTAGTGTTTTGGCACAGTGATTAGATAGGGACATGGTTCTTTCTAGATGATTGCAGGAGTGGACGGAGAGTGACAGAGTGATTGCTGGACTGAATGGGTACTATCTGGGTAATAGGAGGAGTGAATGAGTAGTGTGGAGGTGGTTAGGTGACTGCATAGATTGTGCACATTTGATTGTAGCACTGCGTGTCTTAATTCCTGAATCATTGTACATGTACATGGATAGTGACTGGATATTTAGAGTGCTGCAAGTTGACAGCAGGGTGAGTTTATAAACATAGGTAGGCTGTGGAGTTTCAGGTTTAAACCTATAATAACTGATAAAACCCGACTGAAAGATAAATAGCCCTCACCGGTGAAAACATATAAACACTGAAAAAACACTTGCACAACCACAAACTAAATGCCATTAAAAGAAAGGAAAAAGAGAGTGAGAGTCATTATTTTCTTCCTGAAGGTGTCAATGCAATGTCACTTTGTTATACAAGCTAGCATTAAGGAAGAATGGCTAACATTATTCTGCTTGAGTTTTGTTCTTTAGGGATGCCACTAAAATATTGTTTCTTCTTCCTTTTACTTTTTTCAGTTTTGTGCCCTTTTGTATAAAGATGCAGGGTTTAGTTTCATGTTTTAGGTCTAGTTTAATTATTTTATAAACTGTAGAGAATCAGAAAATATCAAACTCATATTTGATATTTTGGGTGCATTTGATTCTTTCACTGATAAATGGCTGGTTTCATAAAAATCTTTCCTAATATGTGTCATCACATTTACCCACAGAGAATGGGTGAAAACCCTTAATACATCAGACCATAGTTTTTAGAGGGTCAGTATTGATAGTAGGTGAATTGCCAACACCTCAGGCGTTAAACATTCAATGCAAGGTATGACCAGTATATATATCACCAAGCATCTGGGATAGTGGTGAAAACATGACACCAGACTTTGGGAAAGCATTGAACTCAGTGTCACTTGTAATGCTCTGCAAAAGAGGTTCTTTCCAAGTTCAACAAAGATTGGAGTGATATTGTTTGTATTTGCACTGATTCAGCTACGTATATAAAAAAGTTGTGTGATGACCTGTCAAAATTGATACCCGAGCTGAAGTGATTCCCTGTAGTAGATCCTTGCCACTTGTTAGATGGTATGCTGAAAGCATCTTTACCATCTTCAGAATTAAAGAGGGATGCTATTGACTTTTTAGTCCATTCTGGTGCACTGTTTTCTTATGCACAGGAACTAAAACGCATATATTTATCATTTCGTGCTTTATGTGGCATCAAAGAAAGAGTCATTCAAACTGTGTCCCTTAGCTGATGGTTCTCAGCCCATGGGGCTATGAATGCTGAGAGGGCCTTTTCACAGAAGATTACATGGGAAGGAAAGAGCAAGCGCACACGACCCAAAGACTCACTCAAGAAGTATTGTATGGTGCACTACAATAGGATTAATTTGAAAAAATCTATTTGGACCTCATATACACTATAAGTACACTGTCTATATACCATGTTCTTTCAGTGCAGAAAGCAAGCAATAATAAGAGCAAAACGTTCCATAAACCCCGGAAAAACACTTTTTCAGTCGTTTTTAGTGGCACAAAAATGTGTAACCACTGATAACAACTGTTTTTTAAGATATTGAAAACACTGAAAAAACCCCACCAGAATTTACCAAAAATAGAAACTGAAAGCAGGAAAGCCTAAACATAGGCTACAAAAATACAGTTTGAAAATCTGAAGTTCGACACACTTCTCACTTCTTTATGGTTGTCTTACTTCATAATTGTAACACTGGTCCCAGCATACTTGGGGGAACATGCTAGACAGTGGGTGAAGGTGTGTGTTCAAAGATTTCAGATGTGATTTTTTTTGTGAGGTCAATATTCTGGTAGTCTGTGGTTTTTATAACAAATGTGTGTGCAGTCTCTCTATTCACATGCTCCCATCACTGCGGAGAATTGCCAGGTCGGGGACAGAAGTAGTCAGCAAAGGCCTGCAGATGCCTGGTCTGGACAAAGAAGGCGCTGCAGGACCTCCTCTCTTCTACCCCATGCCCTCCCAAGTTTCACAGTGGGGCACTCAGGGTATTTTTAATCAACACAGAAGGCGGTGCTGCAGGGCCTGCTTAGTCCCATAATTGTCTGACACTACTGACCTCACACATATCAACCTACAATAATATTGCAGCAAGTGTACTGCTCTCCACTACCGCTTCTGGGTATGTATGTTACGGCTATTTTATATTCACATTGTCCACCTAGCCCATTCCTAGCTTCATACTTGTCAGTAACCCGGATGTATGACGTTACAACGCATACTTTTTCAACGCCTACCTTTACATCGCACGTTTTATAACGCATACCATTACAACGCATAATGCTTTTGGGCACTGGATAGTGAATAGTTTAATTTACTATTCAAAACTCCAGTCCCAGCTGGATAGTAGGGAAGGTGTTGGACAGTACATTAAACCTATTCCCTATCCTAGAGCGCCCCCCAGCGCTATGCGCTGTAATGGTTTGCATTGTAAAAGTTGCGATGTAATGGTAGTTCGTTGTCAAAGTTTCGTTGTAAAGGCTGTATACCCAGTAACCCTACTGATGTAGTGATTATATCAATGTGATGAATGTGACTATAGCCGGGTCCTCTAGCCCCCAAATCTGCTGAGTCCCGGACTAGGGCACGATGGCTACTATCACTCAGAAGTGTGTAGAACCAGCCTAAACTGGACGCTCCTGCTGGAGGCACTGGAGGTGAGGTGTGGGGGGTACATTTTCAGGCCTGGTGTCTCCTTTGTTTACGATGGACCCTTCATCACACATTGATGAGCGAAGGGGATCTCGCTGGATCCCTCGGGCTCTGGGGTTATGACACAGATGGGAAACATCCTTTACAACGCAACTTTTACCACGCAGTGCCTTTACGATGCAACTTTTACAATGCAAACGATTACAACGCATTGCGCTGGGGGGCGCTCTAGGATAGGGAATAGGTTTAATGTACTATCCAACACCTTCCCTACTATCCACGGGGACTGGAGTTGGAATAGTAAATTAAACTATTCACTATCCAGCGCCCCAAAGCACTATGCGTTGTAATGGTATGCGTTGTAAAAACCGCGTTGTAAAAGCATGCGATTTAAAAGCATGCGTTGTAATGTCATACATCCGACACAGATGCCCCTGTAACTGAATGCATGTGCATGGACAGGGCAAGAGGCCTCCGGAGGTGGCTGTCTGATTCATAGAGACACAAAGAGGAGTGAGGGGGCTTGTGAGGGGTGGAGGAGTCATAGGTGAAGCTTCAGCAGAGTAGGTGAGGCGCAAGAGACAGACAGAAAGAAGACTGAGTGCCCGTGAGTGGGCACAGGTGGGGTGTTTTGTAAGACGGGTCAGAAAGGGTGAGATTTTTAAGGAGAGAAGGAGCACCAGGGGTGTAACACTGGCTCTTGTAGTCAATGCATCTCAGGGGGGCCCATACATTCAAGCCCCCTAACCCTTCAGGAGAGCCCATTTACACCAAGGTCAATGAATATCTGTGAGATATGCGAGACTCAGAAGTTCAATGGGTAGTTCGTTGTCAAAGTTTCGTTGTAAAGGCTGTATACCCAGTAACCCTACTGATGTAGTGATTATATCAATGTGATGAATGTGACTATAGCCGGGTCCCCTAGCCCCCAAATCTGCTGAGTCCCGGACTAGGGCACGATGGCTACTATCACTCAGAAGTGTGTAGAACCAGCCTAAACTGGATGCTCCTGCTGGAGGCACTGGAGGTGAGGTGTGGGGGGTACATTTTCAGGCCTGGTGTCTCCTTTGTTTACGATGGACCCTTCATCACACATTGATGAGCGAAGGGGAACTCGCTGGATCCCTCGGGCTGTGGGTTTATGACACAGATGGGAAACATCCTTTACAACGCAAATTTTACCACGCAGTGCCTTTACGACGCAACTTTTACAATGCAAACCATTACAACGCATTGCGCTGGGGGCGCTCTAGGATAGGGAATAGGTTTAATGTACTATCCAACACCTTCCCTACTATCCACGGGGACTGGAGTTGGAATAGTAAATTAAACTATTCACTATCCAGCGCCCCAAAGCACTATGCTTTGTAATGGTATGCGTTGTAAAAACCGCGTTGTAAAAGCATGCGATGTAAAAGCATGCGTTGTAATGTCATACATCCGACACAGATGCCCCTGTAACTGAATGCATGTGCATGGACAGGGCAAGAGGCCTCCGGAGGTGGCTGTCTGATTCATAGAGACACAAAGAGGAGTGAGGGGGCTTGTGAGGGGTGGAGGAGTCATAGGTGAAGCTTCAGCAGAGTAGGTGAGGCGCAAGAGACAGACAGAAAGAAGACTGAGTGCCCGTGAGTGGGCACAGGTGGAGTGTTTTGTAAGACGGGTCAGAAAGGGTGAGATTTTTAAGGAGAGAAGGAGCACCAGGGGTGTAACACTGGCTCTTGTAGTCAATGCATCTCAGGGGGGCCCATACATTCAAGCCCCCTAACCCTTCAGGAGAGCCCATTTACACCAAGGTCAATGAATATCTGTGAGATATGCGAGACTCAGAAGTTGAATGGGTAATGGTTAGTACAAGAGACCGAGTGGTAACTGAGCACACATGCATGGGGAGAGTACAGCAGACTGACAC
Organism: Lissotriton helveticus; assembly: GCF_964261635.1. Classification (NCBI taxonomy): domain Eukaryota; kingdom Metazoa; phylum Chordata; class Amphibia; order Caudata; family Salamandridae; genus Lissotriton; species Lissotriton helveticus. Next base: position 916,686,364 of record NC_136059.1, on the reverse strand, counting down.
AGAAGGGTAACGAACTGCAGGCAGTAGGCTTGAGCTTTCAGGGGAGAGGTCTCATGAAAGTGAGGGGGGAGTACAGATGATGGACACAGAAGATTTTCCAGCCAATGTCATAATAGATTCTTAATTCGTGATTACTTCATATAAAACAGCCAACAGTTTTCGTGCCTACATGAGTTCATCAAGGCTCATAGAATATATCAAATTCATGATAGAACGTATATTCAGACAATCTGATCTTCTAGAAAGGATTCAACCTTTCTTGGATGGAATTTAGCTACTGAACTTAGACCAGAAGACCTGAGCCTACTGGAAAGGTGACTAGGCCTGGTCCCTGTGCTTCCTCCATCAATTGTGAGACGCTGCAGTGTGTTTGATGCAAGTCTCCCATGCCTGTGGTCAGGGATCCCAGAGGCTGTCAACTAAAGATTTTGAGGGTTGGGTACCTCGACCACCTATCTGATGGGAGATTAATAGGCTGGTTATGGTACATTATTTTATTGCAAGTTTTTAAAGTGCATGTGCACCATACGGTCACTTGGATATAAACTGGAATCTTGACCAGTCATACTAAGGAATCAAGAAAAGGGAAATGTTTTAAGTTGTATCCAGGACATACTGTGCTACAGAGTGCATTTCAGATATCCAGGAAGAGAATCTCAGTGGCGGGGAGCCTTAAAAGAGAATGGTTTCCCATCTTAAGAGCCTTTTCTACAGAAAGGTTGAGCTGGAGGCAAAGATGTTGAGGATCACAAAGAGCAAGTGGGACATATTTCTTCATTTTTTTGACAAGTGAGGGCAGAAACGGTATTAACACATTTGTGGATGGAGGTCATAGTAAAGCTAGATGGATGGCAGATAAGCATAATGGAGAAAGAGCTTTTTGATTACAAAATTATGGATGTGGTCAAATTTCAGCATTCGATTTTGGTAAACAAAGAGTTTTAGTAGTAGTTCCTCATAGGAAAGATATGGCTGCACTATACTGTACTTTACGTAAGTTGATGTATATACATTCCTCAGGTTTGAATTGTTAAATTCACACATGTTCCTGCTGGACATTTCTCTGGCCATTTGTAGTTATTTAGTTCCATTGCTTGGTGACTGCTGCCTTGCCTTACCTTATCCAAATGTCGAGCTTTCTCAGCACCATGTTTCTGGAGTTCTACATTTCCCTCCATTAACATGGCAAATGTGGTACGGTGGTCGAAGTGCGAGCTGCCTCGCATGTCGGTTAGTGTGCACATGCTGCCTAGTGTTCTAATCTGTAATCAATTCCAGCTACATGTGTGCATTTGATGGACATGAAACAAAACCAAACATTTTTATTTGCACCAGTGTCGACCGCCTTTTATAATTGTGCAGACGTCTCCTATGTGTCCCTAAAATGTACACCCTGTCCTGAATTTTTGTTGTGAATGTTGATACTTTGTCCTGAATTTTTACAGTCATTGCCCTGAACTTACCTCCATGTGAGGTGGTCACCCTAGCCTGGAAGTGAGTGCATGTGCTCAAGGGGAGAGAGGTTATGAGAGAGAGAGGGGGTACTACAGACTGACACAGAAGGTATTTGGAAGTGAGTGCAGGTGCTGGATGGGATAGGGGTCTTCGAATGGAAGTGAGTGCAGGCGCTGGAGGGGAGAGAGATCTTTGACTGAAAGTGAGTGCACGTGCTTGAGGGAAGAGAGACTCTTGACTGGAACTGAGTGCATGTGCTTGAGGGGATAGTGGTCCTTGACTGTAAGTGGGTGCACATGCTTGAGGGGAAAGAGGAACTTGATTGGAAGTGAGTGCATGTGTTGGGTGAGAGAGGTCCTTGACTGGAAGTGAGTGCACGTGATTGAAGGGAGTGAAGTCCTTCACTGGAAGTGAGTGCACTCGCTTGAGGGGAATGAGGTCCTTGACTAGAAGTGAGCGCACTTGCTTGAGGGGAATGAGGTCCTTGACTGGAAGTGAGTGCACTTGCTTGAGGGGAGAGACCCTTGACTGGAAGTGAGTGCACTTGTTTGAGGGGAGATACCCTTGACTGGAAGTGAGTGCACTTGCTTGAGGGAAGAGACCCTTGACTGGAAGTGAGTACACTTGATTGAGGAGAGAGTCCCTTGACTGGAAGTGAGCACATGTGCTTGAGGGGAGAGTCCCTTGACTGGAAGTGAGTATATGTGCTTGAGGGGAGAGAGACCCTTGACTGGAACTGAGTGCACATGCTTGAGGGTGTTTGAGGGGAGAGTCCCTTGACTGGACGTGAGTGCACTTCCTTGAGGGGAATGAGGTCCTTGACTGGAAATGAGTGAACTTGCTTGAGGGGAGAGAGACCCTTGACTGGGAGTGAGTGCACTTGCTTGAGGGGAGAGACCCTTGACTGGAAAGTGAGTACACGCGCTTGATAGGAGAGACCCTTGACTGGAAATGAGTACACGTGCTTGAGGGGAGAGAGACCCTTGACTGGAAGTGAGTGCTCTTGCCCGAGGAGAGAGAGACCCTTCACTGGAACTGAGTGCACATGCTTGAGGGGAGAGAGATCCTTGACTGGAAGTGAGTGCACGTGCTTGAGGGAAAAGAGGAACTTGACTGGAAGTGATTGCACGTGTTGAGGGAGAGAGGTCCTTACTTGGAAGTGAGTGCACATGCTTGAGGGAAGTGAAGTCCTTGACTGGAACTGAGTGCACTTGCTTGAGGGGAGAGACCCTTGACTGGAAGTGAATGAACTTGCTTGAGGGGAGAGACCCTTGACTGGAAGCGAGTACAAGTGCTTGAGGGGAGAGAGTCCCTTGACTGGAAGTGAATGAACTTGCTTGAGGGGAGAGACCCTTGACTGAAAGCGAGTACACATGCTTGAGGGGAGAGACCCTTGACTGGAAGTGAGTACATGTGCTTGAGGGGAGAGAGACCCTTGACTGGGAGTGAGTGCACTTGCTTGAGGGGAGAGACCCTTGACTGGAAGTGAGTACACATGATTGAGTGGAGAGACCCTTGACTGGAAGTGAGTACACATGCTTGAGGGGAGAGAGACCCTTGACTAGAAGGGAGTGCACTTGCTTGAGGGGAGAGACCCTTTATTTCAGAAACTGTCGTTTTTTCCACAACGGTAAAAAGATGGCAGTCCAGAAACTGAATTTTGAAGGGGAGACGATAGATACCCGGTCATGATCAAAGTGTGCTCTGACCCCTGACACAGACAGATGCCTCAGGTGCTGCTGGCAGTATGTAGGACTGAACTTATTTCTGGTGATAAATGCCATCATTTCAACTAGCTCCACTTCCTTGAAATGCTGACTGGTCTGGCGATCATGTATTTACAACTGGGGGTAGTTTTACCACCACCTGGAGTCTGCGCTTTTCCTGCAGCAATTGCGGAATGATTTTCACCTGAGGGCGCATGCTCCCCTTCTGGGATGGACCTCTCTATCTGCCTTCTGCATCTGCCAATGACTCTGGAATGTGGGCCTGGGGAGATATATGAAGCTGCGGAGACTGAGCTGAGAGTGTGTTAATGAGAGAGGGCCTTCAAGGGACAGAGACACAGGTGAGTTACTGGAAGTGACACAGTACTTAATTTGTGCGGGTGGGACACAGCATTTGGCAGTGGCAGGAGTGAGCTCCTAAGAATTGCTTTAAGCACTGGCGCATATTTATTTATTTATTTTACAAATGTAGCACAGGGCTTCAGCTCGAGTGAACGCGAGGAAGGGGTGCAAGGGGCTGAATACACTGCTGCAGGAAGGTAGGGGTTCACTGCCATAGGTAGGACGAAGGGAGCTAGTGGTGTTCAACAGTACATGAAGGGGAGGACACTGTGGTGAGGGGAGGGCAGAGTAAAGGCCCTGATGGTTGGAGCCGTAAGGGAGCAGGCATGTGAATCCAAGAAGGGAACCCACTGGCGAGCGGGAGTGACTGGGGATGGAGGAGCAGGGGTGCGTTGAATGAGAACTCACGAGAAGGGAGGGATAAAATAAGCGAGGGTGGGTGAGGGCAGTGGAAGGCCACGAGTGTCCGGCAGAAATGGGGTCAGCAAGAGGGCCTTTATGATTTGGAACGGAGAAGTCCACCAGCTGAAAGGTCGGCCCTGAATTCGAACCAAGGCCTCCTTCCTCTTTAAGCAAATTGTGTTATCTTGGTATCCTGGTAAAGCCACGTGATTCATTTGCTTTATCTGCCAGATTGCGTGGTTGTACTACAATCAAGGCTGTATTACAAACATCATAATTAAAAACACATATGTGGCAATGTTAGAGGAGGTAGGCAAGTCTTGGGGGGAGGAGGGGAGGGTTGGAGCAGAGACATCCGTGTTTGAGATAAGTTAGCAAAGTCATGTATAGTGCTTGATGCTGCTAAGTCCTTTCATAGCGCTGGAGAGAACCAACTGCCTGATTACATTAATGCTGTTTTGTTAGTGAGGTTGGATGCCTTAATGCAAACCAGAAATACCCCTTTCCCAATTGCATCACGACTCTAATAGCGTAGGTGCCTCTGAAGAAATAACCCCCTAGAAGGAACGACCAATGAAGTTGGCATGTGCCCATCGCACATCGAGCATTTTACCATTCAATGTATGCTGGTCGTGAATATACCTCTGGTAGGGCTGAACGGGAGGGTGCTGTGGGCGGGACAGCCGGCACTGATGGACCTCACCCATGAAGCCCCTACTACAAATACCGCCCCAGCAAACCTAACGCCCTACCACTTCAATGCATTATTTCACACATATTGAAGGCGTAAACAAAACATTTCGAGGAAGCACATTTTCACGATAGATACCCGCATTCTTGGCGATTTCATGAAAGGCTTTAATCACTGGCGTAATTTAAGGACTTCTCTCAAAGATATTCAACAACTACAGACACAATGTGCTCCTCTTGAGCCTGGAGTGTGAAGTCCTTCTTGGACTTAAAAGAAGTTAAAGAGAACAGCTTAACACTAGTGAATGTTTGGTATTGTTCTGAAAATGAAGCAAAGGTATCTGTGATCCTGCATAAATCGCACAGTAGACTTCTCCCCCACCCCCTCTGCCCCCCATCTCTCTGGGCAGCAGAAGGCGGTAGATGAGGACTTGTAGGCGATTCACACTCGTGCAAATACCAGAGCAGCTGTTCGAAGCCATTAAACTGATTGCAACTGGACATAGCGTGTATCCAGGGAACAAGAGTGAACCAAGCTGAGCATCAAATGTGTGTGTGCCTTGTGGGGAGGGCTGTGATGGGTGAGGGTAGAGGGCATTGTATGGGTGAGGGGAGGGGGTATTTTGAACCAGAGAGCACTGGGGGTCCCTCTTCCACTGAAGCATGGGAGGAAAACATTCACTCCACCTGAGCATTAAACAAATGCTCCCTATTTTATCAAATGGTGTGATCTTCGACAAGCCGCTTTATTTCTCTATGTCCATTGGTTCAATTACTTGTCAGCAGCTAGTCGCGCTTTTAAACAGAGTAATCTCTTTCTGAAGAGTTTTACGTGTCTATTATCTGGCAATGAGGTTGGGAGTCCCAGCAAGCTGCGTGACACATGCACTGTACAGAGAAGAGCAGACAGCGGCACAAGGCTGGGCCCTCATGTAACGTCGCCAGTGGCTGTCACGACAGCGCGCTGGAGTTAGTGGGGACAATGTTTGTACAAATACATTCACCCGCTCTGCACCTCACACTCTCTCTCCCACACCATTAAAGAAGCCCCGGGAAGTTGGCGGACATGACATGGGGCTTTTTAACCCCTTCCATGCTCATGACGGAACGGTTCCGTCATCAGCGTCGGTGCTCCGGTGCTGATGACAGAACATTTCTGTCATGAGCCAATACGCTTTTAAACCCTTCAGCACTGCGGCGAAATTCGCGCAGCACTGAAGAGGTTAAGAAACGAAGCGTGGGAGACAACACTTTATTATTATTTTTTTTCGCCAAATTTCGTGTAATTTAGTTCAGCAGTTCAGTAGTTCGGGCTGTAGCTTTGGCTAAAATTTCCTATAGAAATTAACATGGAGAAACCACTTTTTGAGACCCCCCTTTGTTCTCACTTGACAAATTACTATCAAACTTTCAGGATAGGAGCTGACCTGGATAGACTTTTTTGGGGGGGAATTTCGCGAAAATATGTCAAACGACGCCAAAGTTATTAGCCTATCAGAAAATGCTTTTCTTATGGAAATTAGGTTCTAACTATAACTACCTACTGGCGACTGCCAGTAGGTAATATATATATATATATATATATATATTACCTACTGGCGGTCGCCAGTAGGTGTATATAGTTAGGATTTTTTCTCTATGGGATTTTTGAAAATTCTATGTCTAATAACTTTGGCGTTTGTGGACGGAATTGGCTGAAATTTTCAGGAAAATTGAACATTTTGTTTCTGAGCAGCCCCTGAAAATTTGAGGGGGGGTTCGTCAAGGGGGGGCCGAGAAAAAAGGGGGGTCCCAAAACGTGTTTTTAACATTGAGTTTTCCATAGGGCGGTTGGCCTCACTTTTAGCCCGAACGGCTGAATGGATTTGCACGAAACTTGGCAAAATTGTAGGGACTGGTAGCCCGATGTGCCTTTGCTAGGTCTCAATATATGTGCTCCAGTGGATTTTGAGAAATTAACGTTCAAAAAAAGATATATATCTGTAACAGCGGACCAGGCAGCGCTCCGGTTCGCGGACTTTACGCGTTACGGAGCTTTGTGAAGCGAAGCTGATTGGTTCTCCGGCGTCTGTAAACATTCCAAACAGTCCGTAGCGGCCGCCATCTTGTCTCTCGGTAGGATCGAGAGACAGGAGGAGGCCAAAGCGAAGGGGCAAATGACCATAAGGGGGAATAGTAGATCCTCCCTGACCCTCTAGGTTTGATGTGGAGGTTTTAAAAGGGCCCCGCGGGGCAAAAAAAAAAATAATAATAATAATCGAACGGCTGAATGGATTTGCACGAAACTTGGCAAAATTGTAGGGACTGGTAGCCCGATGTGCCTTTGCTAGGTCTCAATATATGTGCTCCAGTGGATTTTGAGAAATTAACGTTCAAAAAAACATATATATCTGTAACAGCGCTCCGCTTCGCGTACTTTTCGCGTAACGGAGCTTTGCGAAGCTGATTGGTTCTCCGGCGTCTGTAAACATTCCAAACAGTCCGTAGCGGCCGCCATCTTGTCTCTCGGTAGGATCGAGAGACAAGAGGAGGCCAAAGCGAAGGGGCAAATGACCATAAGGGGGCATAGTAGATCCTCCCTGACCCCCTAGGTTTGATGTGGAGGTTTTAAAAGGGCCCCGCGGGGCAAAAAAAATAATAATAATAATAATCGAACGGCTGAATGGATTTGCACGAAACTTGGCAAAATTGTAGGGACTGGTAGCTCGATGTGCCTTTGCTAGGTTTCAATATATGTGCTTCAGTGGATTTTGAGAAATTAACGTTCAAAAAAAGATATATATCTGTAACAGCGCTCCGCTTCGCGGAGATAAAATTATCTCTGTATTACCTAGCTGTTGCTAACACCAGTTAGCGACCGCTAGTAGGAGATAGCGACCATCTTGGGCCCCACTTTGCATGTCAGTGATATTTATCACTAATGACATGCAAAGTGGGCATGCCAAGATGTTAGCGACTGGAAACAGTCGCTAACATCGCTATCTCCTATTACCAACTTTTGGAGATATTCGTGCTAAGCGCGAATATCTCCAAAAGCTACCACCTGCCCTGAGCAGTTCTTAGCCATGTTATCCAATGGGAGGTGGATAACATGGCTAAGAGCATTAGCTCGGTAATGCATGAATATCGCTGAGTTTTCAGCGATATTAATGCATTGCGGTCGTTTTTTATCGCATTTGCGATAAACCTTGATAATAGCAAGGTTTATCTGCGATAATTTCTGACGATGCTTAGCGGTAAAAAATTCGTTGCTAAGCATCGTTAGGGATAAATATCGCTTAACTTTGGTAATATGCCCCAACGTCTGTTAACGTTCGATTCGAAGGAAATCAGGAAGTGTTGAAAAACATTGTCTGCGCCATCTTGCCTTTTTTCAAATGCCACACTTTTGTCGTGCACGGCAGTCATTTTAGATGCCTTGACCAGACCCACTCTCTGCACGCTGTCGATCCTTAGCATGACTCCCCACCCTCGCAAGCATCTCCCCCAGGCACTGGTCACCCCCGCTCTCTGTCTTATGCATGGGTAATAAACCTCCCCCCATCTGCGCTGCTCTTCCCTGAGAATCACACCCTGTGCCCGCCCGACACCTCCCTTTCGCCCTATTCACTACCGCACCCTCTGACACTCCTTTTCCTCTGTGTCCGATTGTCCAGGCCGGTCCTAGGCTATCAGCTAGCCCTGCAGATGTAGTTTATGGCCCCAGCTGTAAAGAATCACCCCTCTTCAAAGGAGTTATAGTAGATCAAGGCCCACACTCGATGAGATCTGTCACAGCACACGCGTTCCTACTATCTGAAAACCATCCTGTATTGTGATTGGGGAGGGGACCGAGCCTGAAGCGGAAGATTCCAGGGATGACTCTTTGTACATCAAAGTTTTTACAATTATGTGTCACATTAAAAATATATAGCACTCCAACAAAGTAGTAAGATTATAAAACTTTAATAACTTATAAATATATACAACAAAACAAAAACAGTAAAAACATTTAAACATTTTTAGGGAAAAAAACAACGAAGTAGCGGTCGGCTGTGCGAATAGTCCCAACGCAGCACAATGTCCAGATTTCTGGACGGCACCCAGGTGATGTTGCCTGGGTGCCGCACTGATTTCGGCATCCGGCGTGGGGCGTCGCGGGGGGTGTGTCATCAGTAGCAAACTGTTGTGCGAATAGTTCCAAGGCAGCAGAACGATGGCACCAAGGTGATGTCCAGTAAGTTGCCGCACTGGTTTTGGTATCCTACAATGCTGCTCCGAATAACGGCGTGGGGCGCCCCGGGGGGGGGGAGGCGGCGTGAACGGGCCTCTCCAGGTGGAGTCTCGTCTGCTGTAGTGGGGCGCCCCTTTACCGTTTCAGTTGCCATTCCGTCCGCTTTTGGTCCACTGTGTCAAAAGCCGCAATTCAGCTGAGTTGCGCCCACTCTTGCGGTGCAGCGATAGGCGGCTGTCACAGGACTCTCAAAATGGCGGCAGGCTCTTTCCTTTTTGGGCCTGGTCCACTGAAATGGCCCTGGGACACCTTGGAAATCGGACGCTTGTCTGCTAGGTCTTGGACCCCATTCTCGAAAGCGTCCCCTCCGCCTTGAGGATTCAACAAAAGTTTTGGGGGCCCCCGACTCCTGCAGGCTTCTGGTGGGGAGCGGCTGCCATGATTGCTCGCGGAATGACCACGACGGAGCCACGAGATGGTGGTGCTTTCATGGTGACGCCAGCTTCAGTCTGAAACATCCAGAAACAAGGTGGGGCTTTCATCGTTTGGGAAAAAAAAAAGTTTTCATCCAATGAAAAGTGTTATTTTTAGGTCAAATGATCAAGCCTTCCATCATTAGGAAACCAAAAGTAAAATGAACCAATGAAAAGTTTTATAAACAAGTCACATGACCTGTTATGCGGCATAGGGTATAAAATGCGGAGAAAATACGTTGGCACGTGAGGCGGCGTCAGTAGCGGACCGATGTGCGAATAGGCCGAAGGCAACACAACGCGCCAAGATCCGGATGGCACCGAGGTGGTGTCCAGCAAGTTGCAGCACAGGTGTGGCCATCCTACAATGCTGAAAGTCGGCGTGGGGCGCCCCGTTGGCCTGTGAGTTCGCGTCAGTAGCGGACCGATGTGCGAATAGGCCGAAGGCAGCACAACGCGCCAAGATCCGGATGGCACCGAGGTGGTGTCTAGTAAGTTGCCGCACTGGTGTGGCCATCCTACAATGTTGAAAGTCGGCGTGGGGCGCCCCGTTGGCCTGTGAGATGGCGTCAGTAGCGGACCGATGTGCGAATGGGGCCAAAGGCAGCGCAACAATATTTTCTGAATAGAAGACACCACAAGGCGCTGAGATTCGGTTACCACCGAGGTGATGTCTAGCAAGTTGCCGCACTGGTGTGGCCATCCTACAATACTGCTCCGAATAACGGCGTGGGGTGCCCGAAGGGGGGGGGGGGAGGCGGCGTGAACGGGCCTTCCTAGGTGGAGGCTCGTCTGCTGTAGTGGGGCGCCCCTTTACCGTTTCAGTTGCCATTCAGCTGAGTTTCGGCCGCTCTTGATGCTACAGCGACAGGCGGCTGCAACAGGACTCTCAAAATGGCAGCCTGTTCTTTGGATTTGGGCCTGGTCCACTAAAATGGCCCTGGGACACCTTAGAACTCGGACGCTCGATTTTTTTTTCCTTTCCTCTACATGCAAAAAAAGGTAAATGCCCGGTACGTTACACGCTTCATCTGCCACGATGTACTCTCCAGAGGAACCGAAAAAAAATATAGTTATGGTAACTATACCATGCATCGTCATATGGAGAGGTGGCACCAATTAATTATAGTGCTGCATAAAAGAGAGATTTGGAGGAGAACCTCCGACCTGCCAGTACATTCATCATAGAAGTGGCACTGACAGCATCAGAGGCAAGGGAAACGGTCCCAAATATTTAGAAGAACTTTGGAAAGATTAAAATGACATGTTTAGATTGTGGCAAATTAATTTCATGTGGACAGATGAGTGTTACTCTAATAAATACAGGATATGAACATCATCATAGTCGATGGTTGGTAGAGACATTTTGACTATATCCTGGACCTGCCCGTCCTCGCCCAAAATGGCGCCGGAATAAATGGGACTCGTAACTCCTTGTTGTGTACTGGTTGCAGAACCTTGAAATCACGAGATACGTATGCAGTTTTGAAGCACATGGCGGGCGGGGACGAGAATTGATTGAATATTTCGACATCCCTATTGATATTGAGTTCTGATGTGTTATTGATTACTGTACTATTGAAAGTTCGAATTAACGTCACCCATGGTACTTGCCCGCAAATGTATATCTAGATAATTTTATTGTAACTGGCCCTGTCGTATTTTAATTATAAAATGTACGTCCACCGATTCCGCAACTGTTAGACACCTTAGTTCTTGCAACCTAATGGCCCGCCCGTTACGTTCCTCTACAGTGTAAATGTCTACTCATCATATACGATTACAGTTTGCTCCGTGGCCGGCCCACGTGGTTATAGGCTCGTATTTGTAGAATGAAATTTTCACAATAAAGGTTTTTAAAAGAAAACATGGTAGTAGTATATACATTGGTAAAGTTTTTAATAATAGTCACTGTTTTAGAATCATTAAAAGGCAAGTGAAATAAAGCAGACCAATTACATGAAGGGTAAAAGGTATAATACGCAGGAACGCAGTAAAGATAAATGGTCAAGGGCTGTTGTGTTTTCTACTCCTGCAACATAAAGTGATTGATAAGAATCTCATATTCAGGCGTATCGGCGACTAAGACAGCAGGTCGACCCTCTTTTGCTCAACGGCTCTGTCATGGGACGAAGAAACGCCCTTTTTCTCGAAAAAAGAATATATTTTACTTGCAGGACAGTTGTAAATTTTCCGGGAAAGTACATTAGCCTGGAACATTATAACATATTTAAGAAAAAATAATGTTCGGAAGTAATAAAAAGCATAATTTTTAGGTCATATGACAAAGCCTTTCATCATTAGAATAAGAAAAGTAAAATGAACCAATGAAAAGTTTTATTAACAAGTCACATGACCTGTTATGCTTACGTTACGCGCTGCGCGTCGCGCCCCGGATGACTTCCGGATGCGCTAACGCGGCGCGTCATATGACGCATTACGCGACAACGCAGGTCCAGAATATAGTCAAAATGTCTCCACCAACCAGCGGTCGGAACACAACCCCTTTCAGCAGGCTAAATAGTTCTGTTAAATGACAACAGAAGGGACAGGCAACAAGAACCATCAGTCAAAGAGGGGAGGGCTAGTTCTTCTCTACCGGGTTACATTGGGGCGCTACCGGAACTGATCGAATTGGTAGTCTACAGTGTTTCTGGATGTTTCAGACTGAAGCTGGGGTTAGCATGAGAGCACCACCATTTCGTAGCTCCGTCGTGGCCATTCCGCGAGCAATCATGGCAGCCGCTCTTTATCGTTATTTTGGGCGGGGTGGGTGGCGGAGCCGAGCTGTATTGCAGCCATCATGGTGTGGAGTTCAGTTCATCTCACTAGTTTCGTATTTGTCATGAGGGGTTGTTCCTAATGTTTCTATTTTAGCGAGGTCAAAAAGAGATCCCATTAGTGGCCTACTGATTTTGCTCGATTCCTTTTGTTTTTTTACACGATTTTTCGTTATCTGCAAAGACTAAACAGAGTATTGCGACTCTGTGTTTGTTTGTAAATAGAGAATGAACCAAAGAGAACCAATTCTAAAACAGTAAATGCTTGGATAACAATCAATCAAATGGAGAGAGAAGCAGGCACGACGTATTACAACGGGGGCAAAGGCCTGCGTTAACTACCTTTCACTATCTGCAAAGAGAGAGTACTCCTAATAGAAATGAGGGGGGGCAGCATTCAAAGCAGATCAGTGTGCATAAACACGAAAATGTTTTTACTTACCACGTACTTGACATTCGACAGCTTATGATATTTGCTATTAAAAAACCATTGAAATTCACTGAAAAAACCATAGGTTATAGACCATATATAGTTAGGAATTAGCATTTACAAAACCTTGAAAATTCACTGAAAAAACCATAGGTTATAGACCATATATAGTTAGGAATTAGCATTTACAAAACCTTGAAAATTCACTGAAAAAACCATAGGTTATAGACCATATATCGTTAGGAATTAGCATTTAAAAAACCTTATTTTACCCACACAAAACCATTGAAATTCCATATATAGTTAGTTGCACTAACTATATATCGCGCACCCGCAATCCCCTGCTGATGATGTCACATATTACATCATTCATGACATGGTCAGTGACATCACTGATGACATCACTGATGACATCTCAAATGACATCACTGATGACATCACTGATGACATCTCATTTGACATCAATGACCACATCACTGATGATATCATTCATGTGACAATACAATGCATCTCCTCACATTTTAATATAACCTCTGTTTCACCCAGTGTTAAATACAGAGTATAATTTCTGAAACCATTGACACACCAATACTAGTTACTACATACGCACTCACTGATTCCTACGTCTACACACACCTTCACTCATTCACCCATACAATCATTCATACATACAATCACTCATCTTTACAACACTATCATATGCACTCATACACCTATACAGACACTCACAGTCTGCCACTCATCCATGGAGTTACTCACACACCTAGTCAGTCCTGTAAAGAATCAATGACACTTCCATTTTCTTGTCTATACAGTTAAACATAGAGCACCTTACTTTTTCAAACATATACTAACACATACTTACCTTCTTATACAATCATTGATACAAGTACACATTGATCTGCACAGAGTCACACACCTCCCAGCCAGCCACACACACACTCAGTCTCCCATACAAATACTTGGGCAATCAATCAATAACCCATATAGTTACTCATATAGCTACTGATCAACACATGCAGCAGTTTACAGAACAACAGACATAATGATGCACAAATTAAGACAGTTTAGTCACTAACCCATGCACTCAGTGAGACACATTTAATCACTCAGTCATACAGTCAGTCATGCACCTACTAAATCCTTCGTCCATACACTTACACATCCACTCATTCTTCAATATGTAAGACATATTTAAACTTTACAGAAACAAAAAATCACTGGATGTTGTTATCAGTCATGTCATCAGTGATGTCATTTGAGATGTCATCAGTGATGTCATCAGTGATGTCACTGACCATGTCATGAATGATGTAATATGTGACATCATCAGCATTGGATTGCGGGTGCGCGATATATAGTTAGTGCAACTAACTATATATGGAATTTCAATGGTTTTGTGTGGGTAAAATAAGGTTTTTTAAATGCTAATTCCTAACGATATATGGTCTATAACCTATGGTTTTTTCAGTGAATTTTCAAGGTTTTGTAAATGCTAATTCCTAACTATATATGGTCTATAAGCTATGGTTTTTTCAGTGAATATATATATATATATATATTCACTGAAAAAACCATAGGTTTTAGGGGTGTTATGTCATCAGGGATGTCACTGACCATGTCATGAATGATGTAATATGTGACATCATCAGCAGTGGATTGTGGGCGCGCGAGTTATAGTTAGTACAATTAACTATAACGGGGGAATTTCAATGGTTTTATACGAGTGAAATGTCTAGCTAATTATAACATCCCTAAAACCTATGGTTTTTTCAGTGAATTTCAAAGGTTTTTTAAATGCTAATTCCTAAATATAACATGTCTGAAACCTAAGTTTTTTTCAATGAATTTCAAAGGTATTTAAAATGCTAATATCTAACTATAACTAAGTATGGGCGAAATTTGCGAATTCGCGGTCCGTGAATTCGCGCAAAAGCGAATTCGCGCTCCGCGAAATCCGCGAATTTGCAAATTATTTTTTTTGGCGTGTTTGCTGGGCTTTTTACGTCGTCGCGGGGCTTTTTGCGTGTTCGCGGGATTGTTTCAGCGCGGCTACCGCGAGGTTACCCATGCGGTCGTAAATGGGCTAGTTGCATGCTAGCGTGCAATTGCGTGTTCGCGAAATTTTTGCGTGCTCGCAGACAAAAAGTCTGGCAACTAAGCAAAAAAATCCGCAAGCTTGCAAATTGCGAATTTTTTGACAAATTTGCGCGATTCACGGAACCCAAATTTGTCAAAAATTTGCAAATTCCGCGAGTGGAACGGATTTTACACCCATGCTTAACTATAACATATTAAAAACGTATTTTTTTTAGTGAATTTCAAAGGTTTTTAAATGATAATTTTAAAATATATTTATTGTTGTTTTAAAAAAATATTTTTTAACTACATTTTTTTATCATTTTATTTTTAGATATGTTATTTTTTAAATTACATTTCACATATGTTTTTATTGAATTTGTTTTACATAAAAAGATATTATGTTTATTATTTTATATTGTTTATGATATCCTTCAATTATTTTTATTATTTTTTTTCCTTTTTCTTGGAGTCGCTCACCCAAAGAGCACCCTACTCATTTACTGCGCGAAACGTGTCCGCCATTTTAGGGTCACTGTCTGGGATCCGCGTAGGGTGTGCGACAGATACGACTTTTCCAGCGCGGTTGGTATGCGACTAGTGCGCGACTCCTGGCGCATACGCGAGATGTACGTCTTACGCGACGTGACGGACGCGCAGGAGCACGTGACGTCATATGCATATCGGACTCAGTGGGTGCGCGACTCCCGCGTTTTTTTTAATGTTGAAAAACGTATTTATATAGATTTAATATAATTATCAAGACAAGAGATTATCTGAGGTTATTATAAAAATAATATTCTTTAACTTTCTTAAAAAGTACATCACTTTTAATTCAATTTCGCAAAGTCGCACTGGGTGCGAGCACCGTGCGAGTAGGGTGCGTGCTGAGTGCCAGCATCCTACAAGCATCCTACATGCACCCCATGTGACCTCAAAAAAGAGATTTGATTAGTTCATTACTCTTCCTATTGAAACTATTGATGGATCCCACCCATTTCAATCACTCTTCTTTGAACTTTTCTTGGGGAAAGATCTCCTGAAAAGATCTGCTGCTCCATAATTATTAGAGAAGAGATTCTCCTGAATACACCATGGCTGCAAATCCACCACCTTCCTCTGATTCAGAGAATTAATCAGAGCAAGAATTTGTTCCTTGATCACCACCTAGGGAAAGATATACCAGCATTGTCAGGAAATGTTTCACTATACCTCCAGGCTTTAAAAAGGTGAATGCAACAAAATTCACTTGCTGCATTTACAAAGCAGTGATTTCAAGGGGAGACCCACAAAAAAATACTCCTGCAGTACTACAAGCATGCGGAAGCACTTGCAAACCAGGCATCTGGTGAACTTTGCCAGGGAGGAGTTAAGAAGATTGAGGAACTCCTGGTGGCCCACTGAACTGGGCACCACACCGACACCCACTGAACTGGGCACTGCACCGACACCCACTGACCACGCACGCAACCTGGGATTCATCCTGGACTCCTCTCTCACGATGACCAAGCAAGTCAAGGCCATCTCATCTTCATGCTCCAACACCCTGCGCATGTTCCGTAAGATCTTCCGGTGGATCCCTACCGGAACTAGAAAGACGGTCACCCCGGCCCTCGTCACCAGCCGACTAGACTACGGGAACGCCCTATACAGAGGAACCACAATCAAAGTTCAGAAAAGACTCCAACGCATACAGAACGCATCCGTACAACTCATCCTTGACATCCCCCGTCGCAGTCACATATCAGCCCACCTGAGAGACCTGCACTGGCTCCCCGTCAGCAAAAGGATCACGTTCAGGCTCCTCACCCACGCACACAGAGCGATCCACGACATAGGCCCCGAATACCTCAACAACTGCCTCACGCTCTACACTCTAACACACAAACTCCGCTCCGCGAGCCTCGTCCTCGCCACCGTCCGACGGATCCACAGAACCACCGGCGGAGGAAGATCATTCTCCTATCTGGCGGCCAAGACGTGCAACTCCCTCCCCACCCACCTACGTCTGACCCAGGACCACCTCACATTCAGGAAACACCTCAAGACCTGGCTTTTCGAGCAGTAGCTGCACTTCCCCCCCCAGCGCCTTGAGACCCTCATGGGTGAGTAGCGAGCTCTACAATTGTACTGATTGATTGATTGAGGGAGACTCCTCTTGATTCATCAGCAGTCTCGAGTACCAGTGGAGCAACACCAGCAAGCTCTTCATCGCAGCCTGACATCCGTCCCCAATCAGGGAAAGTCCGCATGACATGCATTAAATGCGGACGGCTAATTGCATATGGGGAGCAGTCAGTGGATCTGGTGTGTTGAGCCATTGACCACCACCATTGTTAGTTTTCTTTTTTCCTCTCCTCCCAGTTTTTAGTTCCCTTTTCCCAGTTCACATTTATTCCCCGTTTTAAAAAACGAAAAAAAATACAAAATCGTTCAAAGAATCCAAAAAAAACTAAAAACCAAAAAAAGAAAAAAAAAGTTATTTTCAGAACTAACTACTCTGGTTAAAGAAAGCGCTAAACTAGTATGCTAGTGTGTGAAAGTTTAGATGAATGTATGTGTAGTGCATAATTGACTGTAAAAATACATTTGTGATGTGTAGTGAATGCATAAGTGCAAAATAAGGAAGTGCTGCAGCATGACACTGTAAACTGTTTAACTACAGCTTGCTGTGGTACTTCCGAAGCACAGGGATGCAATATATGTATATAAATATGTTGCAGGTCTGTGCTTCACTTTGCACAGCTGCTTAAACTGCAGCCATGTGGTGACACAGGCACCCTTGCACCATGGTGCAAGAATGTCCGTGTCATGCGGAGATTGTTTTTGTGCAGGAAGGGACACCTTCCTGCACAAAAACAATTAGTAAAGGCATTTTTCTCCTTCAATATATGCTGTGCATTGTAGCATATATTGAAAGTGAAAAAATGAGGAAAAGTGAAAACAATTTTCCTCATTGTGCTTTGCTACACCAATAGGAGGATGGTGCAGCACTCACAAACATGTCCAGATTTATGATTTCTGATAAATCTGGAGATGTGTCTTGTTCTATGAGTGTTCTGTGCAAACACGCACAGCAAAACCTATAGAACACCTTTTCAACACAAAGTGCTGTGTATATTGAGATTATATCTACACGGAAAAGAAAAGGTTTACAGAATGCCTTTTCCTCACCTTGTAAATAAGAAAGAGAGTTAATGGCTATTCCATTTGGTATTATAGGAGTACATTTCTGTACTGATAACTGAGAACAAGATATATTTACTCCTACTTACGTTTTAGGGAACTGATATATTGATATATTACTGAAGGGAAGTGATGCGGCCTAATATGACATGTGTAAAACACTCAGTGATGTTGTTTAAGTTAAAGAGTTTCATTTCTTTTAATTCTGAAATTACCAACACCTGCAAAACAACCATATCAGTCTAGTCTGTACTATACCATGTATCTTGCAGACAGGTGTTCTTAAGCTGTCCCCTATTTCATACTTGTCTGCATTGGAATTTTGTGGCACAAATCTAGTCCATCCATCTTCCTTTTCTTCAACTGTGTGGAAACACAGTCCATTGTGCATTTTAAGACTTACTAAAACTTACCTGAATAGTAATACAGCTAAAAAACGCTACACATTTTATTCACTTGTTTTTTATATTCTAAATTGTAGTAAAATCCAAATCTTAAAATTAAGATCTGTAAAAGAAAAGAAAAAATAGTTATAACATGTAATAATACATTTTTAACAGCACAGCATAATTTTAAAATTTTACAAAGTAATTTCTTTGCCTTTTTTGCTGTTCTCAGAATATATTGAATTTCACTAGAAATAGTGATTTCAATCGTACTCATCACATAACAGCGGGCAAAAAAAACCAATCAATTAGATTGTTTAAAAAAAAACAATAATCCATCTATAGTACAATACTAGATAATACAAATCACACATATATAAAATGATTACTGCTAAGAAAATATTATAACTGAAATTTATAAACACTATAAATGATTTCAGTTAAAATTATACACCGAGACAATGTGTAACGAAAAGTCCATAATTCAAAGAAATACCTTTCCTTGAGTCCAAATTCTATTTTTACAGTAATTTTTATGTAAAATGTCTAATGGTAATCCTATTAAATCATAATATTAAATTACTCAGAAGCTGGATTATCTTCCTAAAACTTTGGCTTTAAAAATATTAGGTAGCAATTTGATAATTCAGAAGGCAAACGTTGTTTGAAAACTAACTCAGCATCATTACAAAGGCTCCCGCCTTTCTCAATTTTTAAATAGGCAGTGTAATGTCCAGATGTTGTTAAAGGACCATCATGGAAAATTATTGCTACTGCTACAAAAGTCCTTCCTGATATTGATAGTTGTGTAGCTACAAAATGTTTTATTAAAGTATCCAATATTCTTCTGTCAGCTGTACAACGTTGCATCATTGAAATTATATATTGTATATATGTTTGTATAAATAATGTTGATAACATTTCTGATTTGCATTGGCTACACTCCATGCTTTAATTTGCAGCTTTAACTAATTTATTGAAAGACACTGATTTACAGTCCGGTAATGTCAAATATAGAACTCTTTCAGTGTCTACATTAGTGCTACATGTATACATACAATTCTCACTATAATGATCCCATTTATAACAAAGGCCAAAAATACTTTCTCAGTCTACACCTTCATTTTTAAAAAACAGTAAGCATATACATTAGAAATTCCTGAGCATCTTGTTGGATATTTTGTGTAAATTGTGTAGAACCAGAACATACATACGAAAGATTACCAACATCAGAAACACTTTTTATTTTACTTTTATCAGTTCTCAATTTTGCATAAACAGAATGCAACAAGGAACAAAATCTTTTTATCCGATCTCCATAATTTGCTGTTGCAAACCTTCAAGAAAACAAAAAAACATTGACCACTACATTAGCATAGCAGTTGACACCAAAACTATTTTCAAACTGATAACCAACAATCTCTTCAACAGTGTCCTTTTTCTTTTTGCTTGCAATTACATTATCTTGTTTTGTTCCCTTCTCTACACCTTCAGTACAGATATTCTCATACCTTCTTTTTCGACCAACCATATTCTTTTCAAATACAGGATATTGACCTAAATTAGGAGCATATGTGTTTCTTAACCTATTATATTCTTTGACACAGTTGGCATCTGCAGTAACCTTTGTATCATCAAAATCAATCAAAAACAAACCAGATAATGTTCTAACTCGCGACAAAGCAACATATGCCAAACCCATTTTAAACACAGTATTTCCAATGTTCACCAAAGCACTGTCAACACTTAAACCTTGAGATTTATGAATAGTCACTGCATATGCCAGAGAAACTGGAAACTGTTTTCTACGGACATATAAATCTTTAACAAGCAAAAAACAAACTGAACAACAACCAATTTGTTTAATTTCTTCAATCTGATCAAATTTCATTTTTAAGAATTCAATACCATCTTTATTTTGATAATTAACAAAATTCACAACTTTGCCCATTGCTCCATTAACTAAACATTTTTCTACATCCAAATTATGCCTTAAAATTATCCGACAGTTTCTACATGCATATAGATGCATGTAGAATCTTCTCTAAACCAGCAGTTTTAGATATTGATATTGATTTTTCTAAAGAATCCAATATTGTCTTACATTTTTCGGTCAAAATAATAGTGATTCCTTCATTCCCTATTTTATCAATGGCTTCCATTTTTAGTTTCAAAAGTTGTTCATTGAATATAGAACACTCACGCAGTGTTGGCATTAACCCCTTGCCTGCGGGGCTAATTACCCCACTGTGCTGGGGGGCGGGGGCGCGCATAGAGCCCCGGTGCTCATGACGAGCTCAGCTTGTCATGAGCCATGGTGGCCGTGTGCTCATGAGGAGCTGAGCTCATCACGGCCACACCCGTTTCTTCTGAACGTTCAGCACAGCGGGGCAATTAGCCCCGCGTGCGAGCGTTCTGACCATTATGACGAGCTCAGCGCGTCATGAGCATGGGAGGGGTTAAGCAGATTGCCATGTTCAGTTAGTAGTCCAATTCTTATATCTTGGAGAATAGTTCCATAATCAACATCATTTGCCTGTCGCATATTTGTAATGAGTTCTTTGTATTCAAAATATGACCAAATGTTCACGTTTCCAACACTACCCAGAGACTTTCTGGTGTCTTCATGCGCAAGTGTTTCAAATACTGGTTGTCCTTTTACAGGAGTCAGTTGCAGTAGATCTCTAAAAACTATGACATGTTTTCCTCCAAATAACATGTCATACTCTGTTTTAAGAATTTGCTGCATTCTTAAATGCACAAAGGCAAGCATTAGGTTTGATACCATGCTTACCTCATCAATAATGAGAATTTTCATTTCTTCAAGACTCTTGAAACTTCACAACAAGCTTCTCCCAGATAGCTTATGGTATTCCAATTTGTCTTCATGCTCTACTGGTAGCATTAGTAAACGATGTAAAGTAATTCCTTTAATGTTGTGTTGTTGGAGCAGTGACAACACAAGACAAATGCAACTCAGTTGTTTTCCGCAGATAACTTGTAATTACTTTAATTAAAAATCTTTTTCCTGTTCCAGCTTGTCCACTCACGTACATTTGGGTAGGTTGAAATGATGTGCATGAGCACTCTTTCTTTTCATGAAGTAATCCATGGTCAATCTGTTGTCTCACTTGCTCATATATTTGTTTTTGCTCAAGATTTAGTTGTTCGTCCAAGTTTGCTAAGTTAGTTACATCTTCTTGAACTTGAGGCATTGCTGTTTCCACCTCATTCATGGTGATTGCTGCTTCATTTTCAACAAATGGTTGTCCAAGTAGATCTTGACTCAGCGCAGCAGAACTTTGACGATCTTGAGAAATGTCTCTAGCAATCTCAGCTGCAATTGTAGCTTTTTGATCAATTTCATCGTTCAACATTTTCACATACTTTGCAAAAGCACTGCATTGTATGCTATCTTTACAAGCATTAAAGGAATCTTCATAGCTCTGGAAATCTCCAAGTAATTCCAGTTCTGAACGGCATGGTTTGAATAGTTGTAAAAGGGATAAATAGTAAATTCCCTTTTATCAGCAGTGTCGCAAATCGGTTTCCTGTGATTAATCAAATTTCTTTTCGTTTGTTTCACCAAACATCCTTCGGAACCAACGACTCTTTATTGTCCATCATTGATGTTCTCTGTAGTATTCCGTTTAAAAGTGTAGTTTTGCAGCACTTCATAGAGACACATGTTCTCTAGATGATGACTTCTGTTTGGGTAATATGTGTCTAACATATTCGTTTTCAAAATATCTGTACTTTCTAGATCTTTTGCTGCTAAATATTCAATTTCTTGTACAGATTTCAGTACTCGATTTCACATTGCTGCTAGAATTAGACTCATATAAATGATTCTTGTAGATTTGGAGTATAGATTTGCAGATGATAACAGATCTGAGCATTCATATGCTCCGATTTCTCGATACGATAACATCTTCAAACTGAAACTGTATCATTTTTTACTTAGTCTTCGCGTGAGAAATCTCTTCCCACATTTCTTTCAATTCCGTCTTCTGATTTTGTAATATAAGATGTTACATATCGAGCAACAGCAATGGAATTGTCCGCAACATATTGAATATCCATGTTAGCATTGCACATGGACAAAATAACTGGGTTGTAGTCATTTATGTATTTTGACTCTTCAATTCTTCTTAAGTTGTAGGTATTTTTTGGAGACTTTCTTGTGGTAGTATGTCGCAAAGATGATGTAAAACTGTTCATTCTTCCTTTCGATATTACAGGACGTGGAAATCCAAAACGGCATTTGGTGTAGAACTTGTCCTTAGATTTGTACTTTCGTTGACAGTATTTTCCAAATCGGTGGCTTTGGAATCGTAACACTTGTGCTCTTAAGTTGTTTTCTTCTGTGCTTTTGGGTACAGCACATGTTGCATATTGGTCAATAAAACTCAAAACAGTATTATCCGCATCTGTTCCACATTTGGGAGCATCCTTAATCCATAACAGCATATGTATATGAGGAGCACCTCTTGCTTGATACTCTTTTCTCCAAAAGAAATCCACAACTTCTCCAAGAGGAGGATTTTTTTTATTGCAGATAATCATAGCCTCAAATCTATGATTGAAATACCTGCATACATTAACAGGATCCAAAGAGCACATTTCTCCAGGTGTCTTGTATTCATATTTTTTATATTAGAATTTGCCTCTCGAAAAAATTCTAGTAAATCATCCCAAGCGTACTCAGCACAGCTTAGTGTAAGGAACCATGTTGGAGTTACTAAGTTCTGTAGCATACATTTCGGTTCTCCATGACGTCGGTACCAATATTCATTAGTCCCACGCTGACATGCCATCAAATTAATGAGCTGAGATTCTAGATGATCATATTTCTGGTGCACTTTATCCATAAAATCTTTTGCAGATACATTTTGCAGATGTAGTCCAGTTTTTAGAATATGATTGACTGAAAGTCCAGACAAGTAACTTTCAAACAAAAGATTAAATATATAAGGGATACATTGTCGAAATCTTGGATCTTCTGCATATAATCTTGTTGTCCAATATTCAGATGCAGGAATCTGCACAGGACGTTCATCATATCGTCCTCCTTTTCCAGTTGGGAACAACTGTGGAAAACAAGGATCTTACAAGCTCTCTTCCCATACACTCATGGAAGTTCCTTTTTCTTTTTTCCTTTGGAACAAATCACAAGTGTTCCCCATCACTTCTTTTGAATGAAGTGGATGCACACTGTAATGTTCATAGATTTCTTCATATCTTAACATATCCACTTTCTCAATTTGTCCACTTAACGTTTCAATGTTTTCTGCTAAAACTATTTCTTCTTCTCCTATATAAACATTATTATAGTATGTATTGTTTTTTATCAAATACAATGTTGCCTTTTGCACTTTCCTAACATCCACTAACTCCTGCCAGGTTTTCTTATTCTTAGTCGGCACAACATTAACAAGAATAACTAGTGGTTCACTTTCTACACTCTCTACACCAATAGTTTCAATATTTTTCTCTCAATCTAACTGTAAATACACAACTCTTCCTTTTAATCCTCTTTGTAAATCTGAAGGAGGCAATTTACCTGTTTTAGGCTCCATACGAACAATAGCCTGAAACGGGTGCACACATTGAATGAGAATAGACTCATACCTGGTTAAATCAATCAGTTCTGGAGGAATAGCAGCAAACTCTATATTAGGGAAACATCCTTTACGATGCAACTTTTACCACGCAGTGCCTTTACAACGCAGGTTTTTCAATGCAAGTCATTACAACGAATTGCGCTGGGGGCACTCTAGGATAGGGAATAGTTTAATTTACTATCCAACACCTTCCCTACTATCCACGGGGACTGGAGTTGGAATAGTAAATTCAACTATTCACTATCCAGCACCCCCTAACGCAAGTCGTTGTAACGACTTGCGTTGAAAAACCTGCGTTGTAAAAGCATGCGTGGTAAAAGCATGCGTTGTGACAACGTACATCCCTAGATTATTATGAACAGCTCTAGCTGGCATTTTATTCTCATCTAATTTGTTATAACAATATTTGCAAATACGCTGATCAGAACCCAAATCAAAATATTTCTCTACCAACAAATACGTTGCAAATTCTTTCAACGTATCATTATTTTCTTTTTCACTTTTTAAATATAGATCAACACTCCTAGTCTGATTTTTGCAGTGAGTTCGGCAACAACAAATACAAGAAAAATGTGGCCTTTCACCTAAATCGCCTTAAACTTTGTAATTTCATTTTCAACATTTTTTGTACAACTATGTTCAACATTCTCTACAACATTTTCTTCTATTAAAGTCTGAGTTTCTTCACTCTCTTCTTGAGGACCAAAGTAACAAAACTCAATATCATCACAAACCTTTTTCACATCTGATACTGACCCACGCAAAAGAGCACTGTTCAACTCATTTAAATTTAGTGCTGCACTTTTTGCATAATACAATCTTCTCACTAACTTCCGCATTTGAGTATGATATACTGCCAACATCCTGAAATGGTGAAAAACACTTTTGACATACATTCCTAGAAAGACAAGCCAAAGAATGACCATGCAAACCAGTATATTTCCTCACTCTGCAAGGGTCTAGTCCATTCAACAGCTTCAGCTTTTGTTTAACACTTTTGCTTTAGGACATCTGCCTAGAACTTCATCAGCTATCACTTCTTCTGCATTTCTATGAACCATTTGCTCTTTCTCAATTGGACAACCATCTCTAACCTCATAAGCTCGACCACTGGTGTCAGCTGCATGCAAATAAATATTGCTCTGTAAATAACTCTCTTCATTAAAAAAAGGCTCAGAACTTGAAGAGTGTTTCCATTCCCCTAAAAAAAATCACAAAAATTACTTTGTTTCATTACTCTTTTCCTCTTACTTTTGGCCTTCATTAAATGGATTCGTTTATCTAGTGATAGAATTCTGTTTATTACTAAAATAAAGAGTTTCCTTTTTACATCAAAAGCGTTTTCAACAATGGATTCGATATGCTTCTTCTTTTTATTAAATTGTCTTCTCTTTCTATATTTCTTTGTATGTTTCAGTAAATTATGGACTACTCTGTTGTAAAATGATTTTTGGGCAATTCTTTATATTGATTTTCTCTTCTTTTACTATAAGCTGTATCCTTTGTTTTACATTGCCTTTTTTTTCCTTTCCTATTCTTTGCACTTTTTTTATGCTTGGAACATTTTCACTGCTTTGCACATTTGCATTTTTTTTTCTAAATATAGTAATATTTTTTAGGAAGTCCTTTGTGGTCTTACCAGAAATTGTTCTCTTTTTAGCCACATTATGTTGGTCTTCCAATACTTGTGGTTGAGTTTTTTCAAGTAAGTATCCTTTTTCTGACCTTTTCTTCTTCTTTGTTTCTCCAGCATGATAACTTTAATTTAAGGATGATAAACAGTCTCTGTAAAAAATAAACATAAATAAGTATTTATTAACAACTTTAAAAAACGTATGCATTTTTATTACTATACAAATACTTTTCATATAAATTATGACTAAAAAATTGTAGGCCTGAAGCACAACTGTGAAGGTTGTAAGAGCACTACATACATAGTGCATATCAGTTTGAAGCACTCCATAACACTAAAACCTGAAGCACTGTATGAGTACATGCATAGTTACTAAATGATCACAATACTATACGGAAAAACACTGAGTGAATTCATAATTGGTTCACTTTTACTTCAGTAAATACATTACTACATGGTACATAAACAGTCACTATGGTTTTGCAACAGTACAGATTTAGAATTTAGAGTAGTGCAGTGTTGTTTGTCTAGTGTAGGGAGTCAGATGGGGTACTGTTCTAGGGTAGTGCAGTGTTATTTCAGTAGTGTAGGAGGTCGTGCTGGCGTAGATTTAAGGTTTAGGGTAGAGTAATAGTGTTTCAATCGTGTAGGGGGTCGTGCTAGGGTAGTGTTTTGAAGTTTAGGATACTACACTGCTGTTTGGGTAGTGTAAGAGGTCGTGCTGGGATAGATTTAAGGTTTAGGGTACTGCAATGGTGTTTGGATAGTGTAGGGTGTCATGCTGGGATATTCTTCTAGGATAGTGCAGTGGTGTTTATGTAGTGTATGGGTCATAATAGGGATAGTGTTTTAGGGTTTAAGGTAGTGCAGTGGTGTTTGTGTAGTGTATGGGGTCGTGCTGGGGTAGTGTTTTAGGGTAGTGCAGTAGTGTTGGGGTAGTGTAGGGGATCATGCTGGGGTAGTGTTCTAGGTTAGTGCAGTCGTGTTTGGGTAGTGTAGGAGGTCGTGCTGGGGTAGATTTGAGGTTTAGGGTAGTGCAATGGTGTTTGAGTAGTGTAAATGGTCATGCTGGGTAGTGTTTTAGTGTTTAGGGTAGTACAGTTGTGTTTATGTAGTGTAGAGGGTCGTACTTGGGGTAGATTTAGAGTTTAGAGTAGAGCACTGGTCTTTGTGTAGTGTAGAGGGTTGTGCTGTGGTAGGGTTTTAGGATCGTGCAGTAGTGTTTGGGTAGTGTAGGGGGTCATGTTGGTGTAGATTTAAAGTTTAGGCTAGTGCAATGGTGTTTGGGTACTGTAGTGGGTCGTGCTGGTATAGTGTTTTAGAGTTTAGGGTAGTGCAGTGGTGAATGGGTAGTGAAGGAGGTCGTGCTGGGGTAGTGTTCTTTTGTAGTGCGGTGGTGTTTATGTAGTGCACAGGGTCAAGGTAGGGATAGTGTTTTAGATTTTAACATAGTACAGTGGTGTTTGTGTAGTGTAGGGGGGTCATGCAGGGGTAGTATTCCAGGAAAGTACAGTGTTGTTTGGGTACTGTAGGAGGTCGTGCTGGGGTCGTTTTAAGATTTAAGGTAGTGCAATCATGTTTGGTTAGTGTAGCGAGTCGTGCTGGTATAGAGTTGTAGAGTTTAGGGTAGTGCAGTGGTCAATGGGTAGTGTAGGGGGTTGTGCTGGGGATACATTTAGAGTTTAGGGTAGTGAACTGGTTTTTGTGTAGTGTAGGAGGCCGTGCTAGAGTAGATTTAAGGTTTAGAGTACTGCAATGGTGTTTGGGTAGTGTAGGGGGTTGTGCTGGGGTAGTGTTTTACCATTTAGTTTAGTGCAGTGGTGAATGCGTAGTGTAGGGGGTCGTGCTGGGGGTAGAATTAGGGTTTAAGGTTGTGCAGTGGTGTTTATGTGGTGTAGGAGATCGTGCTGAATTACTCTTTTTGGGTAGTACAGTGGTGTTTGGGTAGTGGAAGGGGTCGTACTGGGGTAGGTTTAAGGTTTAGGGAAGTGCAATGGTATTTGAGTAGTGTAGGAGGTCGGGCTGTGGTAGTGTTTTAGGGTAGTGCAGTGGTGTTTCGGGAGTGTAGGAGGTTGTGCTGGGACAGTGTTCTAAGGTAGTAAAGTAGTATTTGAGTAGTGTAAGAGGTCATGCTGTGGCAGATATAAGGTTTAGAGTAGTGCAATGGTGTTTGGGTAGTGTAGGAGATCGTGCTGGGGTAGTGTTTTAGGGTAGTGCAGTGATGTTTATGTAGTGTACGGGGTCATGCTAGGGATAGTGGTTTAGGGTTTAACGTAGTGCAGTGGTATTTGTGTAGTGTAGGGGGTTGTGCTGTGGTAGTGGTCTAGGAAAATACAGTAGTGTTTGGAAAGAGTAAGAGGTCGTGTTGGGGTAGATTTAAGGTTTAAGGTAGTTCAATGGTGTTTGAGGTAGTGTACGGGATTGTGCTGGGGTACTGTTTTAGGGTTTAGGGTAGTGCAGTAGTGAATGGGTAGTGCAGGGAATCATGCTGGGGTAGTGTTACTGCAAGAATACATGCACTTATATCTCTGGAAACACATCAAGCAACCAAATCATTCTCTCCCAATTTTCCCAAATGGACACTGACTCACAGTGTGGTTCTAGACAAATAACAATATTTCTTATAAATGGAGTAGTAGGGTAGTACAGTGGTGTTTGGGTAGTGTAAAGGGTCGAGCTGGAGTAGGTTTAAAGTTTAGGGTAGTGCAATGCTGTTTGGGTAGTGTAGGAGGACCTGCTGGGATAGTGTTCTAAGGTAGTAAAGTGGTGTTTGGGTACTGTAAGAGGTCGTCCTATGGTAGATTTATGGTTTAGGATAGTGCAATGGTGTTTGGGTAGTATAAGAGATTGTGCTGGCGTAGGTTTAAGGTTTAGGGTTGTGCTATGCTGTTTGAGTAGTGTAGGAGGTCGTGCTGAGGTAGTGTTCTAGGGTAGTGCAATAGTGTTTGTGTAGTCTATGGGGTCATGATAGGGATAGTGTTTAGGGTTTAAGGTAGTGCAGTGGTGTTTGTGTAGTGCAGGGGGTCTTGCTGGGGTAGTGTTCTAGAAAAGTACAGTGGTGTTCGGGTAGTGTAAGGGATTGTGCTGGGGTAGGTTTAAGGTTTAGGGTAGTGCACTGCTGTTTGGGTAGTATAGGAGGACATACTGGGATAGTGTTCTAAGGTAGTTCAGTAGTGTTTGAGTAGTATATTCAAAACAGATTGAGGGAGCAACTGAGTTAAACCATGAAATCAAAAGGTTCACAGATGTGAGTTCCAAGAATGTTCTTTAATTTGATAGTGTTCAACAGAGATGATGACGATCAATCAGTAGCTCATCTTCATTATTTCATAAGTCAATATACATAATAAACAGCCGACACGTTTCGTCCACAGACGGACATCCTCAGGGCTGTAATTGCCATAAAACATGAAAAAAATAGTATTAATGACCTGTGCATACATGAATGACGAAAGATGCATCAAATATTACAATCTTACTAAAATTATCAGTAAGATATATTGAGACACCTGCCTATATAACATTCTACAAAAATGAAAAGCATGTTTATAATGAACATTTAAACACACTCCCTTGAGCTCACTATAAAGATAAGTATTGATAATAAAGTGTTCAGCCTACCTCCTGTTAACATGTACTTTTCAAAAAACGAAATCTTGTCTCAGTATTTGAATAATCCAACTGCAGTACAACCTAATTGGAGATTATTGACAAGCTTATTACATAATATTGCTCATAATCATACCAGAAAATATAACCTCAAAAAGATCCTAAACACCATACATAGACAAAATTCATAAATGAATCCACTTTCTATCACATACTAATTCAAACACATGTTTCTTTGAAAATACAAAAGAATTCATACTAATTCAATTTCATCATATTTAGCGATTATATACAGAAAAGAAGATGCTTCCCCAAGACATAACTAAGTAACTTAATAAAATATCTGGACTTGTACTGACTAAGACACATGTAAAACCATATCCTCTTTCAAAAGTACATCTTACCTGAAAATAACACTTATATTAGTATCTTTGCCTGAACTTCCCCTTTTCCAGAATTAATTATTTTCCTTTAAATCACTGTAAGATTAGAAAATACATTTGAATTTAATAGTAACAAAAAGATATATATATTGAGCTGACAAAATAGCTAGAGGAGGCATCATACCCATTACTGAAGGGGATGACCTAAGGGAGGAAGATGTAGCGGAATCTTTGAATATTACAACAGATTATAGTTGCTCCAGTGGTTTGAAAGTTAAATCTAAATTTGTTCCGCAAGGTGGACAATTCTTTGCTATTGACATGTACATCAATAAAACTCTAGAGGAACTGCATAAAATACAGGACCGTGATCGTATAAAGAAAGAAGAAAAAACACTTATATTAGTATCTTTGCCTGAACTTCCCCTTTTCCAGAATTAATTCTCTTCCTTTAAATCACTGTAAGATTAGAAAATACATTTGAATTTAATAGTAACAAAAAGATATATATATTGAGCTGACAAAATAGCTAGAGAAGGCATCATACCCATTAGTCTAAATAACTGTAAATTCCACTTCTGGAGAAAATCTCCTTATAGCAGAACAATATAGAACCAAGGGGTCGTTAGATAAAAATAAATTAAATTGAATAAATATTATTACAGAAGGGGGGGCAGAAAGTTCCCTTGATGATAATTTTATCATAAGAAGATTCCATCAGTCACATATCAAGGTCTCACTCCATCAGCCCTCTTCCATAGTAATCTCTAATCCTCACCTGATGTCCACAAATTCAAAAAGCACCATTCCTATTAAGAAAGAAGAAATAAAAAACGACCCTTAAATGCCATACTATAGCTCAAAATTTAACAGACAAAGTATAAACAAACACTCATAATTCACCCCGAAAAACTATCAAGGCCAGTCTGCACCTCACCTTGCAAAAGTATCAATCTCATGTATTCGTGGGGAGTCTCGGCAGGCGACGTCTGGCGTCCTTCCCGACAGCGTGCAAAGAACCACCTTCCGCTGTCTCCCTTTAAGCCCCATATTATCCAATCAAATACCGGCAAGGATATTCCCGCTCAAAATGATCCACCCTAGTTCCCAATCCGCTCCGCTAGGCCTACTACGTATGACTGAAGACCGCGCAAAAGGTCCTCTGTGATTTCCCTATTGCGTCCGTATCTAGGTTCAAAGGACAAATAACATCCGGTTTCAGTACATTTCCGGTAGGATGTCACAAGCATATCATTTCCGGTAATACATATCCGGTATTGTAGCAACCAATGAAGTATCAGCTGGCAGTTACTGCTAAAATCGCTATTTTGCCTCAAAAACAACCAATCACAGTGTGATACATAAATCGACGATCACATCCTGGTGAGATAACATAGTAAGAGATGTAAATAAAGATACCGATTCGCGTTCCCCTCTGGGTTAACTGAAGCTGGCCTCGATATGACTTAAAACACTCTCCTGGTTGCCGGACTCGGGGCATAACCAGTATATCCTGAAGCACACAATGAAATGACAAAGTATAGTAGCTGTAGATATGTAAGCCCGTCACGCCTAATGAACCATCACTCGATTTCCAAGAGTTGCCAGTTACGTGCAACCCCTATCTAATAGAATCAAGAAAGTTTATCAAATAATTATTATGATCACAGTTACTCCAACGTATACCTAAATACAACTTGACAGTCTACTGATTATTGAAAACGTGTTATCCGACATAGAAATTATTATCTATCCACAAGAAGGTTAACCATACGATATTGTAATCCCAAGCAAATTAGTTGAAATTACACTAGATGTGTTAGGCGTACGTTCCCAATATCCATGTAATAGTTATTAACAATTCCAACCTAATTATAAAACGAAAATGTAACTGTGCGGAGTCTCAATATCACATGATACTCCAAACCAGCAACCGTATGAATATAGGAACACTTATACATATGTATTTCACTACTTCATATTTAAACCCTTGAGTATATAGGGTATAAAGATATCTCAATGTGTTACAATAAAACACATCAGATAGCAAACAGTAATCTAATTCCAGATGTGACTCTACTGCTTAACATTACAGAAAAACAAAAAGAGATTATGAAATCTGACCATACCAGAACAGAATAGTGCTTGATAATGTCATAAGGGTAATAACAGGTCCTCAAGTAGAAGATCTATTAACCCAATAAAGATCATCCCCAAACTACAAAAAAATAATGAAGCTCATTTTCAGTATTCAATCCTAATTTCACCAACCTACAGCGTGAAATCCATCTTGCCTCAACTTGTCTCAGTCGGAGAATCCAATCTCCTCCTCTTTTCCATGGTTGAACTTTTTCTACTCCATGGAAGCTTATCCTAGTCTTAAGAGGATGACAGACCTTGATATGCTGATAAATGGGTGATCTTTCATCTTGGTTCTGAATAGACCTCACATGTTCTTGAATTCTTATTTTGAGTTTCCTCTTAGTACTACCCATGTATACCTTGTTACATTCACATTTAATAGCATAAATCACACCTTCACTATTGCAATTAATGAACTCTCTAATCGTATATATCTGCTCAGTATTGTAACAGAAATTCTTCACCTTATTGGATCCATATTCGCACACATTACATGTGCCACAAATAAAGAAACCAGATGGGCGTTTAGTTAACCAATCAGAATGTCTGTCAGTCACTGGCTCAAGATAATTCCTACTGATAAGTTCCTTAACTGTTGGACACCTTTTGAATATGACCTCTGGGCGTTCACCTATCAAGCTAGACAGTGCCGGGACTCCCTTCAAAATGTCCCAATGTTTACCAAGTGCTTTGAAAATATCACCCTTATGCGCACAATACTTGGTGACAAAAGCTACCTGCCCCTTTGATATATTCTTCTTTTCTTTCTGTATCAAAGTAGATTTCCTATCTATTTTATAGATTCTATTTTTAGCTTTGATGAGGTCAGATTCAGGATACCCTCTTTCAGTGAGCCTATTTTGTAAAGAGTTGAGTTCTGTACAAAAATCACTGTCCTTACTGCAATTTCGTCGAATCCTAACCATCTCTCCATAGTGGATGCCTCTAGTTACTGATCTTGCATGATGACTTTCAAACCTCAAAATGGAGTTAGTGGCAGTAGGCTTCCTATACAATGTACTCATAATTTTGTCATTCTCAATGAACAATTCAACATCCAGGAACACTATACGTGAGTTACTGTGTTCAAGTGTTAATGTTACATTAAAGTTGTTATTATTTAAGTAACATAAGTATTCCTGTAGGTCGTTCACCGACCCCCTCCAAATCATGAGAATGTCGTCGATGAAACGAGTCCAAAACAAAATACTGTCAGGCCATCTACCAGCATGGCGGCCCCAGGCGTGCTCCCTCTCAAACCAACCCATGACCAGGTTGGCGTAAGAAGGAGCAAACCTGGAGCCCATCGCTGTCCCTCTCGTCTGATGATACCAGACATCTTCAAACAAAAAGTAATTATTCTCAGGAATCAATCTGGCCATCTCCAACAACATGTCTGAATGCTCTCTTAGGCTAACATTTCTGCTTCCCAAAAAATGTTTTAATGCCACTAAGCCCATATTAGTATAGATACAGGTGTACAACCCCACCACATCCATAGTGACCAGGGTGTACCCTTCCTCCCAAGTGACATCCTCCAATTTATTTAGGACGTCCATGGTATCCCTAATGTATGCGGGAAGGTTCAATACCAGAGGTTTTAAAAACATGTCCACAAATTCTGACATGTGTTCAGTAATACTACCCATACCAGCTACTATGGGTCTACCCGGCGGTTTTTGTCTAGACTTGTGCAACTTCGGTAGGACGTAGATGAAGGGAAAAGTAGGTTTTGTAACGCTGAGATATTTGAATTCTGCTTCATCCAACATCCCAACTTCTTTCCAATTGTATAACCTGTCATTAATCAGCGAGGATGCCTACGGAATGGGATTGTGTGCGAGTTTACGATAACAGGAGGGGTCTTGTAATTGACGTTTAATTTCATTACTGTAATCAGATCTATTCATAATGACTACATTCCCTCCCTTATCAGATGATTGTATTACAATCTTTTCATCCATCCTCAAACTTCTTAAGGCTACCCTCTCACCAGGGGACAAATTATCATGAAATTTTCTTTTTTTCTTTTTTTCTTCTTTCTTTATACGATCACGGTCCTGCATTTTATGCAGTTCCTCTAGAGCGTCGGCTGTTTATTATGTATATTGACTTATGAAATAATGAAGATGAGCTACTGATTGATCGTCATCATCTCTGTTGAACACTATCAAATTAAAGAACATTCTTGGAACTCACATCTGTGAACCTTTTGATTTCATGGTTTAACTCAGTCGCTCCCGCAATCTGTTTTGAATATATTATGGACATTACTGGATTTTTTCGGTGGATCCTGATGAGGTGTTGAGCAGACATTGTATCACTAATATTTTCTTTAATCATTGTAAACAGGAATTTAGTTTTTGTCTGTGCTAATCTAGTCACCCTCACCGTTTTTCGTATATGAGTAAGTGTTTGAATAGTGTAGAGTGTCATGCTGGGGTAGTGTTTTACCATTTAGTTTAGTGCAGTGGTGAATGGGTAGTGTATGGGTTCGTGCAGGGGGTAGATTTAGGGTTTAGGGTTGTGCAGTTGTGTTTATGTAGTATAGGAGATTGTGCTGAATTACTCTTTTAAGGTAGTACAGTGGTGTTTGTCTCGTGTAGAGGGCTGTGCTGGAGAAATGATCTAGGAAAGTACAGTGGTGTTTGGATACTGTAGAAGGTTGTTCTAGTGTACATTTAAGGCTTAGGGTAGTCCAATGGTGTTTGGCAATTGTGTAGGAGGTCATGCTGGGATAGTGTTCTAAGGTAGTACACTGGTGTTTAAGTAGTGTAGGAGGTTGTGCTGGGATAGATTTAAGGTTTAGGGTAGTAAAGTGGTGAATAGGTAGTGTAGGTGGTCATGGTGTAGGTACATTAAGGGTTTACAGTAGTGCAGTGGTGTTTGGGTAGTGTAGGAAATCATACTGGGGTAGTGTCACTGCAAGACTACATGTACTTATTTGTCTGCAAAAACATCAAGCATGCATTCTATATATTTCAGAACTGCATTTTACTATTAATACTAAACTCATTTTGGAAACACATAAGCAATGACTATTTTCGAATTCTACCAAAATGTGAGAACACAATACGTTTTAAACCAATTACATGTCGGGAAACACATGAATTACCAAAATGCTTCTCTCGGTGTTAATTCTAAATGCACAGACTCACTGTGTGATTCTAAACAAATAACAATATTTCTTATAAATACAGTAGTAGGATAGTATAGTGCTATTTGGGTAGTGTAAGGGGTCCTGCTGTGATAGATGTAAGCTTTAGAGTAGTACAATGGTGTTTAGGTAGTATAGGGAGCCATACTGGGGTAGTGTTCTAGCATAGTGCAGTGTTGTTTATGTCCTGTTGGGGATCATGCTACGGATAGCGTTTTAGGGTTTAAGGTAGTGCAGTGGTGTTTGTGTAGTGCATGGGGTTGTGCTGGGGTAGTGTTCTGGAAAGTACAGTGGAGTTCGGGTAGTGTAAGGGATTGTGCTGGGGTAGGTTTAAGTGGTGAACAGTTAGTGTAGGTGATCATGCTGGAGTTAAATTAAGGATTTACAGTAGTGCAGTGGTGTTTATGTACCGTAGGGGATCATGCTTGGGATAGCGTTTTTGGGTTTAAGGTAGTGCAGTGGTGTTTGTATACTGTAGGGGGTCAGGGCAGGGTAGTGTTCTAGGAAATAAAGTTGTGTTTGGGTAGAGTACGAAGTTGTGCTGGGGTAGATTTAAGGTTTAGGGTACTAAAGTGGTGAATAGGTAGTGTAGGTTGTGCTGCTGGAGGTAGATTAAGGGTTTAGAGTAGTGCAGTGGTGTTTGGGGAGTATAGGAAATCATACTGGGGGTAGTGTCACTGCAAGACTACCTGTACCTTTTTTTCTGCAAAAACATCAAGCATGCATTCCATATATTTCAGAACTGCACTTTACTTTTAATACTAAACTTAGTTTCGAAACACATAACCAATGACTATTTTCTAATTCTACCAAAATGTGAGAACACAATACGTTTTTAACCATTTACATGTCGGGAAACACATGAACTACCACCATGCTTCTCTCAGAGTGATTCCTAAATGCACAGACTCACTGTGTGATGCTACTCAAGCAACTCTATCCCTTACTTTTTACTAAAACACATTTACCACTCAACAAAACTTTGGGTAACTCTACACATTGCACAAAATGTTCTACTACTCATTAGCATAGAGTGCTTCTATCAGTATAATTCCTAAATGCACACAAGACTCACTGTGACACTGTAGACAACCAACACTATCCATTGCATGTTACCAAAACATATTTCATAGTCTAGATTGAGTACTGCCTATTAATGTAGAAAGTATATCAGTCACACAGCAGATTTTCTTATACAGAATCTCTGTTTTGAACACCTCTCAAGAGAACCAAAGAATGGCACAGTTTCCCTCTCATTTTGAACACATATACACCTTCACATCAAATCACATTTCTTCCCTCATTAATGCAAAAGCAAACACACATTTCTATTGCTTACAGATTTCAACTCTTTCTAAATGACATACATTTCAACCATACTCCCAATCTGCCTTCTGCCTGTTACCATAGAAACAGTTCATAGAACACTTAACTGAGCAGACATGTCAAACGTTCATCACACAATGTTGCTAATCAAAACAGCAAGTGTGCTTGACTTCTCAATATACCAGCTTATCCTATGTAATGTTCTTTTCAATCACTTTTTGATAACCAATAGGAATCAGGCTTTTAAAAAACAGAAACATGCACCCTAGTTTTCAGTGTACAATGTTATCAAACAACCAATGATTTTTTTTCTGTTTATCAGCACTGCATGTTATCCACCATTTTAGAAAAATCTTAGTTTTCAAACTGCCACTTCATTTACAGAGACCATCTGAGTTGAGGGTATCCAGACCTCCCTTTAAGATGCTTAGAGTGTGGATTGTGGGACACAGCTATATTTTCTGTAGCCAAAGGTATGCAGAACAGAAAGGAATTCACAAAGACCTAGGTTTACCAAATGTAGACATTAAATGGATTGGACAGAGACGGTTAAAGTGGCAGCAATTGATGCCATTGCTTAAATCCTTTTTGCATCTCCAACACCCTGACCTCATAATTGTGCACTGTGGTGGCAATGACCTAGGCACTTTGACTGGGGTAGGTCTGGAAATGCTTTTGAAGGACACCTTTGGAGAACTGATGTCACTTTTCCCCCAAACTGCCTTTGTCTATTCTAACATATGCCAAAGGCAGAAATGGAACTGGTCCAATCAATTTTGTCCACAGATTGAGAAAGCTAGGAAACATGTGAATAAATCTGTTTCTGCTTTACTCCGGGACTAAACAATGGGGTCCATATACCACAACAATATGCGTTTCAATATGCATGGCATCTATAGAAGAGATGATGTACATTCTACAGTTCCTCTTGAACTTCAGACTCTGCATCGGTACTTACTTGTAGGTACTAAAAGCTCTCAATAAACACAAGGGCTATTTTTAGAGCCACCTAACAACTAAACACGTAAGCTTGATGTATATCTGAAAAATATTATTTGTTTTTTGCTTGGAGTCATGCACCCAACGCGCCACAGTCTTGCAGCTATCCCCCGGGGCTTATATAATAAGTTGGGGACCTTGGGGGGAGCCCCAATGCCCCCACGGTCCTATCCGGCTCCCCGCATCTTTTGGGAGCCGGCATTGCTTTTCCTCAGGGAGAGCAGCTACCATGCTGCTCCCCCTGAGGAAAAGCAATCTGCTTTCCTATTTGGAAGAGATAGGAAAGCGGTCTGCAATGACAGGGTGGGAGCCGCAAGGCTCCCGCCCTGCCATTGTAAACAGTAGTGTCACCCCGGGACACTGCAGGAGCCGGCCCTGGGGGTGGCAATCCGCAGGGCCATCTTGGGCTCCAGGAGGGGGGCCACGTGGCCCCCCTCCCACACTATCAAAAAGCCCCGGGGGTGGTAGTCCCCGGGGCTGCGGGGGGCTGCGGGGGGCTGCGGGGGGCTGCGGGGGGCTGCGGGGGGTCCCGTGAACCCTCGCATATATTAAGTTACAGCCCGGTGGTGGCGGTCCCCGGGGCAGTGTGTAAAGGATTGGGACCCCCTCACACTATTTTTTTTAAATGCCCCTGGGATTTGGCCCCCCTGGGGGCTAATAACCTTTAAAGCGCGGGAACCCCGCTTCGTTTTTTTTCAGCAGCGAAATGCAAGGATCCTACGCGCAACCCACAATTAAAAAAAATAATGTTTTTGGGACCCCCTGAGCAGGCCTAGGGGGTCAGGGTGTTTCTACCCAGTCCCCTTTTTGTGTTTTGCACACATATTTCACAGACTTCTTCAGCCTCGCTTCTACCGAGGCATAAAATGGCTGCCAACATTTCATAGTTTCGAATGTTGACAACCACTTGACAGCCAATTAGCATTCAGCGCGTGATCGGGAGGGTGCGCTTATGGAGCGCTCACGTTACGCGTAGGGTGCGCAGATCCACTGCACCCATAGATATATATGTACTTTTAAATGTCATTTTCTAAGTAACTACTGAACAGATTTACATCAAATAAGCAAAAGGTATGAGTCAGAACCAAGGACTACCTCTTTGCCAAATTTGGTGTAATTCCGTTCAGCAGTTCGGGCTGTAGCTGCGACTAAAGGTCCTATTGGAAATTGCATGGGGAAAACACGTTTTGGCGCCCCCCCTTTTTCTCCGCCCCTGCTTGATGAATCAACGTTAAACTTTCAGGATAGAAGCGGACCGAAGCTGGCTAAAAGTTTGGAAAATTTCATGCAGATTCATCAACCGGTGCCAAAGTTATTCCAAATAGAATGTTGCGGATTTCCTATGGAAATAGTTCCTAATTATAACTATCTACTATATATATATATATATATATATATATATATATATATATATATATATATATATATATATAACCTACTGTGCGTTCTGTTTTTCTGAATAAAAACTGAAAACTTGAAACCTGACCACGCGAGTGCGGCAATTCCTTCATTCCTTGGGGGGAGGAAAACTCTGAGCGTATATATATATATATATATATATATATATATATATTACCTACTGGCGGTCGCCAGTAGGTAGTTATAGTTAGGATTGTTTTCCATAGGAAATCCGCAACATTCTATTGGGAATAACTTTGGCGCCGAATGAGGGATCTGCCTGTAATTTTCCTTAACTTTGCCTCGCTGCGCTCCGCTCCTTCCCTGAAAGTTTCAGGGGGAGCCAACAAGCGGGGGCCGAGATAAAAGGGGGGTCCCAAAACGTGTTTTCCCCATGTTAATTTCCATTGGGCGGTAGGACTCACTTTTAGCCCGAACAGCTGAATGGATTTCCACCAAACGTGGCAAAATTGTAGGGACTGGTACCCCGATGTGCCTTTGCTATGTCTCAAGATATATGCTCCAGTGGTTTTTACGAAAATTAACTTTGAAAAAATATATATTGGGCTACATTGGGCTATATATATGTTAGAGCCCAAATGTAGCCCAATGTAGCCCAATGTAGCCCAAAGATGGCCACCAGAGACAAAAAAAACAAATGTATCCCAAATATCAGCCAGATGTAGCCCAACTATAGCCCAATGACAGAATGTCCCAGAGTGTTCTAAAGAACAACTAGAGCGCTAACAGTCTTACTTATGACAAAAGTATGGCACACCTGAAGTCATCTTGATTGGAATAAAGTGTTAACACTTAAAACATTTTATTTGCAAAGGAACAAAATGAGGGGGTTCATTTTGCCATAGAAATTATGATTAGTGCTGAAGAAAGAAAAATTAGGGCACATTTTGAGTGACTTCTCAAATCCTCTTATATGTCATTAAAAAAATTCTGATATGCAGTCTCCCAAGATGGCCACCAGAGACAAAAGAGCCCAAATGTAGCCCAAATATCAGCCAGATGTAGCCCAACTATAGCCCAATGACAGAATGTCCCAGAGTGTTCTAAAGAACAACTAGAACGCTAACAGTCTTACTTATGACAAAAGTATGGCACACCTGAAGTCATCTTGATTGGAATAAAGTGGTAACACTTAATACATTTAATTTGAAAAGGAACAAAGTGAGGGGTTTCATTTTGCCATAGAAATTTTATATATATATATATATATATATATACTCACTGAAAAAACCATAGGTTTCACACCAGTTATAGTTAGGAATTAGCATTTAAAAAACCTATTAAATTCACTGAAAAAACCATAGGTTTCACACCAGTTATAGTTAGGTGGAAATTTTACTTGCATAAAACCATTGAAATTCCCACGTTATAGTTAGTTGGACTCACTATAATTGCGCGTGCAATGCACTGCTGATGACGTCACATATTACATCACTCATGACATGGTCAGTGACATCACTCATGACATCATTGATGACATCTCAAATGACATCACTGATGACATCATCGGGTGAATGTGTATCTTTCTGAAAAATAAATATTTTTTATATATGTATATCTAAAGGTTGATGGAAGAATGAATGGGTAAATAAATGTCTAAATGGATGTTTTTTTGTGTAAAATTGATTGGTTAACTGACTTATTAAATGTATCTAAGTGAATACATATATTAGCGAGTAATGTTTAAATATTTAAATATCTGTATCTGTGTCTCACTTTGAGTATACGTGGCTGCATGGGTTGGTGAGTAGCTACATGAGTGTGTATATGGGTTATTAGTTGTTTTTTTGAGTATCAGTATCAGTGTCTGTATGGTTCGGTGGGGGATATTACTTAGAGCACAGATGCATGAATGAGTGACTCACTATTTGTATGTATTTTGAAGACAGCATGTGTGCAAGACTGTATGGGTGGATGATTGTGTGTATGGGTGGGTTAGTGAGTATGTGTTTTTTTAAATTATTTTTTATTGATTATAACACAAGAAAGAAAATATACATATCAGGTGTCATTTGGTGAAATACATTCCAACTGGGGACAGGCAAATAAGTTGAAGAAATACACCACAATCATAGGCATCGTAAAAAGATCAATACCAGCTTAAAGCTGAAGCAAAACAATAAGATGCAAAGGACCACAAGTACATCGCAACAGCACCCGCCCACCAGGAATACAGGATACACGAATTGGACATGCGACACCCAGATATGATGGACAAAAGATCAGGAGAGTATGCCACATTTCTTGTGAAGAAAGGAAAAGGGAATAGAAAGGTCATAGAAAAAAATAAAGGAAAAAAAAAAAAACACAACTCCCCACCCTACACCCCTGCCGATGGCTACGACCTAACCCCACTAGCAGCGTGCCTGTCGCCCACTAAACTACACCCCAAGGAAGGGAAAAGCTGGAGGAGGAGACATGGTACAAAACGATACGGGCTCCCAGATTCCCATCCCCCCACCAGAAGCAGACATCCCCCACCACAGCGTTAAGCAAGTTATAGCAGTTCAATAAAAATTCAATAGGGGAGCCACAAACAGGGAAAGGACCGTCCAGCCCGGCCCCCGGCACCACAGAGGCAGCACATCCCGTTTCGAACATAGCAGTTACACAATACCCAGACAATCAGAATCCCATCTGGCCCTCGCTCCCACAGACACAACCCGTCAAAGCCAAAAGAAAACATTGCAAAGTCAGCCCTGGCCCTGACGATCCATTACGCAGACCCCATCAAGTACGACCAGGCCGCTACGATTCTTCATGCGAGCCCTGACCATTCGAACCGCCATCACAACAAGAACATCCAAAGACAGAAACGGCTCAAAGTCGCCACAGAAGGAGTGATACCAGGATAGACGCTGACAAAGTTCAAAAGTCAAACCAGGTCCACTGCCCACCAACGATAAATCAGCAAAGCGTTTTTGAGCATACTCTGACAGAGGCGAGGTATGAATCCGATAGTCCGTGGAGAAGACACACTGAAGTACAGAAATAGTCACATCCATCTCGGGCGGTATCGACAGAGGGCAGAACACACAGCCAGTACTTTCGGGCTCGCTCGCCGCCATCTTAGGGTCGCAAGAAATTTCCAAGTCCGACGTCTGCACAGGGTCCTCGGTAACAATCGGAGCTTGCTCCGCGGGTAAGGCATCTCGGCTCACGACCAACAAAGGGTCGGAGTCCGGTCTCCGGCAGATGTGATCAACCGTTAAGACCATCCTTTGGAAGGTGGCAGTGACTCGTTTGCGGAGCTCCCCAATGGCGGCCATTACATTGTGCAGCGACGGTGTACTTTCGGCCCGCTCCATCGCCCCTCAGTGAGCGACCGGGCGGGTATCGGAACCTCGGAGGTCGACTTCTCCGGGGCACCAGGCAGAAACAATGTCGATGACAACTGTGGGCATTACCAAGGCACGATCGCAGTACCGTCGCCGCCAACGAGGAACCAAGCCCATCAACCCCGGGAGCTCAATGGGGCATCCGGGCAGCGGTTCCCCGGTCAAAGCAGTCGATATAGAAAGCCGCCGTAGTTGCAAGAGAAAGCTGCCACCAGGTCACCATCCAAAACGGAAAAGAAAGATGCCACTTCGGGAGACCGGAACCACCCACGTCCCGCGGCCGATGTTGTTCAACTCCAACCCGGCCGGGTTATAACTCGAGGCCCCGGCTTCAACTCTGAGTTAGGCCAAGAATGGCGCACGACATATTTTCGTCGTCCGAGCAGCTAGAAATTCCGGGATTGCACCTTTAGAATCAGGCGCACTTCAGCTGCACGGGAGTTCGGTGGGAAATCAGGATGGGAGTCAGGATTCATGAGCCTCCGGCGGAGGTCGGCGGAGCCGGGAGCTTATGCGGCCATCTTGGTTGCTAGCGTAGCTCCTCCTCTCGAGTATGTGTTTTTATAATTGATTGTTTAAGAGAGTAAATATGTTTCCGTTTCTGTAGAAGTATGTGTGGTGGTGTGTATATAGCAGTATAATCAAGTAAATGTTTTTTTTATAGTTTATTTGCATGTGTGAATTTGTGTGTGAGTAACTATATGGATGAGTATTAGTGTGTAACAGGATGTATAGGTGTATGAGTACATATGATGAGTAAGTACATGCATGAGTGACTATATAGAACTGTTGGTGAATGAGTGGATGTGTATGTAGATGTTGGAATTACCTAATAAGTTGTTGTAATTGGTATTGGTTTCTCCTTTTTTAAGAAAATGTTAGTTTCTATTTTTGAATGTGTGTGTCAAAGGTTATTTTATGCTGATAGGAGGTCTGCCACTTTGTCACAAGGATGTTGTCATCATTGATGTCATTTGAGATGTCATCAGTGATGTCATGAGTGATGTCACTGACCATGTCATGAGTGATGATATATGTGACGTCATCAGCAGTGCATTGCACGCGCAAGTTATAGTGAGTCCAACTAACTATAACCTGGGAATTTCAATGGTTTTATGCGAGTAAAATTTCCACCTAACTATAACTGGTGTGAAACCTATGGTTTTTTCAGTGAATATATATATATATATATATATATATATATATATAAGAATCCACAATCCTGTAGTGCAAGCAACTAGCCAGCAGCACCAACACAGACACAGGTACAGACCACAACGAAGGATTCGAAATGAAAGTGCTTTATTCCATCGATGGGGACGGCAACATGACGCGTTTCGTCCGGGAAACCCGGACTTGATCACATCAAAGTATATATATATATATATATATATATATATATATATATATATATATATATATATATATATATTTATATAACCTACTGGCGGTTGCCAGTAGATAGTTATCGTTAGGACCTATTATATATATATTCACTGAAAAACCAATAGGTTTCAGGGATGTTATAGTTAGTTGGACATTTCGCTCGTACGAAACCAGATGTCAGTGATGTCATCAGTTATGTCACTGACCATGTCATGATTGATGTAATATATGACATCATCAGCATTGCACTGTGGGGGTGCGAGTTATAGTTAGTTTTACTAACTATAACGGCCGACTTTCTCTGGTTATGTACGAGTGAAATGTCCAAATAACTATAATGTCCCTGATATCTATGGTTTTTTCTGTGAATTTCTAAGATTTTTTTAAATGCTCATTTCTTACTATAACATCCCTGAAACCTATGTTTTTTTCAGTGAATTTCTAAGGTTTTTTAAATGCTAATTTCTAACTATAACATCTCTGAAACCTATGCTTTTTTTGTGAATTTCAAAACAAAATTAAATGCTAATTTCTAATTATAATGTTCATTAAATCTTTGGTTTTTTCAGTAATTTTGAAATTCTTTCTACTGATATTTTGTAACTTTAGTATCTTTAATATCCTAAAAATAGTTTTTGTTATTTTTTGTGTTTGTTATTAAAAGTATATAATGTCTTCTTTTTTATTAAATACTAAAAT
Source organism: Lissotriton helveticus (assembly GCF_964261635.1). Classification (NCBI taxonomy): domain Eukaryota; kingdom Metazoa; phylum Chordata; class Amphibia; order Caudata; family Salamandridae; genus Lissotriton; species Lissotriton helveticus. The sequence continues at coordinate 916,642,486 of NC_136059.1, read as the reverse complement.
ATATTTGTTTTTGAGAAAAAAGTAGAGTCACGCACCCATCATGTACCTATCTCGGTGGGTGTGTCGATTCAAACCGCCATATTGGTGAAGTCCAGAAGGATGCTCGTTTCAGCCCGTCCACTCCTCTTACACTTATAGGGAAGGAGCGACAACGCTACATGTCCCAGTCCTTCCCTCTAGTGATCTGCTGATCACAGGTCTAGTTGTCAGCATGCCAGAGCCACTCCTTTAAGGCTGGTTTACATCCACACCACACCCATGCAGCACCGGCGTCACTGGACATGGCACCCTGCCAAGAAAAGGGCCGGGCGCACGTGCTGGAGGCCATATCCATTCTCTCCCATGACTTGAAGTACACAGAGTTGGTGGCAGCCGAGGCACTTTGCCCAACACGGTCCTCCCACCACATGGCAATGACTTGAGTTCCACTAAGTTAGTGCCACCAGAGCTGGGGGGGTGCCGCCTGCAATGATGCGTAGGCCTCGATACACCATTCTGGCAATCAAGACCCGATTTGAATTGTGAGCTCAACTGGACCACATGTACGCCTCACAGAGATGACTCCTTGGTGCGGTGCAGCAGAATGCGCTGGGGGGCTGTGCCAGGGAATCCAGCAATGGATGAGGAAGTAGCTCCAGCGATACACCATCCTGGCAATCAAGACCTGATTTGAATTGTAAGCTCAGCTCGACCGGGTGTATGCCACACAGACATGACTCCTCGGCGCGGTGCAGCTGGATGAGCTGGGGGCCTCTGCCACGGAATCCAGCGATGGCTGAGGAGGCTGCTCTGGCACGTGGTGGGCCCTCTTGGAGACATGCCGGTGGCGACAGGTGAGCATTGAGGTTTGGGTGCGCAGGGTCAGGCAGTCATTGCTGGGTGGTGGACTGGTCTGGGGACTAGGGCTAGGATGCTTGATTAAGATCTAGGAATCATGCACACTGACTGAGAAGTTTGTGACAACATTAGTGTACAGGCCCTGGTGGTCCAGTTGTGCCTGCACATAGTTAGAATGTGTGTGGTTTCTGTTGCGGAGATTGTGTACAGTGTCGACAGGGGACACAAGTAGTACATGTGTGCAGTCAATTACCCCCAACACGTGCAGGAAGCCTGCTACGGCGTGGTTACCTTGTTTGGTCTCCAGCTGTTCCTGTGCAGTGTGCATAAAATGAAGATGCAGGTGTATCAAGCTGAAACAAACCGTGATACTTACAGGTATGATAAATCCTGCAAAATGAGACCGTAACAGAAGTTTGTGTGGTTGTAACGTTCCTTTTCTTTCCAACGAAGGCTACGGCCACACAAACTTCTGATACGGTCATTTTGTGCAGGATTTATCATACCAGTAAGCATTCTGGTTTGTCCAAGTGCAATACATTGTACCAAAAATACATTTGTGATCATACTAATGCTTGACCATTCTCACCATTTATCCAACAGGTTTCTGAATGTGGAGTATGGGGATTTCCAGGACAATCTGCAGTTATTTGGATCCACATGTTTCCCTTTTGTAATTTCCCATTGGGAATGTCACTCGTTGTTTGATGTTTTTGTGTTGTTAATTTAAGTTTTTGTAATAAAGTTCTGCTTTTTCCACTACTGTTGACTACTGGACATTATGACCTGGCGCATCCCTATTTCAGTGACTACAATCTTGGATCTGGAGCACAGAGGCGTCAAGCAACGGCTGGGGCTAGTTGTGCTGGAATACTACGAATTGGGATGAGAGGGAGGTGCGGATACAGGGGCCCTACAATGCTTTTTTGGACATGCATGCAAGACATGTGAAGAAGTTTAATAAGGCTGGCTGTGAGACTCCTCCGACTCTCCCAGTTGTTAGTTGGAAAGTACCAGAGGCCTACAGGTGCAGCACAGTCAGCAGCTTTGCCTGCGGAAGGTAGCAGGACGACTACCTACAGTATGAAAGGGAGCCAAGCCTAGAGCCACATCTGAAGTCCAACACATGTCAAAGAGCTACTGATTATGCAGCTCTGACACCCAACAAGGCCACAACACCCACCGCCAGCATCCCCCAGAACCTCCCCCCATGGACCACCTTCCCCTACTACCACTGAGGCAGCGCAGAACAGGACAGTGGACATTCCCAAAACTGCATGGCCCCTCAGCCACACAGTAGCTGAATGTTTGGAGACGTCAGAACCAAGTATGTGTGAAGGAGGCAAGTCACCCATCAATAACAATGCACACAATGCCAAGTGTAACGGTGATGTGCTGAACAGACCTCACTATGCTGAGCACAGACCTCTCCATGTATACATATACTGTGGTGCTTGTGGTGGTATGGACAGTGGACACAACCATGTTACCTCAGGAATTGGGGAAGATCTCGTTCATGTAGCTGTGTCGTACCCACCTGGAAGCGGAGTGGGCTGGTCCAATGTACACCACTCCAGCATCGGAGTGTGAATAAATAGGCCAAGGAGTGTGAATCCGCTTTCTTCGCTCTAAGTTGGCAGGGTATACCCAGACGTGGGTCCCTTGCTCACTTTGCCACTGGATTCAAGATAGCCTGGCTGATGAGGGTTATGAACCCAAAACCGGTCCCAGGATTCTTCTTTGCGTTCTAGGGAAGACATGGCTTGGCAGTTCGAGCTGGACTGTTCCGATGAGCCACGGGGTCAGACTGATTTGCATATGGCCGTGTCTGAACTGGGGTGGGGAGTGAGCTAAAGAATGATGATGGATTAAACCCAGATCAGTTGACTGGGGATGAGTGTTTGATTTGCTCAAACGCGCCGTCCATCATCCCCTTTGGTATCGCTTTGTTCTCCCTAAGTCTGAGGAAGAGGTGTGGCGCCGCGGCCAGGGCGACTGACGCTGGAATCTGGGGACCACGGTTCGATCCCCGGCTCCGGCGGCAGGTTAGCCCAGCACCATGTGACTCTGGGCAATAGCTCGCTTAATCTTCCCGACGGCCCCCAGCGCCTAGAGACCCTTACGGGTGATTGTGCGCTTTACAAATGTGGACTTTACTTTACTTTAAGTTGGCAGGGTATGCCCAGACGTGGGTCCCTTGCTCACTTTGCCACTGGATTCAAGATAGCCTGGCTGATGAGGTTTATGAACCCGACAGGTCGCAGGATGCTTCTTTACGGTCTAGGGAAGACATGGCTTGGCAGTTCGGGCTGGACTGTTCCCATGAGGCACAGGGTCAGACTGATTTGCATATGGCCATGTCTGAACTGGGGTGGTGGAGTGAGCTAAAGAGTGATGATGGATTAAACATGGCCCAGGTTTTCATTGTAGTGATCTGCTGGTCAAAGGTCTTGTTGTCAGTTTTGCACAGCCACTACCTCACGGCTGGTTTACACCCACACCACACCCATCAAGCACAGGCATCACAGGACATGTGACCCTGCCAATAAAAAGGCCCAGGCACACGTGCAGGATGCCATTTTCACTCTCTGTCTGGGTGTGTCCCTGTTCCTCACATATATGCATTTGGGCCTAGGGCACTACCACCTCACAGTCCCCAGGGCCAGAGCTTACATGATGGCTGCTGCACCACGATAGACAATCATAGAGGCACCATGATAGGCGGGTGTAAGACTTGGTGGCACCAGGCACACTGCATCCAGCACATGCACACCGTCACGGGTCGGTGAGTTTCGGTGGAATGAGGTAGGGGCACAATCAGTGCTGAGCGGGTGTGCCGACTGAGATGATGCCCCATCCCTGGGGTCCTGACTGGAAAGGCTTGTGTGAGTACTGCTGGACCACAGTGTGACAGGCAGTGTGGGCCTACCGCCACGAGGCGTTGTCTCACGGGTCACAGGGTTAGTGGCAACTTAAGGGCTGAGCGGGTGTGCAGTCTGCGATGATGTCCTGTGCATTGATATGTTCACGACCATTGTGATATCAAGAACCAGACTCAAATGTGTGGCTGCCAAGGACGTGGGCCCCAGACTTGGAGCTCGCTTTAGCACGTGGTGGGCCCTCTTGGACACACGCCGGTGGCGGAAGGTGAGCAGTGAGGCTTGCTTGCGCAGCGGCAGGCATTCACCTCTAGTCGGTGGGAGTGGATGGTGTGCAGCAGCCTGGGTACGCAGGGGCCGGCAGTCACCTCTGGGTGGTGGGAGTGGATGGAGTGCATTAGCCTGGGTGCACAATGGCAGGCAGACACCTCTGGGCGGCGGGAGTGGATGTGGTGCAGAAGCCTGGGTGTGCAGGGGTGGGCAGACACCACTGGGTGGCGGGAGTGGATGTGGTGCAGAAGCCTGGGTGCGCAGGGGCGGGACAGCGATGAAGGTATGTGCATTTGTATGTACTCTGCCATTACTGATTCTATACTATGTTTCAGATGAGTAAGCTGCAGTATGTCCTGGCACATGGTTGGAAACACAACGGTGGCGGAAAGGTGAGCAGTGAGGCCTGGGTGTGCAGGGGCGGACAGTCACCCCTGGGTGGTGGGAGTGGATGGTGTGCAGCAGCCTGGGTGTGCAGGGGTGGGCAGACACCTCTTGGTGGCGGGAGTGGATGGTGTATAGCAGCCTGGGTGCAAAGGGGCAGGCAGTCACCGCTGGGTGGTGGGAGTGGATGGTGTGCAGCAGCCTGGGTGGGAAACGGCAGGCTGGGCAGCAGGAGTGGATGGGGTGCAGCCGCCTGGGTATGCAGGGGCGGGCAGACACATCTGGGTGGCGGGAGTGGATGTGGTGCAGATGCCTGGGGCGCAGGGGCGGGACAACGATGAAGGCATGAGCAGTTTGTCAAATACTGGTTCTTTTTTTTCTTTTTTTTTAGATTGTCCTCATACCACCGTAAGCGTCTGCCATCGTAACATTAGACCCCGTTTATCCTAGGCACCCTGGGTCCATGTTCCTACATACACTACTGGCTGCCAGGCCTTCTTCTTTGTACGAGGCTTGGTGTAATCCTTGGACGATCTTAAACCAACCTTAGTGCCTTCTCCCAGCACACTAAGGGCGCCCAAACGTTGCCTTCTGTACGGTCAAGCCGTGCCATTGCCAATGCGGCCCGAAGCCACTTCTCATAAAGAGGAGCAGCTGGATCTTTCCATAATATACATAATTCCCTACGGGCCAATAGAATCAAATTTTAAAAAAAGGCCAGTCTGTGCTTTAGATATGCAGTTCTCCAGTGAAGAGTTTAAACCAAAAATGACCAATTGTTATTGTTATTGTTATTTTAATTTTATACCGCGCCTAATCACCTGCAGGTCTCTAAGCGCCCGGAAAGATGGTACAGGACAATAACATAACAGGGTCAGAACAAAAGATCGCATTGGATTAAGCCATGCTCAGGCTTCTCCTGAACAGTAGCGTTTTCAGACTCTTTCGAAATTTTAGGAGGTTTCCTTCCTCACGTAGCCCTCCAGGCAAATTGTTCCATAGCTGGGGAACCAATACCAATGCAGGGTCTAACTTAACTTTGTAGCCTAATATACCCGTTAGTGCCAGCTCTACATTCTGCCAATACCCTTTTAATTGGGAACAATCATAAAACATATGCAGATCGTCTGCCTTGAGCATGCCACATTTAGGGCACCTAGGGGTTGGATCACTGACAAACGTAGCTACTTTATAAGGGGTATAATAAGTCCTATTGATAGTAAAAAAATGGTTTTTCTTCAAAGATGCTGATTTTACGAACTTATGAAGGTTAGAGATAGATGGGAGATAAAACTCTGCAGCTCTATTTTCTAAAATTGATGTTCTCCAAACCAGATGGGGAGGGGAGAGCTCAATATCTTCTCTATCTAGCAGGCTCCTGTACCATATCCCGACTTCCTTTTTAAGGGGGATGGGGTTTTGGAATTTAAACTCTATTTCCCAATTTCCGCCAATGTTGTTCTTTTCTGCAATGTACCATGAGCGTAGTTGTAAAAATTTAAACCGTGAAAAAGAGTCTCCAATCCTTACTTTCAAGACCTCCCAGGGTAAAACCCCATCTGCTGAGATTAATTCGGACCATGTACTTATGCCTGCGAGTTCAATTGGCACTGCCAGGCTATCCTTCAGGCAGTCAGGAAGCCCTGGAGAGCCCCAGATTGGGGCGAAATCCAAATAATATTTTATACCCCACCTGGTTTTCAGATTCTGCCATGAGTTAAGTGCCGCCCGAATTACCTTTAGGCAGACTTTCTTGAGGAACCTTATAGCTCCAAATTTGTACAGAAAACCATCACCGCCCCCCTCATGTGTTGCCATTACCTTCAAGATCCACCCCCAATTATTATCGCTAGGGCGGGACAAAAGACTAGGAATGTTTTTAAACTGAAGAGAAAGACAATAACGGAAGATGTCAGGTAATGCTAGCCCCCCCTTAAGTAGTCTCCTCTTCAGCTTCTTCCAGGATAATCTGGAGTTCTTAATGGCCCATATAAAACTACCTATCTTACTCTGAACTTTCACAATAAGCTTAAAGGGGAATTCAAGGGGAATGGCGCTAAAAAGGTATGTTAGCTTGTGTAAGATTACCATCTTAACTATATTTATTCGGCCGTATATTGTAAGTTGGATGTTTCTCCATCTAAGGAAAAGATGGTCAATTTCCTTTATTACTCTATTTAAGTTAGTCAAGGGGATGTTCAACAATTCTTGCTCTATATTAATTCTCAAGTATTTAAATCCAGGTCTCCCTTGATTTTCCCAGCCTTCGACTCCCAGCACATTATCTCGGTCTTAAGAGTGTTCACTGAGTAGCCAGAAAATCTTCCGAACTCGCTTAAAGAATGTTCAACCTTTGGGAAGACCTCGATAGGGTTACTGGTATAGACTAGCAGATCGTCCGCGTAAAGAGAGAATTTGATATTTAGATCTTGAATCCGAAAAGGTGTTATTTGGGGATCTAACCTGAGCATTTGCGCCAATGGCTCTATGTAAATATTAAATAATAAGGGTGAGATGGGGCACCCCTGTCGGGTGCCTCTCCTTATTTCGAACCTAGAGGTTAATTTTCCATTTAGGAGAATAGTAGCAGATGCGCCATCATAGCATTTTACTAATGAACGGAGGAGCAGAGGACCAAATCCCATAACCCTGAGGGTTTCCCAGAGGAAAATCCAGCTAATGCGGTCAAACGCTTTAGCGGCGTCATACGCTGCCACTGCAAGCGGTTCTGCCCTTGCTACCGCTAGATATATACAGCCAATCAGTTGTAATGTTTGTTCCTGTATAAACCTACCCGGAGTAAACCCCTTCTGCTCATCCCCTATCACCTGTGGTATCACCTTGCCCAATCTCCCTGCCAAAACACTAGTAAAGATCTTATAATCTGTGTTTAGCAGGGAGATTGGCCTATAGGAGTCTGCCTTCAGTGGGCTCTTACCGGGTTTCAGTATAAGAACAAATGTTGCTTCCTTCTAAGACGGGGGTACCTTCCTCCCCTATATGTAGATATAATTAAATAGCTCTAGGAGTCTAGATATGATAACATCATCGAGAGTTTTATAGACTTCCCCTGGAAGTGCATCCGTCCCTACTTCCTTGTTTTTAATCTTGGCAATATGCTGTTTAATCTCTTCCTCTGTTATAGGTCTTTCAAGTAGTTCTTGACTGTCATTGGTCAATCTCGGCAGACCTTTATTATGAAGCCATGTTTGAATGCTATCAATGTCAGGAACTACCTCCTCTTTATATAGCTCCGAAAACAGATTGACCAGGCATCGCTGCATATCTTCATGCTTGCAGGATGTTGTGCCTACTTCATCTATTATTAATTTCCCCGTATTCATAATGCTCCATTCTGTGAACATTCCATTTGGCTTTCACTTTTTCCTCCAACTTAGCTCTGTAATCTGAGCGGATTCGTTCTAGGTCTTTTAGGATAGAAGGGAGGATCTCAAGTTGACATTGGAGCCTTACATTCTCTAATCTGGATATCTCTAATTCCATTTTATGGAATCCTAGCCTATTCTTCTTGTTTTTAAAAGAAGTGAAGCTATGAAATTCCCCTTGAATATAGGCCTTAAAAGCCTCCCACACCACATCAGGGGTTGTAGACCCTACATTGTCTAAAGAGAATTTGGTTGTTGATTCCTTAATATTAATGATTAACTCTGGGTCTACCAATATACCTCTGTTTAACGCCCATCGGGTGGGAGATTTGGCTTTACTACCTAGATATGTAAACGTTATGGGTGCATGATCAGAAAGAATAGATGGCTGAACAAGGATGTCCTCTATATTTTCTACTCCTACTGCGTCTGTTAAAATCTGGAAACATCCTTTACAATGCAACTTTTACCACGCAGTGCCTTTATGACGCAACTATTACAACGCATGTCATTACAACGCATAGCGCTGTGGGGGCGCTCTAGGATAGGGAATAGATTTAATTTACTATCCAACACCTTCCCTACTATCCACGGGGACTGGAGTTGGAATAGTAAATTAAACTATTCACTTTCCAGCACCCCTAAGCACTATGCGTTGTAAAGGCATGCGTTGTAAAAACGGCGTTGTAATGGCATGCGTGGTAAAAGCATGCGTTGTAATGTCATACACCCGGTAAAATGTAATCTAATCTAGAGGAATGGCTGTGTTGTTTACTAAAGTAGGTGAACCTTAATCCTATTTCCCCCTTGGCTTCCCACAAGTCCACCAGGCCAAGACCGTGGATCATATTGATCATTGTTCTCCGGGTGCATGGTGCAATAACATATTTACTATGATTAGACCTATCCCTGACGGGGTCTAAAAGAACATTAAAATCGTCCCCTATTATGATTGAGGTTGTGACTTCTGTTAGTATGGCCTGAACTTTAAGAAGACAACCAGGGTCGTCTATATTTGGACCATAATAGGATACCATGGTGATCTCATTCCCCCCCAGATATACCTGCACCAAGATCCACCTACCGGAGGCGTCAGTTGATACACTTTTGATAGTATTTATGGCTCCCTTCCTTATTAGTACTGCCACCCCCTTGTTATGTGTCATATTTTGGGAGCAGATAGTATGCTCTATCCATTTGTATCTACCAAAGACTTCTTTGGTTTCTACATAGCTTAGGTGGGTTTCCTGAATAAGGAATATCTGGGCGGTTGACTGCTCAAGATATTTCATGATCAGGCGCTGTCTTCTACTGCACCGCAGGCCATTAACATTCCACGATAAAAACTTTAGCCTTTCTTCAGCCATTTTGTCTATAGTAATCCACTTCCCTACTTACATCAATACTCCAAGCTAACATGCTTATCGCTAGCATAACTGGGTTTGAGGACAACATTTTTCTTATCCCCACTGCGACCCCACCCGTGCCACAACCACCCCAACCCTGACCCCAAGTGACCCCTCTAACCCTCTACCCCCCTGGGGAACCCTCCCTTTCTTCTTGGGCATACGCCCTTTGGTGGAGCCCCCTTCAGTGTGTGGCTATTTAAAGAAAGTGATGCGTTACAATATAAACAAAGTACTGTCGGCGTAAATTTAAATTACATTTTGCACTCAATTACTCTGTATGAAAGGTTTTCAACGGTTTTCTTTTTACCTCAAGTACAGGATCAGCTTATAATTCACTCTTTACTGACTACCTCACCCCCCCCCACTGTCCTGGTCTCCTCCTACTCCTCCTTCTGCCCTGGCTCCTTTTCCTCCACCCTTTTTGATTTTATCTATAAGGGAGTCCTCCTATTCCAGGTGACGCATGTTGTACATGTGGTTATCCCACATAATGCGAAGAGAGTCAGGGAATCTAAGTTGGGTTTTGGCCCCCAGCTGATTCAGTGTAGCCATCCTTTTGCCCAGTTCCCACTGTTGTGTGGCGGTCCTATGGGATACATCCGACCGAATAAAAAACGTAAATGGGGTGGGAGTCAGATGGCTTTTAAATTGGCCGGACTTTAATGCAAGGGACCGGATTTTCTCTTTAAGGGAATACGTTAGAAAATTTACTAGTATTTTCCTCGGGCGTTCTCTCCCAGGAGTTCTTCTATAGGGATCGCGATGGACTCTTTGTATATCGATTTTTAGATCCAACTCTTCCTCAGCAGGTGAAATTAATGTCCTCAGGAGGGATACCACAAAACTCTTTATATCGCTCCCCTCAATATCCTCATTCAATAACTTTAGGTTATTTTTTCTAGAGTGGTTCTCCAATCTCTCTATTTCATCATATAGTTCTTGATTTTGCTGAGTCAACTTCTTAATCGTAATGAAGGAGGATTTTATACTTTCCTTGATTTTTGGCACCTCGGCTTCAAGCACATCTGTTCTCTTTGAAACCGCCTCTAATTTTTGTGACAAAAGGTCACAAGAGGCTCGAATCGCCTCCTGATTGGCTGTCGATGTAGAGAATCTCCTACCTATGTCATCAAATCTCTTTCCTATGTCATCACGTATACTCAGCAAAATATCAGCCAGTGATCCAGGGGTAGAGGTATAAGTTGTAGTTTGGGGTAGAGAAGATGCCTCGGGAGAGTTCTCAAACATGTCATGGGTCTCAAAGTCCCTCAAATGATCAAAGTCCTTCAGAGGCTCGGGGCATACTCCAGGGCGTTGAATCATAGCCTCCTTTGGCCTAGCCCCCTTCTCTATAAGAATACCAGATTCACCAAGCGCACCGGGCTGATTTTCCATATCAAAATCTCTCAATTCGAGTGCCAAAAAACTATTTGAGAGCTCAATTGATGGGTAAACTTCTACATGCTCCTCCTGCAGATTAGACAGAGGTACCTCCAATGGGGGCTCTAACGCAGTACCAATAGTACCAGTAGTACAAGTAGTTTCAATGATAGTTCCAATGGTGGTGCTAATAGGATTACATGAAACACCCTGGACTGGGGCCTCTTTCGAATGTGGAATGGCGAGGGGAGTCACGGACATTACTGCACCGGAGCCTGTGGTAGGGAGCAGAGAGGTAGTCAAGTACAAAACCTCCTTTGTAGCCATATCCTGCTTAGATACGGCGGATGTTGAAACGGAGGAGGTAGAAGTAGTACCGCAGATTTTATAGTAAGATTTTAGTGATGTGGTGATTTTTGAATTGGTTGTAAGACCAATCTTTTTATGCTTTTTGTTCTTCCGCTTCCTTTCCCCAGGAGAGTCTTGTGGGTCTCGAGAGTTCTCTTGTATGTCTTTGTTCTGCCGTGTATGGCTAAAACCTGCTTTCACTACCACTTTCACTGTGGTGTTCCCCGTATTAACTCAGGCTGAGCAGGGGAACTAACCAAGGCTCTGTTCCGGAGTGTATAGCGCCCCACCTTCGTTTTAAGTGAAATATCGGTCTTAGCATTGATCGTAGTTTTAATCACACTACTTGCGGGTTGAGCCCACTCGACCTCCTCAACCTCCCCAGCCTCCTCCCTTTTCTCCATACACACCAGGCTATTACAGTCTCCTCCTCTGGAGTTATACAGGCTGCTACTACAACAAGACACCAAGGACTCCTCTAGAGGCTCATATTGCAGCTCATAATTTATGTCCTTCCGCCTCCCGCTCAATTCCCCCACTCCTACCTTGCCCCTGTATGCATTCAAGATATTCTCACTGTGAGGGAAAGAAGAAGCTGCTACTATAGATGTTGTTGTTGTACTGCCCGCTGCTGTAGAGGGAGCCGCTGAGACTCTAACCACCCTGCTCCACACACTGGGGCAGAGCCGCTTCCACCTCCTCGCGGCTTCCAGCAGTCTACAGCCCAGCAGCTCCGTGGGTAAGGACGCGAGAAAGGGCGCGTTTGAACACACCATCGGGGATTGCCTCTCGCCTCTCGCCTTTCGGTCCCAGCGTCTGCTGCCTGCCGCGTTACTTCCGAGAAAAAAAAGAAGCACTTCGCCAAGAATCGAGGAATCAAGGGTAGAGGAAACGAGGGGGAAACTTCAGTTAAACATGGAGACGCCGATCCGCTGACATCGCCAACACCGCCGTGCAGAAAGTATCAGGAGAATGCGCACGCACCACACATTGCCGGGACTCCTCCTACGGCTGTTACCTTCCGGCCGTCATGCTCCCCACCATAGTATAGAATCAGTATTTGACAAATACTGACTCTATACTATGTTTCAGATGAGTGAGTTTGAGGGCTAGTGGGTCAGGGTGTTTCTACACTGCCCCCTTTTCTTAATTTTTCACTTTCTTTTACTGTTTTCTTGTGACTCAGTTCTACTGAGTAACCAGATGGCTGCCAACATTTCCTGGTTTGGAGTGTTGGCAGCCAATTAGAATGAAGCTCGTGGTCAAAGGGGCCGCGAACCATAGATATCAATATTTTTATTTTTTTATTTTCTCAGCAACTACTGAACGGATTTATATCATTAAAAAAAAAAGGTCACTTTCTGAACCAAGCGCTATCTTTTTGCCAAATTTGCTGTCATTACGATCAGCAGTTCGGGCTGTAGCCATGGCTTACGTTTCCTGTGGTCAGTAGAAAGGATTTCTCCTTGGTTGAATAAAATAACTCCATTGCTATTTCTCTAAATCAAACCTCACACACCTAAACATATAGCTCTTACTATATCATTATGTTATCAATGTAGTATCTAAAACATACCCCAAATAGAGATGTAATACTTACAAATATTTGTTTATTTCTAACATTAAAATCTGGAAAATGCTGTAGATCAGAGCATTAAAACAGTCAATGCATTTCTTAAACAAAAAACATTCAATACATTGTTAAAAATGTATGCAAAGCATAAACTGTACATCCTAATACATTCAATTCTTAATATGATGAAATACGGTGTAAAAACGATAACAAAAATACAAAAATAAAACAAGAAACCCTATTGGCATAGTTTTATACAGACTGTTGCACACCAAGATCCAACACTGCAAACTTGTAAATTGAAAACCCTGATTAAATAACTATTCCTTTCCCAGGAGTTTTTACAGTTGGATTTAAAGAAAAGCAGGCGTCGACGCGTTTGGGTGGTATGAAGTCGAGTTTAAGTACCACCTTCTTCAGGACACTAGATTAGGGATTTTACTCCTCTTCTGAACAATGTTATATCCTTGCTGATGTAATTATTGTTTTGTTTTTTATTAGAGCAACTCAATAGTCTCTGTTAGGTCATGTGGCCATTATGAATGATTGGCATCCAAGTCCAATTGGATTATTCCCCTAATTGTAAGAGATAATGCTATTTCCTTATTGGCATTGTCTTCATCATAACGTTTCTTCCCCTGTAGTTTGGCCTTTTATTCAGCATTAATCAATTTTAGACATCTATCTGTGTCTCCTGGGCCAATTGATTGGCCCTGAAAGTGATCTCCTGTTTTAGGGATATATTTTTGTTCGGTAGTTGATGTTCTTTTTGTATCTGTGTCCAGTCTATCTTTGTTTTTTCAAATTTAAAAACCGCCAGACAAGTCGGGAAAGTAAAAAATTCCTCACATCCACAGCATCTCTGTGTCCGTTTGTGGTAAAGTGTTTCAATTCTTTGCACTACCCCTTATTCAACCAAGGGAAAAATCTTTCTCTTGACTTATATTTAGTACCCTGTTCCCTTGGACAGTGGGGCCACCTCTCTAGTTTTAATACCAATGTAAAGTTTCCTATGGAAATTAACATGGAGAAAACACTTTTTGCGACCTCCCTTTTTTCTCAGCCCCCGCTTGACGAATCACCCCCAAACTTTCAGGATAGGAGCTGACCTGGATAGACCTTTTTTGAGAATTTCACGAAGATTCGTCAAACGATGCCAAGGTTATTAGCAAATCAAAAAATGCTTTTCCTATGGAAACTAGGTTCTAACTATAACTACCTACTGGGGAACGCCAGAAGGTAATATATATATATATATATATATATATATATATATATACATATTCCCAAAGTGTTGTCCAAAAATTGATGCAATCAGCAAAGGATGTTTCATCAGAAACTACACTTTCAAATCAGCATTTCATTCCAAACATTTTCCATAGCCTGACGCATTTCAGAGCTCCTGCTCTTTCATCAGAGGCTTGCTAATAGTCCACAGAAGCAATAACACACCCTCTTCTCCCCTCTGCATGCTAGTAAGTAATTGCCCTCTGGTAGGCCTCACAAGTGAGTTTCAGTTCCTATACATGCTGGGAGTTGTGGTATGTGTTATACACCATTATTTCCCTCCAGTGGGATCTGTGTTCTTGTTGCAAATTTGTTTATAACATTTTCCTTGCCCTCCAGTGGGCATCAGAATGTCAATTTGATTCGCATTTAAAAAGATCCCTTGTGCTGTTTCCAGGCTTAGAATAGTTTAAAGCACCCAGCCCCAAATAACTTTTTCTTGGTCGTGCAGACTTTCACAGCAGGACTGCTGTGATTTATGTTCCCAAAGTGTTGTTCAAAAATGTAAGACACACTCAACAAAGGATGTTTAATCAGAAAAGTTACTTTCAAACTGGCATTTCATTCCTAACATTTTCCATAGCCTGATGCGTTTCAGAGCTCCTGCTCTTTCATCAGAGGCTTGTTAACAATCAACAGAAGCAGTAACACACCCTCTTCTTCCCTCTGCATGCTGGTAAGTAATATAATACAATATATATATATTATATGGGTTCCACTTCAGTGTAAAGGCAATGCATGGGATAATATTCAATAGAAGAACCACTGCCTAACCTCCCAAATTAATCAGCAAATATCTAAATTAATGTTGAAATGTTAGATATTTTATTTAATCAATCCATATTCTTTATAACATATTTGTCTACAATATGGAAAATATCTCCCTAAATTGTCATCCAAGTCATATATCGTGAAAAGGCAGGTGTCTAGGATATTGCAAACAATGTTAAAACAGAAAGAACCATATGATCTCATTCACACACATGCATATTTTTCACACACTTATTCATATCACACCACTCTGTAAGTTCACAAATATATATACATTCACTGAAAAAACCATAGGTTATAGGCCATATATAGTTAGGAATTTGCATTTACAAAACCTTGAAAATTCACTGAAAAAACCATAGGTTAGAGACCATATATAGTTAGCTGGACATTTTATTGACATAAAACCAATGAAATTCCATATATAGTTAGTTGCACTAACTATATATCGCGCACCCGCAATCCACTGCTGATGATGTCACATATTACATCATTCATGACATGGTCAGTGACATCACTGATGACATCACTGATGACATCTCAAATGACATCACTGATGACATCACTGATGACATCTCAAATGACATCACTGATGACATCATCTAGTGTCTGTGTGTTTTTGTAAAGTTTAAATATGTTTTACATATTGAAGAATGAGTGGATGTATGGAAGACTGAGTGTGTGTGTGGCTGGCTGGGAGGTGTGTGACTCTGTGCATATCAATGTGTACTTGTATCAGTGATTGTATAAGAGAGTAAGTATGTGTTAGTATATGTGTGAAAAGTATGGTGTTCTGTGTTTAACTGTATAGATGAGGAAATCGAAGTGTGATTGATTCTTCACAGGACTGACTAGGTGTATGAGTGCATATGATAGTGTTGTAATAATGAGTGACTGTATGTATGAGTGATTGTATGGGTGAATGAGTGAATGTGTGTGTAGACGTAGGAATCAGTGAGTGCGTATGTAGTAACTGGTATTGGTGTGTCATGATGTCATCAGTGATGTCATTTGAGATGTCATCAGTGATGTCATCAGTGATGTCACTGAAGTATGGTGTTCTGTGTTTAACTGTATAGATGAGGAAATGGAAGTGTGATTGATTCTTTACAGGACTGACTAGGTGTGTGAGTAACTCCATGGATGAGTGGCAGTGTGTGAGTGTCTGCATAGGTGTATGAGTGCATATGATAGTGTTGTAATAATGAGTGACTGTATGTATGAGTGATTGTATGGGTGAATGAGTGAATGTGTGTGTAGACGTAGGAATCAGTGAGTGCGTATGTAGTAACTGGTATTGGTGTGTCATGATGTCATCAGTGATATCATTTGAGATGTCATTTGAGATGTCATCAGTGATGTCACTGACCATGTCATGAATGATGTAATATGTGACATCATCAGCAGTGGATTGCGGGTGCGCGATATATAGTTAGTGCAACTAACTATATATGGAATTTCATTGGTTTTATGTCAATAAAATGTCCAGCTAACTATATATGGTCTCTAACCTATGGTTTTTTCAGTGAATTTTCAAGGTTTTGTAAATGCAAATTCCTAACTATATATGGCCTATAACCTATGGTTTTTTCAGTGAATTTCATTGGTTTTTTAAAAGCTAATATCTATAGCTGTAAAATATATTCTTTATTACGTGACGTGTCACGTAGCCACGTGAGACGCCTCATGACGCGTCGCATAACCGTGACGTATCGGCTCTGCAGCGCAAACAAAACCCGTAACGTAAGCGTGCCGGAGCACGCTTACAGATATATATATTTTTTTTAACCTTAATTAGACAAAATCCACACGTGCACATATCTTGAGGCCTTGCAAAGGCACATCAAACAAACAGTCCCTACAATTTTGCCAAGTTTGCTGGAAATCTATTCCCTTAATTTTTTTTTTACTGTTTCTCTTGGTTTTCCCCTTGTTACGCTTACCGGGACGCTACCCGGTACGCGAACCGGACGCTCCAAAAACACAAGATGGCGGACTCCCGCTACGCTGCCGGTTAGCTGCCCGGTTCGCGTACCGGGAAGCGCCTCTACCGCGCCTCTACCGCGAAAAATCGCAGGGGACTTTAATATCCCCCTAATCAATCCTAGGGGGTCAGGAGGGGTTTACCTTGCCCCCTTTCCTTCATTTCCCCCTTCTTTTTTCACCACATCTTGTCTCTCGATCGTACCGAGAGACAAGATGGCGGCCGCTCCGAAGTTCCGTTACGCGTCAGGTACGCGAACCGGGGCGCTAACCGGAGCGCTGTCACAGATATATATATTTTTTTAAACGTTAATTTCTCAAAATCCACTGGAGCACATATATTGAGACATAGCAAAGGCACGTCGGGCAAACCATATCTACAATTTTGCCAAGTTTCATGTAAATCTATTCAGCCGTTCGAGCTAAAAGTGAGTCCAACCGCCCTATGGAAAAATGAATGGGAAAAACGCGTTTTGGGACCCCCCTTTTTTCTCAGCCCCCCCTTGACGAAACCCCAGCCAATTCCGTCCACAAACGCCAAAGTTATTAGACATAGAATTTTCAGAAATCCCATAGAGAAAAAATCCTAACTATATATACCCACTGGCTATCGCCAGTAGGTAATATACATATATAAACATATATAATCTGCATATCTATATAAATATAAATGCATGCATACATATACATATATGCATACATATGCATGTTATTTACATGAAAGTTTTAAAAACACTAATAAAAGCAAAGCTAAAAAGCCACCTCATTACAAACAGAATGGCTTTAACTTAAACGAGGGCGAGATCTATTGCATTTTCAATGCTTGTTTACTTTGGCTCTATCAAGAAGGCATTCAGATGTGTCACACATTTGCCATAAATTCTGAATGTTAGCACTCTAGTTGCTCATTAGATCACTGTAGTAAAGCTAGTGCTCACCAGGGAAGTCTGCTGCTAATCATGGTTTGCAGCCATTTTCCCGCATTTTTTATCCCGCAGACTTTCAGTCCGCATACCATTATCCCGCAAGGTCATTGACCTCGCATACCATTATCCCGCATTTTTTCAAAACGCATGTGCATTTATCGCGCATGCCTTTATAAAGAATTACGTTTTAAAGGCATGTATGGTAAATGCATTTGCGTTGTGAAAACCACGATGACGAGAGAGGTAAGTGGGTTTGTGTTAATTTTTTCGTGGGTTAGTGATTGTGTAGTGTAGTGTAGTGTTGTGTAGTGTAGTGTTAGTGTAGTGTAGAGTTGTGGTGGTTGTTTAGTGTAGGGTCATGCTGGGGGTAGTGTTTTAGGGTTTAGGGTTGTGTTGTAGTGTTTGCGTAGTGTAGGGTCATGCTGGGGGTAGTGTTTTAGGGTTTAGGGTAGTGTTGTAGTGTTTGCGTAGTGTAGGGTCATGCTGGGGTAGTGTTTTAGGGTTTAGGGTTGTGTTGTAGTGTTTGCGTAGTGTAGGGTCATGCTGGGGCTAGTGTTTTAGGGTTTAGGGTAGTGTTGTAGTGTTTGCGTAGTGTAGGGTCATGCTGGGCGTAGTGTTTTAGGGTTTAGGATAGTGTTGTAGTGTTTGCGTAGTGTAGGGTCATGCTGGGGGTAGTGTTTTAGGGTTTTGGGTAGTGTTGTAGCGTTTGCGTAGTGTAGGGTCATGCTGGGGTGTAGTATTTTAGGGTTTAGGGTAGTGTTGTAGCGTTTGCGTAGTGTAGGGTCATGCTGGGGTAGCGTTTTAGGGTTTTGGGTAGTGTTGTAGCGTTTGCGTAGTGTAGGGTCATACTGGGGGTAGTGTTTTAGGGTTTTGGGTAGTGTTGTAGCGTTTGCGTAGTGTAGGGTCATGCTGGGGTGTAGTGTTTTAGGGTTTTGGGTAGTGTTGTAGCGTTTGCGTAGTGTAGGGTCATGCTGGGGTGTAGTGTTTTAGGGTTTTGGGTAGTGTTGTAGTGTTTGCGTAGTGTAGGGTCATGCTGGGGGTAGTGTTTTAGGGTTTTGGGTAGTGTTGTAGTGTTTGCGTAGTGTAGGGTCATGCTGGGGGTAGTGTTTTAGGGTTTTGGGTAGTGTTGTAGTGTTTGCGTAGTGTAGGGTCATGCTGGGGGGTAGTGTTTTAGGGTTTTGGGTAGTGTTGTAGTGTTTGCGTAGTGTAGGGTCATGCTGGGGGTAGTGTTTTAGGGTTTTGGGTAGTGTTGTAGTGTTTGCGTGGTGTAGGGTCATGCTGGGGGTAGTGTTTTAGGGTTTAGGGTAGTGTTGTAGTGTTTGCGTAGTGTAGGGTCATGCTGGGGGTAGTGTTTTAGGGTTTAGGGTAGTGTTGTAGTGTTTGCGTAGTGTAGGGTCATGCTGGGGGTAGTGTTTTAGGGTTTAGGGTAGTGTTGTAGTGTTTGCGTAGTGTAGGGTCATGCTGGGGTGTAGTGTTTTAGGGTTTTAGGTAGTGTTGTAGTGTTTGCGTAGTGTAGGGTCATGCTGGGGGTAGTGTTTTAGGGTTTAGGGTAGTGTTGTAGTGTTTGCGTAGTGTAGGGTCATGCTGGGGTGTAGTGTTTTAGGGTTTTGGGTAGTGTTGTAGTGTTTGCGTAGTGTAGGGTCATGCTGGGGGTAGTGTTTTAGGGTTTAGGGTAGTGTTGTAGTGTTTGCGTAGTGTAGGGTCATGCTGGGGGTAGTGTTTTAGGGTTTAGGGTTGTGTTGTAGTGTTTGCGTAGTGTAGGGTCATGCTGGGGGTAGTGTTTTAGGGTTTAGGGTTGTGTTGTAGTGTTTGTGTAGTGTAGGGTCATGCTGGGGGTAGTGTTTTAGGGTTTAGGGTAGTGTTGTAGTGTTTGTGTAGTGTAGGGTCATGCTGGGGTGTAGTGTTTTAGGGTTTTAGTTAGTGTTGTAGTGTTTGCGTAGTGTAGGGTCATGTTGGGGGTAGTGTTTTAGGGTTTAGGGTAGTGTTGTAGTGTTTGTGTAGTGTAGGGTCATGCTGGGGGTAGTGTTTTAGGGTTTAGGGTAGTGTTGTACTGTTTGTGTAGTGTAGGGTCATGCTGGGGGTAGTGTTTTAGGGTTTAGGGTAGTTTAGTTGTTTAGTGTATGCTAAAGGCATATTCGTTCTAAAAGTTTTCGTTATTTTAATTTGCGGCCTAATAGTACATGCGGGATTTTTTTTGCGGACTGATGGTATGCGGGATTTCGTCATATATTCGCTAATCATACTTTCTATGGCAAAATGAACCCCCTCATTTTGTTCATTTTTAAATTAAATGTTTTAAGAGTTACCACTTTATTCCAATCAAGATGGCTTCAGGTGTGCCATACCTTTGTAATAAGTAGGACTGTTAGCACTCTAGTTGTTCTTTAGAACACTCTGGGACATTCTGTCATTGGGCTATAGTTGGGCTACATCTGGCTGATATTTGGGCTACATTTGTTTTTTTTGTCTCTGGTGGCCATCTTTGGGCTACATTGGGCTACATTGGGCTACATTGGGCTACATTTGGGCTCCAACATATATATAGCCCAATGTAGCCCAATATATATTTTTCAAAGTTGATTTTCGTAAAAACCACTGGAGCCTATATCTTGAGACATAGCAAAGGCACATCGGGCTACCAGTCCCTACAATTTTGCCAAGTTTGGTGTAAATCCATTCAGCCGTTCAGGCTAAAAGTGAGGCCAACCGCCCTATGGAAAATTGCATGGGAAAAACACGTTTTGGGACCCCCCTTTTTTCTCGGCCCCCCCTTGACGAAACCCCCCCAAATTTTCAGGGGCTGCTCAGAAACAAAATGTTCCATTTTCCTGAAAATTTCAGCCAATTCTGTCCTCAAACGCCAAAGTTATTCGACATAGAATTTTCAAAAATCCCATAGGAAAAAAATCCTAACTATATATACCTACTGGCTATCGCCAGTAGGTAATAAAAAACAGCTTTTGATCAATCTTCAAGGGTCTTTACACAAATCGTACTATGGGCATCTATGGCAATTCATATCTCATTTAATTGTGCATGGTATTCAGTTGTTATCCGTTCAGGTCTTGTCTTCTAGGTTACTCAATATTGAGTTTTTTTATTTTCTTGATTAATTCGTGTTGTGGCTTAATAGATAATCATCAGAGATTGGCAATGCGCAGTAAATGCATTGCTTGGTAAAGGATGCGTGGTATAGGCCTGCCTGATAAAAGCATTCACTGTAATGTCATACAACCGACTGTACTCAGCATGAACACAAAGGTGTATAGTC
Organism: Lissotriton helveticus; assembly: GCF_964261635.1. Lineage (NCBI taxonomy): Eukaryota > Metazoa > Chordata > Amphibia > Caudata > Salamandridae > Lissotriton > Lissotriton helveticus. Next base: position 916,621,782 of record NC_136059.1, on the reverse strand, counting down.
TTCTGTGCTCCAGTATTGGGATGTATGTTAGGTTTGACTAGCAGTGTCAGATAGGAACATCGAAGAATGCAACTTTTTCTGCAAAAATTAGGCCTGTTGCCATGAATTGTCATAAAGGAAATACATATTTTGGTACTTGGAAGCAGGTAGGGTCCTGGAGGTTTCTCTTTATAGATATCGATTAACAGTTTTGAGTACCCAAAGTCTTGTAAAGGAATTTTGTAATGTACTATTGTCCATCAAATTTTCTAAGGATTGGCTCAGCCAACAGGTTTATGTTAGTACTGGATAATTTATGGACTGATAATTTGAAAAGAAGCCTCTCCACTTCCTTCAAGTCACAGGGGCCAGGCTATGAAAAGACTTTGATTTTTAAAAAATATACATTGATTTTATACTTGCCAGTCATCAAGGTTCCTGTGGGTTTTTAACACCTTGTATAATTCTGACTCGTCTTTTCACCATCCATTCAGAAAAGCTATGTGGTTTTAAGCAAAGCTCTTTTCATCTTTTAATAATAGATCATATGCATTTTACAGATTGCCTTTATAACTTGCCTCTTCTATTGCACATGATCAGCGACGGAGAAATGAGATGACTACAGAAGTTGGCGTAGATTACCATATTACCAAAATGAAAGAAAATAATGAAATACGAAATAGAAAAGGTGAAGAAATGAAAAGAATGAGAGGAAAAAAGGAAAACAGTAAAACGGAGAGGATGAATGAAGATTGGAAGAAAAGAATATAGGAAGTAAGGGAAATGATGTAAGTTAATGCATTCTTAATCGTATTGTGACTAGCACCGTTTCTCAATTTGGTGATTTGTAAACTACATGTGTAGTGCAGAAAGATTTCAAACAGCTCACTTTGATAATGGGCTTTCTGTCTCCGAGTTGTTCTCCTCACAGCGGCTAAATGATAATCCTCCTGGTGGTGTACCTTGTACGGCTCTGAAATACCATTCTCCCCGGCCTGCTGCAAACTAAATGTCAGGCTTCCAAAACACATTCATCCATCACTGTCCTTGCTCTCCAGGTTTTACAAGCACTCGGGGTTTGAAGAAATTTTTTTTCTCTGCAGGCGCTGATAGTGGTTTATCACCATATTGGGACGAGAGCAGACACACACAGGACAACTATCTCTGCTGCAAAGAAATGAGCGGGGATGTTCTGTGGTTGTGCCATGGATATTTGCTAATTTTCGTGCCCTTGTTAAAGACACAGATTCTTTTTTCTTCCACCATGTACGGGCAGTTCTTTTAATAAAGATGTTGGTATGGCCAGGGCCGGACTGGGAACCAAAACCGGCCCTGGCAAAGTGCGCAGCCGCCCCCCCCCCCCCCCCCCCCCCCCCCCCCCCCCGGGGCTTGGGGGTGCGGCCAAGCTGTTTGCCAGGGCCGGTTTCAGCATTTTTTTACAGGGGCCGATATTGCAGCTATGCTGCAAAAACGGCCCTGTAACTAAAAAGGCCCGCCAGGGGCCCAAAACCGGACCCCACCATGGCGGCCCACCGGGAAAACACCCGGTGCCCGCTACGGTCAGTATGGTTTATTTCAGTTTCTAAACTATATAACCCACTACTGTGACATAGCAACAGTTGATTATAAAACTGGTTACCCACTGTTGTGATGTCATAAAGGCCTTCCAGGTGAGGCTGACAGGGCTCTCTCATATCCTGTAAGTGCAGTTCTGCTTGTCTGCTTTGACTGAAAGCAGAAAGTACAACTGCCCCGGTGGGTAGGGTGGGGCTGAGTAGGTGGTTGGGGTTGGTCAAGGACGGCAGGTATGTTTTTTTTTTTTATCCTTTGTGACAGGGATACATACGTAGCAGAGACCATGTTGTGTATGGCTCCCTCATTGCTCTACCACTATGTAGCAGTTGACAGCAAATGCAGAGGATTTTGGGCTCATGAATTCCATACAATTATAGATGGGTAAATAGTGAAATATGGGGGTGTTATCCACCTCAAGGTTCTGAGCACCATCATACATTACTCAAGCTTTGCTCTTGTTGTCTATTTGATGTCTCTCAGAACACCTTGGTGAAATACGTCCCGTCATTCACTATGACCCATCTATCATTCTATATATAATATTTTTGGGAATTATCAAAGAAGGGTCTGTTTAAGTATTAGATGTTTTGATTATGTTTAACGACCTCAAGCAAATGCTTGAAAAACATGTTTAGGCATCCAATGAAGACATTGATTACATCAAAAACCTTCCTAATTATAGTCCTTAACAATGAAATACCTAAAATAGACATGACCAGGCCAAACAGAAAACCTATATTTTAATTTCCTAAATATTAGTAAAAACCTTGCTACTTCAATTCATTTTCTTGTAAACTACGCTAGGTTCTTTTTGAAGTTTGGCTTTTCCTTCTCCCCTATATTTTTAGCACCCACCCTGTCTTAAGTTTTCTTTAAGCAGCTAGGCACAGTGATTAGTTCACTTTTTTCTTCTACAAAATTCAATGACAATGGATTCCTATCTAAGTCAAGTGCTATTCCTAGGTCCGTAACTACAGGCTTTAAATCTGCGTGTTATGCGATGATGTCTCCTTGAAAAAACACAACATGAGCCATAATTTGAACTCTCCAAGGACATGACAATATCTAATTAAAGAGTATATGGATAACTATTAAATGCAAGACATTTTCCACAGGACTACTTTTTAGATAATGTGAAAAAGTCAGTGTAGGAAGATGGAATCTGACCACATGGTCGCCCCCACTTTTTTCCTGGTGTTTTAATGGTTTTTGACTTAGATTGGCTGGGATCCTGCTATTCAGGGCCCCAGCCTATCTGCTTTCCTCTCTAAATTGATTACATGTAACTTAGGTACACTCCTAATATATGGTACACCAGGTACTCAGGGCATAGGTACCCCAGAGGCCTACAAGGGGCTGTAGCATGTATTATGCCACCCCTGGGAAGCCTTCCAAAATGGCACCACAGGACTGCTACTGCACCCTGGGTAAGGTGGTGCATGCACCCTTTACTAAGATATAGGTTACCTATATTTACCTTTAATCACAGCACATGTAAACCTATCAGTCACTCCTATGGCAGCCCTTATCAGTCCTGAAGGCAGAGTGCTTAGTTTTATGTGAGAGGGTGCCCGTGCATGAGCTGGACCCCTCTGCAGCTTTTGGAGCCTATTATCTGAGGCTGTTCTGTGATGCAGCCAGATCATATACTCTTAAGTGCATTATAACATCGCGGTAAATGCTAACTTTGGAATGGCTGCATGGAAACATGTCGTGTTTGGAGTCAAACACTTTTGAATCCTACCCCCTCCCCCCCTGCCATTCCTGGTGGCGGGGGTAGAATTCCACCCTTCTAGAGGGAGAGACATGTATACACTGGTCTAACCGGTAATAGTTTAAAAGAGCCCTGGCATCACAAAATGTAAATGTAAAATTGTAAATTGATACTTGTATAGCGCACTACTCACCCACAAGGGTCTCAAGGCGCTTGTACGAATACCACTGTGGAACCCATCCTGGCTTTCCCTGTGAGGTGTCAGCTCCTGGGCACCCCCAAGGTGGAGGCCAGGCATCCTTAGCGTTGGGGGCTGTTGTGGAGATTAAGCAAGCTATTGCCCAGAGTTGCAGAGTGGGACACCATGATTGGAATAGGCACCGAGGCGAGACTTATCAGGTCCGTGGAATTTTCGAGCCCAGGACCCGCCGAGGCGGGGAATTGAACCCTGGTCCCGGGCTAGACCTCTGCATCAGGGTCTGCCGCTCTAACCATTGAGCCACACTTCTCCGCATGGATGCTGCAGCTACAGACACGAGTCTGGTCTCCTGTTGCTGACCAAAGCTCCGGCGGGGAAGCCTGGACAATAGGTTTCCTGTCACAGGGAGGTGTAACCACCTCCCAGACAGGCTTTAGTGTATTGGTTCAGAAAAGGGGGTGGTGATGAACAGAGTGCCTGAATTAAGCAGACCACTCTTACCCAGTCCAAAGATCAGGGCTTGATCCATCACCGTTTTTTAGCTCACTGCACCATCCCAGCTCAGAACTTGGCTATATGCAAATTAGTCTGTTCCTATCCCAGTGTATGATGGGAACAGGGCAAACCAAACTACCAAGCCAATTCTTATACTGGGAAGGAAACAAGCTTCCGGGGACCGGTTTCTGCCATTTCAGGCGTCGTCGGCCCGGCTTGCTTGAATCCTGATGGTGCAATGAGCAAGGGACTCACATCTGAGTATACCCTTCCACGCTTATGGTGGACAAAATGATTCAGAAAAGGGGGTGGTGATGAACAGAGTGCCTGAATTAAGCAGACCACTCTTACCCAGTCCAAAGATCAGGGCTTGATCCATCACCGTTTTTTAGCTCACTGCACCATCAGGATTCAAGCAAGCCGGGCCGAAGACGGCTGTAATGCCGGAAACCGGTCCCCGGAAGCTTGTTTCCTTTCCAGTGAAGAATTGGTTGGTAGTTTGGTCTGCCCTGTTCCCATGATGCACTGGGCCAGGGACAGACTAATTTGCATATAGCCAGGTTCTGAACTGGGTTGGTGCAGTGAGCTAAAAAACGGTGATGGATCAAGCCCTGATCTGTTGACTGGGTAGGAGTGTTCTGATTAACTCAGATACTCTGTCCATCACCACCCCCTTTTTGAAATTATTTAGCGTATTGGGGCTGGGTGGGTGCACTTCGAGAGTGCTTTGTTGAAGTCAGCGCTGTGGACACATTTGGTGTCCCTGTGCATAGCCCAGTTCAAACCAGTTGCAGGGGCTACCAGCCCCTGCTTTGGCACAAAACTGGACAAAGGAAATGGGTGTAGCCACTCCTCTTTCCAGACCCTCCCATAGGTGGGTCCCCAGAGTATGTCCAACACCTTTCTTTAGTATAAGTAAGGAACCCCTGGAACAGGACTTTAGATTACACCTGGATGAAACTCTGAAACTGAATCCTGGATCTTCGCCGTTCTACTAAAGACTAGAGGATGGAAGAACCTCCCTTGGGCTCAAGGAGTGACTCCCCTGCTCAAGCAGGCACCAACAAAGCATTTGCTGGTCTGCATCTCTGAAGCTCCTGCCGGACTCTGAAGTATTTGCAACACAGGAAGAGGATTTCCAGACTTCTCAGAGGCCGACCCAAGTCTCAAGCAAAGCTGAGACCCGCAGCCCTCAGGAGTGAAGTGGAACTGGAACGCTTGGACACCGGGCACATTTGCTAGTGCATTGACTTCTCAATGTCTCTTGAAGTTGTGCTTTGGGATACTTGTAGCCCAAGCCCCGAGAACTATCTGCACCAAATATTGTGGGCCTACACTCCACAATTGTTCCATGAGCACACTTCTTGCATTTCCGCTTGAGGCTCCTTCACGATCCCTGGTCTGTCGACTGGTGGGTCCCTGTGAAGGCAACTCTGATTTGCCTTGGACTTCTCTGGTTGCACCAGATGTGCCCTCACTCCCCACTAAGTGGTAAGTCTCTCAGACCTTGCTGGTCTGCACCAAAGCATTTCTTTGATTCCTGCATGGGTTGCTTTTGCCAAGGCATGTTGGGTCCAATCCGGGCACTAAAACTGCAGCACTCGACATCCTTTGTGGAACAGCTCGAATCCAGCTCCTGGTTGTCATTAACGCCTCCCGGTCCTTATGGCTGAAGAATCAAGCTTCACCTCTTTTACCCGAAATCACCCGACATCTGTGGGCAATCAACTATCGTGCCCCGGTCACTGGCTAGTGATCCAGACTCTGCTTTCAGGTCCTTCTCATCTTCGATCCAGGCTTGGGTCACACCGGACACTTTCCACTTCCTCAGCAGCAGCACTTTGAAGCAGATCGCCATCAGAAAATGACAATGAAACCCGACACCAAAAGACACCTATGCACCCGGCTTCCCTGGTTAGGTAACTCGAGTACTCCTGTGCTCTGTGGATGTTGAATCTAGAACCCCTTAAGTCTAAAGGGATTTGCTCAAAGTCCTCTCCTAAGTGTCCTTTATCTTTACATTTCCAACCGCGACTTTCCCTACTGAAGATAATGGTGATTCGCGGCTGTGTTTAGACACTGCACGCGTTCTCTGTGGGTCCCCTGTGTCCCCACCTTGGGCGGTTCCTTGGGTCTCCAGCACTTCTACAGGCTCTAGGCCTTGTGTCTAGTCAAGTCGTGGGTCTTATACCACTTTCTTAATATATGGTTTGGTACGCCCCTAGGGCTCAATGCATATTGTGCTAATTTGCTGTGTGCTTTTGTAATTAAAAGGTTGGACATGTAAGTTTAAGTTTTACATGCCCAGGTAGTGAAAAACTCACAAATTAGTTGTTCACTGCTTTGAGGCCTACCTCTCCAATAGAAATATATTGGGCTACCTTATTACATTTAATAAGTGCTCACATTTGGTTGGTAACAGGTAGGAAATTCATGTTTGGTATCTGATGATTTGTAATTCAAAGTTGTCTTTAATTGTAAAATCAAACACATTTTAAGTCACAATTCTGAAAATAACACTTAGAGAGTTGGCATTTTCTTGTCCGACTCATTTGGTGTCTGCACCTTGTTACTGGTTCACAGGACTAGACGTGAGTGGCAGTTGGCCTTTGTATATTCCTCCCAGACAGCCACACAATAGAGGGGATTAAGTGTGCCTTGATGGGCAATTTTAGGCAGGATGAGGAGGGGGTCAGATCTGGGCACCTCCACACTTATTTTTTTACAATTTTTATATAGCATGAACCAGACCCCGGATGGTATCAGAGCACTTTATATTTTGGATCGTTATGTTACAGGTTACATCAGTTACAAGAACTTTGTAAGGTACAGTGAACAAAACAATGTTGCTGGAATTAGTAGGAGGGAGGGGAGGAAGGAGCCGTAGCAGGGAGACGAGGGGGAACTGTGTTCAATGTCCGGCTGGGTAGGTGACGGTCGAGGGGGAACCAGGGCCAATCTCCTCTATAGCTGTCTAGCAGCTCCACCGAGCATCAGCCATGTTACTCAGGTCTCAGCGATCAAGGAAAACGTGTTTTGATTTGATATTTGAACAGTTATATGTAGCTTTGGCTAGGCACGGGGTATCAGAGCGCTTTATCAAAGCATCGTTATGTTACAAGTTACATCAGTTACATGAACATAGAAAGGTAGAGTAACCAAAAGCAGAGTTGAGAGGGAGATGAAGAAGAAACTGTGACCAATATCCGGCTGGGTAGGTGACGGTCGAGAGGGAAGTGTTCAGGAAAAGCAGGTTATTGGTGTCAACATATAGGGTGGTATTTGCAAAATAATATAAACTCAACTGTACCAGCTTAAAAAGGAGTAGGCTGAGCCTTGCTGTCACACAAAGAACTTCACACTAGTATATTGTGCCTTTAAGCAAGTTGGAGCCAGGGCAGTGAAGCAGGAAATTCTTGGTACCAGAAAGGGAACTTCTAGAAACTTCTCCCACTTGAAAGAAGGCACAAGGAATAAAAAAGTGACTCTCAATGCACCAACACTTCAGAGAGCAAGTCTTCACGGCACCAGTTGCTTCCTCTAGAACGATGCAGGACCCCCCCATCTCAAGCTCCATTTGACAGCTTCATTGGCTTTCCACTGTGTAATGTATCTCAATGTTGGACTCACATCACAGCTCCTCGTTGATGATTCCTCAATGCCAGCCAACGCAGCTCAATGCAAGGACTTCAAGTCTTGATGCCCAAGCCATAAGGTACTTTGTCAGTAGACTGAACTTATTCCTGTATCTGGTCTGCACTTCATCTTGGTCGGCCTGAACTTACGCTTTTTACTGCTTAGCACTTGATTTCTACAAGCCTTTAAAATTCCGCATCTCAAGTTCTACTATTTGGAGTTTTGTCTTTCTAGTGACAAATAATTTATTAAAAGGTACTCTAGTTTTCTAAATTGTTTTGTAGTTTTTGTTAAATTGTGTTTTCACTTTATTACTGTTTGTCTTCTGCATCAATACATTGGATATTGGTTCTAAATTCAGCCAGACTGCTTTTGTGCTAAGCTACCAGAGGGTTAAGCACTGGTTAATTTAGTGATTTTAGTGGTTCACCCTGATGTGGGCTGTGGCTGTGACTTGAAAACCCCCTCAACCAATAACCCAATTTCTCAGAAACACCTTTGAGGTCTGTGGAATTTGGCACAATAGCTCTGTCCCTGGAGTTCCTCATCCAAAGGACATAGGTAACGCCACAGGCAGAGTTATCAACCACTGAATGTCAGATCCTTTGGGTCCTCTCAGAAATATGGAATTATGGGAGGAATGTGTTATTCCACACTGATTCCCCTGATTATTTATTACTTCTCATTTGTGTTTCATGCAGGGATTTTTGTTGTTACTGCTTTTAAAGTAAAACCCACTCAAATAATTGAATCTGACCTAATGGAGTGATTATTTTTCTTTCAGCAGCCACAGTTTCCAGGCACTATGAAGCAGATCTGCTGAGTCACAGTGGATTTCTTAATTCTGAAGGGACTGATAAATCCCTTTAGAGAGAGTGCATTAGAAATACTGAGGACATTATATTGAGTCCCATAGTGTAGCTTTGAGTGTTTCTCTGTTAAGTTTGATTTGTTGACATCTTAGAGACAAATCAAAAACAGAAGCACTATATCTCTATATATCTGATATGGTTAATGTTATCAACCTTCTAACTGCAGTGTGCTAAACAATTAATTCTGCAAATTAATATTGGATTGAAATGATACTTAACTAATAAAAGGCAATGAGTGAATCGATTGATGGGGCCAGCCCAATATTGTTCTTTTAGGATTTGTGTCCAGGGTCTAGCAGATCCCTCTATGAACAATATATTTTACAAATTACCTTTCAAGTATTAAAATTGTGAGCACAGAGACAATTTTACACCCTTTCAGCAGGTGACTGCAGGTTCTCTCCCACAGTTATTGGACTTCACAGTCAACAACATGCTGCTGTTTCAACGACTACATATTCTTCTCCATTAAGCAGTGCAAAAAATATACCAAAACCATGTCCGCATAGCAAATCCATGGATTTCAATTCAGATTTGCCCAGTGTATAGCTGTTCCTACTAACCCTGGGAGGTGAACTCCGCTCTGTTCACAGAGTTTGCAGAGTTTTATGCACTCCGTGCACTGAGGAGCACTTAGAAATCCTAAAAACTCGCAGAGCAGAATTTTTCTTGCTCACGCTCGTCAACATCAAGTAGGCAAGCACAAGCTAGGAAAATCCACCTCCCGGTGAGATTTCTCTTTGCTTGCACTTACCATGGTCTAGTTGGTGAGCGCGAGTGAGGAAAGTCGGCCTCCTGGTGAGATTTCTCAATGCCGGTGGCTGGATTTCTCAATGTGAGTGGTCACAGCAGGTCGCGACCACTCGTGTTGAGAAACCTTCCATTCTTGTTGAGAAATCTGCCGCTCGAGTAGGAAATCCACTCAATCAGCAGAAAGGATGCCCTCTTGAACTGTGCATGGTGCAGTTCACAATGATTTTACATCATGGGAAAAACACCCAGCGCTCCAAATAACCATGAGCAACATGACCATAATATACTCGGCTGCTTGCGGAACTCCGTGTAGCTCGGCAGGGTTTATTTGTCACTTAGCGAAGTTCCGCGTAGAGCCGTGTTCCCAAACTGTGCATCACGGCACCCCAGTCCGCCGCAATGAGGAGCCAGGGGCGCCGCGATCACAGTGTGGAAAAGTGAAGCCTCATTTTTTTGCAGCCAAAATATGTCCCTCCTGCAAAACCCAAGAGCGCACTTCCTCTATACGTGCGTCTCTGATTTCTAACGTCCTCCGTTGTTATAGTAAACATAATGCTGGTGATACGTGTGTAAAACGAAGTTTGGGCATTTACACCTATATCACCAGCATTATTTTTACTGTAAAAATGGAGCATGTTAGAAATGAGATATAAAATATAAGCCAAGCCAAGGCCTTCTCTCAGCGAGAGGAAGGTCTTGACTTTGCTTATGTTGTATGTCTGATTTCTAACGTGCTCTGTTTTTACAGTAAACATAATGCTGGTGATACGGGTGTAAAATGAAGGTTGGGCATTTACACACGTATCACCAGCATTATTTGTACTGTAAAAATAGAGCACGTTAGAAATCAGACATAAAATATAAGCCAAGCCAAGGCCAAAGTGTTAAGATCCATTGGTGCACTATATATGGGTCCGAAGTATATGCATGAATAAGGCCCCTGCATAGCTCTTATTGATATTAGGACAGCTACTGCAGCTGGGTTTTGCGGGACACACCTTGGCATGGTAAGGGAGGGCCTGTATCCTTCTTTAATGAAGTTAAGCTAGCCGATGTTACATAGGGTGTCTCCTACCTACAGGTTTTTTGCAGCAGAACAGGTCACCCCTTAGAATCGCTCCGGGTCTTTACAACCTTTTTCCATATTGACACTGTCTGAAGCATTTATGGAAATGAATACCTTTAAATGTGTTCTTTTATGAGTGACTCTATAAAATGTATTAAATGCATCTGAGAGAGAGTGGTTATGGAGACTGTTACAGGGTAGTAGGGAGGGAATCCATGGCGGAGGTGGTCATTGGGGGGGCACCAAAAATCATTGCCGCACTGGCCGCCACCAGTGCTAAAGCTGGCCCTGCTGCTGTGCAAGAGACTCACAGAATGGTAAAAAAAATGGTGGGGAGCCACGGCAATTGCCAATTAGGTCAAGGGAGCCACAGGTCAAAAAAGTTTGGGAACCACTGGCATAGAGATACCTTGCAAACTCCACACAGGCTTAGTAACCAGTGGCTTGCTATTGTTACCTATGGTCTCGGGATTTTGAAAGCTACAAAATGAAGATGGAGTAAATAGGGCTTTACAAACCTAGGTTGTTTTGTGCAGTTTCTAATTATTTTACTTCCTCTAGTCCCTCATTTAAAAATAAAAGGATATTTGTGCTTCAGAACCTGACACATTTTCTCAAGGGCATTCTGTATTCAAATGCTTCCAAAATCTTTGATCCTCATGGTTTATTTGCTGAATTTTGTAGCTCAGTGTTCTAATTCCCTCTCTCCTAAGATATTAGGAATTTTTAACACCTTTATATGTGATTTATAACATGAGGATCTATACTTGAAGCTTTCTTTACATCTATCTCTAAACCAGAGAATGATTATCAACCTTACAGAAATTAGGGTCCCACTTAATTGATCAATTGTGTTGGAAACTGGCTTGATAGTTAAAGGGGTTGAACCCCTACTCAAGGAGTAACCACCATTTTTCTCGGGGTGAACACAAGTAAACTCGAAATTAACCTCTGCTCATTGCTATGGTAGCTTGGCACAAAAACAGTTGGCTTAATTTATAGGCAATGTGTAAAGTATTTATGCAGCACAAAAACAGTAATAATTTGTAGGGACATCACCCAAAAATCCTATGACAATTTAGAAAAACAGTAACATTTAATAAACTATTTGACACCATAAAGACAAAAATTCAATTAGTAAACTGGAGACATGAAATTTAACAGGTTAATGTAAAAATGGTGCTTAAAAGCACCAAGCTGCAACTGTGGTTATCTGTCCCTGCCATACCAGGGACAAAGTCACAAGTTCAGGATGACCCTGTAGGAGCATGGGCCAGATCCATGGTCCACGTTAGGCCTGATGGGCAAAGTACCTTAAATCCTGGTTGCTCAAGTTTGCGAGATTCTGCTTGGAGGATGCATCATGCAGCGGTGGTTCAAAAAGCTGCAAGGTCTGGCTTCAAGGATGGATCATACAGCTTTAGTTCCAAGGACCTGGGGGCCTGCGTTGCAAGAACCTGCATCGAGGATGTTTTGCACAGTTGCTGCTTCAAGGAGCTGCGGGGCTGCAATCAAGGTCCTGCATTTGTGATGCATCGCACAGCAGTGGTTCCAATACAGAGCTGTGATACAATGCGTTGCAATGCATCAGTTCTGATAGGACCACAGCTGGGCTGGCAGAGCACTTTCAGGCCCACTTTTATTGGTCCAGGACTGGGATGGCACCTCTTGAGGGACAGGACTCATAGCAAGCGATGGAGCAAGGTGGAAAACAACATTTTTTTATACCCCTTGAAAAGTTAACTCTCCATAACACTGACAAGTACTAAATGCGTGGTTTTGAAATTAACCAACCTAGAGTAAATTTCATACACAAATACACGTGGGATAATAATTTGCATGTTTTGCATAAGCAAATAATCTACTGATTTGTCGAATATGGTGTCATAAAATGTACGCATATGTTATAATCTAAAAAAAGATGCATGAATGTGTTTTTGTCATTTTACTTGTGGCATAAATCATGAAGGCTGGTAAGTCAAATTACGCATACATATCGCTTAAAGCTAGGTAAATACTAACTGGGTTATCATTAGAAGGGGGAGGTAAACAGAAAGGGCTTTACTTTGTAAACTTAGATTTATTTGTGTTTGTTTTCGTGATAGTTCCTAAATTGAGGCCTAAGCGAGCACACGAAAAAGAGAAAAATTAAGCCAGAATCGGAGATGCAAGCTGCCTGTGACAGAACAGTGTGGGTCAAAGACAGCGTGGCCATTTTATAGGACTTAAGCCAAAGATGACAGCGAGGCAAATATTCTACGCATGGGAGTACAGAGACTAATAACAATTTAAATGACACTTCGAAGGAAGTCAAACTTTAGACAAAAACACCCCAGTTACAGCAACGTGATGATGACTTTGCAGAAATTTGAATAAAGAATGATGAGGTAATGCTCATCCGACTCCAAGTTGACCAATCACAGACAGTAAAGAATTTAGAGTTACGAATTTAGATAAATAAGTTAGTGAAAAAGGGTATGAAAAAGGACGTTTGGGACATTGAAAAAAGGCTTGCTTTTCGATTTGATTTTGCACCCCGAGATGCTGTCGGTCTGCGCAATTTTTCATTGAGGCGCAGGGACTTGGAAACTTTTTCCCTTTTAACTTTAACTTTTGAATGGGTGCGACGTCCAGAAAGGGGAAGAGAGACAGAGAGGTTTTCACTTGGGATTATTTCATTCTGTACTGATGTCTTCGTCTCTTCATTTGGGTAATATTTCACAGTCTTATTTTCCTTGCACTGTCATTGCTAATAAATTAATGTTATTGAAATGTAACCTTTTCTTTTAGGATTTTATTGCAAAATTGAATTATTTTCTGGTTTTATTAAATGTAGAGATCATGCTAGGAGATTGAAATTAAGAAAATAACAATTAGATAAATGAAGAATTAGGCTGGACTTGATACTTCCTTTAGTCAACTTTTACTAGCAAATCCGAATTTAATCATGAATAGAGGAGTGATATTATTTTTCTTACTTTAATAAAAAACATGTTTTTTAGAAATAAAACTGCAGTTGTAAAAAAAGTATAAAGTTTAGTTCAGGCACTCCACTATAGCACCGCAACTCCCTTATTGAACCCATACTGAAACCTCGGAACAGAATATATGTGTGTACGAATGGAAGGTTAGAACGATGGGCCCAGTTGAAAGAATTTGTAAGCAGTTCCGTGTGTTTATCTGTGGTGGTTTATGAAGAATTTTTGGAGCCGTGCTACACCAGTAATACTTGGTAGCAGAGCATTGGTTGCTATAGGTTGACTAGGATATATGATGTGTAGAGTAAAATATATAGGATCGGGATGTACAGAATTTATATATCCCAAACTATTCATGGGATCATTATTTCCCTTATGATAGATTGCAAGATAACGCCTGGCGCACTTCGGAAACTACCTTCACTTTACGTGTTTTAATAGAAGATTCGTCACAAAACATATGTAGAACGCTAACAGGTATACTCGAATGCCAGAGATGTTAAAGTGAATTTTAATATTTAGGATCCTTATAGGACCTGTATGTTTAAACATCCTGGTACTAGAATTGTCCTTAATATTCAACTAGATGACCATGACGCTGTATTCCTTTGTCCATCATACAGACTTATTCTTGCTTCCGTTATTTTGTATGTCTAAAACGTAGACGTGCAATTTACCGGGAACATTTTACCTATATATAGATAAATGAATAGCAATATAGGAAGGAAACTAGATAAAGATATTTGTATTCCCTAACAAATTATATTCACAGTCTAGTTTCATCTATTTCCAAGCAAAAAATAATGTTTGTGTCCGTTTTCTTTATCCCCCCTCTCTCCCCTTTTCTCTTTAGATTTTTAATTCGAAACAGGCATGATCTTTACTTATGAATATGAATATAAAAATTTGGGGACAAAATCTTTCCTGCATGTTTAAAGGTAAGCAATTCTGCAAAAGCTTACATATAAGACTAACAGTAATAATAAGTCTAGGCTCAATGTAACTTTGCCTAGAGCTAAACAATAAGGTGCCATCATGATTGAAGATAACCAGATAATGTAACCAACGAGTATAACGAATCTGGCACTACTGTAGACTATATAATGTGGAAATCTTCTAAAAAATTGAGCACTCGAATTAAAATTTAGTAAGGATATTAGCACCAGGAACCTTCTGTCTCTATTCTACTTACTCATGTCTTCATTCTTACTCCTATGAATCGTGGATTTTATATGTTGATATTAGCTGGTATACTGTATAATATGAGTATAATTAATGTAAATAGTTTTTAATTAATGTATAGGTATTGTTGTTTTTTTCTTAAGCGGTTCTATCATGTTGAATTATCAAATATCTGGCAAAAGATTAGAAGACAATCATGATAATCTATAATAATTGTACTGTACTAAACACAAGAAAGAGTGATCTAAATTATCATTTGTTCAATTTTAGAATTATGCTGAAATTGTCCTGATGAAGACACATTGTATGTGTCGAAACGCGTTGACAGACATCAGTTCCTTCAATCAATTCTGGGAATTATCAACACTCTAACATTCCCCGGAATACTGTATAACATTTTGATCGAAAAACCGGTTTTCTGTTTTAATGAATTTTAAAAAAAAACGTTATGTATAATTGAACATGTTTATATCAAAAATCTTTTTATATTTAAATTCTTTATGTGATCATAGTACATTGTCGTTTTTGTTCTTCCTCTTGTGTTTGTTCCTTTTTTATTGTATTTTACCTTGCCAGATATTCTTTACATTTTTTGCCTGGGTGTTTTACTCTGCCTCAAATTGCTTTACCCTGACCCAGGAAACTTATTCCATTCAGGGGATCCCTGTTTTATCTCCAGAATTTTTGGACTAACATCTGTTGAGTTCGTATCGCATTATATGTAGTCTAAAAGAGGCTTCCGGATAGTGTGGGAAACAGGCAGAGAAAGTGTGGCAAGTGAAGTCGCACATTATAGTCTGTTTCAAAAGGTAGTGGTATCGTCGTATATCACGGTGGTGTTGTCGTACATCATAAGTTTAGGGACTTTACGTGTAAAAGGGTGAATGTATAGTGAGGATAACCTGTGAAATCTTGGGTCAGAGCACAGGGATTATTAAGAATCCTGCATAAAACTCTACTTACCCGGAGAGAGTAATAAAGTTTAACCTAAGCTTGAAAGAAGGGTAAGGTAGAGGGAAGTGCTATCTTATCAGTGAAACTAAAATTCTGTAGTAGAGAAGAGGTAAGCGCTGTCTACCAGAAATACAGAATTCTTGTGTGATTGAGTAAACTATCCTTTTGGGTTTAGAGAAACAGATCAATGGAGTTGTTTAATGTAGGTACTAACTGATTCTGTTGTACAGTGGTGTAAATACAGTTTGCCGATACATTTTGTAAAGGAGGGGTCAGTCGATGCTGCAGAAGCCGGAGCAGGGATGATGTCAAAAGTGTTGCGCAGGGATTGGTCCATCTGACCAAGACGAAGTAAGGGCTGATTGGTGCATCACTAAAAGCAGCAAAGTAGTTGGTTGAGCACTATTGAAACGTACCTTGTTCTAATTGGTGTGTTAGTGTGAACCGCGCTGCGATAGGCTGGTGTTGCAAAGCAGTTTATGGAAGTGTATGCAGACTTTGAAAATCAGGAGATTAATAGCAAAAGTGGAATTCTATTACGGAATGGAGAAAGAGAAACCTTCATGGTTCCAAAAATTGAGAAATGCTTTCAAAATGGACAAAGCAATTGAAACTAGAGAGGGAAAAGTTATTCCTCCACCGAGAATGCCAGCATCGTATATGATGACAAAATATGGCTACCATACATGTATATGGTTAGAAAATTGGGCGAGATACACTAAAAATGATGGTGCGTTAGCGTTTCCTGAAGAAGGTTCCTTTAGTCTTGGGATATTAATAAATCTGGGAGACAGAATGATGAAGCTTGAACCGAGACCTAGACCAACACAGTTTGAAGCCTTAGCTGAGTGGGAAGATAAAATGCATGATCTAGAGCAAGAAAGGTTTGGAGATTACTTGGGACCAAAGAATAGAGGTCGTAGATTTTGGAGAGAGACACATGAGACAAGAATGCGAAGAAGGAGAGATGCAAATATGTGTGATGGAATGTGTCCGGTGAGGTTGGTAGATGAGGAGAGAGGGCGAAAGTGTACAGAAAAAATAAATAATATAGAATCGGGGAAAAGAAGTTGTGAGGATTTTGGATCTGAGGATGCAGTATTGGAAGAAATCCTAAATAGGAGACCACCGCCTTACCAAGCAAACTCAATGGGTACAACTCTAAGTGCACCACAGTTAGAAGATAGATTATCAGAAACCCCAAAGCGATTCTCAAATTTTAGAGATCTCCCAGAGAGAGTAGAAATGAGATATGAGCCGAATGTTCCATCATCTGGAACAAGATATGTGGAAACACCTAAACAGGGGAGTGAAATGGAGAGTATGGGAAATAGAGTAAAGCAACAAGTTGAGGCACAACAAAGTACTGCTGAATATATACGTTCAACAAATGAATTAGCTGAAAAGATACAGGAGCTTACAAAAAATATAGAAGCTGTAACTCTCCCGGTAACAATAGGTCCAGTAATTCCAGTATTTGAAAATCAGAAAATAAAAGAGCCATCTTTGTGGGAGAGGTGTGGCGCCGCGGCCAGGGCGACTGACGCTGGAATCTGGGGACCACGGTTCGATCCCCGGCTCCGGCGGCAGGTTAGCCCAGCACCATGTGACTCTGGGCAATAGCTCGCTTAATCTCCCCGACGGCCCCCCAGCGCCTAGAGACCCTTACGGGTGATTGTGCGCTTTACAAATGTGGACTTTATCTTTACTATTCCTTTAATTCAAAGTTTGCAGAAAGTAAAAGAAAAGGTTTATCCAGATCTGTCAGGATTTACATGCACTAAGCAAATGACAGCAACAGATTTGACATTTAATCAGAGCCTTCTGTATAAATTCCCATCAGGAGCAGAATCAGATTCTGTATCTTCTGAGAAAAGTGTAGAAAATATTGACTTAACGCAAACTCCAGTAGGACCAACTGAGCAAGAATTAATTGATTGGATAAAAACCTTAAAATTAAAAGAGACTGAGTCAAAACTATTAGATGTAGCTAGGCTAAAAATTGATATGGAAGAACTAATAATTGGAACAATTGGCACAGATAGACTGAAAAATTACCAGGATGATGAAATCACATTTATGTGTAAAAGTATTACTTGTAAAACAAAATGTATGCATGAAGGATCTGAAAGTTTAGCTAATGAAATGGATGTGGATTTTGTAAAATACAAAAGCTTACAGAAACCGTATAGAGTAGATTTTACTGACAAGGATATAGACAATATGAATACAGCAGGAAGAATTACTCAAATAAAAGAGTTAATTGTGCTATAGAGAAAATGGGGAGACGTGATTAAACGGAAAATGATTTGGTCAAAGAAAAGAGAGGAAAGCAGTGATAAATGTATATTAGCATTTCCAGTAATTGAAGGGAAAGAAGTAGTAAAAGAATTTCCGATGAGGGAAATACCTGGAGGAGGATATGTACATGTACCTCGGAGCAGACAAGATATTTTATCATTTACAAATGATTTTCCCCGACTGAGAAAGAAGCCAGTGGAATGGTATAGACAAGTAGATCGATTTGTGAAGGTTTCAAAAGTCCTATGGGAAGATTTAGATGGGCTATTTGACATAGAAGTACCGGCAGATTTATGGTCAGAAAGTAAGATCACAGTGGACTGGCCAAAACAAGAATATCCTCAAGATAAAGTGACTGGTGCTCCTGGACCTGAAGTGATGCAGAAATACGATCAAGTAATCATGTTTTTGAAAATTAAAATTCCACCAAAAGAGACAGATTGGGTATAAATAGATAGAACAATACAAGAGGCTAAAGAGTCAGTTCATGCATTCTATGAAAGACTGCTATTGGTATTTAAACAGTACAGTGGTTATGAGGAGTTAAACGAAAAGGATATGAGTCATTTTGTAAATCGTTTTGTGAATGGACTAAGATCAGAAATAGGGGACATGATTAAGCATAAATTAATGGGATGGTAGTCGTGTTCGGTAGAAGAGGTCCTAAGACATGCAAAATATTGTAATGATGAAATTGAAGTTAAACAGAGGAAACTCAAAGAGAAAGCAATGTGGGTGCAGGTAAAGGTTGCCGGACATCAAGCAGCTCAGTTAGAAAATAAAAATGCAGAAGGACACCAGACTAGAGTAAAAGGAAATCCTAGCAAACCAAAGTTAACGTGGAACATAGAGGAGTTGAAAAAGAAATATCCATGTCATAATTTGGCAGGTTGGGGCATTGGAAGAAAGAGTGTAAGTATCCATCAAAAGTTAATTCGGATAATACATCATTAAATCCACAGGTGCAGAGTGAGATAATTCAGCAACCATCGCCACAGCAGCAGGTAGTTAACCTACAGTGTCAGGTGCCACAACCTCCACTTCCTCACAATGTAAACCTACAGAGATACAGTACAGAGACAGTATTCTGCGTAGGAGACCAGGTAACAAGAAATAATAGACTGCATGTGAGTCCGCAGTATTGGCTGAGAGAGGACGGAAGCGAGTCGGATGATTGTTTCTGACGGTGCCTGAGAGAGGGAGAAGAGTGCGTGCTTGGCGCTACTCTGGAGCTAGATCAGTCTGGTCCATATGTGAATGGAAACGTGAATGATTTAGATATAACTTTCCTAGTAGACACAGGTTCTACCCATTCTACTGTTAGATCCGTGGAAATTCAAAATCTTCCTCTCTCGGGTGAACATATACAAGTAGTAGGTGTAGCAAATCAACAGATCAAAATGTCCTTAACAAAACTGATTGAAATTGAAATTGGAAATTTCAAAGACATGCATCGATTTGTTGTGTGTGATAGTAGTCCTGTAAATCTCCTTGGGCGGGACATACTGTGCAAAATGAACTGTGCCATGTATTGCTCATCGGATGGCATAGAGCTCCAGACTCCGGATGAGGATAGTCTGTATAAAATGACAATGACACTAATGGAGGTAGAAAAGAATAAAATGTTTCCTGTGTTTGAACGAGAGAGAATACCTGAGGAGCTCAAAGTGGTAGTTAAAGATCAGGTGTGTAATTTTACAGGAGAAGATATTTGGCTGATGAAAAATGTAGATCCTGTAAAAAGTTCTATGAAAGAAGGAGTGATTTACCCGAATATTCCTCAATACAAAATGACAGCTGAGATAATTGAGGGAATAACATCATTGATAGCGAAAATGATTGAGCGAGGAATTTTGAGAGAAATAGAAAGCAGTCCTTCTAATTCACTGATAATGGGACTGAAAAAGCCAAATGGAATGTTCAGAATAGTACAAGACCTGAGAAAGGTAAACAAAATAGTCGTTCCATTTTGTCCGATTGTGCCAAACCCAGCATATACCAAATTCCACACGATGCAGAATTGTATACATTCATTGATTTATGTAATGCGTTCTTCACTGTTCTATTACATCCTGAAAGCCAGCCAATATTTGCATTCCAATTTAACAATCGTATTTTAGCATGGTGTTGAATTCCTCAGGGGTATACTAAAAGTCCCTCAATCTTTAATCAATTATTGAAGAAATCACTAGAAGATCTAAGCTTACCTGGAGAATCAATTATGGTCCAGTATATTGATGACCTGTTTCTGGCATCAAAAACAAAAGAAGGATACTGTTACCTTGTCAAATCAATTGGCAGATGAAGGACATAAAGTGTCACCATCATAATTACAGTTTTGTCAAAAGGAATTGCAATACCTGGGACTCAAGATTGCACCTATAGTGTGCAAAGCAAGCGATAAACCAAGCTCCAATGACAAGTCCACCCAGAGTGCAGGGCACAGGCAGGGAAGGAGGCCCATGGCTAAGCAGGCCAGGGCCAATAGGCATCCCAGTGACAAGAAAGGTAGTTGCTACAGATGCAGCAGTCAATCTCAAATGGCCCATGATAAGAGATGATCTGCCCTCCATGTAAAATGTTCATTTTGTGGTCTGGTGGGACACTTTGGTAAGCTCTGTAGACAGAAACCCTGCAACTCTACAGTTAAATGTGTCATGCACGAATCGGATGTAGATGATGGGGAGGGTGATGATGATGATGATTGTAGTCTCTGTATTGAGGACCATGTTATTGGCATTAATTGTAACAGCCTTAAAAAACCCTCCTGCATGTTGACCATAGGGGTGGTACAGATTTCTATGGTAGCAGATTCAGGGTCCCCGTACACTACAATCCAAAGGGACATCTGGGACAGGGGTTTTGCCACCACAGTCCGGAGTCACTTACACCCCTATGACGTACACCCCTACACCTTCACAGGAGAGAAAATCCCCATGGTCGGGTTCAGACGGTCTCAGTTCAACTTCAAAGGGAGAGAAACAATGGGCAAATTATACGTTGCTGAAAAGGGGCCATCGGTCCTAGGATGGGTCGACCAAGGGGCCTTAGGCATCCAACTCAACCCCAGCAGAGGCACACTAGTGTTCATGACGAGCGACTCATCCCCGTCTGAAGTGTACCCGTGGCAAAAAGAATTCCCCGAAGTCTTCGGCGGGGCTATAGAGAAACTTTAGAAATTATAGCACAAGATACTGCTAAAAGAGGGCACAGTGCCAGTCAACAATAAAGTTCAGAATATTCCCTTCAACTGTAGGGAGGCACTGCAGCTGGAATTGCAGCACCTGGAATACAATGGCATCATAGAGCCCATCAAGAGTGCAGAGTGATTGGCGCCCTTGGTGGTAGCACGGAAACCGAGTGGCAAAGTACGCCTCTGCATAGACCTCAGGGAATTGAATAAGAATATAGTCGTGGACAAATTCCCCCTGCTAAAAATCAACGAACTGTAGGCCCAGACCAAGGGAATCAAATCGCTTTCTATGATAGACCTAACAGCAGTGTATCATCAAATATCGCTTCACCCCTCATGCAGGAAGCTGACCACCTTCATCACCCCATTCAGCAGCTACAGATTTTGGCATATACCATTCGGCTTGGCGTCTGCCGCGGCCGTATTCAGAAACTGATGCACAGATTGTTCAAAGATCTCAGCAGCGTCTTCAATTTCCAGGACGACATACTCATCATGGGGAAGGCCAAAGCACAGCATGATGACAAACTGAGAACAGTCCTACGGAAATTGGCAGCAAATGGTCTCACGGCAGAACTGGATAAGTGCAGATTTGGCCTCCTCGCAGTCACATACTTAGGGCACGAGATCAGTGACAACGAGATCTCTCCCAAGAAAGTGAACATTGGCGCCATCATGTCTGCAACCACGCCACACAACAGGGATGAGGTTCGCTCCTCTCTAGGGTTAGCTGAATTTTAAAGCAAGTTTGTCAGAAACTTCGCCACGAAAACACACAGCATGCACCAACTATTGAAGGAAAAAAAAAGTTCAACTGGATGTCGTAGTCCGATATGGAATTTGAGAGCATCAAGAAAGACATTTGAAGTGCCATTCCCCTACATGGCTATGACGATTCAGCTCCCAGCATCCTGACAACTAATGCCAGCGACAAAAGTTTAGTGGCGGTCCTGTCCCAGCGTTCCATGGATGTCACCGAAACTACCATAGGGTTTGCCTCATGTTCCCTTGCCCCTAATGAAGGGAAATTCAGCGTCATTGAAAAGGAAATGCTGGCGTCCATTTGGACCATGGAAAAATGTCATCATTACCTCTGGAGTTCCTGGTTCACACTCAGGACGGACCATAATTTGATCAATGTTTTCACGTCTAGGGGAAACGCTACGGTCACGACAAGCATCGCTTAGATGATGATCAGACTCCTGGATTTTGTCTACGATGTCGAATGCCTGCCAGGACATAAGAACAAAGTGGCGGATTACCTTAGCCGTTCTGCTGCCAGAGAGGAGGCACCACTCCACAGCGAGTGGGATCAATACACTGTGGCGTTCATAACAGACCACAAGGACATCATCAGCGCTCAGGATTGGGAGACAGCCTACGACAAGGATTCAGTACTCTCGAACGTAAAAATGTGTGATACACGTGAATGGCCCGAGAAGAGGTACTTGAGGGACGAACTCAGAAAATATTGGGAAGTCCGAGACGAACTGTCCATCAGCAATGACACCATCTTTTTGTTGAGAGGAGACAAAGTAGTCCCCCCGCGAGATTGAGTGGACCGCATTCTCAGCATAACGCATGAAGGCCACCTGGGGATCGTGAAATTAAAGAAGAGAGAACTGTCGTACTGGTGGCCAGCCGTCAACACCTCCGTGGAGCGGTATGTCAGAGCATGTGAGCATTGTGCCAATGCAGACAAATCACCGACCATATTATGACCCCCCATGGGTGAGTTCATCACACCCAACAACCCCTGGGAGGAAGTGTCAGTCGACATTTTGGGCCCATTGCTGGATTCATGGGGGATACCCAAATATGTGATCGTCCTGAATGACAGATACTCCAAGTGGCCTGAGGTAGAAGTCTGTGAGAAGGTGGACACATATGCAGTCATTTCCTCCCTAACCAAAGCGTTCTTGATGGAAGGCATTCTGAGAGTGATTACATGCGATAATGATCCCCAGTTCACTTCAGAGGAGTGGTCGGCCTATCTCAGGAGGAATGGAGTTGAGGCTAAACACACACCAGTGTATCACTTTGCAGGAAATGGTCTAGCAGAATACTTCAACAGAGTGATTATGGGTTCCGTTCAAGAGGCCATTAGCGCAGGCAAGAACTGGGAGACAGAACTCAAGAACACAGTGTAGGCTTATTGAATAACACCCACCCTCACAGAACACAGACCATTTAAAATCCTCATAGGTCGGGACCGGTTCACCAGAGACAACCATGTTTGGCTGAATCTTCAACTACAAAGTAAATGGTCACCAACGGTGGTCAGAAGCAACCTAGAGAAAGATCAATACACTTGCAAAGCCAACTATGACAGGAGGCATAGAGTACAAGAGGTCTCCTTAGCAATGAGAGATTGGGTCTGGGTAAAAATGGGCAACCTGGTGAAGAGAGGCGATAGCAAGTTCAGCAAGCCTCTACAGATCTGAGAACTATACTCACGCTCCACCTTATTGAGTGATGGCAGAGTATGGTCGCAAAGCAGAATGGCGAAATGTAACAAAGTCATCGAGTGGAACACGGACAACGCAACCACTAACCTTGGATATAGTGGGTGTGACTTGGACTATGAGGATGAGGCGTCACCACCAGTACGCTGAGGAACTGCATGTTTAGGGAGACAGAAGGTGATGCAGGTACCACGACAGAAAAGAACAACTCTGATTCCACACAGCACACTCCACCTCAGGGAAATAATGACATGGGCAGCCCAGACATCAAGCATGGGGCTACCTCCTCACACAACAAGAGCCAGGAAGTGAGCACACAAGAAAGCAACACCGAATCAGGTGAAACACAAGTACCATAGTTCCCCCTCACGTGCACCCGCATTGGTAGGGCAGTGGTGCTACCCAAGAAGTACCGCGAGTATGATATGTAACCCACTTCTTCCCCTTCCTATTCTTCACACTTTGTCTCTTTCTCTCTCTCTTTCTCTCTCCCTCCTTTCCCTTATCCTTTCCCTTCCTCCAAGCCTTCACCCTGTTGTATATTACAGCCAGGCGATGTTCTCTTGTTGATCCAACGTGCACTCGCAGCCAGCATTCATATGCTTTGTTCTGTTATCTTTTATGTTGTTGGTAAGGGGGAGATGTGTCACATTCTAGTCGGTATGGCACCACAACACTTCCGGTGAGGCTGGCGAGTAGGATTGACATGGAGAAGGGAGGCGCGCATACAAGGCGGGCTGGAGCAACGTTTGGGCCCTCTCCTAATAAAGAAGTACGCAATAAACCTTCTGGCTCCAGTGTTCATTCCATGGGAGAAACTGACGTTACAGCTGCAGCTGGCATTCTGGGATTTGTACAGTAGTACATTTTTTATGCAATTCTAAGATGTTTTACGAGGTGAGCAGCACTGCACACAGCCACTGGGATCCTGAAGGGGAACTACTTTCTTGGCA
Organism: Lissotriton helveticus; assembly: GCF_964261635.1. Taxonomy (NCBI): domain Eukaryota; kingdom Metazoa; phylum Chordata; class Amphibia; order Caudata; family Salamandridae; genus Lissotriton; species Lissotriton helveticus. The sequence continues at coordinate 916,597,467 of NC_136059.1, read as the reverse complement.
TCTTGTCAATGTGAAATATAACTTGGGTATTTCATAACTTGTATTCTGGTGCAGTCTATAAGGAATGCATTGAAGAAGTCATGTGCTGAAAATCAGGCAAGCTTTATGTCACCATGCTACCATTGTACTGTGGCAGCACGGCTCGCAAAATGTTCTTGAAATCGCGTTGCCAGGGCTGTGCCTTCAATAAACAACACGATTCCTCAAAAACACCACAGACCTTAAGGCACTAACTGATAAGTCTTCTGTTCATATGTGGATACATACATTGAGTTAAGTGTTCCTTCTTTTCCTGCACTGTGGCAATAATCATTCTGCTCAACTTAGGAACAAAAGACTAAAGTAATACCGACACATTTTATTAAAACGTAATCCTGTAATTTTAGCAGCCACAAACAAAACTCATACATCTATATTCTCTTCAATAACATGATTTTAACAAATGAGTATCAATATGCATTCTTAGGCGCATCAGATGCACGTTGGAAAACAACTTGCACCAAGGACCAACCTCCGGTAAAATGGTCAGGCTATCCACAATATTAATTGGTTTACTCAGATATGCAGCCCTCTGGTCAGTTTGCACACATGCAGTTTGGACATGTGTGTGCTTTGATAATATTATGGTCATGAGCTGTGCAAAGAAGTGAGAGTTTGATCTCAGTGCATCACCTGAGTGGTTTTGGCGCAAAGGCTAAGATGGGCTGTAGTGTGGCATACATCAGGGCAAACATACAGGACCTTCAAATGGGCTTAGAAAGCAGTAGCTACATGTGTTTAGAGAAGAGGATTGAGACATTGGAATCAGTGACAAAGCTTAGTAAATAATATCAGGGTGGTGTGCACCATAGTGTTGTAGTGTAGTTCCTATATTCCCAATAGGCTCTGCGCATTGGAATAATATAACCTATAGATTTGACGTTGGACTTAGGTCAACTAGGTCTCTATTGAATATATTAGACTTAATTGTGAGTGCCAGCTAGCTCAGAGGTCACTAGAAGCTTTCTTGAATAAACAAGAAGGGATTAGTTTCTGACAACAGCATAAACATGACAACTTTGTTTTCCCAAGAATAAACGTATCTTCAGAGTCGTGGAAACAATAGATAGATATTTAACTCAGTCAATCGTGCATGCTTCGTTTCATCAGAGGTGCAGAGAAAATAGAGAGATGGGTGTTTTCAATAAAAAGGATTTATTGAACAGTCTTCTTTCTCATGCAAGTAAAGTGAACTGCTACAATCGTAATACTGGCTGTAAAGTTTAATTGGTAAAGCAAGAAGAATATTATAAAATAATACTGTAAAAGCATTGTATGGTTTCTAAATCATAGATAAATACATACATAAATAACGAAGGCTAAAAGTAATCAACTGGTGCTTCTAAAATACGCCTACCCCAATGTACCTAACCTAAGTCTAGTACGAGGTAAGAAGTAAGGGGTCTATTAGGATGGTGGACAAACGCAGAGGAGGAGGCACCGTCCGCAGGGGCAGCGGCAGTCCCTCCGTGCCAATTAGGATGTGACCGCCACCCTGGCGGTCACATCCTGTATTCTTAACATTGTGGCGGGTGCTGCTTGAAGCACCACACGTCGCAATGTTAAAAAATGCATGTTTACCTTTGCATGCACGAAACTGCAGACACCGCGTGGTGCCTGCCGCTTTGTGCACGCAAATGCAGGGGGGTACCATAGGTACCCCCCATGTGCACCCCCCACCCCCCTTCACCCCTGGGGGCCCACAACGGGCCCCCGAAGACAACACCGTATGCCTTGGAAAGGCATATGACCGCAGCTATCCTAATATGGCTGGCGGTGTCTGATAGACACCGCCAGCCATGTTAGTGCTTTTCCGCCGCGGTCGGAAGGCGACCGTGGCGGGAAAGCGGCAGATGGAAAATAGATCCCCCAGCCATCCTAATCTGGCGGGGGTCTTTTTCCAGTACGGAGGATGCGGATTATCCGCAATCATAATCGCCCCTATGTGTGGTGTAGCATAAGTTTAGTTTTTTCTTTGCCAAGAATCTATCCAAGATATCTCTTTAGGTCTAATCAGCTCCGTACCTTGGTTTTAGAATGAAGGAGGTCTGATATCTCTGTCTCGGTACTCAATTTCCCAACACCACGCAAGGAGAGCTTGGAAACACTGGAGCTGGATTTTCAGCAAGAGAAAGAACAGTTTCTCGATCAGTGCATCAGCTGGAGTGTCTGCTTCCTTCGACATTTGCAGTAGCTAGCTGCATCGGGCAAGTAGATAGTCAAGCTGCTCCGAACCACCGTGTCTTTGCTAGGGCAAGTGTAGGCATATTTATACGTGCAAGGGGCCTAGTTTGACGTAAAGTCGGGGATAATAATGTCATCAAATAACCCCAAGGGAAAGATAGTTTTTGAAAACTCCATGAATTCTTCGACAAATGAATATGCAAGCAAGGGGATGTCCCTGACTGCTTAAGCTGAGTTTTCCGAAAAATCGTTGTGGCTTTTGGAACGAGTGGAAGTAGCCATGCCTGTATTTGGACTACATGGGCTATGGTTATGATTTCTATGCCTCTATAAGGCCAATGTGAATTGTACCTATATAAGGGCATGAATCGGTAAATTTTGTTCAGATCCTAAAACGCCATACAACAGTGTATCCACCTAAAAATGATAAATGGTATATTGACAGTGGCATGGCTTCAAAGCGCATAATATTATGAAACAAAACCAAGAACCTCCTTACCTTGCCCTATAGTTAAGGGCCCATCAAGTAGTCGTAAAAGGAGAGAAAACGTAAAAGAGGTCAGCATTAAAGAAAGGGGTTCCAATATGATCGTTGAGAATTGCCTTCAGAACCACTCACTTAACAGGAGAAAATACTGGATAAGAACTGTGAGACCTGTCAGTCTTAGAGTGGTCTTCACCCAAATCGTTTGCCTCATTATTTGTTGATCTCGTTTTTGCTGGCCTTAGGACTATACACACTTTACCAGTGCTAACCAGTTCTAAAGTGAATATGCTTTTTCCCAATTGACATACTGAATTTGCTTATAAGTCTTTAGTAAAGTGGTACAGCATGTACCTAGACTCTCAATATTAAATTATGCAAGTGGGCCTGCAGCTCTGATCGTGCCTCCACTTAAGTAGCCCTTTAAACATATCTCAGTCCTGCCATTGCTGCCTGTTTGCACAGTTTGTTAACTGCCATTTTGACCTAGCAAAATAGACTTTTTGGAAAGCTTAAACCTTCCTTTTTTAACACATATAACTCACCCTTAGGGTAGGCCCTCAACAGTCAACAATGCAGGGTGCAATGTATTCAAAAAGTGGGACATGTAACTTTAAGATTGACAGGCTAGGTTATCCCAGGAAGTTAATAAAATCACAGTCTGCCACTATCTTGAGCTTGATCTGCTCATGGGGGAGGGATGGGCCTTATCAGGGGAAGGTCTTGAACCCTCAGCATACATTCTATCTAACACGATTTAGGCTGAACATGGTGCACCTTTTGGTGGAGTTCCAAAATAGTGGATCTTGGAAGGAATATCTTAGTACATGTCCTTGTGATAATCATTCCACACAAAGCACATAGTCATATATTGCAATCTTTATTCTGAGTCCAGGAAATGCTATCTACTGCCATTATTACGCTACTCTATGATTAGGAGGGCTAAACAAGCAAACAAGTATTAAGAGGTTTGCAACATTTTCCCTCTGAATCGATACGCGTGAATATCTTTAATTTTCTTTCGAGTGCTGTAAGAATAAGGAATCACTATGGCGCTTAAATATGAAAAAGATCACCATGTATATAAACTTTGGTATCATTGCTGCTGATTTTAATGAATGTACTTTTATGGCTGTCATTTTTAATCGAATAAAGTAATTTTGATTGATTGGATCCTTTGCTAATGCCACTTAGGATGCTCTATGGGCACTTCGTCTGCTCCACAGGCAGCACCACCAATGGACTTGAAGACAACTGCCTTTTCTAAAACTGGGACGATCACAGCTAATAATGTGAGATACATTGGAATCTAGCAGGGAACATAGGTGGGAATAAGGCCTTCTAGCCACCATGTGTTTTAAAGAGCAGTCAGGCAAAAAGAGTAATGGGGATTGGGAGAGATACAATGAAAATGATACTGAAAATCTGGACACAAATGAGGGGGTGGTGATCCTACGGAGCTGTCTCTAAAACTGATCCAGTTTCACCGCTGTAATAATTTCATGTGCTTTGTATTGACCAAAAACATTTAGGTAGAACTAAAAACCCCATATGTATTCCTTATTTTATTATATTCTCTCTAACCAATGCTACTGGCCAAATGAATTCTAGAATGTCCAATTTTCAACATATGTTGCCAATGATTCCTTATAGTAAAATATTACCGTGATCAAAATAATGAAATGCAATGCGTTCTGTGCTTTAAAATCTTGCCACATTATAGCATCTTTTGTAAATGTTTCTGGGACAGAATGCTCCAAATGCTCTTTCCGTGTTGTGATTATTAAGGACATACCACCGAAACATATGTTCCAAGCAACAGGGTTATTTAAAATACGTTTTTAAGAAGCTAATTAATAAGGGTTGGTGTCATGGTTCCTCCCCCATCTCAACATATAATTTATACAACAGGAGTAACATTTTTCATTTTAAGTGAGGGAATGGACATTTTTTTTGTCATAAATAGGGCCTATTCGGGCAATGAGAAGTGTAGTGCCTTAGTACATATGAAAAAGCAGCAACGTCTCATTTGCTAAGAAATTCTGACTCTGGCTATTGATAAAGAAGAACTTCAAGATACATTTTTCATAGATTTGCAATTACTCACTCTGCTCACATGTTCTTTTTATACAAACTGAAAAGGTGTGCCATTGTTAAGCACAAGTGGCCTAAAAGTCGATTATTATACCTATAACGATTGCAATGCAAATTGAATTTACCCAATAGCTAATAGATTTCTATTAACACCTATGATCAAATGGTATTTTTGCCATATCCAATCACAAAGCTTTGTTTGCAAGGTTGCACCTTTATTTGCCTGCTCAGCAAGCCTTCTTTCGATCTGTGTTCTTCACTTCGATGCTGTGTTTATCACTTTCTGTGCAGGTTAGCGTTTTAACCTGTCATAACCAAGCATTTGCCTGGGGTGTCAGGAGATATGGAAATGCAAAATAATTTCATTCAAGGACAACATTTCATCCCAACTTTATTGCCTGGGTGTCTGTTTCTCTAAGAACATATTAAAGTGATCAGCACGCTGATGTGTCTCAACGGCAGCCTGCAGTGTGCTGTGAGAGAGTAAATAAAATATGCAGCTTGTACTGTCTTATGAGGCAACTGTTTTGCGGCCCACCCTTCACTCTTAACAAACGAAACCACTAACTTTGAACAAAAAAAACCCAGCACATTCTATTTACTCAAGAATAGTGAAAAGAAATGTGATAAATGAGGAAATACTGCTCTTTTAAAAATGTTCCACTTCAATGATTATTTTCTCATTACGAGTTTCACGGTACTGACGGGTTGCACATTTTGTACACCAAATTTATAAAACCCCGACAGTGTCAAGCAATTATGAATTTTCCCCCCTGGAATGGGGAATAACTGTACAGATCTGGTTTTACCAGACGAATAACACACAGTTTTCCCTGTACTGGGGAATCAAAGCTCTCATTTACCACCTGCTCTGAACAGTAGTTTTAGCAGTGGCGGATGCTGTGGCATGTAAGTGTGGGGGGGGGGGCAGCGTGGGGAGGGGGCAGCGTGGGGGAGGGCAATGAGGAGGGGGTGCGAGTAGAGGGCACGCACAGGGGAAAAAGAATTAAACAAATATTGCTTACCTGCATTCTGCAGTGTCTGTGCTTTTCTAGCCTCTGCTCCTCTTCGACTACCAGCTTGCAACAGTGTTCCCTACGCTAATCCAGACACTGCTTTCACGCTGGTATTACCCAACATGAAAGCAGTGTCGTGATTGGCTTGAGCACCATAGTTAGGCACTCACTAAGGCCCTGCAACCCTTTGCTGGTTCTACACCGAGCTTGTGTGGAGAGATTGAAGTGCGCATGATGGTTTGGCCGGTCTTAGACGACCAGCCAAACTGTCATCCGCTCTTGAAGCAGTGCCACCACTCCTCATCCTTCCTGTAGAGTCTAGCTGTTTCGACGTGTGGGAATGGACGGCCCCACCTTCAGCTCAGCTGCAGGAAGTAAGCAAGGAAAAATAAAACGATAATACCCTGTGTTATTATCATTTTATTTTTCAAGTTTCACTGTCCAAAAGCAGTTGGGCAACACTCCTTTGTCTTAGCTGAGGAACCGCAGTAGTGCTTTAGTAGGGTAAGAGAGGTAAGGGAAAAGCAGTAAAAGCTCCGCTTTCCAAAAAAATATGCTCAGGCAGGGATAGAGAGAGGCTTGGCTGTTGTTGGAATAAAGTCTCATGTGATTGTACCACATATCATGACATGTGCATACGACATTATGGATGGCATGTTAGAACCGTGAATTATTTTTAAAAATGACACAAGTCATGCAAAACATGTTTTTAAACTAGCTGATGCAGGCACAGGCTAGACTTTCTAGCTGCTGAGTTGGGTAAAAAAAGTTGTTAAAAGAAAATATCAGTATTAGATGTAGAGCCAGAAGCGTAGCAGAGCAGGCAGCACCAGAGAAGAGGGTTGGGGAGATGAAAGAGCAAGGAGCTAGAAAGCACTGCTGAACCCTCCTAAACGAATAAAAAAAAAAACATCAGAGGAGGATTGTAAACCAGATGGCTGGCTGCGGAGCACATGTGGGAGGGAGTAAAGAAAAAGTACTTGGCGGAAGAGGGAAAGACCAATGAAACCCATACACTTCCATGAAGTATTTCAATCGAAATAAAAACATGTCCCCTCAATATGGATTGGAAGGATTCAACTCATCTAATCATCACATTCTAAGACCTCAATACTCCTAAATGGGAGAAACACAAGGACAGGTAGGAAACCATCTGGAAGAAGGAGGGGAGTAAGAAAGATAACAAAGCCATCCAGCCAATCATGACCAAGGGAACGTGGCCATTCTAATTACAGGCAATACATTGGAAACAAATATAATGTGAAGTTAAGTATGTACTGGTTGCTGTATTTAACTCCATATCTTTGTATCTTAACATATATATATATATATTCACAGAAAAAACCATAGGTTATAGACCATATATAGTTAGGAATTAGCATTTACAAAACCTTGAAAATTCACTGAAAAAACCATAGGTTATAGACCATATATAGGTAGGAAATAGCATTTAGAAAACCTTATTTTACTCACACAAAACCATTGAAATTCCATATATAGTTAGTTGCACTAACTATATATCGCGCACCTGCAATCCACTGCTGATGATGTCACATATTACATCATTCATGACATGGTCAGTGACATCACTGATGACATCACTGATGACATCTCAAATGACATCACTGATGACATCACTGATGACATCTCATTTGACATTACTGATCACATCACTGATGACATCATTCATGTGATGATACAATGAACCTCTTCAGACTCTAATATAACCTTAGATACACTCAGTGTAAACAGACACTCACAGACTGTCACTCATCCATGGAGTTACTCACACACCTAGTCAGTCTTGCAAAGAATCAATCACACCTCGATTTCCTCAACTATATAGTTATACACACCTTACTTATTGGAACATATAATAACACATATTTACTCTGTTATACAATCCCTGATACAAGTTCACAATAATCCATACAGCCACTCACACATTCACTGGCTCTTATGCACAGTTATTTATATATGTCAACTATCACATGTACTGTGTTTTACATATGTACTTACTTTGACATGTAGCACTGAGATATCCATTCACTCACCAATACACTCATGCACACAGTCAACCGCCCATACAGATGTTTCCACATGCACTTTTGAACCCATACATCTAGTGAATCAACTGCTCACACATCTATGCACAGAGTCATACACCTCCCAGACACCCACACACACACTCAGTCTCCCATACAAATACTTGGGCAACTAATCAATAACCCATATAGTTAGTCATATAGCTAATGATCAACACATGCATCAGATTACAAAACAACAGACACAATGATGCACAATTTAAAACAGTTTAGTCACTAACCCATGCACTCAGTGAGACACATTTAATCACTCACTTATACAGTCAGTCATGCACCTACTAAATCCTTCATCCAGACACTTATACATCCACTCATTCTTCAATATGTAAGACATATTTTAACTTTACAGAAGCATACAGTCACTGGATGTTGTCATCAGTGATGTCATCAGTGATGTCATTTGAGATGTCATCAGTGATGTCATCAGTGATGTCACTGACCATGTCATGAATGATGTAATATGTGACATCATCAGCAGTGGATTGCAGGTGCGCGATATATAGTTAGTGCAACTAACTATATATGGAATTTCAATGGTTTTGTGTGAGTAAAATAAGGTTTTCTAAATGCTATTTCCTAACTATATATGGTCTATAACCTATGGTTTTTTCAGTGAATTTTCAAGGTTTTGTAAATGCTAATTCCTAACTATATATGGTCTATAACCTATGGTTTTTTCTGTGAATTTCATTGGTTTTTTAACAGCTAATATCTGTAGCTGTAAAATGTATTCTTCTTTAAATCCAAAAATATATTTTATATGTTTATGAATATTTTTTTTTTTAAATATTTTTTTTTCTTCGTTCCCGCTTCGCGAATCAGGAAGCTTCCCGTTAGCTGACCTTGATGCCGCGAAATAGACCGCGAGCCGGTAAACGTTTCTTTACCGCAAGTGCCGCGTTAGAAAACAACATCGTGACGCCTCCCGTCCGCATGACGTTCCACGTTGTCGCTTGATACGTCATATGACGTGCTACGTTAGCGAACTGGTACGCGAAGCGAGTGCCAAAGCGCAGGTTTCTGGAAGCAAACAGGGAGGCCCTGCAAAGCGCTTAACGTAAACACAGCAAGTCATGTGACTTGGTAATAACACTTTTCATTGGTTCATTTCACTTTTGGTTTCCTAATGATGTAAGACTAGGTCATATAATCTAAAATGAACACTTTTGATTGGTTGAGAACTCTTGTTTTTCCCAAATGATGAAAATCCCTCCTTCTTTCCTCACTCTGACTTTCATCATTGTGAGAGAAAGACCCTTTGTGATCACTGAGCAATGGCTTCTTTAGTAGCTTCAGCTGGTGCTTCCCCACCACCTCCACCACATCCAAGGAAGAGTGGACCACCTGCTCAAGTTGTAATTCAACAAGAAGAAGAAGAAGAGGAACAGGAGGACGAGCACGAAGAGAGGCAGTTTTTGCCTGAGCAGCCCAAGACGTCTCACCGGAAAGAAAACTTCATTTGGCAATTTTTTAAAATTCCCAAAGGTCAGAAAAAAGTAAATGCAAGATACGTAACTTGCCTTATATGTCAAGATAGACTGTCCAGAGGGACCGACAAAAAATACAGTTTCGGAAACTACACAATGCATCGCCATATGACTAGGTGGCATCCTAACAACTACAGTGCTGCACAGTTTCGGAACGACCTAGATAATCTCCCTATTATGGCCAGAAGATCTGTTGTACCGGAAGTAACGGGACCAGAGGGCAGGGAGATGGTGCCAAATATACAAATGAGATTTGGTGAAGTAAAACACACCTGCGTATTTTGCGATGGATTCATTTCCTACGGAGAAAGAAGCATCACTCTGATCAACAGAGCTATTGACTATCATATGCAAGTTTGTCCGAAACGCCCAAAATAATAAATACTTCTTTTTTTTGTTTTGTTGCTCCTGTTGAGCCCTTTACAATGAATCGTTTTCATTGCCCCCTCCAAGAAAAACCCAAAAAAATATAAAACTGTTCCGAAAAATTCAAAAACAGTAAAAAAATGTTCAGAAAAATAAAAAAAAAAGTTCTTTTCAGAACTACCTCCCCGTTATTAAAAAATTGGTACAATATTTGGAACTGTGCCAACCTCTATTTCTCTTAGTTCGCTTCCTAGTTCGCTCGCTGGTACGCGAACTGGAAGCGAACCAAAAACAGTAAGTATAAGGGAAGGAAACACACACTTATGTTAAAAGAAAGACAGCTATAGGGGAGTAAACTAGAGATACTATTACCCATAATCCACTACTGATGATGTCACATATTACATCATTCATGACATGCTCAGTGACATCATCAGCAGAGGATTGCGGGTTTTTTGGCAACATGCCTTATCCACGGTTTAATAACGCTGCCTTTTGCTTTATATAAGTTTTCAAATTGTATGAAATATATACCAATAGGTCTTTATGAACCTTTAGGTAGTGCTTTTGTTCATGAGGTCTGGTCGCTTCCATACACATACAGATGTTTCAAAGATGATCAAGAAGTTTATCTGAATGGAGAGGAATGCACTGAGACGCCAGATCATTCACTAATGTGTAGGCACATACAGTTACACGATTCATGCAACAAACACCGACCAAATATGGCTTGCGTGTTGCAAGGCACGCCAGTTCCTGCTATCATCCCCACGTTCAAGTTGTTGGAAAATGGTAGTTATTTGATGCTCAATAATGAAGATTGTTCTGAGTTAATTAAAAGTATTCCTTTTATCGTAACAGTAAGTGAACGGGTTATTTGTTGCAGAAATGTTCTATTTCCTCCCACACATGAACATAGGGAGTTTTCAATCTGGCCACAAATACCAACCTTGGGACACGTTTCAACGGCATGACAAGAATAAGAGCTCTTTTGTCTCAGAGAGAGGTGGCCTTGAGTTCGGCCCGTGAAACTTTCGTACTTCACATAGCGAACACCCGTACACAGGTTTGCCTTTCAATTTCAGCAACATGTTTCCGACTATCTTTAACGCATCCTCCACAAAATCCCTGGCACACTTTTTTAAAGTTGTTACCAGTGGTCTCGTGACTTCATTTGAGAAAATCTTTGGAGTCATCCCTGCTCCCTTTCATTCCATTTTCTCCACTCTGGTTCGTGGATTGCATTTTTACTTGCATTACCAGCGGACGCTCTTGTGCTTTTTTACATTTTTAAATATGGATGTCCCTCCTATGCAACCTCCGACCCTGCAGCTGCTGACACTGTTCCGCAATCGCATGCTAGAATATTATGGCACAATGCCGTTGGCGATATTAAGCACGGCATATGGATTATCTTTTCGGTTCTCCTACTTCACCTGTGTCCAGCCTGTATTTCACTGCCTGACCTGTGATTTCGATTGGGCCATTGATTTGTGTCTCTGCGGACCGGTTTCTCCTGACGTCGACTTTAATCAGCTGATGACTCCTATCATTACTCACGAGTTGATTTGTCCTGGCGAAAGGATTATGGCTGTGGCATTGATGCATGGACTACTTGGTCCCTGGAATTTACTGGCGGCAGCACAGTCTTTCTTGGAACACAGCTTTCTTGAAAACCCACCGAGCTGTCCTCTGATGGTGATAGAGGATCCGGTGCTGGGAGAGCACGTATGTTCTTTTCCACTTTTAAATTGGATGGCTGAACTGTTTTCGGATGAAGACGGTGACTTCCTATTGGAGGCTGTTGCAGCTTATTTTGCATACACAGTTATGTCATAGACCTTTTTCATGTTTCATATGCTGAGTACTAGCATTTCATTGACAATTCATTGACTTATTTGTCAAGTTTTTATTATTTACCTTGCCTATTGGCTTAAGACTCGATAAAGTACTTGGCTGTTTTATTTTTCTTTAGCATTGAATTTTCCTAGTTTTTAATGCTTTACCTTGCGGACCGTCCACATATAAACTTGCAATCTGCTCTCATGAGATGGCACTTCTATTATCTTATTCAGTTCGTTTCCGGATCATGAGGAGGTGTCATCTAGGTCCTGGATATCTTTACACCCTGTTAAGTTAGCATGGGCTCATTACCGGTTTAAACGCCATTTTTCCTTTTTTGCAACTTCTGCACACGACACTTAGTTGTTGCTTTAGCTTTCCACCTAGTAGTTCATCGTGGTTTACATGAGAATAATATGTTATTGGTCTACTATCTGCTTTACTTGTTAAACTATATCTGTACAGCGAGTGCTAAAGTTTCAAGAACAACACGATACAGAATTGTTATGAGGTCTGATCTCCACGACTTCATACTCATAACATAAGTGCAACTTCTGCCAATTCTGGGCATGAGGCGGGTTTTATATTGCTTTGCCGAACACACATACACAACACTTGATGCGGTTCACATTAAGAGAGAGCTGGTGTATGCTGATGTGATTCCTTCAAATCTAAGACACTAAAGTATGGGCACGCCCTAAACCAACACAAAGAGACCTTCTTAGCAAATAATATAATATGTGTATTAGGGAGGGTGAGATATAAGCAGCCGCGGGCCGTGGAGGGAGTTACGGTGAGGCAGGGAGGCGGGGAGGGGGAGAAGCAGGGTGGAGCCCTCTCTACCTTGCCCCTCCCCCTCCCCGCCTCCCTGCCCCACCGTAACTCCCTCCACGGCCCGCGGCTGCTTATAAGTGTTGCTAACTCTTATTCATTTACAGCATGTTAACATACTGTCACCATTCGCTTTTTATGTACTAGTAACTATGCTGGTAATTTTGCTACTGATAATATGTGTACTTGTATTCTCCACCCTGCTTCTCCCCCTCCCCGCCTCCCTGCCTCACCGTAACTCCCTCCACGGCCCGCGGCTGCTTATAAGTGTTGCTAACTCTTATTCATTTACAGCATGTTAACATACTATCACCATTCACTTTTTATGTACTAGTAACTATGCTGGTAATTTTGCTACTGATAATATGTGTACTTTTATTATCTAAGGTACTACGCCTGAGAAGACGGCATTAGTAAATAAACATTTCAAATACACATGTGTTCTTCTTAACTCCATGTTCTGGTTTCTAAGAAATATATAACGACCGACTGTTCATGAGTTCCACGTATCCTGAGGTACTATAAGTTCATATTCTGGATTGTCTAAACATTGAGAGTTTGTTATATCCAATGTGACACTGTACCTAGCTTGCTAAATAGTTTTTGATTACTAACGTGAGTTTTGGGACACCCTAATTTGCCGAGGTTCCAATCCTCTGTCCACAGTTCTGTGTGAGAACAGAAACCCTGCGACAGGGGCACCCCCGACCCTTGCTGGACCTTCATCACACTTGCGATACAACTCCAGCAATGCGCCACCTTTACGGCACAGATACATCACGCATCTGTGCTGTTTTTGCCCCATGATGCGCCGCATTGTAAATGCAGCACACCATAGGTGACGGAACAGCGGCACAGAATGACTAACACATCCCTGGTGATGCGCCAGTCATCATAAATCTATCCCTATGCTTCTTATCTTGTTAGAGATGAACCGCCATATGTATCATCAAAGTTATTTGCATTTCCTAAATAGCGAACTTTAAGGAATAAATAGCGATTCTTTACCATTCCTAGTTTGCGATGAGCTATTTGCTAATTAGCCGAATGTAGCCCAATGAAGCCCAATGTAGCCCAATGTAGCCCAAAGATGGCCGCCAGACACACAAAAAAACAAATGTAGCCCAAATATCAGCCAGATGTAGCCCAACTATAGCCCAGTGACAGAATGACCAATCAGCTTCGCAAACCTCCGTTACGCGAAGCGGAGCGCTGTTACAGATATATATCTTTTTTTGAACGTTCATTTCTCAAAATCCACTGGAGCACATATATTGAGACCTAGCAAAGGCACATCGGGCTACCAGTCCCTAATATTTTGCCAAGTTTCGTGCAAATCCATTCAGCCGTTCAATTATTATTTTTATTTTTTTTTTTTGCCCCGCGGGGCCCTTTTAAAACCTCCACATCAAACCTAGGGGGTCAGCGAGGATCTACTATGCCCCCTTATAGTTATTTCCCCCTTTGTTTTGACCTCCTCTTGTCTCTCGATCCTACCGAGAGACAAGATGGCGGCCGCTACGGACTGTTTGGAATGTTGACAGACGCCGGAGAACCAATCAGCTTCGCTTCACAAAGCTCCGTTGCGCGAAAAGTCCGCGAACCAGAGCGCTAACCGGTCCGCTGTTACAGATATATATCTTTTTTTAAACGTTAATTTCTCAAAATCCACTGGAGCACATATATTGAGACCTACAAAAGGCACATCGGGCTACCAGTCCCTACAATTTTGCCAAGTTTCGTGCAAATCCATTCAGCCGTTCGGGCTAAAAGTGAGGCCAACCGCCCTATGGAAAACTCAATGTTAAAAACACGTTTTGGGACCCCCCTTTTTTCTCGGCCCCCACTGGACGAACCCCCCCCAAATTTTCAAGGGCTGCTCAGAAACAAAATGTGCCATTTTCCTGAAAATTTCAGCCAATTCCGTCCACAAACGCCAAAGTTATTAGACATAGAATTTTCAAAAAACCCATAGAGAAAAAATCCTAACTATATATACCTACTGGCGACCGCCAGTAGGTAATATATATATATATTTATATATATATATATATATATATATATGTATCTATATATCTATATCTATATCTATCTATCTATCTATCTATCTATCTATCTATCTATCTATCTATCTATCTATCTATCTATCTATCTATCTATATATATAGCAACAAGAAGCTGTGACAATACTGCACTACCAGTCAGTGAGCCATGGAGGCAACTTTAATAGGACTCTGAGCTGATATAGACAAGATTTAGTCAGGGGCGGCTCCTTCTCTCTGGTGGAGGAGTGTCCCCCCACTAATGAAATGCAGTAGGCAGAAGAAAAATAAAAATGACAATAAAAGTATTTTATTGTTATTTTATTTTTGGCTTCTAATCCATGAGTCAACTGTAGAGAGCAGAATGGTGGTATGCACTGAAAGTGAGCATGTATGTTTGGCCGGCAGTCCATAGCCAGCCAAACCAACATGCACACTTGGACATCTCGAGGCTGTTCCCTTGGAGATATCCCCAGTGCTCAGGGCACAGGCTCCCACTCCATGCTGGAGGATGTGACTAGCCCGCTCTGCCCAATCCCCGCCCTGCTCGCATGCTGGGATAAATAGCATGAGATGAGCATTGGGATTGTGTGGGGAGTCTGGAAGCTTGTGCTTCTGGGTATTGGAGTGCGGGGAGCAGTGCAGTGCAGGAGCAGAAAATTGAGGAGGCTGGCCACGAAAGGTGAGTGTATTTTTTTTCCTCCGTACTGCACCCCAAGTCGGATTGGCAGCAGCCGCTGCTGGATTTAGTCCTCAATCTAAAGTTTGACAAATGGTACCTCATCTGTCAGGTGGGAGTTTAAACTTTGTCTACCACCGTAAAGGACAGCTGGCTGCTAAATTTTGGGATGGCTGCTGGCCCAGCGATTATCTTAGTACCTTGACAGGAATCAACGGTCATGATGTTTAGTGGACATCTGCAGTCCGTTTTGACAATCGTCCACCAAACTTTCACATATCATTATTTTGGCGGATATGGTAATGTGTTGTATTTACAATGGACTACCTCGTCCCTCAAACTATAAATCACCCCGTAGAAATTACCTCAACATGGTATTGAACGATAGAGCCTCATTCTACTAAATCGGGATTTCACACTGATCTAACCAGCTTGGAATAGGATCTTGTCACATCTTGCAAATATTTAGAGATTGACATATTGTGCTTCTCTTCTACTAAAACTCATATTTTGCTGCCATTCAGTTCAAAACAGTGGAGTGACAATCCAGTACGGCAAGCACTGATTGAGCTGCACTGCTGTTGAATCAATTCTGATTCTGAGTAGGTAAAAAAAAAGTGGTAATTTTGAAATGAGTTTAGACAGGCCTCTCTCTTAAGCGTTAAGCAAAGCCATGGTCAACAAAGATCACTTTGAAGCTACACTAGAAAGTGCCAGACTTTAGGAAGTTTAAAGAGTTACTAGAGTATGAAGCAGCTCATTTAAAGTGCTCTAATGCCATCAAGCCAGGTTTGTGCTATACAAAAACACAAAAGATCTAAGGCAAATACCCTCTACTGCCAATGCTGCTGACCAATCAAGCCAAAATATTATGAACAGAGGTCTCAAATGCTGGTTAGAGATCAAACATGCTGACAGCATATGATTGTGCAGCGGTCACAAATTAGATATTGTTAAAGTTAGAAGATGCCCAACCTTCAAAAACAGAATAGTTTGCAATAGCTCTGACAATGCTTGCAGAGTCACAGACAATAACAACTTTCCACTCTTCCAGCCTCCCTGGACCCCAAGATGAATACGTTTTTCTTTATAGTGTATGGTCTAGCTTAGCCAATATTATTAGTTGTCACTGTAAAATTAATCTTTCATGAATGTAGTGACAACACTCATTCCTCCATAACATACATTCCCAAGCAGCAGCTGGCAATTGGAATGAAAAAGGAAAGGGATATTCCTGTCAAACCCATACATTTCAGCTCCAAATAAAAAAAAGTTTCATGCCCCTAAAAGAGAATGAGTAAAGCAAATATTCTGCTAAAATTGAAGTAGAGGAGCAACAGAGTAGAAAGGATGTATGACATTACAACGCATACTTTTACCACGCATACCTTTACAACGCGGTTTTTACATCGCATACCATTACAACGCATAGCGCTTTTGGGTGTTGGATAGTGAATAGTTTAATTTACTATTCCAACTCCAGTCCCCGTGGATAGTAGGGAAGGTTATTGGATAGTAAATTAACCTATTCCCTATTCTAGAGCGCCTCCCAGCGCAATGCGTTGTAATGGTTTGCGTTGTAATGACCGCGTTGTAATGGTAGTGCGTTGTAAAAGTTTCGTTGTAAAGGATGTTTACCAAGTAGAAACCTACAGGAAAGTACTGGTTACAAGCCACCAGTCGAAATGCTCTATAGAAGCAATCAAGGAGCAATAGGCGGTTGACCTGTGACCTGTGAACTATCTAGGGGCATGTGAGGTGATTAACGGCGCAATGGAGGACACTGCCAGCTTTAGGGCAGTGCGACTGGTGCACCCACACTGGTTGCTGACCTGGGGAGGAGCGTTGACCTCAGGGGGGGTGCTGTGTTTAGCAATAACTTATGATTTAAAAACACCAGTGGCAGAGATTCCTGTGTGTCCAGTTTTTAGGCAGCATTAAGAATGCCAAGATAACTCTTGTGATTAATGTTACTGCCAGTGAGAGAGATCAGAGTTTTGTCTAGTGGCAGTTTCCACTTACCGTAAAGTAGCGCAGAGGGTTAATATGCCTGCTGCAAAGAACTTCCACCACGAAGATCACATATTTGTATTTTATGTGGATAGCTGAGTGGATTACTGCTTTTGTCACAACTGTCCTTTTGTCACTGTATTCCATAAAAGAGCTGCACGCAAACTGCATAAAATAGGTTAGGATGTTATTTTTTTCCCTAGTCTTTTATTATCTGTTGCTAATGTTGCTGAAAAGGGTTTGTTTGGGTAGATTTAAATTCTTATTAGTAAAGTCAGCCTTTACCAATGTTTAAAACAAATTAAGTGTATGTGAGAAAGTGTCTATGGAGAGACGAGAGGCACTCCAAGTAGGAGGTCATGGGGTGGGAGCCCCAAAAATTATTGTTGCATCGGGCGCTAAAGCTGACCCTGATGGAGGACTCACCTCGTACTCCTGAGGCTCCACAACTTCAGTCCACAATGGCCCCATTTAAGCTGAATAAAAACCGAAAGGTATTAGAAAAGAACTGTGGTGTCCAGGGCTAGCTGGACACTTGCTGTCTGGAGTCTAGGTCTCGGACGTGTTAACACAGCGCAATTGGACACACACACACAAATACTGGTACTGGGCAAAGACCCCAAGTGGTCTTACGCTCCTTTCTTTAAACACTTGGGTGAGCCTACCCTCAGGGTGTGTGAACGCGTGTAGGTGCTGCATGAACGGGCCGGGGGGGCCCAGTCACTACATCCCTCCAATCTATACTAAGGTCCTCTACATTTACAACCTCAGTCCTTCTTGATGCACCACGGACAGGGTTTGGCCGGGGACCATACCTCTGGCTCTGGAAGATCTTTTCTGTTCCTGATCCCATTGCCCTACCTTCTGACACAGGGGATACAGTACTAGATTCCTGCTGTTCTTTACTCGTTCCTGGCTCTTCTTCTTCCGAGCATGGCACGGCCGCAGGACAACTGACGGGAGTGCTCATGGGTGCTGTTCCAGCGTCCTCTCCTGACTCCCCACTTCCATAATCGGCCACTGCCCGTCCACACTCCACTCTCTTTAACCAAGATGTGTTCCTGGTTACCACACGATTCCCCCGCATTGCCAACACCATGGTTCCGTGCACGTTGATGACCTCCCACACCTCCGGCTCATATGGGGTGCGATGCTTCCAGCCAGGGTATCGGTCTTTCACGATGTCACCAACTCGGATGTTCATCGGCCGTGCTCTGTGATCCTGGCCTGGTTTATCGTTGGATGCCTTTTGCCGAGTCTGGGCAGCTTCAGGATTCATTGTTGGAGGACTCCATGAGGGGTCCGAAGGGACGCTGTCCCTTGGCGCTTTTCGCATGCGAATGAGGTGAGCCGGTGCACACTGTGTGGTGCATTGTGGCGTCAGACGGTAGGCACTTAGGAATTGATGCAGGCACTGCTCAACATCCTCCTCCTTCTCCACCCTTCCCCACTCCAATCCTGAGAGCTCTGTTCATTGTTCGCACGAACCGCTCCACCTCGCCATTCGCCTGGGGCCATTGTGGCAAGATCTTGCGTTGTCGAAAGGCACAGGAGAGCAGGTACACTTGGAACTCTCTTCCTTGAAATGGCGGGCCATTATCTGACTTGAGTTCCTCTGGCAGTCCCATCATGACGAAGACATGCTCAAGTGCAGGTCGGACGTGTTGAAACGCCGACGACGACACCACCTCCACCACCGGAAACTTGGAGTTCGAGTCGAGGAGAACCAGGGTGCTTCGGGCATCAGGAAACGACCCAAAGTCCAGACTAACTTTGGTCCAGGGGTCCCCACAGGGGTCCCCATGATCACTGGATGAGGTGCCAGGTCGCCTGCCGTGATATTACAAGAGTGGCAGGCGCGGACGACTTCCTCGACCATGGCATCCACACCTGGAAACCAAACCTTGCTCCATAGTCTGGCTTTTGTCTTTGATATTCCTTGATGCCCTTGGTGCAGCAGATGGACCACTTTCTCTTGAAGGCTTTTCGGGATCACCAGGGTGGTGCCTCGCAACACAACTCCATGAAGGCCCTTGCTGAGTTCGCTCTGAGCATTCCACATCTGTTGTCGAAACAGTTTTTCGACACTGATTCCATCGAGGAAGTGGTGCCAGTTCATGTTGGCTAGTGTAGCCTTGACACTGACCAGGCACTTGTCAAACCCGGTCACCTTCCCAACATCTTCTAGCAAGAGAGCAACCGGGCATGCCTCAAGAGAGACCATCCAGACGTACTCCTTGGTGCAGTCCTCATCGGATAGTCGCCTGGATAGCACCGGCGGGCTGGGGTGGCGTGACAGGAAGTCGGCAGGGTTGTCGACCTCAGGACGGAAGACTACATCGAAGTGGTAAGCCTGCAGCTGAACTGCCCACCTCTTGATCTGGGGAGGAGCCAGCCGGGATGTACTGGCATAGAGGGGAACAAGAGGCTTGTGATCTGTGACTACCTGAAAGGTGTGTCCATACAAATAGAATTGGAAGTGCTGACACGCCCATTTGAGGGCTAGGGCTCTATCTGTGCGTAGCGCATCTCCGTTCCGGTTAGTGCCCTGCTGGAGTATGCAGTTGGGACCCACTCCTTGGACTCCTTCTTTTGCATCAGAACCACGCCCAGCCCTACGGGGCTTGCATCCACCACCACTTCAGTGCGCCGATGGGGCCTAAAGTACACCATCGCTTTGTCATCAATGAGGGCTTCTTTGACTGCATGAAATGCCAGGTCTTCCTTTTCCGACCAGATCCAGGGCTGGCCAGACTCCGTAAGCTTGCAAAGTGATTCTGAGAGAGACACCAGATTGGGAAAAAACCAAGGAAACTGCGGACCTCCGTGGGCGACGTGGGTCTCGGGGCAGACCTTATTGCCACTGCTTTCTTCGGATCAACACGCAGGCCGTCTTTCGAGAAAAGGTAACTAAAGAAGTCCACTGACTCTTGGTAGAATGACCGAATTATTTCCTAAATCTCATTTACCGAATCTAGAATACCGAATCGGTAAAATTCGGTATTCTAGAGTCGGTAAATGACATTTACCTACATCGGGCCCTGAATGTCACTGATTAGTAGAAACAATCAAGCTGCTGCAGCAAAGTGGAGGGAATTGGTCTTTTCTACATGGCATCTCCTGATTTCTCACCTTTTTTCTACCCTTTATTTGGCTGGCTTTAAGGTGCAGGGCACTGTGACATTTCTAATTAAGTACTCTAACCGTAAAATGGTAAAAATTATTTCACCAAATTGGTCTGTTTACCTTTCCTGTAAGTCAAGTCATAGTAACTGGCACAGAAAATGCACGACTGATGTGGAAGTTAAAATTGCAGATATATGCTGCACTTTGTTTGTTTTTAAACTACCCACGTACATGACACAATACATTGCTGCCAGCAGCACCACTAAAGCACCAACATACATGGCAAAATACATTGCTGTCATCAGCATCACTATGCTCTATTGAACTGCAATTTCAAAGCAGGGCAGTAACATAGGGCAAGGAATATATATATATATATATATATATATATTATTAAATGACCACCAAAGTGTGTCTTGTGTGCCAATAAGGCAGGTTGTCTAACATAAAAAAGTGGCACACTGTATACTTGAAACAAGAGTCCTCGCTGTTACTGAAAACCTAAAGGCAATTTTCACTGTGCCTGAGACATGGCCAAGGAGTGACTAAATACTTATTTTACATGTCTGCTTGAGAAAATGCTAGAAATCTAATTGAAAAGTGAAATCATATTTTTGATAACTTTAGTGAAAGAGTAACTTTTAACAAAAAATTAATTATCACACCTCCAGAGGCAAAAATTAATTTCTGGCTGGAGTTAAAAACTATGCAATAGGAGGAGCCGAGCCAGCGACCAAGATGGCCGCTTAGAGAACGGCTCCGGCCGACCTCGTTCTCCTGACTCGTCATCCTGCTACAAATCCTTTGCCCCGACCCATCCTCCGGGTTGGGGAACTGAAGCGGCGCCCGCAGGCGAAACTCTGCACTTTTTTGGAGCCCCGGCGGCCGAGCTACACTGCCTGAGAGTTTGTGGCCGGCGGTGATCGGAAGCCGGGGCCTCGAGTGACCGCGACACCCGGCCCGAGTGCAACAACATCGGCCGCCGGGACCACTTGGGGTCGGCCCGGCCGGAGGTCGCGGGTCGGAGCTGTGGTGGGCGCTCCGCTGATGTTTCTTTGCACCTTGTCGACTCCCACCGGTGAGGAGAGGTGCCCTGCTGCGGCTGTCTTGTCGGTCCCTCGCTCTGCCTGCGGATCTGGGAGGTGGCCCGGCGGCCCTGCGGGGTTGGTGGTGATTGCCCCGGACACCTGGTGAGCCCTACCGTTTGTTGCCGCCGGCCTATATCTTGGTGGTGGAGACTGGGGCGATGCGGCCCTGGGGGAGCTGCTTGGTGCGGGGGACATTCTGGGGTCACCCCTCGTCGCCCCTTTGTGGCGACCTTGCCGGGTTCACCCCTTGAGGAGAAGCGAGGCACGGCCTGTTATCGCCTACTTCGGCGGCTTACCTGAAGTTGTGCAGTCTCACCGGGGGTCTGGAGGACAGCGGTGACTGCCCCGTGTGCCGGGAAGGCCCGGCGGGATTACAACAAGCCCTGGTGGATGCGGTGAGGCATTGCTGGTGCGTGCATTTGTGAGCCTGAGTGATTGGGGCTCCCAGCCGATTCCATACATTCTGGGCACCGGCTGGCTGGTCCGCGAGGTGGTGCGACACTTGCACCATACAACGACTGCCTGCTGGGGGGGCTGAGGCAGGAGTGCCCCATACTGACTTGTTTTGGTGCCTCCCGGACAGCCGCAGTTGGGGTGAGACCTGGGCTGGCAACCCCGGTCGGGTTTGCCTTGGGCGAGCGTGGAGGGGAGGCGGTGGCCCTCAGCTGGATTTTGTGGACCGGTGGAGACGCCGTGACGGAGGGCAATCCTTAGGGGGCGAGATGGCGGCGAAGGCGGACACGGAGAAATCTCTGCCCAAGACTACCATAGGGGCCAGGCAAGTCCAGTCAAATAAACTAGATGGATACACCTTGCCTAAAGGGTCTCCGATCGACTCGAAGAGGGGCCCAGGTGGAGGATCCAAGGACCCTCATGCAGGGAAAGAACCGATGCTGAAGGATCTTATGGCGGCCATCACTGGAGTTCGGACCTCCCTGGTACAGAAAATGGAGTCCCTGGACAGTAAACTGGACACCGTCTCGATTGAAATGGGGCTGATCAAAGCGGACCTCACGAAGGTAAGTGAGAAAGTTAAATCGCTGGAAGTCAAAACAACAAGCCTCATAGATGACGTGAATCTGTTGCAGCAGGAGGTACGTGATCTTAAGTCATCCAGGGATCCAGGGAGTCCACCGACCGGCGGCTCGATGAATACGAAGGACGGGCTAGGCGCAATAATATCCGCATCCTGGGAGTGCCGGAATAATCGGAGGGTCAGGCACTGGATCTGTTCGTAGAAAACCTCATCCTTAACCATCTTAAATCCAAGGGCCTCAGCAACTTTTTCACGGTTGAACAAGCTCATACGGTCCCGGGTGGTAGGCCTCGGACAGGGGAGAACCCCCGCCCAATGATCGCTCGAGTCCTTAATTTTCGAGACCGGGATGCTATCCTCCAGGCGGCTCGGGCTGTGGATCCATTGGAGTTTGAGAATATGACCCTCCTGTTCTTCCCGGACTTTGCCCAGGCGGTGTAGAAGTAAAGGCAGAGATTCTTGGCGGTCAAAAAGAAACTGAGGGACAAGGGTATAAGGCATGCTATGATGTTTCCGGTCCGCCTTCGAGTAGAACTTAACGGGAAAGCCTGTTTTTTCGATTACCCTGAAGGGGCTGCGGACTGGTTGGAGGGTGTCCAGCGGCCGGGCCCTGGGACTCAGGACCAAGGGGAGGCAGACGAACAATGACTTTGTTGAGCGAGGGGTTGACGGGGGCTGCGAATTGTCGGATGGAAATCGTTTTAATAGGGGGCACGTGATAGGATTCCCTGCCTATATGTGTTATAATGTCTATTGTGGAGCTTGTAATGTGCAGGGGTATCCGCACTGAGTTGGGGGGAGGGTTGTGATGGGCCCGCTGGTAGGTCCTCCTCCATTTTCTACTTTTAGTTACCTGTAGACTAGTTGGGGGCGACAGGCACACTGCTAGTTGGGGATGAGCGTAAGCTGTATGCAGGGGTGCAGGGAGGGGGGGTGGTGGTACCAGTATTGGGTTTGTTTAGTTTTTATAGTATGTTGTTTTATTTCACATTGGGTGTCATCAGTCGATTCTGAAAAGTCGTTTTATTGCAATGTCTTCTGATAGAAGGGTAACGGGGATTTCCACACTTAGCTGGAATGTGAACGGGCTGGGTGATAAGATCAAGCGAGGTATGGTTGGCCAGTTGATTCGGAGACACTGGCCAGATATGGTATTATTGCAGGAGACGCAACTCATGGGTAAGCATTGTATGGCACTACACAAAGGGGGTTACAAACTGGTTGTGCATGCTGGCTAGACTACTGGGTCGAGAGGGGTGGGGATCCTGGTCAAGAACTCCTTTTCGCTAGCCATCCAGGCCACATTGGCCGACAATAGAGGTAGATATGTAGGGATCTCGGGGCTGTGGGAGGGAATAACTGTAACTTTTTTGTCTGTATATGTCCCACCGGCCCTCCATACTGACACCTTTTGAGATTTGTGTAAGATCTTTTTGACGCTGCCCGTTTGGGTCTTGATAGTAGGGGGTTACTTTAATGCGGTGATAAATGGCAAGGTGGACAGACACCCGGCCCGGGCTCTGCTGCCGTCCCGTAGGTGGCTGTCTGATTTTGGGGAGACTACTGGACTGATAGACGGGTGGAGGATGAAAAACCCCGGTGACCTTCAATACATGCACGCCTCAGCGGCGCATAACTCCTTCTCGAGGATAGACTATGTACTAGTGCCAGCGGCACAGGCGGTCTGGGTCCAGGAAGTGCGGCACTTAGCTAGAGGAGTCTCTGATCACTCGCCGGTCTGGCTTCGATTGGAATTTGGCGGGCGGGATGTGGCTAGGATTGCACCTATTGGCTCTTGGCGGTTGCGGGACCCTGACACTAAGAAGGAGATTGTGCGGGTCGCTGACAGATATTTTCAGGATAACGTGGGCACGGTGGACTCAAAGTGTTCCCTATGGGAAGCCTACAAAACTGTTATTAGAGGGGAATTGCTGTTGATCATCTCGGGGAAGAAGAGGAAGAGTCGGGCTGAGGTTGACAGGGTGGAGGCTGATTTACTGGCCTTGGAAAGGGAGGTGTCGACGAACGCCACCTCGGAGGGAATGCACCGCCTCCGCCTTCTTAGAGATGAGTATAAGAGTCTGGCTAGAGATAGGGTTAAGATGCAACACGCAGATACCCAGAGTAGGGTTTATGAACACGGTGATAAGGCTGGGAAACTGATTGGGTGGCTGGAGAAAGGGGAGTGGGCGTCAGGATTAGTACCGATATTGCAGACCGTAGACTCGGGTAGAATAACGGATCCGCAACAAATAGTGGAAGAATTTGCAGGCTACTACAAGGCGGTGTATGCAGCTGAAAGCGGGTACACCGAGTCTGAAAATGCGGATATGATACGTGACATTCCGATGCCCACCCTGACAGATGAGGACAGGGACTACCTGGATTCCCCATTCACGAACGACGAGGTGGTGCAGGCCATCAGAGGGGTCCATTCTGGGAAGGCTTCTGGCCCTAATGGGCTTCCCATCGAGCTCTATAAAGTGAACGCCAATAAAATGGCCCCCTTCCTTAGAGAGATGTTCATTGAGAGTAGAGAGAGGGGTCGGCTTCCATACGACCAGCGAGTTGCCAATATTGTAGTCATACAAAAGGAAGGTAAACCGAAGGTAGAGTATACCTCCTACCGGCCGATGTCACTCCTGAATGCCGAGCCGAAGATTTTAGCAAAACTACTCGCGTCTCGACTGGTAAAGGTTATTGCAATGCTGATCCATCTGGATCAATCCGGCTTCATGCCCCGCCGTAATACTGCCCTTAACTTGCGTAGGCTGCATGGGGGCGCATCAAAAATACATGAGCCGACCGTCCTGTTATCACTGGATGCCACCATGGCTTTAGATAGAGTTTAGTGGCCTTATCTCTTTGCTGTCTTGTGCAAGCTGGGCATTGGTCCGGAGTGTGCGGATTGGGTCCGTCTTTTGTATTCTGATCCCTTGGCTAGAGTGGTGGTAAATGATCATAGGTCTGCGGATTTCCCCTAGGGATGGGGCACCAGACAGGGATGCTCTCTCCCCACTGTTGTTTGCCCTAGCGCTCGAGCCGCTCGCTGCGCGGGACCGTTAGGACAGGTCGATCTGGGGGTTGAGGTGGACTCCTGAGTGGGAAGATAAAATATCGCTTTACGCAGATGACATTCTATTATATTTGACCACTCCCAGGAGTTCACTGATTGCATTTCTAGACATCCTGGCAATATTTGGTAGGTATTCTGGCTTTGCCATTAACTGAGCGAAGTCAGTCCTCTTTGTCTTAAGTGGTGATCCCCCTGCTATTCCAGCGAGAATGCCCGGTCAGGTTGAAATCGGTGGGTTCCGGTATTTGGGCATTTTTGTGTCACTGGATCCCAAGATAAGATATGAAAATAACTTGCCCCCCCACTGGCTAGGTTCCGGAGGGATGTGGTGCTATGGAAGTCATTGCCGCTTTCCCTGTTGGGACGTGCTGTCCTGCTTAAAATGATGGCCCTTCCCCGCTTCCAGTATGCACTCCAAAACTCCTTTAAGGAAATTGAGTCTCTCCAGCGGCAGCTTCTTTGGGATGGTAGGCCGCGGATTGCGTTTTCTAAGCTTACGCTGCCATGGTATGACGGGGGGATCGGCTTGCCAAATATCCGGAAGTATTATTGGGTGTCCCAGTTGGCGGCAATCAATCAAGCAATTTACAGATCTCCGCTTGACCCCGGGTACGCAATGGACCACGGTCAGATACCTGGCGGCGAAATATTCTCTGACTTTATATGCCAGAAAGGGGCGCTTTCTCCTGGTTGGGCCCACGAGGGGTCGCTGTTCAGGTGTGGCATGAGGCAAATCGTTCTCTTAAATGGGATGAGAAAATAACTCTGGCCACGCCATTATGGAATGCAGAATGTTTGGGAGGCCAGTAGAAGATGAAAGGTTTTGATAGTTGGGACCTCATCAGGATATCACAGGCCGGGGATATGTGGGGTAAGGCCAGGATCCTTACATTTGAGGCTCTGCAGGCACGGCACAAATTGCAGGAGAGCGGGCGGTTTCGGTACATGCAGATTAGGCATGCGTTGTTGGCTAATATCCCCCGGGGAGTTACGCTCCCAGAGGCCTCCCCACTGAAAGATCGGGTGTTGGACGTTCACCTTCCGACTAAAACAATCTCTCTGATCTATAAAAAACGTATTAACCACACGGAAGATCCGCTTGTGACTCCTAGGGAACAATGGAGTGCAGATGGCCTGGTTTTGGATGATGAAGACTGGAGGGAGGCCGTGTCGTCCCCAAGGGTGATTGCGATACAGATGAGACACCGGTTGGTGCAGCTGAAGGTCCTTCATCGCTGTTATGTTACGGGCCCGCGACTGGTGCGAATGGGTTTGGCTGTGAGTGGAGAGTGTCCAAGGGGATGTGGTGAGCCTGGAACGTTCATGCATATGTTATGGGATTGTACTGACATCCGGAGTTATTGGGTCACAGTCCATGACAAGATACGAGAGGTGTGGGGTGTAGACCTGGGGTTGGAGGCACGCCGTTGTCTCCTGAATGTTTGAGAACCAACTGATCTCACGTACCACGGAAAGATATGGGTCACGCTGGCATGCGCTATCCCCAAGCGCAATATCGCCCAACTGTGGGGGGCAAGCTAGTCCCCCCAAATTGGAAAATGAATGGAGGACTTAGACTGGTGCATGTTTAGAGAGTGATCAGTATATGTTGCCAGGGGTAGGCCCGGGAAATGGGGGAAAATCTGGGGTGCTTGGAACAGCTACAGGAGATATCTGTGCTCCCCCCGCTGCAAGGGAAGACAATGTTATGTTGGAGGAGCCCTGAACCCTTTCACTATTTTCTGTACAGGATTCTGTAATATGGAAGATGTAACAACAGTCATTGTATGCTTGGAAGCCACCCAATGTCTCTTTTTCTTTTGCTGTATGTGTTAATGAAAAGAACTTTAAAAAAAACTATGCAATAAGAAAATACTGCCCATTTAGCAGACCATAGCCACCCGGGAGGATTACAGGAGAGTTGGAAGAACAAATGACAGTCCAAGCTCTAATTTGTATTGCTGATCCCAAATGAGGTTAACTTGCTCTGCTCTCTTACATTCTCAAAGCCCTCCTAGTCCTAAGCTCCAACCTCAGCAGAAGGGAGAGCTATTTGTTCCCTGATGGAGGGAAGGTGATCTCATCTTAACAGAGGAGTCACTAGGTGCCTGCCTGAAGCTCTTTAAGAGGGAAGAAGGATTCGGCCATCTTGAGTTTAGGTTGTCTGTGAATTCTTTGAAAGTAAAGGGAAGAGGAGGTGCTGTAAAAAGAGGAAAGAAGGTAGGCAGCATGGGGTAAGGAAAATTCTCCAATCACTGGTTAGTACACAGGATAGGACTGCCACCTCACCTCACCACCACATTCCGGTGCCTAGCAACCTACTCTGCTGATCTTCACGGTCCAGGAGGGTCTGAAAGGAACTTTCCAAGCAGTTGAAAGAAAGCAGGTCTTTAAAACATTTTCAAGCTCTGGAGGACTTCTACAAGGTGCTGAGGCTTGCTCAAAGAGGTTGTCTATCCAAGGTGGACAAAAACAGGTTTGTCTTGTTCTGAGCTTTTTGTCATGTAGAAAACAGATTCAGAATATGGATTCAGTGGGAGCTCATGGTACAGGTATCAGTCCTTGTGGAGCCCTGCCTATAGGTTCCAGTCTTGCCCAGTTGGAGGATTTTGGGAACCAAAAAAGTGCCCAGGTCCAAAGGTAAAACCCTGGACCCAGGCAAATTGGAAAATGTATACCAGTGGCGTAGTGACCTCAGTGCCAGCAAAATCCAGCTTTTGGTGTACAACCAATGGGTTCAGCAGAAGTTCAATGACAAAGTATCCTACTTCAAGGAAACCTCGCTGAACACAGCCTTGAACTTTGCACCATTGGAGTATTTTAACTTACATAAAATCTAAATATGAAGGTACACATTTTGAGGGGATAACTCGCCTGGTATCCATCTGCTGTTCTTTTATGATCAGCCCTAAATTACAACTAGGTCCTGGTCAATGGTGAACTGTTGTTTTTCAATGGACCTTCACTTATACTATGCACCTTTTCCCATAAAACTTCCAACATTCTAATTTCAGTTTCCTCTTATTTGATTGTATTCATTTTTGGTCTCTTTTTCTTTATTATTCTAATTGATTTGGGGACATTTTTGTCGTTTTTGACTTTACAATTGTTGATACTGCTTGAAGCAAACACACTTCTCTGGGCATTTCCTGCTGCTTAACCACAGCCACCAGGGGTTGAGCTTAGAGTATATAAAAATGGTGTTTTGGCCAACCCAGATTGTGTTTATTGGATAGATAGGGGTTACACACTACCAGATTTAATAGCCAAATTCTGGCACCTGACTAGAGGAACATACTTGAGAGTATACCTCAGTTTTACCTACTGGTAAGATGAGATACCTGCTGTATTTGCACAGAGAAAAGAAGAAGCTTACAAGCTTAAAGCTACATTTAATCTTTCCAGTAAATCTTCAACTGCTTGGGGGAACGACCAAAGTTTAGATTGCAGAAGTCTTTTTCCAAATGAACATTATTGTTTCTTAGGCATATTCTTTCAGCTGTGGGAGAAGGTTTTGAAAAAATGCTTGTGAAGTAAACTCTGGCCTTTCTTCACCTGCAGATTCCGTGAAGAGTGATGTGCAAAGTCTGGAAACATGGGTGTGAGGAGCTGCCCTGGTTTTTATTGATACATCAACTGAATGAATCATAGTTTCCTAAAGCTGATGACAAAATAGCCATACATTATTATCTATGCGTAAGATAGAATGCAAACACTCTGTTATAACACCAATCAAGTGTTTAAGCATTTGTTTCAAGCCTTGTTAAGCTGTGCTTTCAAACATGAAACTCTTCCAATTAAAGGCACTCCGAAGGCTTATCATCAATGATTGTGAAAAAAATGTATCATTTTAGACCTACTTTTTCTCCTCATTTTTGACACCTACTCTAGCATGCTATTGCCTTAAAAGATAAACTACCTTATTGTAGACTATTTAATTATTTTTATTCGTGTCACAGTTCGCCTCTGTTGTGTGCTGAAGCCTAAAACGTTTACGTTTAAATCCTCTTCTTTTACCCTTTTCACCTTTAAGTCCTTACCTGTTTTGTCTTCAATACCACTTATTTGTTTGAAAGTTTCATTAATGTCAAGGTTGGTCCCACAGCACAGAGCTTTCTGTTTTGAGTGTTGCCTTTACACAAGGAACCACTCATGGAGTAATCTTGCTAACAAAACACCTCAGGCCCAAATTCGTCATTTTAGATACTACCAACATAGATGGATCATTGAACAAATCAGGCATTTATTTGCAGTTTGAAAAAACTGAGGGACAGATTTACAAGAAAGTGACGCAAATGTAGAGATGCGTCACTTTCCCTGCGCCACCATGCAAAACTCTTGCGTCACCATGGATGCGCCGTATTTACAATACGACGCACCATGGCGCAAGGATTGACAGATGCGTCAGATATTCTGATGAATCTGTTGACCGAAAAGTGACGCATTGCTGGAGTTGCTCATGAAAGTGATGCATCTATAGCAATGCGTCACAACCAAGAGATGAGTCCCATATAAAATGCCCTGTGCCATTCCTTAAGCCTGGTCTGAGCAGGCGTAGGGATTTTGATGCAGCGAATGCATAGAGTGACGCTGTGAAATGTTGTAAATTTCACTGCGTCAGTTCTACATGGCTTTTTGCGTGGGAACACCCACCCTGCATACATTATACCTGGTGCAGGTATAATGTGAGGAGGGCTTTACAATGTGACACATCTCCCTAGACGCGTCACGTTGTAAATGGGCTGCAACTTTTACGTGACGCAACAGCGGCGCAAAAGTGACGCAAGGGGCATGTTAATCTGCCCCTGATTTTTTAGTTTCAGGAATAGTCCTGTCTATTCTTGTGACCTACAAGGTAATTGGGTGATTCCAGATTAGGTGTACTAGCACATAAAGGCCAGGACCTCTTTCTGGAAACTGTGCTACACAACAGAGCTATTCAGTCAATTATATATTTTATCTTATCTGCTCTACATTGTGAATACACATGATATGTCATCTTCCTTGAGCAATAGGCAACCGATTATTGTATTCTACTTTTAGCTTTTTGGACTGTTCTGAGTTAATCACCTCCATTACATTAGTTCTTCAGCCATATTCTAAAATGATACAACAACCAAATAATACTTTTAAATACTTGGGCCAAAGCTTGGTAACCACTTGAATTTCTAGTGACCACTTCATTCCATGGTTTCCAACTAAGATGTGCCATCAGAAAGGACAACAATGTACAAATAATTCCTTGTCCTCCTGTAAATCCAAAAGATTTCCATCTGAACTGTGAGGCTATGCTTTTTTGCGCTTGGATGCAAACAAACTCATGAGGTCAGAAGATAAATCCAAGGCTGAGCATCTCCAACAATGGTTGAGGAGCAAGAAGAGGCCTTAGAGGTCTACTGTTTCATGAATGGAGGAGAACCATCTTCAAATTTTTTTTAGGGACTGGTGACTCGATTGGTCTCTTGAAGGGTCTTTTGATCCATGTAGACAATACAAACTGGATTTTTCTACGTGAACTAGCAGGGATGCACACGCTTACAAATTACAGTGTCACATATCAATGGCTGAATAAGCATCGACAATGATGGCATATCTTTGTGTGAGATCCAAGAAAAACTTCAAACAGCGTATCACCCAGGAGCTAACTTAGAAGGCAGGGGCGTAAGTAGACCCAGAGGGCTGCATCAGATTGCACATAAGTTGTGACACTGGAAAACGTGAAACTGGCCCTGTGAATGTTTAAACAGATTGTGGTGAGCCACTGAACACATATTAATTGACAAACGAACACATAGTCGTTGAACTACTGTCAAGTGATAATTCTATCTTGCAATACCCTTGCATTTTTTTATTGTGCCTGGTGTATTCACGGATTTCATCTATTATTGTCCTTGTCCTCTATAGTTTTGATTATGCCAGTGGAATTTTTATATGTCTGTCGTGCATTCACTGTCAGGACTTTTATATAATATTATTAAACAGTTCGAAATCTCTGCATATTAGTGGGTTCTGTGAACGCTTTTTACAAAAGTGAATTGTTTCCCAAAGTTTCTTAATACTTGTCAGTGAACACTTTTCATCTTTTCGTTTTTTACATAAAAGCCAATTAGAAATATACCTAACATAGGAACATAACTGTGTTGTTTAAACCCTGGTTTGTCTTTGCTTTGAAACGAGAGCTCTCAAAGTCAATAGGTTTGAAATTTTTTTGGTGAAGCAAGAGAAAAAGAAAGCAGAGGAAATAACTGTGGAAGAGAAAATAAATAAGTTTGACAAAGGAAAGAGCTAAAGCAGTTGTATAACGAAGCCTAAGGTGACACCCCGCCCCTTGCAAGGTACATGTAGGGGTCCCCCTCCGCAGTGGCGTAACAAAACTTGAGGGGGCCCCCCTGCAAAACACATGGTGCCCCCCCCCCCCCCGGCGGCCCGTCTCACCACCTACCACTTTGCCCTACCGCCCAAAAATCTGGCATATTTTCATTTGAAACCTCCAACATTTAAATGAAATGCCTCTATATTACCTTTCTCAAAGTTCTAATAAAAGTGGAAATCCCGCTTAACACATAAGCTACACCATTTGTAACAATAATGTCAAAAGCAGATTATTTAACTGAGGGAGCAATCGGAACAATGCCACGGAGCGATCCATTGTCTCAGGAACTGCCTATGGCTGAAGGATAACTATGAAGAGTCTGAATTAGAATTGACATTAATGGACAATAACTTGAAACTTTGAAAAACAAACCCAAACCTGAAATTCCATAAAAACTCGACTGACAATATACATGAGAAGTACACAAGATATAATTCAGTATCCTGCGAAAGGCAAGAGAAATAGACTGGTGAATTATCTGCATGCCACACACTAGCGACTGTCCAAGATTGTGCATGATAACAACGTGAACTGAGGAAGCAATTTCAATTCCTACCATCATGTCTTTATTAGTAAACATTACAAAACAGGCAGGCAAACAAGGCTGAGGATGAAAACTGTTTGGATGCTTCAGAACATTGATGCAGATGTTTGTCTGTTTGATTTATCATTTCTGCAGTTTAAACAATGCTAAATACAAGATTTAAAACACACTGTAAGTGCAGGGTGAGGTGGTGAATGGTGGGAGTACATGGTGATGAGTGTGAGTGCATTGTGATTACTATGAGTGCAGGGTGAGCATAAAAGTGAAGGGCGAGAATGAGGAGTGAGTTGTTTGAATGCAGGGTGAATTCCCAGACACTTGCAGTAACTCAGCAGGTTATTGACGGTGGCGTATGTTTTCAGATATAAGTTAAACCATTGCTATTATGGCGCTAATCAGGGATCGAGGGTGGAGGAAATAAATAATGTGCTGATCCTGCACCAAATTTCCAGTATTATGATTAGGGTTGCCTGCTCAATATTTTGATGTCCCAGACGGGACAAAAATAAGCAGTCACCCAAAGCCGTATTTTCAGCACTTATCTGTGCATACTTTGAACAACAAATATAAATAGAAAGCACTTTTAATTGTGTTCTAGGGTTGCCTGAATGATCCATGACTGATAATTTCATATGTAAGGAACAGGCAGAGTGGGGGCCCAGGGGGTACTGGAACCACAAAAAAACTAAGCCTCTGCAACCAGTTTACAAAGGTATGTAAAGATGTTTAATTTATGAGACAAGACTGTTATGAGGCAACTCACTGGTGCAACCAACCCCAGCGAGAGAGTGTAGTACTGCCTGTGTGCACTACAGCACTGATGGGGTCCCTGGAGGCTGGAACACCGTGGCTGCTGCATGCATAGCTGCCAAGGTTTTAGATTGCCATGTGTGACATTTTCAGTATAATTATTTATGAGTGACCTTTGAAAGATTATGAATGACACTTTCTTGCAAGCAAAAATATACAATGAAGACGATCAAAACATATAAATATCAGACATTACACTCATCTGAGCAAGAAGAAACTTGAAGAAGATCTTAAAACACCAGAAATGGTGCAAAGCACCAGAAATGGATGGGCACGATATGGCCTCTCATTGTACAGTAGATGGTCATGTACTGTGCATGTCCTTCCCTTCCACAGAGGCCAATGGGCCGTTTCCAAGCCGCGCCATCCTTGACGACGCGCACCAGCAGGGCATAGAAACTGCACCGCAATACACAGGGTGCAGTGCTGGCAACGCAGAACCACCGTGATACATACTAACCCCCAGGGCCAAGCATCATTAAAAACACATACCTAAACCTCATGCCGGGAAACAGAAATCAAAGGTTTTTGCCAACCTATGGGTTGGAAATGTGTTTTGTCAAATGCTATTAGGAGTGTTTTATAACACAGGGCAGCTGGGAACACAGTTTATGCACATGAAATGGCTTGTAGTACACATCATGACCAGTATGGAAACCCCAATGTTGTATGTGGGGGTAAAAAGAATATTTAAAATACCTCCTGAAACTTAATCTGCACATTCCCATGTGCTTTTATGAAATACAAGACTTCTGCCTGCTGCACAGGCGCCTCTAAGATTGCCAGCCTTTGGCCCCACTGGGCCCCCTCTGTGGAAAATTAGTACGGTTTGCAACACATTATCTGCGCCATCTTGCCTTTTCCCCGGATGCCACACTTTTGTCGTGTGCACCCGCCATTTTAGGTGCCTCGATCAGAACCACCCTCCGCACGCCACTGGCCCCCAGCATAGCCCTTCGCCCTCGCAAAGCCCGCACGCTGACAACCCCCCCGCTCTCGCATGCCTTGGGTCATAAACCCCTCTTCAGCGCAGCTCTGCCTCAGAGCCCCATCCTGTTCCCAGCGCGACACCTCCCTTCATTCCTTTCATGATCCCAGGCCCTTTGATACAAAACCCCCTTTTCCTGTGTGCCCGTTTGTCTTCCTCGTTCCCAGGCCAACACCTAGCTCTGCCGATACTGTTTTTCGCCCCTCCCCATACAGTAGAAAGCTTCCCTCATCAAAGGACCCCCGAGTTGATCAAAGCCCCCGCCCTATGAGATCCGATCAAACCCCCACATTCCGTGAGTCTGCGGAATGTCCAGCTGCGCGATAATCATCACCTATTGTAACCGGGGTGGGGACTTCAACTGTAAATGTGTGTGGGAACGGGCCTGAAGGGGAGATTCGGAGGATGTCCTTTCATACTTCAAAGCATTACAAAGATGTGTTACCTGCAATAAAGATGATGAAAATGTGTATAAAAGGCCAGGCCTCAGAGATGCGGTTAGAGCACCTCGTGACGATACCTGCTGTCTGAACTGATGTGTTCTCCTCCGGAGAGAATAAATCTTGTTTCCTGCCTGCCCGTCTCCAGCGCCTGCCTCTTCATTGATTAATATTTTGTGGGTTAAAGAGGCGATACCGCCGGGCAAATATCGATTGTCCATTGACCTTAGTTTTAACAATTGGCGTCCCAAACGTGGGGCCCATCAGCGACTCGTGGATCCAGTGCGAGAGGTCCTGACGACAGAGTGAACGACTGCAACGATCAGGAGAGCTCTTGCCCAATAGACCCTCGTCTGGCAGCCGATCATCCGAACTTCACTGATTCCGAACAGACCTCTCTCGAGTGATCTACGGTCCTGACTGGGAACCATCAGGAGTGCCGCGAGGAATACGAGGAAAAGAGGACGATTGGGCGCTGGATTCGGAAGATAAGAAACTGTCTATACGGTCCGGGTAAGGTCGTGTAGACACGACGAATTGCGAGATGATTGTTTATTTGTTCAGAAAATACTAGTATTACTCTTTGTTGACCTATTTGGAGATTCACTGTCTGCAAACGGAGAAACAGTAGGCTCTTTCTCCTTGCAAACAGTGAAGGATAGATAACGCGGCCAGCGTGCCTATCTTTCTCCCCCACTGAATTGTTCATTTGTTCATGAATTGTTTTTCGGGAGATTTCCCTCTCCCACACTGATTAACGGTTTTTTGACCCCGAACTACTGTTCGCGGATTGTTTTCTGGAGATTCTCTGTCTGCAAACAGAAAAGAACAGGTTCCCCTTTGCAGATAGTGAAAGGGTAGAGGACGCAGACCTTTGCGGGCCTACTTATTCTCCCCACTGATCGTTTAGTAATTGTTTTGTTATTGGTTCATGAGGTATTCACTGCCTGCAAACAACGTAGAATAGAAATATTCTGTCTAGTCTTTGCACACAGTGATAAGATAGGCAGTGCTGACTTTTTGTCCTCATCGCGAGCTGTCATGTCTGTCTTCTCCCCACTGGTTGGTAGTTGGTTCAGCCCGGACCGTTTATTAGAGGAGGATCATCTAGCTCCGCTGGAAGGCACCCCTAATAAAGACATGTTCATAAACTATGGATTAGTTACCATAGCCTATAGTAAATTGTGGCACAGGTATACCAAAGAAAATCAAGAGAAACAGTGGCCACTGATAGGATCCTTCGATCTTGATAAAATAGAAACGTTAGAAATAGCCCTTCGTAATAATAAGACAACGCCTATTATGCTCGACAGTCTTGGTATGTGGCGCAAAGAAGCAATGCAACGAAAGAAAAGAGACGAGGACAGAGCAGGTAGAGGAATATATCGACAGGACAACCCCAGGATACAACGACCCGAAAGTAATCCCCTGACACTACGCACAGGACGGCCAGACTTAGGACAAAACCAATGTGCTTTTTGTAAATATGCCGGACACTGGAAAGCCCAATGTCCGACTCTACTGAACGAGAGTAGGAACAGAGGGCCGACAGGAATAACAGGCCGGCAGAAAGGGAAAAGGCGCGAGACAAAGATGAATCAGACTGACATGGACAGGCCAGATAGAACCACCACGTTCGATTATGCCCGATGGCACAGATTTCGCCAGGCCGATTTCAGCGACATGTTCGAGTCCTCATAGATCAAACAACGCTAGGACGGGAAACCCAGTCTAGCTCTAAATTAACAGACGACAAACCCTGAATAAAGCAAAAAGAATAATGTACACACGTGATCAAGCATTCTTACGTTTAGCCAAGTAGGGAAAAGTTTAGGGTATTTCGAGGTAAGGGTTACACAAGTATCCTCCGCCGAGAGGACTAGGGATATTGCCAATGCTTGAAAACCTACTACCTCCTTTTTCCGCATCCTTATAGGCATATAACTAAAAGCTGCCCCATTGCTCTCCAATTGACACCAACGGTTTGTCTCAGCCTGGAAACGTACTTGCTAAAGTGACTTGAAAAAAAAAAAAAAAAAACCTCTGTGAACATTAGCCCGACTAGGTTAGTTCATGACCAGTTGCCAAAGGCGTAAGTGCGTACAATCAAAGCCACCAGAAAAAGGCAGCCAACGAATAAAAAGATAAGAAACAGGTAAAAAGAACTCAGAACAATAAGTATGCGCAGCATACAGAAAAAGATAATTATGGCCAATAACTGTTTTATGTTTGTCTTAGGTCTTTGTATATAATACTTGTACTTTCTCCCCGTCTGAGTTTGTGTGTACGTGATGCATGAATCTACGTCATCCCTCTGCCTGTGTTTCCGTGTTACTTAACTTCTGTTAACAGAAGCTTTAGCATGAAACAACCTGGAAAGAAAGGAATGGGAAAACGAAATCAGTAGGCCACTGATGAACATGAACTTTTATTTAACATAACGAGCAAGAAACAATAACAATACGTAATAATAACACCTATTAATGCCCTAACAACAGGAAACGTTAGAAACAAGAACGGTAAACTGTAGAAAATGAAAGTCAGCAGAACATCCGCCCCCCCCCCCACTCTGGAAACTTCCAAGGTGGGGCAGGGTTGCGGCTACGCCCAGCCGGCAGCAACCCATGTAAGGCGGGTCCTGCTGCCAACAGTCGGCCAGGAAATCGTAACATAAGGTGGAGCCGGAGGAGAGACAGGGGCCAGCGGGACCCAGCCAGGGGATCGCCTTGACCACACTGGAGAGTTGTAGGGGGGGGGAATGTCTATGTCCTCGACCCTCCTCTCTCTCTCTCCCAGTCCGTCCGCGGTGGCACGTGAGAGTTGCAGATAGTCCCGCCACATGCTCTCCCGGTCCGGCCACCAATGGCCAGGGACTGGGGCCAACTGGATCCGGCTGCAGCCGATGAGCCAAGGAACCCGTTCATGGGGCCAGAGCAAGGGGCGTCCGGCCGACATCCACCGGAAGCCCGGCCCAGAGACGGATGGGACATTTTTTCCTTTTCTCCTGCATAATGGCAGCGACAACACGCCAGGCGCCACTTCTTTCTTTTCTCCTCCGTAATGGCAGCAGCAACACGCCAGGCGCCACTTCTTTCTTGAATAATGGCTGCGACAACTCTGGGGGGGGGGGGATGTCTTGTACATACCTCCGACCCCCCTCGTCCTCATCGCCACCGGCCATAACAAATGTCAAGCTGGCGCCGTGGGGTGCACTGGGAGGGAGAGACGGTGCGAACAGGCCTCTCCCGCCTCCCCAGGTGGAGGCTTCCCAGTTGCACCCCCAACGCTCCAGGCGCCCGAAAAGGGTTCTTCCACTGTGGCAATGCTGCAACGCCTCACCCGGCAGGTGGGAGCCCGTCCACTCGTTTGACCCCGCGATTGCTGGCGGCTGCCGAACTCCCAAGATGGCGGTCGACCCGGCAAGAGTGGGCCCAGCATGCAGGTATGGCCTGGTCACTTGTCGACTCCACCATCATAGTTCCCCACAGCCTTGAAGATTCTACAAAAGTCCCAGGAGCCCTCGGCCCCTGCCGGCTCCTGGCGAGGAACGACTGCCTTGGTCGCTAACGAAAATAACCACGACATAGCCATCCCTTCTGTTAGCACGAGTTTTTGAACTGCCGAAGAG
Organism: Lissotriton helveticus; assembly: GCF_964261635.1. Lineage (NCBI taxonomy): Eukaryota > Metazoa > Chordata > Amphibia > Caudata > Salamandridae > Lissotriton > Lissotriton helveticus. The sequence continues at coordinate 916,559,179 of NC_136059.1, read as the reverse complement.
GACTCTGGTCCAACCGCCGGTTATGGGAAACATTTTTTCCCTGATGCTACTTCCGGACTAACCCGGCCCCGCCCAAAATGGCGCCGGTATCAATAGGAACTTAAGAACACCTCGTGGTGTTTTAAAAAAAAAAAAAGAGACTCGATGTTCCGAGATATGTTATGATCCTTTGTACACTTGACGAAAAAGAGGGAGGATTCACTCGACGAACATGTAAAAGGACCACGTGAAAAATGTTTTTTTCAATGTACGATTCATTATGATACTATCGTTACTGGCACGTAACCCCGCTTATGACACACCCCCATGGTATACCTATAGGAAATTTGATTGCAACTAGTCCAACTGTGCTTCCAATTATGAAATGAATGCCCCTTGATCCCTCAACTATTTGATAGACGTTTTTTGTTCCCTGCAAATGAATGAATAAACCTTTTTAACATGTTTTTAATCCTACAAAACATCCCCCCCCTACTGTACGCACTTTAGCCATTGCCGTGTCCGGCCAAACCGAGATCATACTGTCATATCAACATGCTGAACGATTGTGCAAATAAAGGTTTTCCAAACTATGAACTGGGTATTGCATGCTTTTTGTAAAATGTGGGATCAGCGGGAGAGATTTTCTGTGCACCCTGCTTTGTTCTCTTTTTGAGGTTATTGAAAGATGGGTGCCCAGCCCCGGATGAAGGATCGAATCTACGACACGATACCCTGCCTCCAAGTATGCGACTGGCTCAGGAACTAACGCACGGAGAAGGACCTCGACTTCTGAGGACGGGTAAAGTGAAGCGGTGTAAATGATAGAATGTTATAAAGGTACGGCACTCAAAGGTACTAGGGAACAGAGTTGGCCGAAGAGCCGATATGCCTTAGAACACCACAGCGTTGGAAGGGGATTTAAGGACCCCAATAGCTAGATACATCTACAAACTAGATACCTCGCTCTAAGCGCTTCTGATTTTCTTTAACGTTTCCCTATACACGGCCTATGATGTCACATTCGGACCGTCTCCCTCATGAACTACCTATCGCTCGCCATTCTTGCCACACTACCCCACCCCTCCCCCGGCTTCGGAAACCAAGACCCCAGGGATTATATCCCGAGGAGATAAGACGAGTATGTGGTAAGTAAAGGATTTTCGTGCCCGTACATCTGATATGCTCTAATGCTGTCCCCCCCCCTCCCTTCCCCTCTTTTCCTCCCTCTGCAGGTTACATTGGAATCACGACCGAGGTATGGTGAAGATCCGAAGCCTCGCCATGTCCGATACATGAAGCGGACTAACGCTGCAAGGTGGCACCTAAGCACACCCACAAACTGCTCTTGTAACGAAAGAACCAATAAGTTGTATGATATGATGAAACACGATCACCCCTGATCCGTGTTGCGTGAATGGGCACATGTCACGTATGTCTGAAACTATGAGAGAATGTTTTTGCGTGACTGAAGCGTTGACTAAATTGGTCAAAGGACCGAGAGTGCAAGAAATGCGACACAAGGGTGCCTTTTACTCAATGCATGTCCCCTGTACCCAACCTAATGTTCGCCCGTCCCGAACCGCATGCTTTCGAAATTCTAACACAGACCCGTGAAGTCTCATGTTGATTAATGCGCTGAATAGCCTATCTTAATGCACGGCCACTCCCTATGTTGCACGTGTACTATTTAGCCTATTGTTGCACACCTCTCTCTCTCTCTCTCTCTCTCTCTCTCTCTCTCTCTCTCTCTCTCTCTCTCTCTCTCTCTCTCTCTCTCTCTCCCTCTCTCCCACACTCTCACTCTCCCTAACGGCTGACTCCAAATTGGCAAACCACCACCCAATTGGCTCCAAATACCACAAGTATTTGCACAAATTTGATGCCATGTTACTGCCTCACCTTTCTACTAAATATTGATGAAACCTAAAAATTGACCAAAAGGGAAAGGACAGGTAAGACGACTGAGGTTCCCTAATCTGGCCCATATTAAGGGAACTATATGTCAGTGGCTACTATGATAAAAATGCCTCAGGTAACGCGACCTTCCCCGTCCCGAACTATCTCAATGCCCAAACAAATAAAAGTGATCGAAGCATCCCCGAACGCCCCCAGTTTCGTATCAGCTGACCCGGATGAGAGTTTTTTTAAATTGTCCCACACCCCAGTTTGCTATGTTCCTAGTTGTTTTCCATAAGACCCCGGTCACCCCAAAGATGAATCAAATAGTTATCGCAAGCCCCCCGTTTTTATGAAGTAGTCAGGTTGTAAGAGACTATGTAGGAATTAGAATGATGTTCTGCAAAGGTTAAGATTAGACCGAAATGAAGGAATTGTCACAATGAACCCTGGTGAAGGAAAATGTTTAGCTAAAAGGTAGGACGCATTGATAGAAATGAAAAATGTTTAGCCTATGCTCGTTCCTCAGAAAGATACCTATCAGACCATGGTGATAGCACGTTGCACTTTTTGTAAAATATAAATCCCTGGAGAACGGTATAGCTTCGTAAAGACCCGTACTAGGGAAATGGGTCTCTACCAGAAGAACTGACGTAACTGTAATAAGCAAAATGTAATGAATAGGTGCCAGATCTCATACCACAACAATGAATGTAACCCCAACAAACACCGAAGAAGTAGTTGCGAAGGAAAGTTGTAGCAAATCCAGCAAGCCCATCATCAATTATTTATATGATGGTTGTGAACCCCAATGTAATGGATGTTTCTCATTTGCTTGGAGTTGGGAGAGAAATAGACTTATGTGGTTACCTTCCTCTGCCAATTCTCTAAAGACTGTCTTTTCAAACTCATTTAAGGGTACCGCTGTCGGAGGAAAGAGAGACCGGATGTGGGAGCACGTGGCCTGACTACAGATCGTGGAACATCTGCGACATTGGCCAAGGCGAGACCGCGACAGAAAGGAGTTGCAGGACGAGGCACTGTTTCTGACAAAATGAGAGGAAAGGGCTGACCTGATGCCCCTGCTCAATGTTCAATGTGTGCCGAAAAGTCCCCGCTCTCTGAATTCGGTCATGAGCCCGCCTACCTGAAATTTTCCGCCCCCCTGGTCTGTTCCCGATTTGGCCCTGCTCCATCCCCCCCCCCCCTTTTTCTCCGACCTACCCTATGGACTACTTACACACACTCTTCTTCCACCTGAACTTTTTGACAATCGACTCCAAAGGACACAGGGCGAAAAGGACCTTTTTGACCAGGAAATCGAGGAAAAGGTCATGCCCTGCAACGCGGAGCTCAGAAGAGAGCTGGACTCATCGCTCCACCGTGCCAACAGAAGACGACAAAGAATGCTGAGAACTCACTAATAATGGTCCATGACAATAGGGCCTCCCCTTCGAACAATGACACCCCTGATTATTGTTTTTACTACGTCTCATTTCTCTCCCAGCCACCATTGTAATGATTATGCTCCAACCAAATATGAACAGAACTACATATGTAACAACCTATCAGCTCACATTTCAAATGACTATAAGCATTTATGAAATGTACTCAATGCTCTCACTACAGAATTGTTTTTGCCCGACATTGCATTACTATGACTTTCCTGCAAACGAGCTTATCGGTAGACCCGCCTCCTAAGACGAAAGATTTTAAATGTAATGTTTATAGCTCCTTCACCTGGGTTCCTACTTCTTTACTTATGACACCCACGGTAGACATAGATAGGAACTAGGCCAGCAAGATGTCTTGGATATGTTAAAGGGAGGACTGTGGAAAATTAGTACGGTTTGGTAAACATTATCTGCGCCACCTTGCCTTTTCCCCGGATGCCACACTTTTGTCGTGTGCACCCGCCATTTTAGGTGCCTCGATCTGAACCACCCTCCGCACGCCACTGGCCCCCAGCATAGCCCTTCGCCCTCGCAAAGCCCGCACGCTGACAACCTCCCCGCTCTCGCATGCCTTGGGTCATAAACCCCTCTTCAGCGCAGCTCTGCCTCAGAGCCCCATCCTGTTCCCAGCGCGACACCTCCCTTCATTCCTTTCATGATCGCAGGCCCTTTGATACAAAACCCCCTTTTCCTGTGTGCCCGTTTGTCTTCCTCGTTCCCAGGCCAACACCTAGCTCTGCCGATACTGTTTTTCGCCCCTCCCCATACAGTAGAAAGCTTCCCTCATCAAAGGACCCCCGAGTTGATCAAAGCCCCCGCCCTATGAGATCCGATCAAACCCCCACATTCCGTGAGTCGGCGGAATGTCCAGCTGCGCGATAATCATCACCTATTGTAACCGGGGTGGGGACTTCAACTGTAAATGTGTGTGGGAACGGGCCTGAAGGGGAGATTCGGAGGATGTCCTTTCATACTTCAAAGCATTACAAAGATGTGTTACCTGCAATAAAGATGATGAAAATGTGTATAAAAGGCCAGGCCTCAGAGATGCGGTTAGAGCACCTCGTGACGATACCTGCTGTCTGAACTGATGTGTTCTCCTCCGGAGAGAATAAACCTTGTTTCCTGCCTGCCCGTCTCCAGCGCCTGCCTCTTCATTGATTAATATTTTGTGGGTTAAAGAGGCGATACCGCCGGGCAAATATCGATTGTCCATTGACCTTAGTTTTAACAATCTCTCTGTCAGCAATCAAAGAGGAGAGCACCAGGACTCAAGGGCCTCTCTGTCCACGTGGGACCCAACCCAACTGGATGTGAGGCAGCCCCCAACATGAATAGTTACAAGACACGGATCCATCTTAGCTGCCTATGTGTGACACTGACTTGCGCACGGACAGGCACTATACTGCATTATCCTCAAGCTGAGGCAGGAGCTGTGCAGTAATCTCACGGCAAAACCAACAACTAGTATGAGTGTCAGAAGAGACCCACCTGTTTTAAATTATTACCCCCAAGATACAAACGAAGCACGGCTGCCAGAAAGCCGGCTGCATTTGCCAACAAGTGCTTTAAATAATGTGCGCATGTACCTGCGGCATTGCTGCCAAGTTTTGAAGATTGCTTATGTGCGACATTTTAATTGTGATTGCAATCGCAGAGCCCACCGAGGCACCAAAGGCATGTATTAGGCACAAGTGATCTCGGAAGGGTTAGAAAGCGCACATAGCATTCCGAACTTTCAAGGTTGCATGAGGCTTTAAACATATCCCAGCCCTACACGTTCTACTTTTTCAGACCGCGAAAAAGCAAAAATCATTGCGAAAGGGCATTTCCTGTAAAGTGGGGGAAGATGTAGAGCTACCTCTTGTAAGCCTATCGATCGCTTCTGTGAATCTGGTAAAACATCAGAACATCATCATAGGTTTTGTTTGTCGGTTGCTGTCTCTATTGTTTTGACACTTTTTTGGGTGTCAATAAAAAACTCTTTATTTTCTCTTTGGCTATGTATTAGCTATATATATGCCTATTAGCTGGTCAACAATCCAAAGAGACAACCAAAGAATAAGAACGACTGACACGGTAACAAATAGTTCAAGATGACAACACAAAAGTACATCTTAGATACACCTACCACACATTTTCACGCAAACACCACAACATTAAGAGTCCTACTGCTTGCTATGTGGCACATTCCAGCATTTAAATTTCATATTGCCAACATCCTTGCCAATGGCAAACTAATCGTCTCTACTCTAAAATGTAACATTGATGACCTCTGAGACATGTATAGCGCTCAATTTATAATTATTCAGGAAAATAAACCATGCCCACATAAGAAGTCACGAACAAGCCAACCCAGAGCGGATAGGGTCATACCAATAACAGGCATATGCCACTTGTAATAACATAACACATATTTCTAAAAGTATATAATCTCCCTATTACGAGTGCTAAGGAGCGGTCATTCTGCATTTGTTGTAAAAATTATCACCTGCAACGATTACACGTTTTACTTAGAAAAGGAACGTATATGTGTAAGCAAAATGCAATACGATGAGTGTAGACAATGTCATGCACTAATGGACCTGGTTATTGTGGGACTCAGTTGTTACTGTCAATCTCTTAATAAGGGCCAACGACTTGTTGAGTATAGACAGGGGGGAGTGCAATTGTATGGAATCATCCGTTCGGTGCCCGAGCCACACATTGCATTACGTCTCCAGGAGGAACATCCTCAATAATTGTACATGCACCCGCAAAAAGAGATGTGTATTTTCATATAACCTATCTGACTCGATTTACCGTTCAGTTTCTGGGGCACAAACTACTTTTTTAACAACACTACTTCATAAGCGCATACTCTTTAGATTCCGAAAGAAGTGAAAGAATAGCAATTATGTTGTTAATGCCTCGACCTTTAACATTAGATCTTAATAAAGTAACAAGAGGATTCCCATTGAACCCGTTCTCCCTAATTCTGCTGCTGGCAGAGTGCTGATGTCAATCGATACGTGTAGGGCACACTTGTGAAGAAACTGCTGTTCAGAAATTAAAACATTCGATTATATTACTGTGGGCAACGTGAAATGCCAAAACAACTAAAATAAGCAGTTGCACACGCCCCTCTCCTTTTAACCGACTTACCACCCTCATCCTGCTGGTTTTTGCTGGTGTTTATTTGTTTTGGTCGGGTTGGTTAAAAAGAATACTAAATCGAGTGACGCTTAGCTGCCAAAATTAAAATTGCTATGTGGGACATTTTCATAATTTCAGTGTAATTATGAGTGACATTTTAATGACTTCGAGTGACACTTTCTCTCGAGCAAAATCAAGCAATGATGGTGAGGGAAACATAAATACCAGAAATGTCACCCATTTGAACAACAAGAAACTCTTGAAACTGGTGCAAAGCAACTGATCTTTGCAGCATGCATTTAGCTCGGTGCTGCTCTTTGGGATATAATACATTTTTACTGACCTCTTCATTATTGTGGTCCCAGAATTGCTGCTGTTCACAGAGCTGCAGAAAGGCTCTCTTTGGCAGCTGACGACGTGGTACAGTGGGTGGGCAAAGTTTCAGTTTTAACAATCAAGACAATTTGTAAGTGGTATAATGTACATGGGCCTCTCGGCTGCCTGGGTGTGAACATGACAGAAGGGTGGCCAGCAGCATCACTGATAGTCATTATGTTGTTAGTGGGTAGGTGGGGACAGGAGCATGAGAGCCATGCATTCACTTGATTTCCCTGTGGTTCAGGCCTTAATGAAAACAAAATAACCTAGGATCCTGCACCAGGGCGGCAAGGCATCCACATAGCTGCAAAGGTTTCCAATTGCTATGTGTGACATTTTTATAATTTCAACACAATTATGAGTGACATTCAATGGTGGTCCACTGCTCAGTCTATGAGCCAGTTTCACCAAAAGCAGGGTGACAGGCTGGGATTCAGCGCCTCAATAGCACTCAAGTGTAGTGGGCAAAGGCTGGGGTACCAAGCAATATTACCAAGGGAGGGTTTAACCCAAAAGGTCACTGGGACCTGGGTACAAAGCGATACAATTACAAGGGGTCCCAGAGAGAGAACGTGACATAAAAGTATGCAAGAACCTTAATCAAAACAATACTGGAATAAAGAATTCATCATATTTAATAAAGCCAACATTGTCCTTATATCACAATGTGCTACACGATCAAATCAATTCAAGCAATGTAAAAACATTTATAGCCCCAAACAAGGAGGAGGAGGGAAAGAGTGTAAAGTATGAAATAAGAAGGAGTGAAGTGATTTAAAGACAAGAAAATGAATTATATATTCATAACATTCATTATCATTTATAAAGGCTGCAAATTATTCAAGCCAGAACAATACAAAGAATAGTACAATCATTCTACGGTCACAGTTATGAGTACACTAATCTTGGATTGTGATGGATGATGAGGTGAGTAGAGCCGTCGACGTTTCGACCCCTACAAGGAAGGTTGACTAGAGCACTTACAACGGGGTCTTCATCAGGACGAAGGAATTATGGGGCGAAACAATTCTACAAAAATAAAAATAATTATTTAAATAATGTAATTTTAGGTCATAGATGAATCATCAATTTTAAGTAATTATTACAAGGAAAATAGGTTTGAGGTTACCATAAAAAACGGGCCAGGGGGAACCAAGCAGACACACAAACCTGGCAGTACCTGGACTGAGGGCACGTGCGTCTGATCACCTTTGTGGGATGGGTGTCTGTAACTGGTGGGTCAACCCTCTCTGGCAGAAAGGGCTGCACTACGACGCGTTCCCAGGACACTACAAATCTGGTGGACAGCCTTTACAACGAAACTTTTACAACACTCTACCATTACGACGCAACTTTTACAACGCAAACTATTACAACGCATAGCGCTTGGGGTCGCTCTAGGATAGGGAATAGGTTTAATGTACCATCCAACACCTTCCCTACTATCCACGGGGACTGGAGTTGGAATAGTAAATTAAACTATTCACTATCCAGCGCCCAAAAGCATTATGCGTTGTAATGGTATGCGTTGTAAAAAATGCGATGTAAAGGTAGGCGTTGTAAAAGTATGCGTTGTAACGTCATACATCCTACAAATCTGTTTGTATCATCGGATGTTCTCCAAAGAAAGCGCGCCACATACCTACTTTTTTTCTGACGACTTAAGCACTTTCAAAAGGTATTCCAGAGGTGATACATGAATAAAACTCAAAGTAAACTTATACAGAAATGGCAAGTTTCAAACCAATAAATAACATTTTGTTTTCAGTTCTGTTTAGCATCCGCTCTAGGCCTTTCAAACTTGTTTTTAACAACAATTAATGAGCAGTAATGTCTCTACTCGAAAGGTATCAATTCTAAGGTGACTAACCTGAGAGCGACATTTTTTACAGTGCCTGAGAGTGCGTCCCAAAGCTGAGATCCTAGCCGGCTAGCTTTGAGTCTTGCTGCTTCAGGCAGGGAGGAAAGTAAACGGCTACACCTGAAATGTAAATGTGTTGGAGCACGGAGCCAAGACATAGTCTGTTCTCTTCTGGAGTTCCTCGCCCAGGGTCTTAGCAGTTTTTACTCCTCACAGGACCCTCTGCATGCTGTTTCACGGGAGCCCGCCCGAGCCCCAGCAATGCCTTCGTGGGGGCAAAGGGCAGCAAAGCTGGTAAAATTAAGAACATGCCTTTTAGCAGCTCTGCAAGTTGTGCGCTGACAGCACTGTAAAGGTTGGTCAGCAGCACACGCACACTCCGGCCCCCCACTCTCTCTGTGCCTGTGCCTGTGTCCAGCACCGTGATAAGAAAAAGAGGGTAAACTTTAACATTTGCTTGTTATACACTGAAGTTATTAACTAAGTGCAGCAATGGAAAGGAAATTGTCACAGACTGGAAGACGCCTCATTGGACGTGCTGCAGTATGTAAACTGCTTTTGGGAACAAGCACAAGTGTCTGTCAACATTTCCCACCAGAGAGCCTGGGGAAAAAAACTAAAACAAGCAGTAGCCATTATCAAATACCTGACGGATGTGTAGTGCTTGCTGGCACACTGAAGGGGCCCCTAGGAATGCGTGCCCCCCCCCGCAACGCGGGGCCTGTGGGGGCCTGTGTTACGCCCCTGCCCCTCCGGACTCAATCAGGAGCTCTCAGGCCAGGGTACCGTGCTGACGGGGCCCCCATAAGCCCCCCTGCACTTTAGGGTTTGCGGGGACCTATGAAAGGCCACTGAGCTAAAGAATGAGAGGAGTGGAGGGGAGGAAAGAAGCAAGTATAAGAGTTTAATGAAGAAGCATAAAGGGAGGATGGAAAAAGAGGAAATCATGAGTCCACCTGTGTGTACCTGTATTCTGTAGTCTCTGACTGTGTGTGGGTGCCTGCATGTGTACCTCTGTGTGTTTCTGCTTGTACCTTATCTGCAAAGGCATGTCTGCCGTTTTGTCTGTTGTTCTGTGTGCATTGGAGCCTTTATCTATGTCTCTCTGTCGGCATGTGCACTCTCAGAAGCTGAAAAATATGTTGTTCTGTCTGTATTTTTCCATCTGTGTGTGTATGTTTTTCTGTATGTGTAGGTTTCTGTTTGACTACACTACAATAAAGGCTTCTATGGTTTGAACACCGAGGTGCAAAACTTATATTGGAATGATTATAGCGCTCTCACGCATCTATTGATAAATTAAAAAGGTAACAGTGTGAGCACGGTCAGCTTCCCTTTTGAACAAATTGTTTTGATTAGTAATGAATTGCCTCACTGGTAAGCTTAACCTCAGATTGATCTCCACAAGTTCCAAGCAAGAAAGAGCACAGAGTTTATTGAGAGAGGTTGCATTCTCAGCAAGGCCATTAAAATGATTATGCAATGTGTACAATTCAGTGTCATGTCCGCATATAGTTCAGAGAAGCTCTCAAAATTCTGCTTTCCATGGTTCTCTTCTTCATTGAAGATAAGGAACAATAGTACATGGACTTTATCCTTAAACATACTGAAAATGTATTGTCCCCTAAAAATATGATTACATGCGTGCTTTTGCATATTAGTGGATGAAGGCATTTTTCAGATGTAAAATAGTGTCACATGCTTTCAAATGGAGACAGCAGAACCCACTCAGTCTACTGGAAAAACGAGACTAAAACACTCCTGTAGGTCGATCCAAAATGTGATTGACACTATCCCAAGCCAGATACTGAAGTTTCCAGGGCCAGAGGCTCCAATGCCGATGGAGTCTGATCTGAATTCCTCTCCATTTGCAGTGACTATGCATTGAAATGTATGTTTGGGAAGATTGGCTCAAGTCATTGCCCAACAAACCTAGCAGGGACATAAATACCATATAAAAGGCATATGCAGTCAGTCAAAATACTTTAATTCAGCTAATTAGCCAAAACAAGACAAACACATTCAATAGAACATAAATTAAAATTATGCAAGGGAATGACCATAAAGTGCTTATAGTGATTAACGTGCTGAAAATATTGCCAAAATGAGTATAACCTTTAGAGAAAACTAGTTTACCAAATATAGTACATTAGAAGAATGTTTTAAACATTATATAGATGAAAACCCATTCAATCAAGGAAAGGCCTTTCAGCTAAACATTCCATAAAACAAGGGAATTGTATAGCAGGCAAGGTGAAAACATTCCGATCTCTTCTAATTCACAATGCTTACTGAACACAACTAAGGGTTGCATGGGCATAGATCAAAAAAAGAGAATCCAGCCACTGTAAAAAAGAGAGGCTGGACCTACAAAATCTTAAATTATTTGAACTTAAAATGTGCCTTAACATCTGTGCTCTAGGAACAGTATAACAACCACAAAAAAGCATCGAGTGGATAAGGGATTTCTTGCTAATATTATCGCAGGGACAGTGGGACATAAGCATTTAAAAGAGGGATATAATAATGTATTAGAATTTACTTGGCATAAACCAAGCTGTGACGCAACGGATTCCAGTGCACGGAATTCCAGGTAGGCACCAATTCTGGATTGTTTCAATATGTGATACACATGGTGATACAAGGAGCTGTAGATGTAGAGGAAGAAGCTCTCATAATTAGGGGTGTGCGAAATACAAATGATTTGCATTTGTGAAATTTTGTAAAATTTTTGAGAAAAAATGGGAAATTACACATAAAACGTAAAATCATCAATTCATACCAAAAAAATGAGCACAGAAAACATAAGTGCTGCGTAGCAGCAGCCCCTCGCGTTCTGGTCCATTAAGTTGGTCCTGTGCACACACTCTAATGACCAGCTCATAGTTGCACAATGTGAAATAACAGTCTAATTTCAGGAATTTCGCTTAACAAGCCTAATGTGCAATTTCTAAGGTTACACCAGCATATCTTTGAATCGTGGCTACTCATCATAATGGCTGTCATAGAAAATACAGTTTGGAGTTCCCTTATTTGTGCAGATGCAAAGCTAGAGCACATGATTCGGTGGGATTCCTAAAGAGAACAATATGGAACTGGTATCAGTAGTAAAGGCAGATTTTAAAAATATGGCAAAAGCTTCACTTTTCAGACAATACATGGTATCACTAGTTCCAATTAAATATATTATTGAAGCACAATAGGCATAATAAAATGTTATACATGATAAATATTCGTAAAGAATCACAACTAGAGATGAATCAAGCGTGAGGGCATGCATTGATAAACGAACACGAGCTTCTACAGAGTATAGAGATTAATGCTTTGTTTGCCAGAGAACGAGAGCAAATTGAGATAGTTTCATGCTATTTCCATGGTGGTTCTATGTATGTCAGGGCCACAGGAGATAACTTGGGGATTTTTAATGGGCAATGCAAACCTCTGACTTGCAGTCTTCTGATTTGTACTTACTCAGCTCATTTACATATTTTACCAGCCCTTCCGATTGAATCATGTGGAAAAACTCCATGGGGTCCATTACATAAATATACCAGTTGAACATGGTAGGTGGGAAAGTTTTCTTCTTGGTAGAAAATCCCAAGTTGAGGGGGGTATAAAAACCAGAATTAGGAAAACCAGTAGATGTCAGTCCTACACCTATTGGTTTTACCAATGCATTTTTCACCGTAGATGACTCCAGCAGATACGCCTGCATCTCCAGCAGGGCCGGATTGGCCATAGCAGGCACTGGGCCTTTCCCAGTGGGCCAGAAGGGTGGGGGCCAATTTGGTACAGGGGACTGGTTTTGCAGCAATTTCTGCCCCGATCTGTACCAAAAGCAGCAGCAGTGTTTTTTCTGAAATATCTGTAACCCACTGAGTTATCCACATAAAATACAGTTCTGTGATCTGCATGGTACACAATATTTGCAGCAGGGATATTAACCCTCTGCACTAATTTATGATGCGTCTAAACTGCCACAAGAAAAAACTCGATCTCTCTGCAGCAGTAATATTAATCAACAGAATTATCCTGACATCCATATTGTCGCCTGAAAACTACTATGCACACAAGCAGCTCTGCAGCTAGTGCGTCTAAACCCATAAGTTATTTCTAAACACAGGACCCCCCTTTCGAGGTCAGCACCAGGTGCAGCTGCACCGGTCGCACCACCCTGCAGCCAGCCCTTTTGCTAGGGTGTACAGTCATGGGCGTGGCTTGCTTGCATTTTCTAAAATTAAAGGTTCCCATTCAAAAACAGCCAATGTAGATGCAGATGCATTCACCGCAGCAGTTGTTTGATTGGAATTTGTAAAAATGCAAAAAAAGTCTCATTACAAAATGACACCGAGCACGGTTGTACATGCACACAAGCAGGCAGTCATCTTGAAATAGCAATGTAGGCTGCACAATGCATAAGGTGGTTGCAAAGGTAAGCTGATGCCGGGAGGGGTGGGGAAAGGGTGAATTAAAGATAAGAAGATACGGAGAAAGGGGAATAGGAAGAGAGAGAGGATGGGAAATTAGTCCCTCACATGCACTGCAAAGCCAATCCTGTCGGCTGTGGAAGGGTACATCATACAATCAAAATACTATGAGACCAAAATGTTCCTGGGCAGGATAAGCACAAAGCAGACCATGGATGTGAGATAGACATCAATTCATAAAGTCATGAGGATGGGACTCCCCAAAGCCCACTCTGAGCAAATGTAGTGTATTGAAAAGAATAGGTCTCCAACAGACAGTTATCTGTAACTGAGACCTAAAAAAGTAACACGTCCATTCTTGGTTGGGCAGAAAAAAACAGGAAGACTAGCCCACTCTCCACACTGCATGTCAATGTTCCAGAGTGAATTACTCGCAGGATCCTCTAAGCCAAAGGGAAAGGGTCATATGCTGCCCCTGAAGAAGGAAAAGGTTACTGTTAAATGCAGTTACACCTTTGGCCATTATGTAAACTTTGGTTGCTGAGATCTCACACCAGCAGGGAATCGGGATATAAACACATTTATCTGGGGGGCACACCATCACACACGCTTTCTTACTTGCCTGCCAAAGCTGATTGATATTCTCAGCCAGTGGGTAAAAAGCTTCAGTGGTGACACCACTGCACTAGTCCAATCAATTGTCAGTAGTCAGTAGATGAGAGCTACTGCTAGAGTTAAGTATCCAAGTAACCTGGAACTAAATACTATCCACCCAATAATTAAGGACACTATAGGTTTAACTTGGAAATAAGAGAGCTTTAATATAAAGGATCAGCATGGGGCATATTCCTGTACTATCAACATTTGTTTTACATGGTGCCATCGACCTATCATTTTAAGAGCCTCTTAGTAGCCATGAGTCTTCTCATGACATTCTCTTTCCTCCGTGTGTCAGAATCATGGAGCTCTTTGAAACTGTTGACTAATCTTGTACAGTATCTCTCCAGAGCAGAAACAATAGTTTTCATTTGACTCCTCCATTAAGGCGAAAAACATTTTTTAGAAGAAATTTGAAAGTTTTTAAAATAAACAGCTGCTTGAACTTTATATTACAAATAATGCAAGTGTGGATGGAACAGTGAATTGTAAACTTTTATGTATTTTTGAACTTTAAGATTGCAGACAAAATGTTGTTTTGCTAATGTTTGCAGAGATTTTTCTTAACTTCCCTAAAATTAATTTCTTAGAGACACTAGGACCGTTTATATACTTGCTGCATGGGTAGAATGTTTTGTGGTTTGATGTTCATACTCTGTTTTTCATAAGTGGTCTTTCTTATTATAAACAATATGCTGACTAATTATAGATTTAGTATATTCATATTTATTTTTATTTATTTATAAGGTTTTATATAGCGCGAACCAGACCCAAGAGGGTATCAGAGCGCTTTACATTTAGGATCGTTGAGTAAAGAGTTACATCAGATACAAGAGCATAGTAAAATACAGTACACATAAACAATGATTAGCAAATTTGTAGGAGGGAGGGGGGGAAGGAGTAATAGCGGGGAGACTACGAGGAACTGTGCCCAATGTCCGGCTGGGTAGGTGACAGTCAAGGGGGAAACCAGGGCCAATCTCCTCATTAGCTGTCTAGCAGCTCCACCAGGCATCAGCAATATTTCTTTCCTTTACTTAATGCAGCACTGTGATAAATGACTCTAGATAAAAATGCTCACATCTACAAACTACTAAAAAATAAACAATAGGTACATTAGAAAGACTAATAATGGCATGACCGAAATACAACCAAAACACCACCTATGAATTTTCTAGTAGTTTTATCCTATTCATTCTGGGTGTGACCATTCTGCTAGCCTACAAACAGAGTTGTGTATGTTCTTTTTTCCAGGTAATATTTTAATCAAGTTATATTTGTTTTCTGTAAAAGAGTGCTTTGTTGTAGACATATAGGTGTCAAGATATTAGCAAAATCTTCAGCATTTAAGTGAAAATTACAACTGTCACTTTTTCTGCTAGACCAGACCTTATGAAGCAGGAGCTGTTGGATTAACCATAAGAAATCTTCCCAGCAGTTGGAGAAAAGAGGGACTCGGTCATGTTTTTGCTCCTCCTAAGGAGGAGGACAATGTGCTGATGCTTGACAATGAAGGTGGCTCCCTAACTGGAGAAGAAAATCAGGGTTGTCATCCTCTGAGCTTCTTGGTTTATCAATATACTATGGTAAAAGTATTGTGCATTGTGGAGTCCTGCCCGGCTACACCTTCAGCCTTGACTTGCTGCAGGATTTTGACTTCCCAAAAAATGACTGAATCTGAAAGTAAAATGGAATGGGGTGGGGCGACAAATATATCAAACAAGTGAAGCACCATCAATTGTCATGAGGTCCTGCTTTGTCCAGCTTGGCACTTTAGGCACCGAAAAAAGCTGCTTCAGTGGGATCTCATTTTGAAGACCTTTGGGGCCACAGCCTTGGTATTTGTCCTGTTTGATTATTACTTCCTTGTCAGAAACTAAGCCCAAAGGTGCATCTGACCTCTGTTCCCTCGGTCAGTTTGAAATCATGTGTAGGTCCCAGTCAACAGTAATCTGTTGTTTTTAAATGGAGCTTGACGTATTTGCCTTAAACTTTAAACATTTTAATCTCTGGTTCCCCTGATTCTATGTTGATGAGCTTGGTGCTCATTATACTTAAACTTTTCTCCATGTTACTAAATTGGTTTGGGAATTTTATTTTGTTGTGTTCTTACTGTAAAATTGTTGGTACTGCTTGATCTTAACCCACACTTCATTAGGGATTGACAGCTACTCGTCTCAGAACCGCCAAAAAGTGAGTAGAGATTCTTTTAGACATGAATTTTACCCTAAGTAGTTTGCAGGATCCTGTACACATGTAGTTTGACACTATTCTCACCCCATCTTTTTTGTTGAGCAGACAAACCTAGAAGGAGAGGGGTTATATTATTTCTTTCTTGATGCAAACAACATGCAACCTTTCCACAATGTATACAGCAGGTTAAATCATTGCTATACGTACGTCCTGCAGTCTACATTATCTGATTGCCTCATTAGTTAGCCTCATCCATGGGCTCCAATTCTCCTCCTACAGCAACAATTTCCATAATATTATTTGCACTTACACAGCAAGTACGTCAGCTGCCCATTCCACTAAATCCTGTATGTAATGGGGTCAGCAACAGTCTAGTGGTTAGAGGGTAGAGACGTGGGAGGGACAGGAAAGGGAGGAGCGGGGAAAACAGGAAAGGGGTCAGTTAGAGTAGGGACATGAAAAGGAAGGGTCAGAGAATAAAGGCTGTGCAAAGAAAAGTACCTGACTCTCGTGTCCTTATTGTACACAGGACAGTACAGCTGGCGACGAGGGTGGGATAGATTGCGCTGTGCCCTTGCACTAATCCCTGAAGGTGTGCGATCCTGTCCCTGTGTGGCGCGTGTCTGGAGTCGCCGTCACGACAAGCGTTCCCCTCGAGTGAGTGCCGCGGCGGAGCCTGAGCCGACGGCATCGCATCACCCGAACCGGAGCTCCGTGGCCTGGAAGCTGCATGGAAGCGTATGTCCATGAGCGCGATCGTGCGCTGAAGACTGGGCGCGATCGTGCGCTGAAGACTGGGTGCCCACCCCAGATGCGTGTGGAGTGCGCGCCAAGGTATTGACGTCGGGAGCCCACCCCGGTCATACCTGCTGTTTGGAGTCCCTTGGCGAGTGGAGACTGGAAGCGGCGTGGAAGTCTCAGCATCCAGAGTGGTGCTCACACGCCCGGTGAGTGCCCGACTGCCTGTAGTGCAAATGGAGAATGTGAAAGGGAGCCAAATATCGAGGAAAGCGAGATCTCCAAGAACGGCGGACATTTTGGAGTCAGGCTTCTCCACCTATCCCCTGTCAGGGATAGGGAGTGGCCATTTTGAGGTCAGGCGACTGTTTTTTTTTTCAACAAACCCAAGCAAATTCAAGCCCCGAATTTGAAATTCAGCACCAGTGAAAGTCAGAAGACTGGTCTCTATCATCAAGCACAAGCAAAGTCAAGCCCCGAAGGTGACGCTCAGCACTGCAAACCTGCCAGAAACAGCAGGAGTGTCGTAGAAGAGAGGAAGCGCGTAAAGAAAATGTTCTGGCATCAATAAAGAAACTGTTAACAAAAACGAAGTGCTAAGGAAGCAAGAAAACGATCACCATCCAGAAGAGCCCAAGTCCCAGTTGCGGCCAACAGACCAGGCATGATGGGCGTCTCCTACTTACGCCCCCCCTGAACTGCTTGCGCTCGTGGCTGGAGGAGGAATGGGCCTCCGATGGCAGGAATGGCTTGAAGATTTCGAAGACTTTATGCAAGGGTCTCAGGTGACAGAAGAGGATCAGAAATTAATCGCCCTGCGGAATCTTGTGGGAAAGGAAGTCAGTCAAGTCATCAAAGAATTGCCTACCGATTACACGGGGTCATACACCAAAGTACGTGATGCCCTGAATAAAAAGTTTCTGCACAAAAAGAACGTAGACTACGAGAGATACACCTTCACCTTAGCGTCGCAGGAGAAGGATGAACCAATGAGCACGTTCATCACAAGACTTCGGCGTCTTGCTCGCTACTGTGAATTCGACAACTTCACCACTGAAGATGCTCTCAGATTGCGCATTATAGAGGGGTGCCAGTCAGAATCCCTCAGAAGAAGACTTCTCAAGAAAAGTTACACCCTAGATGAAATAGAAGAGAAGACCAGAGTTCAAGACCAGGCAGAAGAACATGCCAAAAAGATGGAGGCAGGACGCACAGAGAACAGGCATTCCAACTTCAATCGCGCACTACCCGCCGACACTCCCATGACAGACAGAGGACGTCACGACCCAAAACACAACACCCACATGCTGGTTGGAGACGTCATGACTCCAGCAGAAGAGACAGGAGAAGAGAACGTCCTCTCAAATGCTACCGGTGCGGCTACGATTTCCCTCACACTGATGCATGTCCCGCACTCGGACAACAATGCCGGAAATGTGGGAGAGACAATCATTTTGAAAATGTTTGCGGGGAATATCGGAAAGACAAACAAAAAGATCAAGCCCAGTCATCTCGGCCGACGACGGCGCGACATCATGCAAAGGCCGTTCAAGATCACCGAGAATCGTCCACTGGGTCTTCGCGATCAAGCCAAGAGTCTCGCAGATCGCAGTGGCTGAGGAGATCACCGTCACGAGAGTCAAGGTCACCATCACCCGTGTAACAAGATAGTGATGAGTACATCTGCATGGTGGCTGACTCCGATCAATTACAGAAGAATCTGCGACTGGACATCTGCAAAGCAAACCATGCGACGAAATTCATGCTGGACAGCGGCGCCTCTCTAAACTACATCCCAGTGACTGAATACCGGAGAATGAAGCCGACTCCTCCATTAAGCCCAGCACAAGTAAGGGTGTAAACATGGATGTCCAAAAAGCCACTTCCATGCCTAGAGAAGTTCGCAATCACTCTTACTCACAAGAATCACACTGTACCTGCTCACATCCATGTAATTGAAGGACCAGAAGCGGACTGCCTCCTCAGCCTCCCTACTGCTGAACGACTCCGGCTAGTTGAGTTTCTCTATCGAGTACATGACGACCCAGACATCATCCACAAGTTTACAAAGTTGTTCACTGGACTCGGGAAAATGGCACGATGTCAAGTATATCTACACATCAATGAGAAGGTTACTCCTGTCGCTCAACATCATAGGCGAGAACGTCATCCTGGTCCACATCTGAGTGATATAATCGCGTCCCTCAATGGAGCCCAAGTCTTCTCCAAGTTGGACCTTAACAAAGGATATCACCAGCTCGAGCTACATGAAAAGTCACGATCCATCACCACTTTTGCCACTCATCTCGGACTTTTCAGATACAAGCGGCTCAGTTTCAGTCTCCTATGCCGCGGAGATATTTCAAGAGATCATAAGAAAGATGATTCACCACATTCCAAATGCACTGAATTACAGCGACAACATCTTAATATATGGTGCAACAGTGCAAGATCACGACACGGCACTGGATAGTCTGTCACGCCCTCCTAGATGCGAATTTTACTCTGAACAAAGAGAAATGCGAATTTCACAAGTCCACGTTGAAATTCTTTGGACACATATTTTCAGGAGCAGGGATGAAACCAGACCCTGAGAAAGTAGCAGCGCTGAATGACACAAAAAGCCCGCAGGATGTTGGTGATGTAAGGTCTTTTCTAGGAATGGCGAGTTACTGTGCTCGATATATCAGAGACTATGCCACAATCAGCTACCTGTTGCGCAATTTTACCAAGCAAGGGCAGCCATTCCAGTGGACTCCACAATGTGAACAAGCCTTTCAAGAGAATAAGAAGGCTGTTGAATCTGCAGACAATTTAGCCTTTTTTAATCCTAAAAGTAAAACAGAGATCACGGTCGATGCCAGCCCTGTCGCCTTAGGAGCCATTCTTGTGCAGTTTGACCATGATACTGATCAGAGACACGTTGTTGCGTATGCCAGCAGGAGTCTGACTGATACAGAAAGAGCATACTCTCAACCTGAGAAGGAGAGCCTTGCCGTGGTTTGGGCCTGTGAACACTTCCACATCTTCGTGTATGGCAAGCACTTCACGTTGGTCACAGATCATCAGGCACTGGTTACCATCTTTGGCAACCCGCGAGCAAAGATGCCCCCCCCCCCCGGATGGAACGATGGGTTTTGCGTCTTCAGGAGTACAAGTACACTATTATACACAAACCTGGGAAGTCTGCCAACCCGGCTGACTATATGTCTAGACATCCCAAACTCTCAAGTGCATCAGGGCCGTCGCTTGCGGAGAAATACATCCACTTCGTGGTCGACCAAGCCAGACCACCGGCTGTCCCACTGGAAGCCATCCGGGCAGCCACCGCTCAAGATGCTGTCCTGCAACAAGTGAAACATCTACTGCAAACAAACACCTGGAGGTACTCCAATGAGGACGAAAACAGAGTTCAGGGCGAAAGACAAGAGCTGAGCGCATTCAAGCACGTGAAAGACGAGCTATCCATCACAGCGGATGGACTGGTGCTCAGAGACCAAAGAATAGTCATCCCCATGCAATTCCGTCAAGGTGTGATCAACCTAGCGCACGAAGGACATCGTGGAATGGTGGCGACTAAAAGAGCGCTCCGAGAGAGGGTGTGGTTCCCGCTGTTTGATCAGATGGTCGAACTGACTCTCAAGGACTGTCCTCAATGCCAACTGGTGAGCCAAGGAGAACCCCCAGCTCCCCTCCAAATGTCCACCCTACCCACCGGCGTCTGGCAAGATATTGCGCTGGACTTCATTGGGCCTCTTCAATCGGGAAAATACGTTCTAGTCATCATGGATGAATATTCCAGATTCCCCATTGCGCAGTTTGTCTCATCCACCAAAGCTGCTATTACCATCGCTGTCCTGGACGAAGTGTTCGCCGCCTTGGGCATCCCGAAAAAGGTTAAAACAGACAATGGACCACCGTTCAACGGTCAAGAGTTTGGGGAGTTCGCTAAACATCTTAATTTTAAGCATCGCAAGATCACTCCTCTGTGGCCGCAAGCTAATGGAATGGTCGAAAGATTCATAGCCACTCTGAAAAAGACACTTCAAGAGGCGGCCCTCGACAAAAAGGACCCACAGGTTGCCCTAAATGAGGTCCTACGGGCCTATCGCACAACTCCCCATGCGACCACCTCCCACTTTGGAGGACGCTCTACAATCCCACACACTGGACGGAGCGCACGATGAAATGGTTTACACCGATCGAAAGAACAAAGAAAAGATGAAAGTCTATGCTGATGCCTGGCGGAGAGCCAAAACCCCGCCCATTCAGGAAGGCGACTGGGTGCTAGTCAAGCAAGAGCAACAGAGGAAAACGGACTGTCGCTATCGGGCTGAACCCCTGATAGTCACTCCAAAAAAGGGCACTATGATAACTGCCGAATCTGAAAACAAAAGGATCACACGAAACGTGAGTCTGAAATTGAGACTGTAGAGGCACATCTCAGACCTCGACGAACCATCCGCAGACCTGTACGACTGATTGAAGAACTATAAACACTTCATGATTTAATTTGCATTTGTTTAAGAAGAGGGAAGATGTAATGGGGTCAGCAACAGTCTAGTGGCTAGAGGGTGGAGACGTGGGAGGGACAGGAAAGGGAGGAGCGGGGAAAACAGGAAAGGGGTCAGTTAGAGTAGGGACGTGAAAAGGAAGGGTCAGAGAATAAAGGATGTGCAAGGAAAAGTACCTGACTCTCGTGTCCTTATTGTACACAGGACAGTACACTGCTCTATGCAGGACTTTCTCACCCTGAACATAATTAAAACTGAGGATATGGTGTTTGGCAGCACACACTTGTGCACCTCTGGCTGGTTGCATGAACTGGTCCCTGTACTGACTCCGATACAGTCTGTCAGGAAATTGGTTTGTGATGGTTATAGAACTTAACTTTGCCCCTCAGGTGAGCATTATTATTAATTCATGATAACTTTATTTAGCTCCGCACCTAATGTAAAACAATGTTGCCATGGTAGCCATATACTACAGGACTGCTTACTGCAATACCCTTTACTTAGGGCATCTCCACCACACCAAAACACTTAATCCAATGATTGCAGCTCTTTAAAGATACTGCGGCCTAGTTGAGCACTATAAAACTTTGGCAAAGTGATGCATTCATCTGCAATTAACTTTTAAAAACTAACAAATAGGGTGTAGAGCTTTGTGTGGACTGCATAAGACTGTTTAGGTGGCTGCCTTACTTTTATTTCCAATAGGTTCCAGCCTTTTACTCCTCTGTTAACTCTATCGAAGGCAAGTAAGTTTCACCAGCATTTACATTGACTGAGTCTTCGTGGTTCAACCCACTTAAGTATTGAATACTATTCCAACCTTACTCAGGTCTCAGCCCAACTCCCTCATCGTCCCCAAACAATCCAATACATTTATGTTTCCTCAGTGACAGAATATTAATGTTGTTTATGTCTAGACCTACACCATTTAAAAAGTTATCTGCTGCAAAGCAGGCATCTAGAAGCCAAAGTGACAGCTGAGGCCTTTATAAAAATGTGATGTACATATGTAAATAAATAAAATAGATCTTATGGCCCAGAATGATATCCCTGATGGCAAAAGGAAGTATATTGCACTTGTCCAAGAAGACACTTAGCATTAGGCTGTCACAGAGAAAAGCAAACAAGGAAACGTAAACTTCTTTGACCACATGAGGCTCAACATAGTTTATGTATTTTCAGCCTGTCTGGTTGAGTTGCATATTAGCTCTTCACAATCAGATGGTACTTGACTTCAGGTCATATTGCTAAACTCTGAGGTTATCCACACAGGAGCATGTGGAAGGGTTCCAAAAGCCAGAGGGTATACTGATAGCCTATGTGGGTGCAGTCTGAAGATCTAAATTTGGAACTCTCTAACCAAAATGAAGATGTCAGATCTATAACTTAAAAGTCAGACTTGCACTTGACAGTAATTCTCTTGAACTTGTATAGTGCAATATTTACAACTAAACAATGCCAAGGCACCTTGGATTTAAAAGTCTTCTGATATGAAATCTGGGATCCCCAGAGTCTCAAGGGTTGGATTTCTAACCCTATGATGCAAGGATTAAGTTCAAACACCAACATTGAATTAGAAAGCCAGTTGGACTGCAGTCCTAACATGCGCACGCTGTGCGATCCTGCACAGACTGGGTTTTCAGGTTACATTGAGTTCCTCTAGATAAGTTCAGGACCACACTGGGAATCCAAACAACAAATATATTTTTGAAAAACACTCAACAATAGCACTAAGAAATGGAAACATATAGTTTAAAATGTTTATTTTAAAATCCTCAGTCTAGTTCATACCAATGTGTATGGAAATAACACAATACAAAATAAAAAAAAACTGTAAAGCATGTAACAGTCAATGAAAACGAAATAAATGTTTCTAACATTATTGACAGATTTCTGAAATCCTCTCATCTTACAGCTATTTCTAAGTGCTATGCTAAACCTTAGCTAAAGCATGAAATAGCAATACCTGCCTTGCTAGTTTCTAGGATACATCGCACATCATACCTTTGAATAGCTGGCTACATCTATTCCTTATCAAGGTTCCGCTGCAGAAGCAGGATATGTGCTCCTAGTGAAGGATATCTTCTGCACAACTTCTGGCTTAAACGCTCCCCTTGGGAGTAAGTGGCTCAGCAATCGGGTGTGATCTTTGCTGATAGTTGTGGACAAATACCTCCCTCAACAAATGGTCAAATCCCGTGGTTTATATACCATTTGACCATGGATATCATCTTATTGTTTCAAAACATAAAAGTGTTCTGGAAACATCAAAGCTTATTCAAGGTTCATCTATCATGGCCCAAAATGTATTAGGTCCATCTACATATTGACAGTAAGCCGCCATCTTTGTTATGTTATGTTATGTTAAAAATGCTCTTTTATAGCGCACGGCTACTCCTAGGAGTGTCCCGGCGCTTTGACAAAGAGCCCTCATTCTGAGAGAGACATAACACTACGGAAACAGAAAAAAACAGAAAAGACAATTACTGAATAAAAAGCCAAGTTTTTAAACCTTTCCTAAAAGAGAGCAGGCCCTCGGCTTTCCTGAGCAAAACAGGCATGTCATTCCAGCCTTGAGACGCCAGAAAGCGAAAAGAGCGTCCTCCGATTCTAGCCCGGCCGATGGGAGGAATCAAAGCTTTGAATAAAGTCGCGGAACGTAGTGTCCTACGAGGTACATAGAAAGCCAGGCGCTTCTGTAGATATTTGGGGCCAATCCGATGAAGGGCCTTGAAGGCAAAGGTAAGCGCCTTAAAGACGATCCTCTTAGCGACTGGGAGCCAGTGCAGTTTTTTTAGTAATTCTGTGGCTCCGGCCCTGCGCTGGAGACCAAAAATGGCTCTAGCCGCAGAATTCTGCACAATCTGCAGTCGCGTCAGGAGATACTTCGGAAGGCCAAGATAGAGAACGTTCGCGTAGTCTAAACGCGAACCTATCAAGGCCTGCACAATGATCTTTCTGTGCTTCAGTGACAGCAACGGAAGGAATTTCCGTAACATTTTCAGGAGGCCGAAGCATTTTCCGGTCAGCCCGATAATCTGAGGACCAAAGGTAAGGCCATCATCAATCACAAAGCCCAGATTTTTAGCTTTGGAAGTGGCAGTATCCGGCGGAGACATGTCTGAAGGCCACCAGGCCTTCCAGCCAGGATCTGGTGGACAACCAAAAAAAAGCAACTCCGACTTGTCGGGGTTGTATTTTAGGCTGTGGCGCTGGAACCAGGTAAAGACGGCTCCCAGACAGTCTCTAATCCGTGGGCCGTCAAAATCCTTACCCTTATCAGATGTAAAGAGCAACTGGGTGTCATCAGCGTAAGTTATGATCTGGGCACCAAAAGATTCCGCAACCGCCGCCAGAGGGGCCATATAGATGTTAAAAAGCGCAGGGCTTTGAATAGAGCCCTGCGGCACCCCCACCTCCAGCGGCGGCATTTCAGCGGAAAACGGCGGTGCCCAGACCACTTGCCGGCGGCCGGTCAGAAATGACTTAAACAAGTTCAACACCGTCCCACGAAAGCCGATCTCCTGGAGTCTTAAAAGGAGACCTTCATGAGGGACGGTGTCAAAAGCCGCCGACAGATCCAGCATAACCAAAATGGCCTTACCTCCAGTATCCAAAACTTCCCTTATGGCATCGGTGACCTCGAGAAGAGCGGTCTCTGTGCTAAGATTCGTGCGGAAGCCCGATTGGGAGTCATGCAGCATGTTATTACTCTCAATGAAGTTGGTAATGGAGCTATGCACGAACTTCTCGGTCACCTTGGCCAGAGCAGGGAGGAGAGAGATAGGCCTGTAGTTAGCATGGATGAAAGGATCAAGGGTAGTTTTCTTGATCAGTGGAAGAATCAAGGCATGCTTCCACGCTAGAGGGACGACACCCGTGCTCAGTGAAGCATTGAGTAAAGGATTGAGCACCGCGTTTAGAGCCGGAGAAACTTTCCCCAGACATTTCGCCGGACAAGGGTCAAGCGGGGAGCCGGACTTAAGCCGAGATAAAAGGTCAAGGGAGACCGTAGGGGACATTACCGGAAATTCCGATAGAAGTGGGCTTTCCTCCAATATAGATGTTTCCAGGCTGGGTATAGAACCCTGCACAGACAAGGAGCAAGAACAGGAAAAAGAGTCGTGGATAGCTTTAATTTTGTCCACAAAGAAATCCGCTAACTGGCTAATCCAGACTTCAGTGTGCTCATGGGAGGGAGCACTAGTGGAGGGAGAAACAAACTCCTTGACTATCCTGAATAGCTCTTTACTGGTGCTCTCAGCATCATCTATTCTACGCTCCAGGTAAGCTTTTTTTCCTGCTAAAATGTGCCTGTGGTATAACTTAATGGATTCTCTATAGCTAGCCTTGAGATGAGGGTCATACAGGCGTCTCCAGGCCCTTCGGCTTTCTTACAATCTTGCCGCATCACACCCAGAGATGCGGTAAACCACGGGCCGAAGCACGCCTATCGGCAGACTTAGCCGGCTTCTCTGGGGCTAACTCCTCAAAGATAGCAGTCATCCTTTTATATACTAATTCAAGATTTTCCTCCAAGCTACCTTTGTAAACAATAACTTACACTGTAAAGGGGCATCTTATAATAGCTGCGCCCATTAATGTAAACATGCAGTGTACAGGGTTGTCAACTATGGTTTTCTACGTACATTTTCTATGTCCATTTTCTATGTGTGCACAAGGAACTGTACACATTTTAATAGAGATAAAGGAAAGGCTAACCACTGTCAAGGAACGAAAGGAGACTAACTGAGAACTGTCACGGTGTTCACAACCCTTCAACTATCCCAGTGTAGTGCACATCCACGAACCACAGTACTATAGATTATTGGTTCAAGTGAATTAAGTACATTGGGGCGCATATTACCAAGCAATAGCGATAATTATCGCTATTGCTTGGTTAGAGACAAAAATGTACCGCTGCGCTGCGGCGATTTTTATCGCAAATAAACCTTGGTATTACCAAGGTTTATCGCAAATGCGATAAAAATCCGCCGCAATGCATGAATATCGCTGAAAAGTCAGCTATATTCATGCATTACCGAGCTAATGCTCTTAGCCAAGTTATCCACCTCCCATTGGATAACATGGCTAAGAACTGCTCAGGGCAGGTGTTAGCTTTTGGAGATATTCGCGCTTAGCGCGAATATCTCTATAAGTTGGTAATAGGAGATAGCGATGTTAGCGACTGTTTCCAGTCGCTAACATCTTGGCACGCCCACTTTGCATGTCATTAGTGATAAATATCACTGACATGCAAAGTGGGGCCCAAGATGGTCGCTATCTCCTACTAGCTGTCGCTAACTGGTGTTAGCGACAGCTAGGTAATAGGGAGATAATTTTATCTCCGCTTTCTTGGCTTTTAAAGCCAAAAAAACGGAGATAAACCCCCTTGATAATATGCCCCTTGGTTCCCTGGTTACTTATTAATTAGATCATTCTCTCTTCATATGCTAGTTGTATGCATTATTCAGTAGGCTGGCTTCACTGTTTTTCAATAAACCTGCAACCTGCGCTTGGTATTGTTGGAGAACAGAGGAGCGGATGTACAAAGTTATTTTTCATTCTCGGCTGTGAATTGCAAAAATAATGGCGCTACAAACGCAAAATTACTTGCTAAAATATACAAATCCCACTGAAATATACCAAAACTCCTCTTGCAAGTTAGAAAGTCAGGTATTCATGAGGCTAGAGTATTTGCTACTCTGTAAATATACCTTTTGTGATGCAACGTATCAGTAAATTATTCATATCACAAAAGTGAAGGTCTGTGCAGTCAGCAAATCAGTTACTAAGCAGGTTCCAAGAATTCAATTGTCAACAGGGCTTTTTACATCGACGATCTTTTCTTGTGTTTTTATTCGCTCTATTCTGGTATTTTCCTAGATATCAAGAGTAAAAACACAAGCATGTCACGCCAGAAATTTCTTTCATATTCTCAGTTGCATTAAAAGGTTCCTTTTGTTGTTGCTGTTATCAAATTAAACTTAAAATCTGCAGTTTTAGAGAAGGATGAAGCAGGCATACTAGAAAGATCTGGTGCCCATGGTCTGAATTCAAATTATGTTTCTATTAGCATAAAATAAACCTTAAGCTAATTATAGAGCAATTTTAGGAGGACTGCAAAGCAGGTCTACCATAGCTCCTGGCATATCATTTAAGAGATGATCAAAAAGCACTGCTATGACATGTGCAGCCCTATGGTACCCTGCTGGTTCCAGGGAATTTAAATGTGATTTTATCCTGCAGGGCCCTTCGCTGTTCTCACATTTGTTAGGCACTTCTTTACCTAATTATGTTATGACATGGCAGTCTCTCCCAAAGGGTTTATTCAATTTCCCTATCTAATGGGAAAGAAATATTGTCCAGTAAGGAACCAGCAAATGTCCTATTACATTGTGTTTATACATAAATATATATAGAGTGTGTGTATATGTGTCTATCTATATATTTATCTATCTATCTTTGTGTATGTATATATATATATATATATATATATATATATATATATATATATATATATATATATATAGCCATTCATTAAAAAAGCCAAAGGTTAGAGTAAAGTTACTTATACTTAAGTGAAATGTTCATTAACAACGTAACGTTTTTAAATGGTTTCCCCTCCATGCACAGTTTTCTCATTAATAATTTAATTGGTTGTAGTGATATTATCAATGATGTCACGGAAGACGTCATCAGTGATGTATTATATGGGGTAATTAGTAGTGCAAGACGAGGGCACGAGTTATAGTTACCTTAGGACACATAATTTTTTAATGTAAAGTAATGTTTTGCTACCATACATAAAGCCTTTGTATGCCGTGGGGGCTGGAAGCTAGGCCTGGCATGCAAGCAGGCCATGCTTCCAACCCCCCACAGGCAGCCAACTCCATGATGTGAGCCTGGTCCGCAGTCAGCCCCTGTGCCCTAATTCCCGCCCCCTTCTCCCCACAGGCAGACAATCCCATGCAATGAATGGCTTCCAGCTTTGTGTGGCAGGGAGTTGGTTACAGAGTCTGGCCTGTGGCCAGGCTCTGTCACCAACCCACCCATGGGCAGCCAACCCTGCACTGTACATATCCTTTGACCGTATGCGGCAAAAGGTTGGACGTAGGAATCCAAATCCATGATGCACATGGCCTTTGGCTTTGCACACAGGGAGGTTGCCCACAAGCCTTGGCTGTATCCAACCCCCATGGTTTCAATGACCCATACGTCTTACTGTTCCTTTTTCTAATGTTGGTGGGGGAGGTTGCAGAAACCCATACGGCCCACCACAATGTTAACCAAAATGTTGGTGGTGTCCCTTCTAGGGCATTATAGGGTGCTCCCCTATAATGCTTTTATCCCACCAAAGTTTTGTTTTCCCACCGGGCTGGAGCAGCTTTGTGCTACCCCAGTGGAAGGACAGTGCCCTTTCCATGCCCACGCCTGCAGGCAGGGAATTAAACAGTGCCCTGGGGGTTGGAGACTCCGCGACACCCTCCTTGAGTCAGGCCTTTAGGATGGGTTCCCTGGGGCTATAAAATAGTTTGGGAGGGGGGCCCCTGCCCATCTAGTTATCTGTATCTTCCCTCCCCTTCCTTAAATTGTCGGCCTCAGGGAATGGAGTCCCCAGGGCCTTTTTAGGATCAGGGGGAGGCCTGCACACACCCCTACCCATGATTTGCATTTACGGCCTTGGGGATGATGTCCACTCACCTTTAATATGGGGTTATCATGGGGGATACTGTGCAATTTGTTTGTTGCAATCTGTGCATTTTGATCAGTTTCAATTTTCAGCAAAGTAGAAAAAGTCAGTCTTGGACTGTGCATAGTTAATATCAGTGGTAGGGCAGAAGTAATAACCCATCTCAAGTACACTCCTTTCTAAAGCCCTCAGTACAAGTTTAACGGAATAGGGCCAGGTATTTACTACAGAAGGTAAATACATTACCCTAGGGCGAGGTATTTATCGCATGTGTTAAATACCTCCTATTCCAAATTTTGAGCAAGGAAAAGAGGCAGTACATGCGCACCCAATTCTGCTTGATTTGCCTTTTTTCCGTTTTTTTGTTCGATACGTTTTGGCAGGTTTGACTGCCAGAATTTATAAGGGGAAATTTATGAGGATGTGATATTTAACACACGACTCCTAATTTGTAGCCCAATTCAACGACAGGCTTGCACCGGGATCAGAATGTAATCATGAACTCGTCATGAGGGTCTATGTGAGTTAATTAATGTTTAGATAAGTTAATGGTAGTTTGCTCATGAGTTCTTCTCAATTCATTTTGTTGTGCCTTCTTCATGCATTCATCTTTGGATCCTTGCACTCTCCTCCTTGTGTCCCTTGCCCTCTGCCACCTCATTATCCTTGATATTTTGGTCTGCCTCTCTTTGGTGTTACTTGGTTCTTTTTGAGCAGTAGTAATTACTTTGCTTACATGTGTTATTAAAGGTAACAGATTAGTCATTCTGTTCCATGCTCAGATCAGAGCTTGATGATTTCAGTGATGTTTTCTGAAAGTTTTGGTGATCTGTGGCTGTGTTTCTTTTTAAGTTTATCCTTGTACGTTTTTAGTTTATCATCAAGTGCGCTCAGGAATTCCTTTAGACTTTAGAATTCCGCAGACCACGCCCCCAAAACCCAGCTCTTAAAGCGCGCTGAATTACGAGCGCGAACAGTGAGAGTATTGCTAGCTCCTGAGGCGAAAAGCCGGGAGAAATTGACAAGGTTTTAACTCTTTGCTGTGTATTTACTGTGCTTTTTAAAAACTCACTTGTCACTTTCCCACGTGTGTTTTACCGTGTAGCGGATCCTAGCGCTCACGAGGGAATCTTCCTCACTTGCCGCCATTCAGAGGGGAGGACTGCGGCCACGCCCATCGCCCGCAGACCACACCCCCATATACAATATAAATATGTGCGCCCCCCCCGGAAGCGCAGTGGACGAGCGCAGCAGGCGCGCCGTTTACGCGCCGAAGGCGCGCCTAAGGCAAGCCCGTCTGCGCCCGTCCGCGACCGGTCCGCGCCCAGCGCCAGCCATGCTGCTAGTAAACAGCTGCACACGAATAGGATTGTATGTTCTAGCGCAGTACTATTGGCGCTGAACGTAGCCACCCCATGTCAGGCGCCTAGGCTCGATCTGACGCACCTTGATCTACCTCCTTCATGCCCGCTTTGATGTATATTACTTTGTGCTGTTGCACCTCAAAGAAACGCATATTCCAAAACAATAAGCCGACGGACAGTTAATATCCCAACCACTCTTTTTAGGGCTGGATTACTGAACTGTAGATCCCTCCCCAAGCATGCTGATGATATCTGTCTGCTAATAGAGGACTCTGAGTGGGACGCCTTGTTTCTCACAGAGACATGGCTTAATGAGGACAATATGGCGTCTATCTCCTTAGCTGTCCCGCAGGGCTTTAAAATAAGCTTTTCAAATAGAAAAGAGGACAGAAGGGGCGGCGGAGTAGCCATTATCTATAAAGATAAATGCACACTAGCGTCCTCTACACCTCCTAACATTCCCGGTATAGAGGGGCTACACTTCTGCCTGCAAATTAACCCCCAATTATCTCTAACAGGCCTAATTATTTACAGACCCCCGGACTGCCCATCAACTCACACTTGTGAACTTACGGACTTTATAGTCCAAAGCTCTTTAGCCCACCCGCATTATATTGTAGTTGGTGATTTTAATATCCATGCCGATAAGCCCGATTGCCTCCAGGCGACTCATCTTATCACAACGCTACAAGCTGCCAATCTAACTCAAGTCATTTCTGGCCCAACGCACCAGGCAGGTCATATGCTGGACCTAATTTTTTCCAACATATTGGACACTACAGCTAAACTCCCGCTGCCATTGCTATGGACGGATCACTTTTTAATTCCATTCTCAATTTCATTCCCATCCCATTGTCAGATAATAGGGAAACGCTCCTATGTGCGGAGAAATTGGGATAATATATCAGCTGACACCCTCTGTCCTGCTCTTGCAGTCGACCCCCCCACTACAGACTTTAGATGTAAATTATGACGCTGTGCTGTTGAATCGCTGGATAGGCAATTCAGTGGAATCCATTGCTCCTGCAAAAACCGCCACGTCTCGCAGAGAATCCCCTTCCGCTCCCTGGTTCTCCCCCGAGCTGATGACCGAAAAAAGCAACTGTAAAAGGCTGGAGCGCCTCTGGCGGGCCAACTACTGTGAATCAGAAAAAACCTGCTACAAAAAAGCCCTCCGCGGTCTTCATCTATCCATAAAAAAAGCTAAAAAAGCATTTTTTGCGACCTCCATCCAGCAGGCGGAGCAATCTAGTAAAGAAGTTTTGAAGATTGTTCAATCTTTCTTTAAACCAAGGGCTATCGAGACTGAAATTATCCCGTCAGTAAGACTCTGCGAAAACATCTCGGATTTTTTTGATACAAAAATAATGAAAGTCTATGACACCTTTACGAACTCTGAGCCCACAGTTATGGTGGACTTCGAAATCACCGAGCCACCCTTCTCGTCCTTAAATCAATTTTATCCTATCACCTTCGCTGAGGCACTGAGAGAAATACAAAAATGTAAATCAGGGGCCCCTGATGACCCTTGTCCACCTAAGCTTTGGAAAATGATGTCGGACGCAATTGTAGCTCCGCTATTACATATATGGAACACGTCCATCGAAACTGGCATGTTCCCGGATTGCTGGAAACATGCCACACTCCTCCCTTTGAAAAAAAAGCCCAATGGTGCCTCGGACGATCTGAGCAATCTCCGCCCCATTTCCCTGCTGGCAGCCCCAGGAAAAATGCTCGAAAAGCTGATACAACGTCAGCTGAACAGCTTTATTGAGGAAAAAGGAGCTCTACATGAAACACAGTCTGGTTTCAGGGCCGGTTTTAGCACCGAGACGGTCCTCATTGAGGTTCCTGAGTCGATCAGGTGGTCCTTAGATTCAGGAGTATCAGCTATGCTGGTGCTCCTGGTTCTATCAGCCGCATTTGATACGGTGGATCACGATAGACTGCTGCTACGGTTGAAGGACATAGGTTTGGCAGACAAGGCACTGAGCTGGCTTCACTCCTATCTCACAGATCGGTCCCAGAAAGTGGCGCTGGGCACCTTCTCCTCCAAGCCAAAACGCCTCTGGTGTGGTGTCCCTCAGGGGTCGGCGCTCAGCCCGCTGCTTTTCAATGTCTATCTAGCCCCACTTTTCATCTTGATTGCCAAATGGGGGGTCAAGGCAATTTCGTATGCAGATGATACGCAATTAGTCTTCCCCTATGCAGAGGTATCGGAGGCAGCTTTTAGTAAAATAAGAAGCTGCCTTCGAGATGTGGCTAGCTGGATGAATACAAACAAATTAAAATTGAATGCTAGTAAAACGGAAGTGCTATTTTTCGGAAAAAATACACACCCCTCCCCCGATCTGTGGTGGCCTCCTGAAATGGGCCCAGCACCACGCCCCGGCACCCATGCAAAGAATTTAGGAGTAAGATGGGATAAGAATCTGTCCTTCTCCTCTCACATACAGCAGGTTACCACCGGCTGTCTTCACAAACTCAGAAACCTCCGAAAATGTCTTTCTTTTCTTCCAGTTGAGTGTCGCAAAACTGTAGTCCATGCGACAGTTACATCTAGACTAGACTACTCAAATGGCCTCTACCTTGGTCTGCCTAAATATCTGGTGCAACGACTGCAGATCGTGCAGAATGCGGCTGCAAGACTGATAAAGCATATTCCCTTTAGACATCATGTCTCTCCGCATCTGCAGGAACTTCATTGGCTCCCAGTGACGAACAGAATAAAATTCAAAGTTCTTACCCTGGCGTTCAGAGCACTAAAAGGGACCTGCCCTAACTACTTAAAACGTAGACTTCCCCGCTACCACCAGGAGTGACACCTGCGCTCTAACTCCTTGCTTCAGTTAACCATCCCACGAGCCAAAAAAGCCAGACTGGGGGGCAGGTCCTTCTCTGCTGGCACGGCGAAACTTT
This sequence comes from Lissotriton helveticus, assembly GCF_964261635.1. Lineage (NCBI taxonomy): Eukaryota > Metazoa > Chordata > Amphibia > Caudata > Salamandridae > Lissotriton > Lissotriton helveticus. The sequence continues at coordinate 916,525,968 of NC_136059.1, read as the reverse complement.
GGAACGCTCTGCCATCTGCCATCCAATCTGCTACGACAGAAGCTAGCTTTAAGAAGCTTCTAAAGACTTGGCTCTTTATGCAGGAAACCTAGAATTTCTCTGTGGGTCCAGCCTACTGCTGAAGCACTCTTTCAGCGCCGGGACACCTCCTTCGGAGGTAGCTGTTCGCGCTTTACAAGCATCAGTATTATTATTATTATTATTATTCCATATTTGTTATTCTTATCTTTATCAATTTCTTATATCAGTTCACTAATTACACTTTTGTAGACTCGAGGTCAATCCTAGCATATTTTATTAAAATATCAAGCATCCTTTTGTAGATTTGGACATATATTGTGTCCATTCATTGAGCAGGTCAGGATGTGGATTCTCATAAATTGGAATGATGCAATTGTGTAATCCCCGAGGTAACCTCTCCACCTCTGTGTGGGTAAAAAATATAATGGTAGGGGATAAAAAACATTAAAGACCCCGACACCATGTGAGAAAACCATGGGAGAAACCCTGCAGGGTATGCAGGTCATTAAGTTTTTAATAAAATGTTATTTTGTATTTGTTGAAAAACAGACAAGAACAAGTTTTTTGTTGCTTTTTTTTAACCTTAAAATGAACCACAATGACAGTTCTTTTCAGCATGCAAAGATGATTGCTGTGCTGCCGGTCATTTTTACATAGGACATCCATCAGGGTAACAAATGTTCTCCACCACTACGACCAACAGTATGTCATCCTCTAGTATCTAAATAAGGCATAATCTAAAACTAACATAAGATAAACTATCAGCACCTGTCACCCTATTGAAATGCATGTTTTGAGCTCTCTTCTTCCACCTCAATTCACCTCATTTCACTAAAAGATTCCCTCACATTTCTCTCAATCTAGAAATACCACATTTAACTCCTTCCTTACAAACTACCAGTATCCTCCCACTCATATCCTCTAAATTCCAGCTCCTTTGAGAAGGTTTCCACCAACAGTCTATGCTGCCTGTGCCATAATTTCAGGCTAGCTGTGAAACACTGAATTGAGGAAACCAAAATGATTTGTCATCTAGATTAGGTCCTTAAATTATTAACTGAATCATGCTTTAAAAAAACTCCCACTTCATCACAGATCTCCTTATACAATCTAACTACTATGTCATCTGCTTTGATAGAGAAAGGACGGTGTGGCCATGAAGTTGAGAAATTACATTAAATGAAAGGAAATTAAATTATAGCCATTTCATCTTTTCAATTCTTGCCTATAGAACTCAAGCCCATTTGATGAAAGCCTACCGCAACCTAGATTATCTATCACAATCCAGGTGACAAAAACAATAACTTTAGTAAATATTGTAGGGATTATACCCCAACTCAAAAGATTCTATCCAACAACATGATATATAAGGACAGGTTTAAATTGGAACGTTTTGAATGATCCCTCATACTGCCTTTTCTCTTCAAACAAATTGACATTTGGCTAAATCACACTCTCAACTCCTCCAACCCTCACGCCATACCGAAGGGCCAATCTCTTGCGACACTTAACGACCTGATTAGTGCATTGGAGCTCTGGGACACCTGGCGACAGCATTACCCATCAGCCCCTGGCTACACCTTTTATTCAAAGCAACTGGGGGTTGGGCCCACTGGGAAAGAGGGTAGGTTGGGCCACTATGAAATACAACAATATAGGGGATTTTTACCTATGCCTCTGTTACGAATGTCACAACAAATGTTGAATTTGGGTAAACCAAAATTTATTAGTTTATCCAGACAATTTTGTCTATTAAGTTCATTCCACTTGAGTTTTTTTCGCTATTTTAGTGAAGGCAGAAAAAGGAACATCATCAACTTCAGGTGCTACCATATATCACCACATTGTAGACGATTCACAAACAAATCGTGAAACTTATTCAAAAGCAATACATAATTACACAAATAACATATATACACAATAACATTATCAAAAGTGCTCTTAATTACAGTGAAGCATGGAACTGTTACTCAATAATACAGTCACAATCCTGAATGTCAAAACCGATTATAACACGGAAGAAATGTAAAAAGTATTTCAACCAATACAAAGTGCATCTACTTTTTTATGCAAATCAAACAAACGTTTCAGCATCAATCATTAGCATTAAATGCCTGAAAATTCAAGAAATGCCGACGCGTTTCGAGTCCTTTGTATAAATCAAAAGACTCTCATCAGGGCTGTCAGAGTTTTGTCCATGGAAACTGCATAGTAAAAAACAAAACACAAAACACGTAATCTATCTCGTCCTCAATCCATTATGTATTTACAACAGTATTTCTGTAACAGACAAAGTGCAGCATACCTGGTGAATTCAAATTCCAGGGCTGGACTTTAAAATGAACTGTGGTCTAGGCCGTGGGTACTCGCTGCAACAAAGTGGTAAAGTTTTAATTGGGGTCCCTGTCCTAACGGAAAAAGAGACTATGGCCAAACAGGTCAGTATTTTACCTTGGGTGTGCGGGCGACACCTCGTAGTTTCCCCTACCAATGGACTGTTTCTTCGTGGCGGATCACATTCTGTAAAAATGGAAATGCCCATTTTACTGCAGGTCCATTTCAATTCATGCATTAACATCAAGTGCGTGACCAACCTCAAGTGCTTGACTAACTTACTTCACAGGTGCTCGGACCGGGTTTAGTTGAGCCGCTCGTTTTTCGTGTCAGTTAGATTTCTATGGAGAATGACAAGAACGCGAGCGCGTATTAGCTCGACCGTGTTTAAGAACAAGCGGTAACCAATTCACTGAACCTTGTGCCATTTCAGGGAGCCTACCTGCTAAGTCCTTCCCGGGAGTGCCTCCCCTTCGTTACTTCCCGCTTGACTCTGTTCTGAGTTCTAAAACCAATAACAAAGCGGAAAACCGCGTGTTAGCACGGCCGCATTTAGGTTTGTCAAATGCAACACTGTCAGTAACCTTCTGCCATGAGAGGGCTTACCTTCAAATATATTTCAGGGAAGCTGGTGTTTGCTTTGCTCACAACCGCAGGGTGAGTCTCCTTGCCGGTTGCTTATGCATTTCAACAGGGTTGGAACACCAAGTCATGTGATTATCAACTGGCCTATAGGGGCATGTGGACCAGAGAGGTGGTTTCTGGGAACCGTAGTGCTGCCATAGTTGTATGTGCTGGTTGCTCCTCATGCTCTGTTGATTTCGCTGAGGCAATTCAGCCCATTGTTCACACTATTGAATTTCATAATTAGGTACGCTTCCTTTTGAAGCAAGGCCATTTCCACATTAGTATGATGTTTTGGATCAATCCAGAACAGAATCGTCCACTTGAAGTCGTTCTCACAGTGGTTACAGTTCACAAAGTGTTCCACCATTGGAGCAGTGAGGACTTTTTTCTTTATCCTCGAGCGGTGCTGCGTGATCCTCACGTTTGCCGCCTGGGTAGTCTTCCCTATGTACACCTTGTTGCACATGCACACCACAGCGTAGACCACGTTCTTAGTTCTACAATTTGTAAACGCATCATGTCTCCATGTCACACCGTTATGAGTAAAAACATTGCCTTCAATTGTTGCTGTACAGGACACACAATTGCCACATCTGCGGTGCCCACAAATAGGTTTTAAATTCCATTGAGAAATTAGATCACTTTTTGGCTTTTGGATAAAGCTGTCAGCTTTGACCAAATGTTGCCCTATGCTTTTGTTCTTACACATGGCAAAGATAGGTTTTTGTAGCGGGGGATCTAATGTTTCCAATAAATGCCAGTTGTTTAGAATAATACGCTTGAATTGGTTTGTGTGCTGGCCGAAGGTCGACACACAGACCAATCTATCAAGCTCCTCCTTTTTCTTGATTTTGAGCAGAGTGTCCCTCGGGATAAACCTTACTCTTTTTTTCGTGTGAGAAAGCAATTTTTTTGGGTACCCCCTATTCGCCATTTCACCGCAAAATAGGGAAGCATGCGTCTCAAAATCCGACAAATTGGTACAATTGCGCCTTATCCTAAGCAGTTGCCCATAAGGCAAATTTTCTCTTAGGGATTGTGGATGTGAGCTTTTAAAATGTAAGATCGTATTTCTGTCTGTGGCCTTTTTATGGAGTGTTGTAAATAGCGTTCCTTCGCTGCTGCCTACTGTGACATCCAGAAAGGTCATTTTTTGTTGACTGGAATTCAATGTGAATTTAATGTCATTGTGTCGAGAGTTAAGCCAAACATGGAACTGGTCCAACTGAGTCTGGCTCCCCTGCCACAGGAGCCAGACATCGTCAATGTAACGTAGCCACTGATGTATATTGCTCAAAAATGGATTATTGTTGTATATGAACCTTTGTTCATATTGGCCCATATAGAGCACCGCCAGCTCCGGTGCATAGGGACAACCCATCGCTGTCCCTTTGATCTGGATGTAAAACTCGTTCTCAAATTTGAAATAGTTGCTCCGTAACGTGATTGATGCCAGTGATACAATGAATGAGGTGGGTACCCTATGTGGTCTCTCTCGTTGGTCCAGATGTATTTCAATGACCTCAAGTGCCTCATCCTGAGGGATTTGTGTATATAGAGAGGCCACATCTAATGTGACCATTAGTTGTGTGCCTTCATCAAATTGTTGCCCTTCAATTTTTGTGATAAAATCCGTGGTGTCACGAAGGTGTGACCTAACCTGCGCAATGCATGGCTTTAGAAAAAAATCGATATACTTCGATACAGGTTCTAGTGCGGAATCACAGCCCGAGACAATGGGTCGACCCGGGGGTACCTGTGCATTTTTGTGAATTTTGGGCAAGAAATACAGAACTGGCGTTCTGGGTGATTTCTTGTTGAGATATTCAAATTCCTTGGGTCCCAGGAATCCATCATCAAGCCCTGCCTTTGATATTCTCAGGATTTTATCCTGAATGGCATGTATAGGATCTTCTTTACAAGGTCTGTACCAATCAAGATTATTTACATGTGCCTGCCCCTCTGTGAGGTACATGGAGCGAGGCCACAGCACAACTGCCCCACCTTTGTCAGCCTGCTTTATTATGATGGATGTGTCTGATTTCAGATCACTAATCGCTGTGGTCATGCCCTTGCTGATATTGTTTTTCGAAAACCTTTTTGTTTTTTCAAGTTTGGTGAGTGATGATAGGACCGTTTGTTCGAAAGCAATTATTTGTTTGGGAACATTTTGAGTCGGTGTGAACTTTGACTTAACTCTCAGACCAGTCGTTTCAATACTAGGTGTCGTTTCGGCAGAAGCAAAGAAGGCTTTTAGTCGTATTTTCCGACAAAAATTTAGTGCTTCCAATTTTAGTTTAGTGAAGTCCGTTCTTTTATTTGGGACAAACTTGAGGCCCAGGCTCAAGAGCATTTCTTCATCTCTCGTCAATTCTTTATCTGAAAGATTAACTATAGTTGACCCACTCAGTTGTTGTAAGTCTTGTTGCGGGTTTGCATATTCCATTGCTGCTTGAAGCGGACACGCGATTGCCCGCCCCTGGCTAAAAAAGAAGAAGAGGATGATGCAGCTGAGGCACCTCGTCTTTTCGAATTATTCTGCCTTGAGTCGTTAGAGGAGTCAGATGAGGTCGTGTCAGAAAAAGTGAGAAATCTGTTTCTTGATCTCCCCTGATAGGATGTAAGAGCCCCTCGCGACTCTCCTGACGTATAGAAGTCTTCCTTGAGAAAGGGATACACTTGCTCGAGTTTGAAAGATTTTGAATCCCTATCAAATTGAGAGGATTTAAAGGTAAGAGTGTTATCTTTAAAAATCGCAATTTCCTTCTCAATTTTGTCAAGGAGCGCTTTAGCTTCAGTGACAGTTTGATTATCGTTGATGGCTTTAATCAGTGACTCAATTTCTGACTCTTCTTGACTGCAGATTCTTTGTGCCGTTTCTATGGTATGCACCATTAGATCTCTGCTGCATTTGGTGTTAATTTGACTGAATCCCTTCTTGTATTCAGTGTCTTCCGTAAAGATGACCGGAATATTCTTGACCTGAAGGCCCCACGGAATAGTCCCTGCTTTAAGATGTTGTAGCAAAAAATGGCCATGTAGTTCTGTCCGAATATGTTTTTTTTGGAGACGTATTAACTTGTCAACCTCATTTTGTTGTTTAGCTGAGGTGCTAAGGGTGATTGAGGAGAATGGAGAGGACGCAATGAGGTTCTGGATATGGCTCTCCGTGAAGGACAGCGTATCTTTCTCTGCCATGCTAAACAGGAGAAAACTCTCCTGTTCAAGAATTAATCTGTACCGTGAAGTATGGGAAAGACACGTGTCTGTCAGACCCTACCCACTCGGGTAATTACCCGCTCAAAGAATGAAAGCAACTGGGGGTTGGGCCCACTGGGAAAGAGGGTAGGTTGGGCCACTATGAAATACAACAATATAGGGGATTTTTACCTATGCCTCTGTTACGAATGTCACAACAAATGTTGAATTTGGGTAAACCAAAATTTATTAGTTTATCCAGACAATTTTGTCTATTAAGTTCATTCCACTTGAGTTTTTTTCGCTATTTTAGTGAAGGCAGAAAAAGGAACAACATCAACTTCAGGTGCTACCATATATCACCACATTGTAGACGATTCACAAACAAATCGTGAAACTTATTCAAAAGCAATACATAATTACACAAATAACATATATACACAATAACATTATCAAAAGTGCTCTTAATTACAGTGAAGCATGGAACTGTTACTCAATAATACAGTCACAATCCTGAATGTCAAAACCGATTATAACACGGAAGAAATGTAAAAAGTATTTCAACCAATACAAAGTGCATCTACTTTTTTATGCAAATCAAACAAACGTTTCAGCATCAATCATTAGCATTAAATGCCTGAAAATTCAAGAAATGCCGACGCGTTTCGAGTCCTTTGTATAAATCAAAAGACTCTCATCAGGGCTGTCAGAGTTTTGTCCATGGAAACTGCATAGTAAAAAACAAAACACAAAACACGTAATCTATCTCGTCCTCAATCCATTATGTATTTACAACAGTATTTCTGTAACAGACAAAGTGCAGCATACCTGGTGAATTCAAATTCCAGGGCTGGACTTTAAAATGAACTGTGGTCTAGGCCGTGGGTACTCGCTGCAACAAAGTGGTAAAGTTTTAATTGGGGTCCCTGTCCTAACGGAAAAAGAGACTATGGCCAAACAGGTCAGTATTTTACCTTGGGTGTGCGGGCGACACCTCGTAGTTTCCCCTACCAATGGACTGTTTCTTCGTGGCGGATCACATTCTGTAAAAATGGAAATGCCCATTTTACTGCAGGTCCATTTCAATTCATGCATTAACATCAAGTGCGTGACCAACCTCAAGTGCTTGACTAACTTACTTCACAGGTGCTCGGACCGGGTTTAGTTGAGCCGCTCGTTTTTCGTGTCAGTTAGATTTCTATGGAGAATGACAAGAACGCGAGCGCGTATTAGCTCGACCGTGTTTAAGAACAAGCGGTAACCAATTCACTGAACCTTGTGCCATTTCAGGGAGCCTACCTGCTAAGTCCTTCCCGGGAGTGCCTCCCCTTCGTTACTTCCCGCTTGACTCTGTTCTGAGTTCTAAAACCAATAACAAAGCGGAAAACCGCGTGTTAGCACGGCCGCATTTAGGTTTGTCAAATGCAACACTGTCAGTAACCTTCTGCCATGAGAGGGCTTACCTTCAAATATATTTCAGGGAAGCTGGTGTTTGCTTTGCTCACAACCGCAGGGTGAGTCTCCTTGCCGGTTGCTTATGCATTTCAACAGGGTTGGAACACCAAGTCATGTGATTATCAACTGGCCTATAGGGGCATGTGGACCAGAGAGGTGGTTTCTGGGAACCGTAGTGCTGCCATAGTTGTATGTGCTGGTTGCTCCTCATGCTCTGTTGATTTCGCTGAGGCAATTCAGCCCATTGTTCACACTATTGAATTTCATAATTAGGTACGCTTCCTTTTGAAGCAAGGCCATTTCCACATTAGTATGATGTTTTGGATCAATCCAGAACAGAATCGTCCACTTGAAGTCGTTCTCACAGTGGTTACAGTTCACAAAGTGTTCCACCATTGGAGCAGTGAGGACTTTTTTCTTTATCCTCGAGCGGTGCTGCGTGATCCTCACGTTTGCCGCCTGGGTAGTCTTCCCTATGTACACCTTGTTGCACATGCACACCACAGCGTAGACCACGTTCTTAGTTCTACAATTTGTAAACGCATCATGTCTCCATGTCACACCGTTATGAGTAAAAACATTGCCTTCAATTGTTGCTGTACAGGACACACAATTGCCACATCTGCGGTGCCCACAAATAGGTTTTAAATTCCATTGAGAAATTAGATCACTTTTTGGCTTTTGGATAAAGCTGTCAGCTTTGACCAAATGTTGCCCTATGCTTTTGTTCTTACACATGGCAAAGATAGGTTTTTGTAGCGGGGGATCTAATGTTTCCAATAAATGCCAGTTGTTTAGAATAATACGCTTGAATTGGTTTGTGTGCTGGCCGAAGGTCGACACACAGACCAATCTATCAAGCTCCTCCTTTTTCTTGATTTTGAGCAGAGTGTCCCTCGGGATAAACCTTACTCTTTTTTTCGTGTGAGAAAGCAATTTTTTTGGGTACCCCCTATTCGCCATTTCACCGCAAAATAGGGAAGCATGCGTCTCAAAATCCGACAAATTGGTACAATTGCGCCTTATCCTAAGCAGTTGCCCATAAGGCAAATTTTCTCTTAGGGATTGTGGATGTGAGCTTTTAAAATGTAAGATCGTATTTCTGTCTGTGGCCTTTTTATGGAGTGTTGTAAATAGCGTTCCTTCGCTGCTGCCTACTGTGACATCCAGAAAGGTCATTTTTTGTTGACTGGAATTCAATGTGAATTTAATGTCATTGTGTCGAGAGTTAAGCCAAACATGGAACTGGTCCAACTGAGTCTGGCTCCCCTGCCACAGGAGCCAGACATCGTCAATGTAACGTAGCCACTGATGTATATTGCTCAAAAATGGATTATTGTTGTATATGAACCTTTGTTCATATTGGCCCATATAGAGCACCGCCAGCTCCGGTGCATAGGGACAACCCATCGCTGTCCCTTTGATCTGGATGTAAAACTCGTTCTCAAATTTGAAATAGTTGCTCCGTAACGTGATTGATGCCAGTGATACAATGAATGAGGTGGGTACCCTATGTGGTCTCTCTCGTTGGTCCAGATGTATTTCAATGACCTCAAGTGCCTCATCCTGAGGGATTTGTGTATATAGAGAGGCCACATCTAATGTGACCATTAGTTGTGTGCCTTCATCAAATTGTTGCCCTTCAATTTTTGTGATAAAATCCGTGGTGTCACGAAGGTGTGACCTAACCTGCGCAATGCATGGCTTTAGAAAAAAATCGATATACTTCGATACAGGTTCTAGTGCGGAATCACAGCCCGAGACAATGGGTCGACCCGGGGGTACCTGTGCATTTTTGTGAATTTTGGGCAAGAAATACAGAACTGGCGTTCTGGGTGATTTCTTGTTGAGATATTCAAATTCCTTGGGTCCCAGGAATCCATCATCAAGCCCTGCCTTTGATATTCTCAGGATTTTATCCTGAATGGCATGTATAGGATCTTCTTTACAAGGTCTGTACCAATCAAGATTATTTACATGTGCCTGCCCCTCTGTGAGGTACATGGAGCGAGGCCACAGCACAACTGCCCCACCTTTGTCAGCCTGCTTTATTATGATGGATGTGTCTGATTTCAGATCACTAATCGCTGTGGTCATGCCCTTGCTGATATTGTTTTTCGAAAACCTTTTTGTTTTTTCAAGTTTGGTGAGTGATGATAGGACCGTTTGTTCGAAAGCAATTATTTGTTTGGGAACATTTTGAGTCGGTGTGAACTTTGACTTAACTCTCAGACCAGTCGTTTCAATACTAGGTGTCGTTTCGGCAGAAGCAAAGAAGGCTTTTAGTCGTATTTTCCGACAAAAATTTAGTGCTTCCAATTTTAGTTTAGTGAAGTCCGTTCTTTTATTTGGGACAAACTTGAGGCCCAGGCTCAAGAGCATTTCTTCATCTCTCGTCAATTCTTTATCTGAAAGATTAACTATAGTTGACCCACTCAGTTGTTGTAAGTCTTGTTGCGGGTTTGCATATTCCATTGCTGCTTGAAGCGGACACGCGATTGCCCGCCCCTGGCTAAAAAAGAAGAAGAGGATGATGCAGCTGAGGCACCTCGTCTTTTCGAAGAGTTTTCTCCTGTTTAGCATGGCAGAGAAAGATACGCTGTCCTTCACGGAGAGCCATATCCAGAACCTCATTGCGTCCTCTCCATTCTCCTCAATCACCCTTAGCACCTCAGCTAAACAACAAAATGAGGTTGACAAGTTAATACGTCTCCAAAAAAAACATATTCGGACAGAACTACATGGCCATTTTTTGCTACAACATCTTAAAGCAGGGACTATTCCGTGGGGCCTTCAGGTCAAGAATATTCCGGTCATCTTTACGGAAGACACTGAATACAAGAAGGGATTCAGTCAAATTAACACCAAATGCAGCAGAGATCTAATGGTGCATACCATAGAAACGGCACAAAGAATCTGCAGTCAAGAAGAGTCAGAAATTGAGTCACTGATTAAAGCCATCAACGATAATCAAACTGTCACTGAAGCTAAAGCGCTCCTTGACAAAATTGAGAAGGAAATTGCGATTTTTAAAGATAACACTCTTACCTTTAAATCCTCTCAATTTGATAGGGATTCAAAATCTTTCAAACTCGAGCAAGTGTATCCCTTTCTCAAGGAAGACTTCTATACGTCAGGAGAGTCGCGAGGGGCTCTTACATCCTATCAGGGGAGATCAAGAAACAGATTTCTCACTTTTTCTGACACGACCTCATCTGACTCCTCTAACGACTCAAGGCAGAATAATTCGAAAAGACGAGGTGCCTCAGCTGCATCATCCTCTTCTTCTTTTTTAGCCAGGGGCGGGCAATCGCGTGTCCGCTTCAAGCAGCAATGGAATATGCAAACCCGCAACAAGACTTACAACAACTGAGTGGGTCAACTATAGTTAATCTTTCAGATAAAGAATTGACGAGAGATGAAGAAATGCTCTTGAGCCTGGGCCTCAAGTTTGTCCCAAATAAAAGAACGGACTTCACTAAACTAAAATTGGAAGCACTAAATTTTTGTCGGAAAATACGACTAAAAGCCTTCTTTGCTTCTGCCGAAACGACACCTAGTATTGAAACGACTGGTCTGAGAGTTAAGTCAAAGTTCACACCGACTCAAAATGTTCCCAAACAAATAATTGCTTTCGAACAAACGGTCCTATCATCACTCACCAAACTTGAAAAAACAAAAAGGTTTTCGAAAAACAATATCAGCAAGGGCATGACCACAGCGATTAGTGATCTGAAATCAGACACATCCATCATAATAAAGCAGGCTGACAAAGGTGGGGCAGTTGTGCTGTGGCCTCGCTCCATGTACCTCACAGAGGGGCAGGCACATGTAAATAATCTTGATTGGTACAGACCTTGTAAAGAAGATCCTATACATGCCATTCAGGATAAAATCCTGAGAATATCAAAGGCAGGGCTTGATGATGGATTCCTGGGACCCAAGGAATTTGAATATCTCAACAAGAAATCACCCAGAACGCCAGTTCTGTATTTCTTGCCCAAAATTCACAAAAATGCACAGGTACCCCCGGGTCGACCCATTGTCTCGGGCTGTGATTCCGCACTAGAACCTGTATCGAAGTATATCGATTTTTTTCTAAAGCCATGCATTGCGCAGGTTAGGTCACACCTTCGTGACACCACGGATTTTATCACAAAAATTGAAGGGCAACAATTTGATGAAGGCACACAACTAATGGTCACATTAGATGTGGCCTCTCTATATACACAAATCCCTCAGGATGAGGCACTTGAGGTCATTGAAATACATCTGGACCAACGAGAGAGACCACATAGGGTACCCACCTCATTCATTGTATCACTGGCATCAATCACGTTACGGAGCAACTATTTCAAATTTGAGAACGAGTTTTACATCCAGATCAAAGGGACAGCGATGGGTTGTCCCTATGCACCGGAGCTGGCGGTGCTCTATATGGGCCAATATGAACAAAGGTTCATATACAACAATAATCCATTTTTGAGCAATATACATCAGTGGCTACGTTACATTGACGATGTCTGGCTCCTGTGGCAGGGGAGCCAGACTCAGTTGGACCAGTTCCATGTTTGGCTTAACTCTCGACACAATGACATTAAATTCACATTGAATTCCAGTCAACAAAAAATGACCTTTCTGGATGTCACAGTAGGCAGCAGCGAAGGAACGCTATTTACAACACTCCATAAAAAGGCCACAGACAGAAATACGATCTTACATTTTAAAAGCTCACATCCACAATCCCTAAGAGAAAATTTGCCTTATGGGCAACTGCTTAGGATAAGGCGCAATTGTACCAATTTGTCGGATTTTGAGACGCATGCTTCCCTATTTTGCGGTGAAATGGCGAATAGGGGGTACCCAAAAAAATTGCTTTCTCACACGAAAAAAAGAGTAAGGTTTATCCCGAGGGACACTCTGCTCAAAATCAAGAAAAAGGAGGAGCTTGATAGATTGGTCTGTGTGTCGACCTTCGGCCAGCACACAAACCAATTCAAGCGTATTATTCTAAACAACTGGCATTTATTGGAAACATTAGATCCCCCGCTACAAAAACCTATCTTTGCCATGTGTAAGAACAAAAGCATAGGGCAACATTTGGTCAAAGCTGACAGCTTTATCCAAAAGCCAAAAAGTGATCTAATTTCTCAATGGAATTTAAAACCTATTTGTGGGCACCGCAGATGTGGCAATTGTGTGTCCTGTACAGCAACAATTGAAGGCAATGTTTTTACTCATAACGGTGTGACATGGAGACATGATGCGTTTACAAATTGTAGAACTAAGAACGTGGTCTACGCTGTGGTGTGCATGTGCAACAAGGTGTACATAGGGAAGACTACCCAGGCGGCAAACGTGAGGATCACGCAGCACCGCTCGAGGATAAAGAAAAAAGTCCTCACTGCTCCAATGGTGGAACACTTTGTGAACTGTAACCACTGTGAGAACGACTTCAAGTGGACGATTCTGTTCTGGATTGATCCAAAACATCATACTAATGTGGAAATGGCCTTGCTTCAAAAGGAAGCGTACCTAATTATGAAATTCAATAGTGTGAACAATGGGCTGAATTGCCTCAGCGAAATCAACAGAGCATGAGGAGCAACCAGCACATACAACTATGGCAGCACTACGGTTCCCAGAAACCACCTCTCTGGTCCACATGCCCCTATAGGCCAGTTGATAATCACATGACTTGGTGTTCCAACCCTGTTGAAATGCATAAGCAACCGGCAAGGAGACTCACCCTGCGGTTGTGAGCAAAGCAAACACCAGCTTCCCTGAAATATATTTGAAGGTAAGCCCTCTCATGGCAGAAGGTTACTGACAGTGTTGCATTTGACAAACCTAAATGCGGCCGTGCTAACACGCGGTTTTCCGCTTTGTTATTGGTTTTAGAACTCAGAACAGAGTCAAGCGGGAAGTAACGAAGGGGAGGCACTCCCGGGAAGGACTTAGCAGGTAGGCTCCCTGAAATGGCACAAGGTTCAGTGAATTGGTTACCGCTTGTTCTTAAACACGGTCGAGCTAATACGCGCTCGCGTTCTTGTCATTCTCCATAGAAATCTAACTGACACGAAAAACGAGCGGCTCAACTAAACCCGGTCCGAGCACCTGTGAAGTAAGTTAGTCAAGCACTTGAGGTTGGTCACGCACTTGATGTTAATGCATGAATTGAAATGGACCTGCAGTAAAATGGGCATTTCCATTTTTACAGAATGTGATCCGCCACGAAGAAACAGTCCATTGGTAGGGGAAACTACGAGGTGTCGCCCGCACACCCAAGGTAAAATACTGACCTGTTTGGCCATAGTCTCTTTTTCCGTTAGGACAGGGACCCCAATTAAAACTTTACCACTTTGTTGCAGCGAGTACCCACGGCCTAGACCACAGTTCATTTTAAAGTCCAGCCCTGGAATTTGAATTCACCAGGTATGCTGCACTTTGTCTGTTACAGAAATACTGTTGTAAATACATAATGGATTGAGGACGAGATAGATTACGTGTTTTGTGTTTTGTTTTTTACTATGCAGTTTCCATGGACAAAACTCTGACAGCCCTGATGAGAGTCTTTTGATTTATACAAAGGACTCGAAACGCGTCGGCATTTCTTGAATTTTCAGGCATTTAATGCTAATGATTGATGCTGAAACGTTTGTTTGATTTGCATAAAAAAGTAGATGCACTTTGTATTGGTTGAAATACTTTTTACATTTCTTCCGTGTTATAATCGGTTTTGACATTCAGGATTGTGACTGTATTATTGAGTAACAGTTCCATGCTTCACTGTAATTAAGAGCACTTTTGATAATGTTATTGTGTATATATGTTATTTGTGTAATTATGTATTGCTTTTGAATAAGTTTCACGATTTGTTTGTGAATCGTCTACAATGTGGTGATATATGGTAGCACCTGAAGTTGATGATGTTCCTTTTTCTGCCTTCACTAAAATAGCGAAAAAAACTCAAGTGGAATGAACTTAATAGACAAAATTGTCTGGATAAACTAATAAATTTTGGTTTACCCAAATTCAACATTTGTTGTGACATTCGTAACAGAGGCATAGGTAAAAATCCCCTATATTGTTGTACACCTTTTATTCAGCACACCATTCAACTCACACACGTATTGACTACGTTTTTGCTACGGCGGAGGGTTGTCACTGGATTGCAGGGGTGGACGTATTGCCTCGCACCCTATCCGATCACTCCCCCTTATCTTACGCCTAGTGATCCTGCATTCGGCGGGTTGGGAGCGTCGTTCGTCCTTCCCAGTCTCGGCTCTTCTTGACGAGGTGTTTCGTGCTGAGGTCCAGGAGGCCATTATGGAGTACTTCGCCCTAAACACAGGATCGGTGACGCACTACTCCACCCTCTAGGACACCTTTAAGGCGTTCATATGGGGAGTCATTATTTCCAAGCAGACTGGGGTGTTGAGGTCGATCTGGCCCTTCTAGACGAGTCTTCCCCCGATCTGACTGTGCAGGCCAAGCGTAATGCGCTGCTACTAGATTTTAATGACCAAGGGGACAGGGGGGCATATATACTTGGCAAATACCACTTGCAAGGTGCTACGGCGAGGGTGAGTGCCCTGGCAGGACTCTGGTCCATCTGGTGAGCCCCCCTAAAGGAGCTGGAGATATTATGTCTATTGTTCATAAGGACGGGACCGCTGCCACGTCTGACTCGGACATTGTGGCGGACCTAGTGGCCTATTACCGCTCTCTCTACTCCACCACACTGCCTGAGAACTTTTTGCAGCACCTTTCATATCTGGAGGCGGTACCTATGGTCTGGCTGACCAAGGGCCAAGCTGATTTTCTGGCACACACCTTCACAGTTGATGACATTTTGTTGACTATAGATGAACTCTTGGGCTCCAAGGCCCCGGGCCTCGATGGCCTCACCAGAGTATTCTATAAACCGTATATGGAGTGTTTAGCGCCCCAGCTCCTGGAGGTGTTTGCGGAGGCGTTGGAGTTGGGCGCACTCCCTCATACCATACGCAAGGCAGCGATCTCCTTGCTACTTAAACTGGGCAAGGATCCCACACATTGCTCAGCCTATTGCCCAATATCCCTCATAAATTTTGATAGCAAGATTCTGGCCAAAACGCTCTCCTCGTTGTTGATGGATCAAATCCGCTCCCCGGTGCAATTGGGGTTTATACCACATTGATCAACCGCTCTCAATCTTTGCACGGTTTTCTCTATCATTAACCATAGTGAGCCCACCATGGCAGCTGCAGTTGCGCTACTAGACGCGGAAAAGGCCTTCGCCTCCCTCATGTGGCCTTTTCTTATGGCATTGCTTCGTAAACTTGGTCTCCCTTCCAACTTCATAGGTCTAATTGCCCTGCTGTACTCTTCCCCTACAGCCCGCTTGTGGGTTAATTGCCCCCTCTCCCCTCCCATTAACATCACCCGTGGTACCCGTCAGGGATACACATTGTCCTCCCTCCTGTTCATATATTGCAATGGACCCTCTGGCCCGACACCTCCAAAAAAAACACTTGCTCCGTGGCTTACAATTCCCTGCTGGTCTGCCATTGATGTCCCTGTACGCAGACGATGTCTTGCTTTTAGAATGGCACCCGCAAAGCAATCTCCAGCCACTGATCGTGGAAATAGAACATTTCAGTTCCGTTTTGGGTCTTAAGATCAATTGGAGAAAGTCGGTACTGTTTCCCACAACCAACGTTGCAGCTCATGATGAGATGGAATACCCGTTGCGAGTGGACCGGGAGACTACCAAATATCTCGGGGTACAACTACACTGGGAAAAGGGCTAAGTCATACAGCTGAACTATGTGCCAGCTATTGACCAGCTTTCCACACAAATAGATAGGTGGATACAACTGCCTCTCTCTATGGCAGGCCCTTATCGCCCTTATTAAAATGAAAGTACTACCCCGTTTTCTTTACTATTTTCGGACTATACCCATCCCGCTCACCAATGCTTTTTTTGCCCAACTACGTGTTCTCCTTATCCATCTGCTTTGGGCAGGCCACAAACCCGAGTAGTTTGGGACACTCTTACCCTCCAGTATGCCCAGGGAGGATTCGCAGTCCCGGATCCTCAACTGTATTTTCTGCTGGCGCAGGCACAATTTTCTCACCACTGGTTTCATCCTGACGCCAGAATACCATGCACAAAAATTGACAAGGAGCTAGATGCTCCAATGCCCTTAGTGTCCCTACTCCCAAAAGGAATCCCCCTTGATGCCCATGACATTCAGCCTCTGGCCACTACATGTTGGGCTTGGCGCAAACTGAATCGGTTATATGAGTTTGGTCCCCTCTATTCGCCCGCACTTCCGCTTGCCAATAACCCCTTTTTGCTGTTAATTACTGACAGAGGGACACTTGTAACCTTTGCCACACTGGGGCATGACACCTTTGGATCACTATTCCAGAACGGTCGGGGACGTAAGCTGTCCGATTTGACACAACTTCCTGGGCTCACTGGTATGGATACTCTTAATGTGGCTCGGCTCCACGGGACACTCCGTGCTCCGTTCTCTACTTACCCTGCCCCTCATGACAACTTCCCCCCACTCACACTCCTTATAGCTGATACTATTGGATCACATTTGGTCACAAAACTATATAAAGTGTGTATAGCACTCGGGACAGGGCGGGACAACGGGGCACGTCAACGGTCGGAATCTGATATCGGACGTCCACTGACGGACAAAGAATGGGCCTATTGCTGGGGGCAAACACACAAGGCATCCCCTGACCATAGACACAAGTTACTCCATTTTAAATTCATTCATAGAATGTATGTGACTCCTGTCCAACTAGCCAAATTTGACTCTTCTAAACCAACGAACTGCTCCAATTGCACTGCTTTGGATTCCAACTTCGCTCACATGTCCTAGTTCTGCCCCCACGTTCTCCCCCACTGCCAGGAGGTATTTACTGTGCTAGCTCCAATAATAGAAACGCCCTTGGTACCCTCTCCTGAATTGGGTCTGCTGGGGATGGTTCATCGACTCAAACTGTGCTATAGGCGCTTTACAGTGATTGCCCTACTGCTTCCGAAGCGCGAGATAGCCTCTTTCTCGGGTGCTAGGGTTCATCCAACTAAGGTGGCCTGACTCAGGAGCATAGCGTATTGAAATGTCCAATCCGAGATTTGCGCCTTGCTCCAGCCTCCATTCTCCAGGCCTCGTGACATTTGGTGCATATACCGCACAATTCTGCAACGGACACTTCACGCTTCACAGGCCATTTCTCCTTCGCCAAATCCCCTCACGGGCTGAGCAGGCAAGCGCTGGACCCCCAGTTGCATCTCATAGATTGCTGCCTCCCTTGGGTGTGTTCCCCATGGCTGCAGCATGGCTATCATATTCACATCAACGGCACCATCACTGGTATTTGACTGCTGCTTTGTGTATGACCCATGTCTTTTTTCCCTTTTGAGTAATGTGTGTGTAATCATAATTTGTATTTCCTTTTCCTTTTTTGGCGTAACTATCCTACAGCGATCTTCAATTCGCCTTCTGGACTGATTTATCCCATGCTGCATCCCGCAATGTGCAATGTTGCTACACAGTCAAGTCCATTTCGCCGTCTGTATTGTCTTTAATTGTATTGTCATTTTCTTTTTCTTTGCAAATAAAATATTAAAAACTAAAAAAAAAACATGGACCCCCATCCTGCTTCATCCTCCTCTCTGCCGTCTCTCTAGAACCAAGCTAAGGTGTTTCCTCTGCTTCAATTTTACCCTTCTTTGGGCTATTGGTCCAAGACCTAAAGCAAACCTGGCACAGCAAAGGCATACTGGGCACTGATGCAAGCAAGTAAGGATAGTATAATAGCTATAATTGAGGTTTAGTTAGCCCTTAACACTCCTGGGCTCCAGTAGTACTGCATATGCAGAACCAATGATGGCTAAAGTCCTGCAAAGCAGGATGTCTCCTTTCCCCCTTTCCCCATTTAACTGGGCCATCTCCCCTAAGCCAGAGGCCCAAAGCAGGATATCTGCTCTGTTCCTCTTTCTCCTAGGATATTACTATGAGGTACCAGTGCTCTGGGTCCGAAAGCGACCCTCATATTTTTCTCCTTTCCATCTCCCCCATCTCACTTGAAAGGACAGAGCTTGAAGAGGGCAGTATCTATGGGGGCTGACATATCCATCCTTTTTTAAATTTACAAAAATAGTTCCCATACTTGTTAGAAAAACAACCATCCCTCAATGGTTAATATGGACCTTGAGATGCCTCTGGGTGAAAATGAGGGGAGGGTGGGTGGTAGAGGGGTTGGGGTCTCCTGTCCTGTGAAGCGGAAGTGGGGACAGAGAGCTATCTATAAAGCGGGCCTTATCACCAGGGAGCCTGCTACTTTAAAGAAATGTAAATGTATGTATTCAATTAATCATCAAATTGAAAGGCTTTGGGAGCCAGTCTAGGCTTTAATCAATGAAGTCACTGAATCTTTATGGTGACAAAGGTTTATTATTTTTTAGATATAATGTAGGGGTCTTTATCAGCTGAGTCATGGAAAATTTACTTTTAATGGGCGCAAAAAATATTTTTACATTAAATAAATTTTACCTATTTCTAAACTATACACTTTGTAAGCTATTTGTTATCTCACATATTAAATACTTTTGTAGCAGCCTATCTTATAATGCATGCAGCAAAGTTTTAAGATAATTACTTACATATTCATAGTGCTTTTTTTACAGGATGGAATTTTGCAGCAATATACATACATTAGTCACTATTCTGCACTGCACCAATCAGGATTCAGTTCCTAGGGGCCCGATGTAGGTATCCAAATACCGGTCGGTAACGGCCGAAAATACCGATTTTCGGCCGTTACCGACCGGTATTTGGATACTGATATGTAGGGGCATAAGAAAATGCAGATTCGGTAATGTTACCGAATCGGTAATTTACCGAATCGGTAAAATGACCGAATCGGTAAAATGACCGAATCTGCATTCTGATATGTAGGTAGCACTGTAAACAGAGCTACAGTGCCCTCAGGATTCGTTATTTACTACAAATTATTAATTGGTGGTAAATAACGAATTCCTATGCAAATGCAAATATGTGCATTTACACCTGTGCCGTGTGGCACATATACATGCCCTAAGGGCATGTATGTGTGCCACATGGCACACAAGCCCTAATCAGGGGTGCAAAAGGGTGTTAAAGTGACACCCTGCCACCCTTGAATTTTTCGGTATTTACCGAATCGGTAATTACCGATTCAGTAATTGACATTCATTCCTATGGGCCTACAGGCCCATAGGAATCAATGGCAAATACCGAATCGGTAAATACCGATTCGGTAAATACCGAATCCTACAGATTCGGTATTTTTTACCAAATTTATACCTACGTAGGATTTACCGAATCATAAATACCGAATCGGTAAATTTCGGTATTTATGAATCGGTAAATCCAAATTACCTACATCTAGCCCTAAACTCTCTAATCATACTTACAGACATCTGCAATAATCTCATTAACCAACTGAGGCTTCATAATGTTAAACAAGGTTTTAAGTGGGATGAAAAAAGTCGGGGGTCTCTATAATGGACATGTATGTAATTTTAGGCATGACTTAAAACGTAAACTAAATATCTGTGATTTCCATTGTGTGTGACCAGACAGGTATATTAGTGTCTCTCTGAGCTTTCTGTTATTGCATCCAGATATATAAAACAACAATTGACATAGACCTAAAACCAGCCTCCAGGACTACTGGCTTTGTCAATGGTTGTCTCTGTGTGCTCAGCAGAGAGGTCAAGGATTGGATGGACATGTATTCTGAACAGCTTTTTGACCCTATGAAAGTGTGAGGAACTTGCACTGCCTTCAGCCTTAACTCCAGAGCTCTCAATCGTGGCCTGCTATAAAAACTTCGAGGCAACTCCGTTCAAAGTATATGCAACAAACAAGATTAATATGATCCATAAAATAAATACAAACATAAAACATCTTGGAAAAAGCTAACATGTTTATGGAGTTCAAAATTAAGTAAAATATGAAAAATAAAAATAGAAACTAAACCAATGACATGGATAACCTAAATGTGTTTTACAGTATTTGTCTGGAATTTTGTCAGCGTTTTTACAAGTAAATGTAAGGCCTTCAATATAGGACCCAATAGGGACCTGTTTCAATGTCCATTTGAAATTACTACCAGGTCTGAGACCTGGAGGGGCCCTGGGTAAACAACTACATTTTCCATTGATTAATCCAACTTCCATTTATCTTGTACGTAAGGTTTGTGTGTTTTTACATGCAGTTACCTGAAGGTGAAAAAACAAGTAAACTGAATATTTGGTTCTTTTTAGTTGAGTGTTGGAACCCCATCACCATGGCATGGAATACAGTTTCCACTTTTTTAAGCATGTCAAACCTGCATGCAAATGAAGGCAGCCTTGAAACACTGCAAATAAGTTCCTGGGGCAACTTTATTTACAAGTTCTTAAAGAGGCACATGAGTGCCCCATGGTATGTAGCCATGGTTCCCTGGGGGGCACACCCCAGAGTTTGAATAACTCTGCTCTACATCCCTGTGATTGCCCCTTACATGTCATTTAAAGTCCATCTATGCTCTGATGTTTGTGGGCCTTGATTACTCTATGCAACATGCAGGGGCGGCTCCTTCGCTATGGCGGAGGAGCATTCATCCTCTGCTTTTAAGCAGTGAGAAACATAAAATGACAAAAATTTAGAGTTTATGTCATTTTATGTTTCATGTCTCGGTTGCTTTTTGTGGGGTGGGTGGGCGGGCTGCACTGCTCTATGAGCAGGGCAGGGAAGGAGTGGTTTGCCCACTCCTACAGTGTGAAATAACTGTTTGATTGGCCCTCTTTTGCCGCCCAAACCAGTCATGCGCATTTCCTTGTTGCATTACAACCTGCATGGAGAATATGCGTACCCTCCAGCCCCTGGCTGAGCCCCATGTCACGGCGCTCAGACCAATCACAACGCTGCATTGCAGCTTTTTGATTGGCTTAGGGGAGGGAGCCTGGCTGCCTGCTTTCTGTTCATGTCAGAGGCAGGAGAGGAGGAGCAGCGAGGTACGTTTTTAAATTATTATTTCTGATCCCCCTCCCCCTGTCCAACATAAGCCCCCCATTACCCCGGCGCCCGCCCCACCTCCCACAAGCCAGGCCGGCCGTGACTGGCAATATGATTAAATAAAAGAAAGAAATAATTTCATCTGTAAATGTCTCTCCTACTGCAATAGAATGTCCATGTGTAGCTCAAATTTCCCATAGTGTACTAGTTACTGTATATGTTACTATGCACTTCTCGCAATAGAAAGGGAATGAAGAAATTGATAAGATGATCACATTAACCTAGTTTTCCCTGAGATATTTTCTGGGCAATATTCATTTACATTATTTTTAACTTGCCTTGCCAATACTAAAGGAAGCCAGGAAATGAAAATCTACTTTGGGTCTGTCTCAAGAGGAACAGTCCAGGCTAAACACCTAGGCCACACCCGTCTGAATGTCAACACCAGCAACCCAAAGTCCATTGTCAGCCTTCCTGGATCCTTTCAGTGAGGAGCAACTGATGATGAACAGACTCCAATTAAAAGAATATCAAAATGTAGGTCATGCCTCAAATACCTTTAATGTCACACTCCTCTTTAACCCCTACCGCGCTACCGCGTTTTCCCGCTGTGCGCTGAAAAAAAAATGGCTTGTTTATGACAAAGCCAGCTCGTCATCGGCGTAGCGCAGGTAACGCCCATGACGAGCTGGCTTTGTCATCAGCACTGAAGGGGTTAAGCACACAGACTTTATGTGATTAATAGCAAAGTTAAGAAACAGTGAGAAAAATGTGATTTTTTTAGCATTATGTGAGATTTGCAGGGGATTCTAGGTAAGGAAAGCCATGCAAGCCACACCTCCCTGGACTCCCTCGGGTGTCTGATTTTTAGAAATGTCTGGGTTTGGCAGGATTCCCTAGATGGCCGCTGAGCCCAGGACAAAAACACAGGTGCCGCCCTTGCAAAACCAGGTCATTTTGTGATTAATAATTTTGAAGCCTCTGTTAGAAATGGGGGTCTCCAGTTCACACAGGTTTTCACCTTTGTCCAAATAGGGACCCTTCTTCCTAGTCAGGAGAAGGGAGTTACACTGCTAAAATAACCCCTGCTCACCCCCTTGGTAGTTTGGCACGAGCAGTCAGGCATATCTTAGAGGCAGTGTGTAAAGTATTTGCACATAGCCAACAGTTATACAGTGTAAGCACTACAAAAAGGACACCACACCAGTTTAGAAAATAGCCAATATTTTTATATACTTAAGACAAGACCAAAAATTATAAAGAAAATCCACAATACAGTACTTAAAGATCTTCAGTTATCAAAATAACCTTGAAAAACAGTTCCTTGATGTCGATAGCTCGGTCCAGGGCTATCACGGCATTGTGAGCAAACAAATCAAAACAGTTCTGGCTGACCGTGCCGTCACTGGCCAGCTACAGTGTCAGGAAGAGTCGCAAACAGTACCTTTTGGAAATGCAGGGTGTCGGCGACCTATCGTTGAGCTTCCAAAAGCACGGCATCCGCAGGCGTAGGTTCCCGAGGTTGGTGCAGGAGTTATTGGGGCCCTCTTAGTCACACGCGTTGCAGGTCAAACTGCTCTTTGTTGAAGTCAGGAGTGCTGGCTTCGGCAGGAGTCGGGTACTGCAGTGTGAAGTGCAGTGGTGCAGCGTGCGGTGCCCTCTCGTTGCGGTGCCAGCAGCGGCTTGGTGGCAGCCTCAGATGGCGTCACCGGGGAGACCAGGGTCGCAGCGCAAAGTGAATGCAGTGCTTGTCGCAGTGCTGGCAGTTCACGGTGCAAGCAGCAGCATCGTCGTTGCTGAAGAGATGTCGTCAGCTGACGAACTGGAGCCGATGGCACCAGCGTCGGTAGGCCAAGGCTGCTGTGCAGGATGAGGGCAGTGTGTCGTGTAACTATAGGAGTGGTGCCGTTGAACCACGGTGCAAGCAGCAGTGTCGATTCCAGCATGGAGCGGCGGTGGCGGGGATACCAAGGCGTCGTCGTGAATCAAGGCGGTGCGGAGTGCGGTGCCCATCGGTTGCGGTGCGAGCAGTGGCGTCTGAGACTTCGTAGAGTTGCTTTTATTCTGTTGCAGCACAAAATACACAGTCCCCAGTGCTGAGAGCAGAAGAGCTTGAAGTCTTTGCTGTTCCTGAGACTTCTTGAACAGGGGGCAAGCTCTACCTCAAGCCCTTGGAGAAACTTACAAAAGTATATTGCAGAAAGTTCAGTCCAGTCCTTTCACTGCCCAAGACAGAAGCAGCCACTACAGGCCAACATAGCAAAGTACACAGCAAAGTGGTAGTCCCTCCTCACAGATTCTCCAGCTCTTCTTCTTGGCAGTCTTCTTGATCCAAAAGAGATGTAAAGTTCTGGGGTTTGGGCCCTAATATTTATACCACCAAGAGATCCTTTATTTCTCTGAAGGCAGATAGTGTCTGTACTTAGTCCAAACCAGTTCTGGGTGCATTCTGCCAGTGCACAACTTCTTCTTTGGCCAGTGTGGGCCAGGGTCATCAGATGCACCACAGGAGGTGTAGCCAGCATTGTGGAAGGCAGGTACAGCTCTCTTCAGTTCCAGGTGCTACTTCTCCCACCACTCCCAACGCAGATAGGTGTATTCAGCCTAGTGCGGACTCACCTTGCCTCCTGGAGCCACCCCATCTCCTGTCACTCACAAACCCGACATGCAATACACAACCTAGCAGAGGCAGGCTGAATGGTTAGGCAAGAAAATACCTACTTTCTAAAAGTGGTATTTTCAAACACAGAATATTGAAACCAAGTTCACTAAAAGATGTATTTTATCATTCTGAGTTCAGGCATACTAAATGTGTTTTTCTACCAGGTTCCCTGGGTCAGTTAGGATTATAAGATGTTATTATCAAACTGCCCATTCTGTCCTATAGGGACAGGTAGCCTTGCAATAGTGAAAACAAAATTGGCTTTAATTCACTATCAGGACATGCTACACACATCTGGTCATGTCATACCTTTCACATACAATGCACCCTGCCCACAGGGGTACCTTGGGCCTTACTTAGGGGTGGCTAAAATTTAGAAAAGAGAAGGTTTAGGGACTGGCAAGTGGGCACACTTGCTAAGTCAAAATGGCAGTCCCAGACTACACACAAGCTCTGCAATGGCAGACCAGAGTTACACTTTACGAGCTGTTTGCGTGGGTGGCACAATCTAGTGCTGCACCCCACCAACAGCATTTGATTTATGGGCCCTGGCATGTGCAGTGCCCTTTACTAGGAACTAAAGGGGGTGGTGATGGACGGAGTATCTGAATCAATCAAACACTCACACCCAGTCGAAAGATCTGGGTTTAATACATCACCGTTCTTTAGCCCACTCTGCCACCCTAGTTCTGACATGGCTATATGCAAATCAGTCTGACCCTGTGCCTCATGGGAACAGTCCAGCCCGAACTGCCAAGCCATGTCTTCCCTGGACCGGAAACAAGCTTCCAAGGACCGGTTTCTGGCATTCCAGACTTCTTCAGCCCGGCTTGCTTGAATCCAGTGGCAAAGTGAGCAAGGGACTCACGTCTGAGCATACCCTGCCACACTTATGGCGGCCAAAAGCGGTACAAAAGAGGGTGGTGATGGACGGAGTATCTGAATCAATCAAACACTCACACCCAGTCAAAAGATCTGGGTTTAATCCATCACCGTTCTTTAGCCCACTCTGCCACCCCAGTTCTGACATGGCTATATGCAAATCAGTCTGACCCTGTGCCTCATGGGAACAGTCCAGCCCGAACTGCCAAGCCATGTCTTCCATGGACCGGAAACAAGCTTCCAAGGACCGGTTTCTGGCATTCCAGCCGTCTTCAGCCCGGTTTGCTTGAATCCAGTGGCAAAGTGAGCAAGGGACTCACGTCTGAGCATACCCTGCCACACTTATGGCGGCCAAAAGCGGTACAAAAGGGGGGGGTGATGGACGGAGTATCTGAATCAACCAAACACTCACACCCAGTCAAAAGATCTGGGTTTAATCCATCACCGTTCTTTAGCCCACTCTGTCACCCCAGTTCTGACATGGCTATATGCAAATCAGTCTGACCCTGTGCCTCATGGGAACAGTCCAGCCTGAACTGCCAAGCCATGTCTTCCCTGGACCGGAAACAAGCTTCCAAGGACCGGTTTCTGGCATTCCAGCCGTCTTCCGCCCGGCTTGCTTGAATCCAGTGGCAAAGTGAGCAAGGGACTCACGTCTGAGCATACCCTGTCTGTTTGTCTAGTTGGCACAAATGTTAGTTTTCTTTTCAATACCTTTTCCTCATCAATTGTAAGGCTTCTATTCGACAGATTGAATATTGGCGATAGAGCTAGTTCTTGTAATTCTGTCTTCTTATGGACATTTCCCATGGTTGTGGGTTGAATCTTGTTTTGCCACGAGGTTTTGTTTGGCCCCTGCCTAAAAAAGATGCTCCGTGATGTTGCTGTTGAAATTTCATGGATGGATAAACAACAAGGTACCAACCATTAAATTCAGTATGGAACATTCCCAGAAACATCTAGTAACAACATTATACAAGAAAATAACAGACCGCAATAAAGCTCTTCATTTTAAAAGTAATCACCCTCGAAGCCTGAAAGATAATCTGCCCTATGGCCAATACCTAAGAATTCGAAGGAACTGTCATTATAAAGATGAGTACTTGAGACATGCGGCGAACCTTACGAACAACTTGTTACAACGAGGGTACCCAAAAAAACTTTTGAAAAGGTCTGTCAAAAGAGCATGGTGGACTCCACGAGAAAGCCTACTGGAAAGAAAACCACAAAAAGAGAATGAGAGAATGGTTTTTGTAACCACATTTTGTCCAAACTCAAATGCCCTAAAAAAAACTAGTAAAAAACAACTTACTGAGAAACATAGACGCAGCATTTAACAAAGAACCACTTTTCGCTTTCAAAAAGAATGCTAGCATTGCCAATCATCTGGTAAGAGCGGCTTTGCCACAAAAGAGTAGAAACCCAACCCTAAGAACAATGTTGGGCATGCCGCCCGTCCAAGGACACCACAAATGTGGTGAATGCTCATGTTGTGAGACAACAAAGGAAAGAAGTCTGTTTGAACACAGAAATATAAAATGGAAACATGACTCATTTACAAATTGTAAATCTCGGTTCGTCGTATATGGAATAGTGTGCCCCTGTAATCAACTTTCCATTGGGAAAACCAGCCAAGAGGTACGTAGCAGAATCCAACAACACAAATCAAGGATTAAAAACAAGGTATTAACAGCTCCCCTTGTGAATCATTGGCTTGAAAGGAACCATAAAGACACTGAACTGACTTGGACAGTTATCTCAAAAGTGGATAATGACGAAAGAGGAGGTGACCTGGAGGCAAAACTCTCCAGAAGGGAGGCAATGCTCATTTTAAAATTCGATTCTACAACTGAGGGCCTAAATGAACTAAGCGAATTATTCAAATTAGGATAATAGGGGATAGATTGCCCCTGCTTCTGGGCCAAGACCTGATTGGAATAAAGAGGACCTGTCTCTACACCCAGTAGCCTGTATGACATCACAGGCTGTTAGAAATGAGGGCTAAATAACCGACTTTGTAAGTGAAAACATGAGGCAACATACAATAAAAGAATGCGGCACAAGACAATTCATTGCGAATAGAACAGATAGATGTAATCAAAAAACGAAATGGAAACCAAGATGAATAGTGACAAACTGTTTCCCACTTTGAACTACATCACCCATGATTCACCTATTAAGGTCGAATGACACCGCAGGGCATGAGATATCTATGTATGAGACTACTCCGCAGAGGAACCCCATGAGGGCACAAAAAGAAGTTTTAACAACGACTAGCATGAGGCAACTGGGCAGATATATAATTCCAGAATGGGAACATTAAGTTAATATCACGAAGGAATATGTCTGAACCGTATGAAATGAATTGTAACATCGCAAAAAAAACTTGATTTATCAGACACTTTGCCGCACAAGGGACTTCCATTGTCAATATAAGAAATATGCAGTCATACAAAAAAGATAAGAAGGAACATCGGGTGGATTTAAAACACCTCCGCGACCAGGGACTACAATTCCCATGAACCCAGGGAAACCCGGAAGTCAACGCGACACTGAACGCGGCATCTACACGAAGGAACGGAGTGTATGCTCGGTGCCCCGACCGATTTAGGTAACTACGAGATCATGATTGCATTGACCTCTGCTTGAAAACGCTATGGCCTCCGGATTTTAATTCCATCCCCGTTTCTTGAACAGGCGGGAGCACTGGACCCCAGGCCAACACGAAGCAAGCAGCTAAGTTTCAGGTACAGTTCCTATATGCGATCAGTAAACATTGCGACAAAGAGCGGGGAATAGCAAACACTGAAGGCAATTTCGTTTCTCTCCCTTCTTGATACAGTTTTTAGCTGCTCAGAGTATTTAAGATCTAAACCCCAACCGTGTCAGCACAAGTAAGTGCCACTTTAAAACGATGTTATGAATGTACTGCAAATGGTGAGACAGTTTGATGCTGACGGTGTATATTGGTCTATGTCCGTCTTTCTTTTTATCTGGTGTACCAGGTTGCTTCACAATTGATTTGCACATCGGGAAACTGTCAAACCCCCCCAGGCTCTAGTTGAAAAGAGGTAAGACAAGCAGGTAGATAGCGTTGAAGTGCCCAGCATGCAGGTACTAAGATATCGGTTTCTAAAACAAGGTGTTCTCCTCTTTTTACAGACCTTCGTCCTGATGAGAACCCTTAAATAAATTCGGGTTCGAAACGCGTAGACTGTTCCAAGCCATTGAAAAGATTGAACAGATTAAGAGACTATACAATATATTTGAATTTTTGTATTTGTCACATGGCTTTGCTGTGAATATTGTATTTCCAGCTGTATTTTATCTGTAAGAGTATGAGTGGAGTATGGGTGAGAGCTTGAATGAGTTTTCGAAAATTTGTATTGATTTTTGAAACATTTGTTGTTAGGTTTTGTACATAAGGTCCAAAAAATATGTTTGATAAAAATCAGGTGAAATGTAAAATGATATGATGTGTCAAAAGAAATACTGACTAAAATCGAATGAATTATAAATAAAATAAAAATCAAAAACATTTGGTTTTATTCCAATGTTTATAGATTAAAAGTGTTGCGTTGAATCGACTAGCACCAGCATTCTCTGTTGTTAATCACTTTCAGAAGTTGGCATTTCTGTGTGCTATGTGTATGCCTGCCTGATTTGAATTGCATGTCTGGCTTGTGAGTGACGGGGGCTGGGAGGTGTGTGTGGCTGCAGGAGGGAAAGTGTGAGTCAGCGCTCGGCTGAATAGGACATCTGTGCTGGGAGTAGTGGGAGGAGTAATCCCCTGACTCTGAATAAGAGTGTGCCTGCCCCGTGCAATGCTAGCTCCGCCCCCTGTGGTGTGTCTGATCACCTAGCCCCCACCTCACAAAGGAGAAGAGGAGCTTGCTAAACAAAGTGCTCCAAATCCCCCCTGAACCAGTTGCATCTGGTTCCCCCATGCCCTGCACTACAAATACACAGATTGGTGGTATATATATAAAGGGGCTGTGACCACATGAAAAGGTTCTCTCTTCTGGTACTGAACCTGCAGGGGCGTGCTGGGGCCTAGGAGTAATAGCCTTGAGGCTTGCCTCCCTGGGTCCAGCATTGTCCCCTTGGCCTCTAAGGACTTTCTGGGAACCCTTGCCCCCTGGGAGCGCTGTTCTTCTTATTTTCCAGGGACTTAAGGGCTCCTAGTGCCTGGGGAGTGCTATAACTTAAAATCCCCCAAGAAAAGGAGAACGAGGGCTCTGCAGTGCTGAGCTGCTCCTCTGGATGGAGGGAATGCCGGCGTGAGCGATTCCCCCATGGATCCTAAAGCGGCGGGTGCCCACCCGCTCATTTTGATATTTAAACAGTAGGTGCCCATCCCGCATGGCAGATTTATGTTTATTTTTAATGCGAGTGGCCACCCCATGTTCTCTGCCTTCACAGGAGCCCACCCTGCATTCTACTTTTAAAAAACACTGCCGCCTGGCCCGAACAGGAAGTCAGGCAAGGCTGTGCCTGTCCATAGGCGGGGCTTCCGGGAGGAAGGGTAAGCCCCGCTTGTAATGAAGTCCTGGCCGTAGATCCGTCCGGAGCATCGCAGGCTCAATGTAGAAGTTCCGGGTCCCAAAAGGGGGCCCAGGTGAAGTGAGGAGAGGTGTCGCAGCTGATCCTGTGGGGTCCTGTGAGAGGAGGGAAGCCCCGCCCCACCAGAGGAAAGCAGAGTTTTCCCCGGCAGAGAGGAGACCGGGCGAAGAGAGGCTGGGACAGAGACCTGCCCCCAGAGCCAGTGAGTGAGGGCTCGAGGGGGGGGTGCCAATCTAGTCACAGAGTCCGAGTGGTCGTCCCGGAGAGTGGGCCTCTCCAACGTTGTTGGCATTTGTACTTAGAGGGCCCAGAGGGGCCCGTGCTTTTCCTAGTGGCAAGGCCTATTTCCTGAGCAGACCCAGCATTGCGGGCAGCCCCAACGAGGGGGCAAGTTTCTTTTAAAGCCACATGAGGGCTCAGAGGGCACAGTGGTGCACAGCCTCTTTGCAGAGATGGTTACAGTTGCCCTGCTTAACAGTGGGCAAATGCAACAATTGGGCCAGTTGATTTGAATAGGCACAGATGTGCCAGGGCTCCTTCACTTGGTATTCTCAGCTGTGCCGCACCAGCGCGGGCAGCTGCCACGTTTTGCACTTAGTGAGTGCCCAGGCCCACTTTTGACATCACAGCTGCACGGCAAGTACCATCAGCTGCAATGTTTAAGCCACAGTTCTTTGGGGGCATTTTAAAGGAGATAGGAGTGAGATGCACTCCTCTGCCCCAGCGCAATGGCGTACTTTGGATTCCACTGCCTTGGTAGCAGCCCTGACATTTTGGACATAGGGCATTTGAGCCCCTTTGAGAAGGCCAGTTGGCCAGGGGTACTGTTGGGTTTGTAGGGCACCAGGCCCTAATGTGAATTATGTGGTGATAGAAAATGTGATTCATGTCCTGAGAGTTTTGCATCCGTGAATTATGCCTCTACTGTGGTTTATGTTATGAGGTTTTGCATAGGGTGATTTATGCTGTGGGGTTATTGTCTAATGTGTTTAGACTTATGAGATGATTGCATAATGTGTTTATGCTGGTGAGGTTGGCGCAGAATGTATTTCGCGCCTAAATGTGATACTGTGTATTATATGGTTTATGTTACAGGATGATGCTGAGTACAGTGTTTGCCAGTGATTACTGGTTACACGTTTATGACATGTCCTACATTTACTAAGTTCACTTTGTGATGGTTCTGACAATGGTCCAGTTGGCACTGTCAGTGTACATAATCCCTTGTAGATATTACCTAGTGCCAAGTGGCAAAATGTATATTATGTGATTACTATTCTAATGTGTTATGAGAATACAGAGGTTATTTTTGATATAACCTTGTGTGGAGTTCCTTTTGTGGTGTGCCTGGTATGTTGTTGCTCTGTGCATGTGCAAACGCTTTACACATTGCCTCCGGAATAAGCCTGACTGCTCGTGCCTGGCTACCAAGGGGGTGAGCAGGGATTATCTTTGGTGTGTAACTCCCTTGGCCTGACTAGATTGGTGGTCTCTGCCTGGCTTTGGCGCAAGCCGTAGCCAACCAGAGATCCCATTTCTAACAATGAGGCGATCTTTGCTCCTGTTTCTGATATGCCAAAATTGAAGTTGTTTGCAGACAACAGTAATTTATACTCGAAACCCAATAAGGTGAATGTCTGAAAGGTTTTACAACAGTTTGAGCAGTTTAAAATGATTGAGGGGTATAAAATTAATAAAAATAAAGCAGATCTTTTTTTGTTTAATACTCCAGTTAGTATTCTTCCTGTTTCTTTGCAGCAGCAAGCTTGTTCTCAAAGCCTGATACATTACCTAGGTGTATTTGTGACAAATAAATACTCCCAGCTCTTTCAACTGAATTTTATAGCAATGTTGAAGAAAATTCACGGGTTACTCAAAAGATTACACTTTTTCCCCTGACATTGATTGGCAGGGTAACTCCTATTAAAATGTTTATTTTACCTCTGTTTCTATTTCTTTTCTCAACCATTCCTATTAAAATTACTAAGGGGTATGTTAGGGGCTTAAATTTACTTTTTAG
Source organism: Lissotriton helveticus (assembly GCF_964261635.1). NCBI lineage: Eukaryota > Metazoa > Chordata > Amphibia > Caudata > Salamandridae > Lissotriton > Lissotriton helveticus. Next base: position 916,494,152 of record NC_136059.1, on the reverse strand, counting down.
ACATTTTGCCTGGAACAGGAAGGTCCCTAGGGTAAAATACTATGTTCTCCTATTAGATATTATACAGGGAGGACGAGAGCTTCCTCATCTGCAGAAATATAATCAGAGGTCTCTTGTAGGTATTTTGGCAAGATCACTGGAAGGAAAGAGAACAGTTGAAATTTTTTATAGATAAATGAATGCAAGAAGTGGAAACTAGGTTGGATCTGAGAGCTCGCATGCAAAGCACATCCCTATAGGTTACATGTATCTTACCTTAGAGGAGTGCCATCATGCCAGACTGACAATACCACATACTCAGATCAGATTTTAAAACTTTTGCAGATTCAAGGAGCTGGGTCACTTTATGGGAAAATGCATAATATGGAAAGAACTTCATACTCAGTGTTGTGATCACTGTGTTTGTTTTTGGGTTTTCAGCAGATTATCGATTTTTAGAGATTATCCATTTTTTGGGTTACTGGAAATTAGTATAGGTTATTATGTGGCCATGGGGTTCAGCAGCTGGTTATTCGTTATTCTGGCTGACAACAAAATGTCGACTCTCTGCGAATGGCTGGCAGATTATCTAGATTACAGACAATAAATCGTTAAGAGCGGCAAATTTTGAGAGGATGTCTTTTTTATCTTGATGGATGGCATGGTATAACTCTGCACCCCTTCATAGAATGTACCCCTAGGTTGAAGATCATTGATTTCCTTGCCAACAGCGGGGGTTGGGGCCAGGCTCCATATTTTTTTTACTTGTCACCACTAGCTGGGGCAGTTTTGGTAGTCTTGTCTTCCAGCTAGGATAGATCCAGAAGTTTGTTTTGAACTTTTGGGGCTTTCCAAGCAGGGTCAGAGCTCAACATTCAACAAATGGGGGTGAGGGTTTGTATCAATTGAATTCTCGATTGCTCGCTCCTTTATTCTCCGAAAATGGAGAGTTCAAACATACCAAGAGTGGCTCAAAACAATGCTCAGAACAAAGAAGTTTGAGGAGGCATAAGCAAGATGGCATGGAGGCTTAAAGAGATTTATTACCTTGTGGCAGTATCTTGACTTAGTTGAAAAGGCGGGCCTGACCCCCTATTAGTGCCACCTGAGATATCTTGACTGCTGTTTACATTTCAGGGGTTTTAAAATGGTGTAATTGGCCTCATTGAAGATACATACTAATTGCATTTATCCAAACATGTTTAAGTAGCTATGGAATGACTGCACTATAGTAACCCACTTTAGAGGGGAACTGTAACTGCACTACCTGTTTGAGTACTAGGGGGCAAAGAGATGATTTACCTTTGGATACTGGCATTTCCACTGGCTTGTTACTGGTAGGTTTTTTGTTGTTATCCTACTACTATTTTATATAATTGGGATCACTAATATGAGGTTGTAATTTTACAAGTAGGGACTCTATGATGCACAATGGCACTTTACTCATTTTATCTGAACTGTACACGACTGCTTGTTACAAGATGTTTTCTTGTGCATTGTTGTTATCCTACGTTTAGTGTATATAATTGGGATCACTGATATGATGTAATTTTGCAAGTAGGGACTGCATGAGGAACAATGACACTTTGCTCATTTTATCTGAAGTGTAGAAAAATAAATTTTCCATCGGATGTCCATTATCTCTAACATATTGACTTTCTTTATAATTCCATGATTATGTTTTCACATTCTTATCAGTTGCATGTGTTTTTATATTTATTTTTGATTTTTAGGTCTGATGTGATGTACCACTGTATTTCATATTTTATATCTCCAGTACTGTATATTCATCACTGTACTGCTGTTCCATACTCCTCAATAAAAACATTTTTCAAAGAAAACAATCTAACATAATTTTCAATGTTATATGGCGTAACGCTGGCCCATGAGTTTTGGAGGGATTTACAATAGAACCAGGATGAAATAAAGTTTAACAGCGAGAGCTTCAGACTTTGGAACTGCCCATCCAGGTACAAGCTCTGGCTTCTTATCAAAATCCTTTTTTTCTTTGAAAAGTATTTAATAATCAGGTCCTTTAAAAAAGTCTGACCTTGTGTAAATCCGATGCTTATGTAAAGCACTTTAATGCAAAATATTAGTACATGGTTTAAAAACTTATTTTCTATATGGGCACAGGGAGATTAGGTAATTTTGCCCACAATCACCGGATATTGAGACCAGGCCAGGATCTAATTCCTCAAGTTCCAAGGTTGGCGGCTTTATCCATTATGCAAACAACAATTTGGGGACTATCTGACTGGCTCTACTTCCTGTGTCACCTTTTCTGCATTTGAACCTGTTTCCTTGCCAGACTCCCTTGATGCTTTATCCTGTCTTAAATCAGGCTCTCCGCATGACCCATGTTCGGCGAGACTTATGGCCATTGCTGCCGATGTTAATCCCTTTGTAAACCAGCTGATTAATGCATTAATTTCTCTTGCTTTTGTGCCTACTGATAGGAAACAGGCGTTGCGTGTTCCTCTTATAAAAAAAATCACTCTCAATCCCCATCTTCCCTCCAGTTATCGCCCTATTTCGCTGCTCCCCGCAATTGCAAAAGTTTGTGAAAAAATGGTTAATAAGCAGCTCACATTTTTCATTGAACAGCATGGCCTTCTCCACCCTGCACAATCTCGTTTCAGGGCTACTTATAGTACTGAGTCTGCCCTTGTGGAAGTAACAGAGGCAATTCGTGAGACTTTGATTACTGGGGGCAGGGCTATTCTGGTCTTGTTAGACCTCTCGGCCGCTTTCGATACTGTCCCCCATTCACTTCTACTCGCCCTTCTACATAAGCTTGGCATTATTGGCACTGCTTGGGAGTGGTTGAAATCCTCCCTGGAAAATAGAACTCAACAAGTTTGGATTCCCCCTTTTGTGTCATCATCTCAAGATGTGCTGACAGGAGTACATCAGGGGTCTATCCTTAGTCCCTAGTTATTTAATCTTTACATGACTCCTCTTATTCAGCTGGCTGAGGATCTGGTGCCAAAATAGTTGCCTATGCAGATGATACGCAACTCCTGTTTACTTGGAAGAAGCACGAGGATGACACATCTCATGTCAAGGCTTGCATGCCTGCGGTTTTCAGCTGGCTTGAGTCGGCTCAGTTAAAATGTAACGCAGACAAAACTGAGATTCTCCTTTTTGGGGAGTTCCCCCCTCTGTTTTGGCATCACTGCTGGCCAGCCGAGTCCCCCTGTCCTTCCCCTTCTGGCCATCCTGTGAAAAATCTTGGCATCTGGTTTGATGACAAATTAAGTTTTGGTAACCAGATTGGCAAACTTATGGCATTTGCTTTTGGTATTTTTAAAACTCCTCTGTAGATTTTTGCCGCTACTGCCTCTTACTGCTAAAGAAACTGTCATTCGAGCTTTGGTCACCTCTCACATAGATTATGCGAATGCACTCTATGCTTCTTGCGTCTATCCCTAGGTTTCGTCTAAAACGTAAAGGCAGCAGTTCTCTGTCGTATATTGCAGCCACTTACTGGAACTCCCTTCCCAAGAACCTACGCAATTTTAAGAATCCCGCTCAGTTTAAAAAAAAGCTAAAAACCTTCCTGTTCAACTAGACTGTCCCTTCCGTACTCTGCTTTGGCTCCCCTGTTGCTTTGGCTTCGCGCCGGGACACTCTATTGAGTAGCTGCGTGCGTTATAAATCCTTTAAAATTAAATTACATTAGAAAATGAGGATATAGAAAAATTACATACAGAATCTCACAGTTCAGATAGACAAGTATAAAAGCCTGAACATATATCAACTTTCATTTATAATGCATTCCATTTTTTTTGTTTTATGTTTAATGAGCTTTAATAAGGTAAAATTCATCATAAAACATTAGGCAAAAATCAGAACAATGTTCAAGGATAATTGGATTATACGGAATGAAATATGCTGTGAAACAAAGTAGAAAGCCGTTTACGAATTTTAAGGATTTATAGAGAAAACAGAAATAGGGTGAGGAAGAGAAAAAGGGGGAGAAATAAGATATGCTCTACAACTGAGGATCAAATAACAATAAATATATATCAGAACAAATTAAATGTAGGTTTAGATGTGTAAATAGAATTATAATAATCAATATTTTAAAAAGAGAAGAGAAAAAAGGCAAAGAAGTACAACAGAAAAATCATGGAGGTTGGACATTTTCAGAACAATTACAGGATATCTGAACAATGGAGATTTTATTCAAATAAACAGTTAGTGGTAACCAAAATATATCTCTATTTCTCTGTGGATTATGACAGGATGTGAAAGCAGTATCTAACCTAAGGTAGTGGCATGAGGTGTTCCACCAGGATTTGACTGAGAGTTTGTTTGAACATTTCCAATTAAGTGTAATCTGTTGAAAGACTAAGGCTAACATGAGGTCGAAGAGTCCCCACTCATGAGACAGTAACCAAGTGACTCTGATAGACTGCCTATGAAGAGAATGGTATTTGATACGAGAGTGTGGAGATTAAAAATAGTTAAGACCCTAGACTAAATTTGTGACCAAAATGAGGCTACTTGATGACAAGAAAAGAGGAGGTGATATAAATCAGCTAATGGATGGTCACATGACCAGCAAGTTTTGTTATCAGCGTGTGTAAAAGAGCAACGGAGATAGGAGTAAAAATCAATCTATGGTATTAAAAAAACATGGATTGAGTGGTGGATGCAGAGCGGGAGATGTTTAATGATCTGATCCAGATCGTGTTCCAAAAATCAGTGCTCCATTCACAAACCAGATCCGCTTCCCATACAAGTTCTACCTTAGTTTTGGGTCGTTCTGGATCAGCAGAGTTGAAGAATTTATAGATAAGAGAGGCATTTGGAAATAACAATAATATATTGATAAGTGGATCCTGCAAAGACAGGGAGTCTTCAGGGGGAAGAGAATAGCACATTTCTAAAATGGTTTCCATCAGTGATAGAAATTTGTGCTAAAACGAACAAGGACATTGAAAAGTGGTTTGAAACTGGGGAAAGGAGGAGGGAGGAATACCATCAAAGATATCTTGAATCCAGATGATACCCTTATATCTCCAAAAACTCCAAAATAAGGGTCCGTTATTGACGGTAAGAAGGGGATTGTGCCAAAGAGAAGAATGTAAAAATGTATTCCTGGAGATTATCTTTGGTTGCCAATGAGGTCTTAGGAATGAGCAAGTGTGTTTATATAGCGAGAGAGATGTGAGGCTAGTTGTGGCGGTAAAAGCGAGGATCTCTGAGAAAGAGAAAGGGGAGAAAAGACAGTGTTCAATATTGACCCATAAAGGAGTAAGAGAGGAGACATCTATATGAAGCCAATAAGAAGCCTGTTTGAGGCAAAAGGCCTTATGATGTAGTCTAAAACTTAGGAAATTCACACCTCCAATAGATTTTAACTTCCTGAGATGGGATAGAGGGATTCTAGATTGTTTACTATTCCATAGGAATTTAGAAAGAAGGGAATCCAGCTTTTTGAAATAAAGAGAAGGGATATGAACTTGGAGCATTGAAAGAACATATAGCACTATAGGGGTGAACATCATCTTAATAGAATCAAGATGTCCCCAACAGGAAAGAAAAAGAGGGTTCCAGGAGGAAAGTAGTTTGGAAACCCGATCTAGGATTTCTTTAATATTTCTTGTGATCAAGTCCGGAATGGAAATGGTAAACCACACACCAAGGTAGTTAATTCTTGAAGTATTCCAGCGAAATCCCATTAGGTCAAAATGATGTTTAGATCAATATTTGGTTATTGGAAGAATTTCTGTTTTCTCAGAATTAATTTTACCGCCGAAAAATGTGAGATTTCTTGTAATAAAGGGGGAGAGAAGATTCTGGATTGGATATAAAACGTAAGATATCATCTGCATTTGCAGAAAGATTCAAGTGTCGGTCTCCATATAGAAACCTAGACATGGAAGTGTTTTGACAAATGTGAGACAAAAATTGGGTTCCAGAGATAAGATAAAAAGAAGAGGAGATAAGGGGCAGCACTGTCGAATGCCACGATGAAGGGAAAAACGGTTTGAAATAAGATTATTGACAATAGTAGAGGCAGTAGATGTGATATAAAGTAATGAAACCAAGGAAATTAATTTAGGCCCAAAACCATGCTAACGGAGTGATTTAAACAAAAACGACCAATCAACTCTATCAAAAGCCTTTTCCGCATCGATAGATATTGCAGCTAAGGGATAGGGTAGAGTAGATGCTTTGTTTAGAACAATAAAGAATAGCCAGGAATTATTTGATGTTAGTCTGCCCTTGACGAAACCACATTGTTCTGGACCAGTTAAATTAGGTAAGAGTGATTCAAGGCGTAATGCTAATATTTTAGCGAACATTTTATAATCCACATTTATCAAAGAAATAGGACAATCATTTTAGCTGAATTTCTGATCTTTACCCTCTTTATGGATAAGACATATAGAAGCATCCAAGAAGGTACAACTTGCTGCACCAGTAGTGCAAAAATACTGAAAGAGATTAAAGAGTTTTGGGAGTTAGATACTAGAAAAATGTGAATAAAATTCAATGGAAAAACTATCGGGGCCAGGGGATTTGTTTTTCTTTAGTGAACCTAGGGATTTAGTAATCTCCTGGATCGATATATCTGAATCTACCGAGTCGAAATCAATACCTCAATATGGAGAGGGAGAAACATTGCTGAGATACGAGTCGATGAGAGGAGACGATAGTGCTGGAGACTGCGGAGAGTATAAGCTTTCTTGGAAGGAGGTAAATTCATCCAAAATGGCAAGGCCCTTAAAAAGAAGTTTCCCATCCTCTGACTGAATAGAAGCTATCAGAGTTCTTTCTTTTTTGGATTTGGGGTAATTAGCTAAAAGAGAATCCACCTTATTATGGCCTCCATAGTATTGGGCGCTACTACCAAGAAGAATAGAAGAAACATTGTCTGTAGAAATCTTATTAAAGTCCAGCTTTGCATGAACAAGCTCCTGCAGAGTGGAATCTGACGAGGAGGTATAAAATTGATGCTCCATGCGTTTGATGTTATCGAGTAGGATTTTATGTTGAGAAAGGGCACGTTTCTTTTTCCTAGAGACAAAGTCAATGATAAAACCGAAGGCAGCAGCTTTAAAAGCGTCCCACACCAAGGCAGAAGAAACGGATGGACCTTTATTAAAAGAAAATAATTCATCAGCAAAAGAGTTGAAAGAGGAAGAAAAAACTGGATCTTGTAGAAGGAAGTTGTTAAACCTCCACCTGGAGGACTTGGGTTGCAGAGGGAGCAAATCAAAATCAGCTATTACCGGGGCATGATCAGAAATCAAAATAGGTTCAATTGAAGATGAAATAAGATTTTGAGCCAGAGGTGTAGACAGAAAAAGGTAATCTAATCTGGTTAAGGAACCATGTGTAGGGGAGAAAAAAGAAGATTCTGTTTGGTCTCGGTTACATAATCTCAAAGCATCCTCGAGATGTGTCTGTGCATTGGTACAATGACATTTTTTGTGAACTTTGTGAGGGGCAAAACGTATCTGAGACTTACAGTCAATAAAAGGGTCCGTGATCTGATTGCAATCGCCCCCTAGGATAAAAAATTCATCTTTGTGTTGCAAGCATTTGTTTGTAATAGTAGGCCAGAAGGAATAATCTGGTTGAGATGGACCATACATATTGAAGACAGTTAAAGAGACATTATCATTAATAAGCAATCCAACTAAAATTCATCTACCATCTGCCTCAATTTCTTGCGATACAACAGAACATTCCAACTTTTTATGGCATAAAACAATAACACAATTTTTCTTTGTAGTGGTAGGAGAAACAAGAACTGAACCAACCAAATTGTATTTGAGTTTAAGAGCCTCAGCCTCTGACAAATGAGTTTCTTGTACTAAAGCTAAATCAGGATAATAGGAGGCTAAATGAGAGTTAATTCTCTGCCTTTTTGTAGGGTTAATAAATCCTTTTACATTCCAAGTAACAACTCTGAATGTAAGAAAATACGCAATATAAATAGAACAAGAGAACCAACAACAACGCAACATTGAGAAATATATTGAGTAACACAATCAACCGTAAAAGACATAGGTGAATGAAACAGTAAAGAAAAAGGAGAGAGTTGTAGAGATGAAGGGAAAAAAGGAAAAAGGAGCGTAATAGGAGAAACATTAAGAGAAGACAATACATGCCATTCATTAGTACCAAATAAGAATGCAAATGAGGAATTAAAAGGATTGATGACTGTAATACATACCTTCTGAGGGGAGACAAGAGAAAAATACGAGGAGTGGCGACACAAAGGAGAAGACGACACAACCAACCGGGGAGGAAGCATTACAGCAGGGATCGTATGAGACAAATAGGAAACGGATAAAGAGACATGTCAAAAAAGAAAATACCTGCAGAGATATAGAGGGAGAGAAGATACAAATGAAAAGTGAGAATAGCATGTTATACAACACTTGTTAACAATAACCTGCAAAGAAAAGCATTAGGTAAGTCAAGGTATGGAGGACGTAAAAGAAAGAGGACCAGAAATTTCCATCAATGTTGTTGAGCGTGAATTAATGAATTTCTTCCGTCCTGCTGGATCATCAAAACTAGAAGTATTGTTATGGAAAGTAACCTTGAATATACACGTGTTTTTATAGTCCATATCATGCTCCAAGGGTACATAAAGCTGGATGGAGGTCAAGGAATTCTTTCCGTCGTTTAGCTGTTGATGAGAAACATCTTGGGAGATAAATAATTTAGAGCCTGACCAGACAAGCTGTTTTTTATGTTTAGCTGCATTTAAACCTAGTAAAAAGTCTGTAAATTTTAAAAATAGAGAAATCACACCCCGTGGTTTCGAAGGAGCAGATGATGAAGACAAGCGTGGGCCCAGCCTGTGAGCTCATTGAATATTCAAATTTGTAGATGCAGGAAAGCCAAGAAGCTTTGTGAGAAAGTTGTTGAAGAAGTGGACGGGATCATTACCCTCCACACCCTCAGGAATACCATACAAGTGTAGATTATTGCACCTATTTTAATTTTCAAGAGCTTCAGCTGATTTCTTCAACAAAGGGGTCTCCCTCTCCAGGGCAACCGACTTGGTGGATACATTCTGTAGATAATCAACTTGTTGCTCCACTATGGCAATACGAGATTCCATAGATGACCATACGGTATGCAAAACTTGCAAGCAGGAATTGGTTTCCTCATCAAATGGACGCAAAGTGTGAATTTCCTCTAAGAAAATGTCCAGAGACACCGGAGAAACAGACTTTGGCGGAGAGGCATGGTCCTGTTTGAGACGTTTCTTAGCAAAGGCTGGAATCTGCATTTTGATTGAAGATTTTGGCGAGACCGTTGACTTTGAAGATCCGGATTGTGCCATAATGCTATTTTCTTGAAGCGCTGATTCGATATGAGGAGTGTCAGACATAGGAGTATGAGCAGTAAATCTCTTATTAGTGAGTAACAGCTTCTTACTTCTACCCATAGAGCAAAGAGAGGAGAAATTGCATTGGAGTAAGAGAAAACACCATCAAATACCCCACAGCGTGTGAAGAGAACTCCAGAGCTTAACTGCACAATATGCTATGTGAAAATAAGTAATCCTCGTTTGAACCAGAAAGAGACTGGTCAGGGATGAAATAGCAGGCACTGTAAAATATTGTGACGAAAGTCAAGATAAAGGCATTGTACCTGAGGAGAAATTAAGAGATAACATCTCAGATGAGATCAAAATGGTGGCCGTAGAAGAGCTGCAGCAGTTTTGCATTGCTTTCACATAGAAAGGTGGAAAAAAGCCATAATATTAAAAAAATGCCGCTCAGGGACACCTCCAACACAGGAAACGCGCCATTTCAGTGCGAAAATTACCACAGCATTTCCTGCTGTTATATGGAGCTCCAGGGCTAGGCAGCCATCTTGTTTGGCACTGTGTGCGCTCCTCCATAATGCAATTAATTTGCTATGTAATTTCAATATAATGTTGAACCAGAAATTATCAAATGTTACAAAATGCACTGTGTGTTCAATTTTGTTTTTATGACTTGTTTTGTAGCTTTGGGGAGCGATTTATTAGTTCACATATGTCACAAAAGGTGGAAATAAATTGATGTTTCAAGTGGAAAGACTCTTTTAAAAATATAAGCACAGTAATGAGAATGTCATGAACTAGGAGTAATGGAGATTACGAGTAAGTACTCAGCCCATTACCACAAAACAGCTGGATAATCCCAACCATGTATGGTCTCCTAAGCTACCTAAAATATTTTCTGCTAAGAAAAAAGGCACACCTGATGCACCTAAAATGTAATCTCTCAAATTAGGTGTCTGTGCTATTGCACATTATGCAGGTCTGGGGAGAAGTTTCCTCAATATTAATAAAAGGTAATTTTTTGGATTCTTTATATATAGACGGAATTGTCTCTTATTAAATGTTGCCCATTATTTTCCACCTCTGTACATGCATACTTTTAAAACCTAACAAAGACCTCATATACACTGTATCCTATGTAAATCATAGCATTTCAACGGTGTACTAAGGGACCACCATCATTTTCTGCTGTTTAAGTTTTACAGTGCAGAGTCTGTTCTTCATAAGATCACACGTGTTAAAAAATAATTAAAAACCACAAAAGCCATTAAAGCTGACTCATGTTTTGTGGTATTAAGTCACTTTTTCAGTAAAAAACAAACTCTGAATACTCCTTTGACATGTATCTATTTCATAATTTTCTACATGTATTGAGTGCTCGCATCTGATTTAGTTAAAACCTCAGTCATTCACATTAGTTTTCTTGCTGTTGTCTCTCCACAAATGTCAACTTAATTCTTCTAAATCACAAGGGCTCATAAATTAGGCCATACTATATTTCCTATCTCAGTGAGTTACACATTTGGATACAGTTTTTCAATATTTTCTTAGTATCAGGTATTTCTCCACATTTTAATCCAAAGATTGCTTATCTATGCCTCTCTCATGGCTCCTAACTCTACAAGGCATAGCGTTTGTCTAATATTATCAGTCAGTTGGGTGACTAAGTAGATGGTACTAAGCACAGGATCATTGTCTTTTGATAACCAAGATTTATAATTTATTACTGCTATTACATTAAACTGAGACGATTGATGTGTTACTGATGCAAATGACGGATGTCATCTGACAAAATAGTGCAATAATTAACTTCAGACTGTTTAGGATGCTATCATTTTGCATTTCCGTTTGATCTTGTCCAACAATGCATAAGCAGCCCAAATACACAGTGAATAAAGTAAAAAGACAATAGAAGCAATCCTTGGGGTAGCATTTTTTAAATTAGACCTGATTGCGGTTATGCAGCTGCCTCTAAAAACAGACACATGGTGGTCATGAAAACCAACAAAAAGGGATGGTTTGTTCCATTAGGATTACTGAACATTCGGATGCATGGTACCCAGGTTCGCCATTCTTTTGGTGTCGCGCATCCACTGTGGTATGATTAGGTCCATCAAGGTGGAGATGCCAAGCATGCCCGATGGATCAGCTAAAAAATCTGTGGGTGTGCGTATGCCCAAGACTCCAAGACCACTGCTAAACCCCTTATATATTCATTTTGGCAGGTATGAACCAACCACCACCAGAACTCCAAGTTGCACTCCATGAAACCAGGAGAGCAGGAACCGAGTCCTAAAAGTTGATCGGAGTCATTAGCATAGGCACTCATCTCACTTCTTTGTGTGAAGGGCTGTCACAACCTTATCATACACTCCTTTTCAGTCGTAGCTGGCATACAAACTTAGTATGAATATGTGATCAGTAAATAGGTGCTTTTCAATGTATGTTTTCACTTATAAACCACACATCCCTGTTTGTCTGCACAATCATTGCAAGGCGTTGTTTGTTCGAAGCATTCAATAAGCCTCGGAATAAAGTAAACATCTATAAATGTTAAATGATGCCTGTGATGAACTTAAATGTACACTGACATTGACACCGTTTACTTTAAGGAGCGCTGCACTGCTTTTATCCTTTATAGCTGAAACTCAACAAGTTAATAACAGTGTTGAAGTATCAAATGCATATAGAGTCATCTATAGGACAAGGACTGCAGCTTGATTTACATGCATGGACATCAGACATTCTTGAACATGTGCCTTCATTAGTGCTCAGAAGTAGGCTCTGGACTGTGTGAGAACTGCACAAACCACAACACGTTATTATTACATAGGGAAATGTGAAAAAAACCTTTAACATTTATTTCACAATCAAATGGATGCTTTTCACATACTTAGGCGTACTTGAGGTTCTAACTGAAACCTACAACATTTTAAAGCAAAGATAAGATAAGCTTGATACGACAACGAAAAGGGTCGATTTTAAATGAAAAAAACAAATGTTCTCGCTTTTATGTGATAATGTTTTGCTGATAATGTTGTGTTAAGTGATAGATAACTTTAAAACTGCACAGACTGGATCACAAAATGTTTTTTTCTGGTGCAATTACATTTCTTTGGAGGTAAGTAAGGCAGGGATATGGGCTACAATCTTTTACCACCATGTTGTGAAAGCAGATTTCTACATGTGGTAATGTGTCCAAAGAATATGTGTGCATATTTGGGCAGAGAGACTGAAAGGAAGGGACAGCTACACCAAACCACATTATTACAATAGCACAGAACAATAACAGTTATATAAGAATATAATGGAACAATAACACAGCCACAGAAGGAAAAGCACCATCAAAATACAACAAAATACTGACACAATTGCCACACTAAAAACTCATCAATGCAGCATCAGACCAATACAACACAGCAAAACACTACACAACAAAACAACAGCACAAATGTTCAATTGCGCTGAGCTAGGTTCTTTTGTGTTTTTCTGTTTTGCAGTGGTGTCATTGTTCTGTGTTACTGTTGTGATCTGTTTGTGTAGTTTGTTGCTTTATAGCACATTTATATACTATTGAAAAACGGTGCTGTTGTTGTTTATTCTATTGGTGTATTTGTTGTGTCACTGTGCTCTATTGTCTTGTTATTCTGATGTTGAATTGTTACTGGCTTATTTTGAGTTGTGAACTTATGTTATTTTAAATATACATGTATAGTATAGTGTTGTGTTGTTGTATGGCATTTTAGATTCCGAATAGATTTTCCCGATTCATGCACTTATATAGGTACAATTCACGTTGCCCTTATATAGACAAAGAATTCAAGCCCTTATTTAGGCATAGCCCATGCAACCCAAATACAGGCATGGCTACTTACATCTATTCACCAAACGTCACAACGATTTCTTGGAAAACCAGCTTAAGCCGTTAGGGAGTCCCCCTTCCTTGAATATTGATTTCTCCAAGAACTCAGTTAGTTTTACAATGAAATCTATTCCTTAGGGGTTTATTCATGACGATCATATGCCCACTTTACGTCAAACATGGCATTCCTAAACACCTTCAAGGTATAAATATACCTTCACTTGCTATGGCAAAGCATGGTGGTTCGGAGCACTTCGACCTACTTGCCCGACGCAGCTCGCTACACCAAGTGGGGAAGGCAGCCGACTCTCCAGCTGACGCACTGACAAGAAGCTATCTTCCTCTGCCGAGAATCCAGCTCCAGTGTTTCTGACTCCCCTTGTGGGGTGTTGGGAAATCAAGTGCCGAGACAAAGATACAGACCTCCTCCATTCTAAGGTATGGAGCTGATTAGAAGCTAGAGAAACCTTTGGTAGATTCTTGGCAAAAACTAAACGTTTGCTAAAGACCATACATACTTCTTCCCTCATACTAGACCTAGGTTAGGTACATTGGGGTAGGCGCATTATAGAAGCACCAGTTGAGTATTCTAGCCTATGTTATTTATGTGTGTATTCTTATATGGCTTAGAAACCATACAATGCTATTACAATATTATTTTATACTACTATTCTCGCTGTACGCATTATACTTTGCATTCTGTCTAACGATTGTAGCAGTTCACCTCTCTTGCATGAGAAAGAAGACTGTTCAATAAACCTTTTATTGAAAACGCCTGTCTCACTATTTATTTGCAAACTCTGTAGAAACGTAGCGTGCACGATTGACTGAGTGATATACTTATCTAATGTTTCCACAACTCTGAAGATAGTTATTCCAGTCCTAGGGAAACAAACTTGTCACGTTTATCGGTTGTCAGAAACTAATAATCGCTTCTTGCGAATTCAAGAAAGTGTCTAGTGACCTCTGAGCTATCTGGCACTCACAATTAAGATTAGTATATTCGATAGAGACCTACTAAGCTAAGTCCTACGTCATATCTATAGGATATATTATTCCAATGCGCAGAGCCTATTGGGAATATAGGAACTACACTACAGTGTAGGGCTCTGTAGTTACCTTACAGATGTCATTAAATGTTGTTACATGTGTAGCCAAAAGCAGCACATCCCTTTACATTTTCAGTGACAACAAAACGTTTACCTCTGTGAAAAGAAGCAACTTATCACTACTATAGCTTTTCCACTATGTGAGACATCAGTCAGTCAAAAACTGTGGCAGAGACAATAATTTAATGAGAACTTTTGATTTGAGCACCAGTGCTCGCTTACCATGTAGAATTAAGTCCTAGTACTATAGAGAGTAGTCTCCTTGCAGTACATGGAACTAGAGCAACCTTGTTTATCTCAACCATCACAGTACTGATCACAGTACTTTCTCTCCCAGGCAGAACCAGTCTCTTTAAACAACATTAAAGGTCTTCTATAAACAGATGGAGTTCAAGAGCCCAATCAAATTTACACCTATAAAGGTATGCCTTGTCTTTGTAATAAACGGATATATTTATTTTAGTCACGCCCCTTCAGAAACATGGAAAACAAGATAATTGGGATACATGAAGGACACAGGTAAACCTGGCATTTTTGGTGTGATTTCGTATGACTTTTTGCCTTCTGACCTCCTGTTTGACTAATTTGATTTTGCAGGCTTTAGAATGCTGGGCACTTTACTACTGTCAACCAGTGCTAAAGTGCAGATGATCTGTAATCAAAACATGGAATTATTGGCTTATCCACAATTGACATATTAAATGTACTTATAATTCCCTATTAACATGCATTATAAGTGTCCATGGCATCTAAATTAAATGTGACTAGTGGGCCTTCGGCACTTATTGTGCTACCCACTCAGTAGCACTTTCAACATGGTTCAGGCCTGCCACTGCAGAGCCTATGTATGCAGTTTTAAACTGCCATTTCGACCTGGCAAGTTAACCTACTTGCCAGGCCCAAACCTTTTCTTTTTATTACAAATAAGTCACCCCTAAGGTAGGCCCTAGGCAGCTCTGATGGCAGGGTGCAGTGTATTTAAAAAGTAGGACATGCACATTTGAGCTTTAAAATCCCTTGTATTGAAAAAACTACTACATTTGTTATTTACTACTGCAAGGCATAGCTCTCTCATAGGTTAACATTGGGATCTCCTAAAAAACACCTTTTGAGTGTATTTTCCAATTGAGAAAAGAGAGAGATTTTGAGTTTGATGTCTCTGGCTCTCAATTTAAAATCATAACTTATGATGAAGTCAGTGCTAGCCAGTGCTAAAGTGCATATGCTCTGTACTCAAAACATGGTAACATTTACTTACCCATAATTGGCATGTTTTATTTACTTATAATCCCCTAGTAAAGTGCACTATATGTACCCAAAGCATGTATATTAAATGCTACTAGTGGGCCTGCAACACTGATAGTGCAACCCACTCAGTAACCCTTTAAACATGGCTCAGGCCTGCCAGTGCAGAGCCTCTCTGTGCCGTTATAAATGCCATTTTAACCTGGCAAGTTAACCTACTTAGCAGGCCCAAACCTTGCCTTTTATTACATAGAGGTAACCCCTAAGGTAGGCCCTAGGCAGACCAATGGGCAGGGTACAGTGTATTTTAAATGTAGGACATGAAAGTTTGAACTTTACATATCCTGATAGTGAAAAAACTGCAAAGTGTGTTTTTCACTATTGCAAGGCGTATCTCTTCTATTGGTTTAACATTGGGATTGCCTTAAAACACATTTTGAATGTAATCTCCTATTGGGAAAAGATAGAGATTTATAGTTTTGTGTCCCAGACTAACAATTTGAAAATCACAACGTTTGGTGTAGTCGGATTTTAAATTGTACATTTAAAATAGCCTGTTTGAAAGTTGGCATTTTTGTACTTTAAGCATTCTGTGCCTCTGTCTGTCTCTGAATATACGTCTAGAATGGGTGGCAGCTGGGCTTTGAGCACTCCCTCTAGATAGTCACACAAAGGAAACTGGGATGTGACATTTGCATTCTGATGGCTGATCAGCAGGCTGATGGGCCTCCTGAGGTAGATCGGGAGGGAGGGGATCACACTTGCAACTGAACAGGGCTGTGCCCATCCCCACACAAAGAGTTGCATGACCCCCTGTAGTGAGTATGAGGTCAGGTCATGAAATCAAGCTACCTTGTGATCTTCAAAGACCTCTTTGAAGTGCTACCCATTTGAAAGGTGCATTTGGGTATAAGTACTGGACCCCTGACACCACAAAATCTGAACTTTGCTGGAACAAATATCATTCTGCCTGGAAGAAGAGCTGCTGTGTGGTAGGAGGGACTGCCACTTTGCTACCTGCATTTCTGTGTTGGCCAGCTGCCAGCTGATTGCTATGCTGTAGGCTGGACTGCAACTTTGCTACCTGCTCTGCTGTGTTGACCTGGTGCCTGCTGCTTTTTTTCCAGAGACCTGCTCTAAATGTACTTTAATTCAGATTTCTCAAATGGCTTGTTGGCTTGCCTCCTGTTCTCTGAAGTCTCAGGGTCACAAAAGACTTCTTGCAACTCTGCTGGTGATACTGGACTCTGCCATCTGTGAGTCCTACACTTGCCTGTGGTGCCCCCTCGAGTACTGGACTTCAGAAGTGGGTTCTGCAGCTGCTCTGCAAAAATCAACTCATTGTGCCAATCAGATTCGATCCAAGGACATCCCTGCGCAGCTTAACGATGATACATTGACCTGACTGTGAGGTTCGATGATGCTGCAGCGCCAAACCAAAGACACAGATGTGAGGCTTGACTTCAATGCATTGACCCGACTGCGTGAATCAAAACCGACGCATCAAGTCTTCGATGTCGACACTAGCTCCATATGAATGTACTTTTTCATCAGACACTGCATTGGTCCTGTAGCCGATTTGCGCATCACAGTCAGCCTGAAGTTTGGATTTACCTCAGTCTAGCACAACCTCAAGTAACCTTTTAGAGCTATTGATGTCTAAACACTGTTTTTAGATTTAATCATTAAAAATCAAATCTCGGCTTCTTCTGATTGGAATTTTGTCATTTGAGTGTTGTTTTACTAAGAACAATGTTCACTATTTTTCTAAACTGGTGTGAAGTCTTTTTGAGGTGTTGTCACTGTTTTACTGTATTTTAAGTGTTGCACAAATACTTAACACATATTCTCTTAAGTTAAGCCTGACTGGTTTTTGGTTAGCTACTAGAGGGTGAGCACAGGTTAATGTAGGTTGAATATCTGACTTACCCTGACTACTATTGTGGCTCCTGCTTGAACAGGGTGTATACTCTGGCAACCAGAATCCTCAAATTCTAATAGATACACAGCAAAAAACTCAACTGATGAAGGATTTCCATCTAGAATGAATGAATGACTCAATCAGTCAATCAATTATATACTTTCAAGCACACATTTACCTAGGAGCATCGTTATACTGGGATTGAAATGAAGGGCTGAGTTAAAAGAACATGCTGTTAGCAGATAATGTGTATTCAAAGATTTACAGAAGGTGGTATGATCTGAGATTTAGTGAAGAGCAAGGCGCAAATGTTTCCACAAGTTTACTGCCAGAAATAAGAAGTATTTGCCTCCTATGCTGGCTTGCCTCAAACAGGAAACCAAATCTCTAAAATGAGAGGCTGAGTCAAGTATGCAGGGGGGCACATAACACAAAATTCTGGACAAGATAGCAGGAGCAACGGTACCATTCATCGCTCAATGACCTACACATAGTGATTTCAACTCAAACCTCTGTGTCATTGGCAGCCAGTGCAGATTACAAGAGGCATCAGTATGTAAATGTGTTGGACTTGTAAAGCGCACAGCTGCCCGTAAGCGTCCCGGCGCTGAAGACCGCTGGGGAACCCGTCCTGGCTTTCCCTGTGAGATGGTCCCTTCTGGATATCTCCAAGGTGAAACCAGGCATCCCCGGCGTCTGAGGGGGGCCAATTCAGAGATGAGGCAAGCTTAATGCCCAGAGTTGCCGAGTGTGATCCCTGGTTAGAGTAGGCACCGAGGCGAGAATTGTCGCTGACCCTGGTCCACGACCCTGCCGTGTCGGGAATTGAACCCTGGTCCCGAGCCGTTCTCTGCTTTCGGGTCTGCCGCCTCTAACCAGTGAGCCACACCACTCCACGATTAACATGATTAAATAGGAGCAACCTGGTTAAAGATTCTGATAGCCATGTGCATCCTGGTTAATGATACGGACAGCCATGTTTGTAAGGAATTAGAGTTTAGCCAGAGATTTAGCAGGGTGGCCTCGATGGCAGGTGTTAGCTTGGTCAATTCTAGACAGAAACTCTGCAGTGACAAATGAGAGCTCTTATCTTCTTGGATCCTTCTGTCATCCCATCTCATCAGAGGTTTCACACTAACTGCCCACCAGAAACTGTAAGTCAGAATAAAGAAATGCAGATACAAAAAGGAGGAAAGAAAATGTAAGAGTGGAAAATAAGCCTAAATACATTTATGGGTCTAGAAAACTAATATTCAAAATTATTATTTTGGGTGTGTACAAGACTGCCATTACTTTAGCTGCAGGTTAACATTAATCACCATTACAAAAATAACAAAAACACATCAGAAAGGAATTTTCCATACATGGAGGATTGAGTGTAGTTATTAGGGCTGTAAGGCCATCGGGCCATGTACAGAAGTGGCTTGGAAGGAAAAAGGAAGCAGAATGTGTTACAGGTGCTTGCCTTTGGAGCTTGTCTCTAGCAGAGGCATTGTTCCTGCAGATATGAGGGGCTGCACACAAGCTCCTCCTGTTTTCATACAGAATCGTTTGAGAGAAGGGTATAAAGCGACCACCTTACCACTAAGGACTCAGTCAATATTCCAACCTTAGAAAAAATAGTTTGACTGGAACCACCCCATAATCTATGGAGCAATACTTGAGAGAGATGTGCTTCAGGTACCAATCAATCCCATGAGACATTACAACGATAGTTAGTGGAACCTCCAAACCCTATTCTATTCAGCAACAACACAGTCAGGTACATTATAAATTGAGTGGGAGAAAATATAATTCCTTATCTGGTGAGAATGTGCCACCTCACTGTGTAATAAACTCAAAACCCAATCTTGGGTCCAGGCAGGCTCGTTTGTAAAACATCAACTCAACCCTCGGCAGCTGTGACTTCAGGCAGTCATGCTTTAACAAAGGAACAAGTGTAAAGCATTTAGAAGTACCAAAACAATTGAAGAAGAATAAAACACAACACAAAGGAACTCCAACACCAATATATAAAAATAGATCCATTACTATGAATTGTTAGACATCTGTAGGGCTTGGGAATCTGCAGGGTCATCCCAAAATGTATTGCCTATTCCCACTATTTCTGATCCTGTTAGTGTTGGCTTTTAGGACTTTGCACAGTTTACCGCTGCTAACCAGTGCTAAAGTGCTTGTGCTCTCACCTTCAAACATGGTAAAGTTGATTTAAACCCAATTGGCACATTTAATTTTCTGGGTAGACCCTATTAAAGTGGCAAAACATGTACAGAGGGCCTGTAAATTAAATACTACTAGCGGGTCTGCAGCATTTATTGTGGAACGCACTTTTTAAACATGTCTCAGACCTGCTATTACAGCCTGTGAGTGCATCACCCTTTTACCAGTCCTGAACATTACTTTTTAATACATATACTGTAGTGTAGTTCCTATATTCCCAATAGGCTCTGCGCATTGGAATAACATAAACAGCAGTTTAGACGTAGGACTGAGGTCATCCAGGTCTCTACTGATTATGTTAGACTTAATTAGTTTTGCCAGCTAGCTCAGAGGTGACTAGAAACTTTCTCGAGTGAACAGGAAGGAGTTAACTTTCCTGAATAGACAAGAAGGGATTAGTTTCTGACAACCGCATAAACATAACAACTTTGCTCCCTCAAAATAAAGAGTATATCTCTAGAGTCGTGTGAAAACAATAGACAGTTTATTTCACTCAGTCAATCGTGCATGCTTAATTTCACCAGAGTGCAGAGAAATAGAGAGACGGATGTTTTCAATAAAAGGTGTTATTTATTGTGCAGTCTTCTTTCTCATGCAAGAGAAATGAGTTGCCACAATTGTAATACTTATCATAAAGTAAAGTGCGTACAGTAAAAGGAGTATTATGAAATAATACTGTAAAAGCATTGATATGGTTTCTTAGCCATATGATACTTTAAAATGCATAAATGATATACATACATAAAAACATTGACTAAAGTACTCAACTGGTGTTTCTAAGATACGCCTACCCCGGTGTACCTGACCTAAGCCTAATATGTGGGAAGGAGTAAGTAAGTTGCAGTTTAAGTTAAGTTGGTTGTTGCCAAGAATCTAAATCAAGAATTCTCTTAAGGGTTTAGTCAGCTCCGTACCTTGGTAATAGAATGTAGGAGGTCTTGTATCTCTCTCTCAGGACTCGATCTCCCAGCAACCCGCAAGGGTGACTGGAAACACCGGAGCTAGATTTCTCGGCTTGAGAAAAGACAGCGTCTCTCTCAGTGCGTCAAATGAGAGGGTCGGCCTCCTTCGGCACTCGCATCGGCTGGGCGTCGGGTAAGTAGATAGCCGCTCTGCTCCAACCCACCGTGTGTTTGCTTAAGGCAACTGTTGGTATATTTATACCTGAAAGGTGCCGAGTTTGACGTAAGGTTGGACATAAAACGTCACGAAGAACTAACAGTTCTCTCTGGACTCCAGGAGTTCTTGTGCAAATCAAAACAAAAGCAGGGGCATTTCCCGGGCTGCTGGAGGCTTGGTTTGTTTAAAGAACGTGTTGTACTTTCTAGGAGTCTATGGGAGTAGCCTTGCCGTATTTGGACTGCATGGGCTATGACTAGATATGGACATGATTCCTATGCCTTTATAAGGATATGTTTTGTTATAACCATATAAGGTCATGAATCGGGGATATCTTGATTAGGGTCCTAGATAGATTCACAACACCAACTCCACGTATTAATGTGCATCATTACTTAAATACTAAGCAATACTAAACGTATGACGTTGCATGTGTTTTCAAACCCACCCCAAAATACATAAATTGCATTTGAAATGGTATATGGTATAGACACGAAAATGAGTATTTATACTGTATGTTTTTCAAGCAGTGTTATCATTCAGGAAGTGCATATATAAATATTGGCTGAATGAATTGCGAAAATTACACATGAAATGGCTCTGTATACAGAAAAGAAGGTCGAGACCATTTCATCACATATTTATACAATACTGTACATGTGCTAGAGGTTGAGGTAAAATATTGTCTCTAGTATCGCTAAAAATAGAAGCTTTGTTCTCTAAGAATAGTTCTACTTTAAGCAGAGTACCATGTGCCGAAAAAAGGAAAATATTTTTAAAGTGAAAAAGAAAATAATTTTGCTTTCAGGGGAAAAAATAGTTCCAAATGTTTTCAGTAGTTTTGTTTATCAAAAACTGAAGGCCGAATTCAGAGTTCTGGGAACGCTGTGTGCTCGTTGTTTTTAAAAAGTTATTCTCGTTGTTCAGGGGAGAACATCATTTCAGACAGGCTTGCGAAAAATTGGTCTACAACATCAGGTGAGAGTTCGACCAAGTTCGAAAAAGTTGAAATTGTGCATATGTGAGAATGATTGCTATCATCGATGTTTGGATCAGCAATGCTCACAGAAGGTTGTACCTGTTTGGTGCTGCTTTCCTCTCGTACTTCACCGCCACCTACTCGTAATGGTGAAGTCTCAACGAATTTCGTCATCAGAATAGGTAGCCGCTGGGGACAACACGTTGCATGAGTCGTTATAGGACCTAGCAAAGTATCGATATCCATTGGTACTGCTGATGGTAGTGTAAGACACGCATTCTTCTCCGCATAGCAGACACCGAAGCACAGGTAAGATGCAATTCTGCCAGATGGGTCTGAACGAAAGAAACCATGTTGTATTCAGATCTCTTAGCCATGCTAATCCGATGACTTTAGTGATTCGGTCTCGGTAGCGTATTGCTAGGATCGTCTCTTCCATTGTAGCTGGAGCTTTGTCTGTGGCTTGGCTTGCCATATCGGAGCAGTAGGATCAAAAATAAAATTCCTGCTACGAGTCCCAAAAGAAGAGGCAGGCCGCCGAAAAGGGAATAGACAAAATTCGGAAAAATGCCCAGAACTGTTTCAAAGGGTGCTAACAGTCCCGAAAAAATTGTCTTAAATACACGTGCGATGCCACTGGTATCAGACATGTTTAAGATTTGACGTAACATTTCTACGAAATGCACGGGGCAATTTGTTGATAATAGGGTATGTATCTCTGCCGCTGTCCTTGCATCTTGCAGATCATACGTCTCTTTGGACGAGGTTAAAGGCACAGTTGTCTGTAAAAGAATAGACTTCATTCTGCTTAAAGTATCAATTTGAATAGAAGAGATATTCAAAGAAGGCCATATTGCCGCCTCCATGTCTGGATTGCTGTTTGGATACAATACTTGCATACAGCAAGTGACCATGGAAGTAACGCTCACGAGATAGGCTTATCCTGGCACCATGCCACAACAGCTGTGGTCACCTATTAGAACATAGCTGCCATTGGAAAGCTGTCTGAAAAATGACTCTATCTGTGTCGCAGGAGTGCCATGCAGGTGACATGAAAGGTTATTTGATGAACCTTCGCAGGCTCCATGCAAGTTAATACCTTGACACAGAAGTGTACCGCTTAGTGATTTTTTACAATTATTACCACTAAGAAATACCTCCTTTTTTCCTTCACTATAACATTTGTGTGTATAACCCCTTCGACGCTGATGACGAGCTCAGCTCATCATGAGGTACACCTCTCGTATGCTCATGACGAGCTGAGCTCGTCATGAACCGCGGGTTTTTCAAAAAGTCAGCGCACAGCAGGAAAATGCGCCGCACGCATGCGGTTAAGGTAAATTGCATGTTGACTTGATGTATCCTTTACCCAACCTTTCATCCAGGCCTGCTGGTATATATTTTTGGTAATACTTAAAATGGAAAGTTGTTATCGGAATTGTAATTGTTCCGTGTATTATCCATTCAATGACAGGTCTCTCTGACATTGACAATGGTAATCTCTGGAGTTTTTCAATGCTCAGAATCGTAAAGTCTGCTCCATTTTGTGCCAAACTGATTTTTTTTATCAGTAAGGTTAAAGATAGAAAATAATGACGTTATGTTGATTAGACGCCATGGCACGTAGCCTGAACGCAGGTTTTGCAACGTCCAGCCAAGTTGTACAATAGAACGCAATTGAGACTGACCATGTTGTAACATTAGTAAGTCCCGCTCTATTATATCAATAGCAGATGATACAATGCTGTCCAGTGAATATATTCTAGAGGACAGAGTCGTTAACCCATTGTCCACTACAGAAAGTTATTTTTCCAAATTTATACGATCAATTTCTCGTATTTTTTCTGCAGTTTCAATTTGTGTTACTTTCCAAGCTTCGTTGTAAGCAGCGTATATACCAGCGTATATGAAACGTTTTTGACGCTGTTTGCGTGGTCCCAGTATGAAATCACGTAAGTCAGCACCGTCTTTAAGTAAAGATAAGTGTTACTTAATTTCAGCCAGTGTGGATTTTTGTAGCCATTCGAGGCATAGTTTCCCTACACTGTATGTTGTAACTATCCCTGGATGTTGTCTCTGGGAGTATCTTGGGTCTGGCCTGTTCTGTTTTAATCCCTGTAATTTGTTCAGGAATCTATCTTGACAGTTATTTGTGTCTGTGGGCCAGATCAACCATTTTTTCCAATCAGGATTTGTTCTGTTTTGGTGTAAAATATGGGATACGTCTATCTCCTCATCTGTAGTGCTATTACTATCAGGTATGGGCTTTGGAGTAGACAGTTTATTTAAGTCTTTTATCTTGGCTAAACCAAGACAGGTTGTTTGTTGAATGGTGTAATTCAGGAATATTATTTGTTCTGGGATCATGCAGGCTCTAAATAATGCTTCTATACCTTGTACCTGCCAGTCTTTTTAACCCCAGTTGGTTTTTGTTTCAATGTTGTTTTTCCAAAATTCAAAACCAAATGTAGACATTTTGTCATAAAAATTTTCAGAATAAATCAATTTAGTATTTGTCAACATTGTTTTCATTCCTGTCTTATTTAACATATTAAAATAAAACGTTTCTGGATCAGTTGTGTTAAACCCTGAGAAGTATGGGAATTTCTCATAAAATGTTTTCGAGCTGCCTTTTGGCGGTGTTGCACAATGTTCCCATTGGTTATAATTAAAAACATTTATAGGATTAGCAGATTTATGCAAATAGTGATGACCATAATGATTATAACAGTACATTTCTTCATATTTTGCTGAACCCTGCAAATAATCTTGTTCTGTGAATTTTGCTGACATTACTAAATCTGACATAATATTATTAATATTTTCAAAGTCCCAATCATCAGAGAAAGTACTTGGTGTCACAAAGTCACTTAATGAAACCTTGAACTGATGTGGATCTTTCAGGAGCTCAATCGGTCCATAAATGTCATAATCAGTTTTGTCCCATGCTACCCCACCGGGTATTGGATTGGCTGTGATGTTCACTGATGACAGTTCTCTTTTCTCGATGTGAAAGGATCTGTGAGGCTTTAGGACCAAGTTGATGTTCTGACTTGCTGTGTCCATTGTACTATATTTTCCTTCAATTAATTTTCCCAAACATAGAACCATGATGAGCCAAAGTAGGAGGAAAAGTACACCTAACACATTCCAAAATTCAATCCATGGTGAAATCAGATATGTTACTTTTAGTTGATGAAAAAGTTCAGTAATTTTTTGTTTAAAACTTTTTGTTGCTTGCGTTTCTTCATGTTCACTTGGATCATCAGAAAAGTCATCGAAGTTGATGAAGTAGCCAGATGCAGTTCTGTCAATTATTGGAATTGCTTCCGGATTTTCATAGTCTTTGAATCTTCTTTTGTCACATTAGTATAGTCTGAAGCTACATCATTGTAGACAGGTGTTTCTTGATGAACTGTTGCAATTTGGGTTTCAAGAGGCACAAGTTCCATGGCTTTGTTGCATAGTCCTTTTTTATTTACTGCAGGTTTATCAAAAGTGATTAGTCTCTCAGTTTGAACCTCTTGGAATGTAGCAAGATTTGGTCTTCTGCTATTTCTTGGGAGTCCACTGGGCCTACTACTTATTATTGGCCACATGATTGTGGTTTTACCAGGTCGATGTATACAACTCGGTTCTCCTTTTTACCAGCAAGGGGCGGTAGTACTACTGATCTTATTCCTCTGACAGCTAAGACAGGTACTGCTTTTCTGTAAGAAGGCCCAAATTCCTTCTTCACCGTGATCTTTTCTCTGACCAGATCCCCAATCTTTGGAATCCAGACAGGTCTTGCTGGGACAGGGGGTTTTCTTCAGTGGCTGTTGGCTT
Organism: Lissotriton helveticus; assembly: GCF_964261635.1. Lineage (NCBI taxonomy): Eukaryota > Metazoa > Chordata > Amphibia > Caudata > Salamandridae > Lissotriton > Lissotriton helveticus. The sequence continues at coordinate 916,468,577 of NC_136059.1, read as the reverse complement.
TAACTTTATGTTACTTAGACTTCTTCTTGTTTCATTTAAATCCTGTAAAACAGCCAAACGATCTTTGATATCAAAGGCTTTTCTTTCACCACTGAAGTCTGACTATCTAAGTCCTGGATGTGCATTCTAGTACCGAACAATAGTTCGTATGGAGTGATACCTTTTAGAGAATTTCTTGGCAGATTGTTAAGACTATGTTGGACACTTGTTAAATGTTTGACCCACCCATCACCCGAACCTAATACCCTCGCCGTTATAGATTGCTTTATGTCACGGTTTTATCTTTCCACTACCGCATTTCCCTCAGGATGGAAGGGAGAAGAGTACCGCAATGCAATGCCCAGGCTGGCCATGGCCTCTTTGTAAGCTCGAGAGCTAAACGCAGGACCCTGGTCAGAATGTAGCATGCCAATTGCGTATTTGCCGATAAAGACTCGCAAATCTTTTATAACAGTTCTGGCATCAGCCGAGCGCTGGGGTCTAAATCTTAAGTGAATCTAGTCTTAATAATTATGGGAACGCATTTCTCCTGCTGGATTTCTGTGTATAGATAGCCTTATGCTTTCTAATAAAGGAGTCCTGGCAGTAGTCTGGTCCGGTTCACAACTGCGATCTCTGTTGCAGTCTGGACAACCCTTTGCAAATTTGTAATTTTGCAAGCTCATGCCCCGCCACCAGTATTCTGATTGTAGTTCTTTTAGAGATTTCACGATCTCTTGGTGCCTTAGACCCAATCCCATGTGTGCGTCTTCAATCAAGAAGATTCTCCGGTTTGTGTTTGGAATTACTCTGTCCCCCACTCCAGGGATTTGAGCAAAAGGAACGGAGTTTGCATCAATTATGTATGTCTTATTGAGTGGATAGTCGAGAGGTAATGCTGCATAGTCCCCTTTTAAAGACCCTTTTACCGCCAGCATGGTTTCTCCGTCTATTTGTTTTTAGTACGCTTTTTTGTAACTACGGACGCCGGTTGAACCGCTGCCGCTGTGGCTCTGTTAGCCAATTAATTCCCTGCAACGTGAACGCCATCACGTTGATGACTCAGTGTATGTATCACGTGAGTCTTTCGTAGTTCTTTCTGCAAAAGAACTACTTGTTCCCAAAGCGTTTTATGCTTGATTGTGCCACCTTTTGCATCTTTGAAGCCGTTTTGAACCCAGTTCTGCAAGTATTCATTGTAAGACTGAACGCAGTAATATGAATCGCACACTATTAGTGTGGGGAATTCGCGATCGGTATTTTCAAGCGCCATCTTTAAAGATCTTATTTCAGCTCGCTGAGCTGTACAGTTTCCGAGTGATTCAGTTTTGGTGATCATCAGTTTGAATTTAGCAAAGCGCCAGTGACCTTTAACAATCGCGCATGCTGCATTGTAGGATTTTTTATCCACATCGTAGTGTTGTGCAAATCTGTCGATATAGATTACACAGCTGTACTGTCCTAGAGGCAGAATTTCGAATGACAGCGGGTATTCTCGTTCGTATTCTAGATTTTCTAGTTTTTTCATTTTCGGGTCAAAATTGTGTTTCACGTCTTCTGCAGCAAGAGAATTTTCCCATTGTATCCATTTCGGATCTAATGCCACAGTTTTCAGATTGCGTGGACTTGTTAATGCCTCAAGCGCTGATTCTGCTGTTAAAACAGAAATCCTTTTGCCTTGGGTTAGGGCTCTTTCTTTTTCTACAGCAGTTTGAACCGCAGTTAGAATTTTTTCAGTAGAACTGAATTACATTTCAGCTTGTGTGTACAAATGTGATTTGTAAGCTATTGGTACCGTTTCTTCCTCATTGGAGGTCAGGTACGTGAATCCGCATCTTCCTGGGATGACTCGGATTGCAAGGTTGCGTTCGTTTGCGCGTGTTTGCAGTTTTGTTTTAGTTAACATGTCTGTTTGTAATGATCTTAAAATTTCTGTGTGTTTCTGAGTCCAATTGATTGGTTTGAAATCAGGTTTTATTAATTCATAGAGAGGTTTAACCCTCTCTGCATAATTTAGAATGTATGTTCTTCCGAAATTCAGGAAATCTAGTATTGATTGTAAGTTCTTCAGCGTTTTTGGTACTTGGAGTACAGCCCATTCTCTAAGAAATTGTCTGCTAGGCTTTTGCCTTCACTTGATAATTCATATCCTAAAAACAGGACAGTTAGATGAGCAATTCGTGACTTTTTAAAGTTGAATTTGTACCCTTCAGCTGCGAACCCAAGTATTATGGTGTTCACTCTTTTTAAGTGAGTCTCCAGGTCATCATCTGTTAGATAGATGTCATCGACATAAGATAATGCCTCATCATCATATATTTGTAGTAACTCTGTTACCCTTGCTGAGAATAATCCTGGGCTATTCTTGAATCCCTGTGGGAGTGGACAGAATTGTTTTTGCGACCCCATTGTTGGGAAAGCGGTCAAATACTTGCTTTCAGGTGCAATGTTTTGACAAAAGAATCCATTTGAGATATCTAATGTTGTTTTATATTTTTTGCGCATGATGTTATTCATTAGTGCTGCACTGTGTGAGTTTTGTACTGCAAATGTTTTGCAACAGAAGTTTAAGTATCGGTAGTCCAAAACTAGACGATATGAATCGTCTGGCTTGGAGACAGGAAACAAAGGATTGTTCATTTGTGAGGTGCATGTTTCAATCACCCCCTGATATTCAAGTTGATCTAAGATCTCCCTGACTTGCTTTTTAGCTTCTTATTTAATTGGGTACTGCCTTTGTGCAGTCGATTGACTTTTTAACTGGATTTTGTGGGGAGGAGAATCCTCATCCCATCCTACATGATTTTTATAGAATGCAGAGGCTTGGGCCACTGCCGATTTTCTTGCAAATGTGTATTTTGTATGAATTGGAATATGATTTGAGAAGGCAGGCATAATCATTTCTTCGCCATGAGAGCACTCCCTGACAAACTCTGGTGGCCAGTCTTTTTCAGCTAACAGGATATCATAGCCTTTAGATGAGTTATCCCAAAAGAGACCCCTTATTTTCCTAGTTTTGTCCCCCTCTATACGCAATGTTATTTTGTGTAATTTATGGGGTTTGCTAACTCTGGTGTCTGTAGTTTTCACTTGAATGTATTCATTCGTGTCCACTGTCTCCAGAAGATTCATCAGGATCTTGCGAACTATGGTTACTTCTGCTACGCTGTCTAGCACTGTCTGGGCTCACTCTCCGTTTTTCAGTGTGTCCTCAGTATCCTCGGCATGTTTTATTTTAATACTGGCTACCTTCTTTCTTGGAAATTTTAATTTTTTACTTTGATGAGCAGGTTCCTTGTCTTTGGACTTGATGTGCTCTTCCTTGTGTTCTGACCGTCCTCTTCTTTCCGATTTCTGTGAGGAAGTCTGAAAAGATCGAGAGGGACGTGTATCAATATCTTGATATCTGTCAGGTTTTCTCAATTTATCCCTATCTCTAAGGTTGCATCTTTTCTCAGAGGGCTCCCTTTGGGGAGATTTGTTTCCTCGTTCTGGATATCTATCTCTCCGTTGAGGAGACCTTCCTCTGGACTGAAAACGTTTTTCTTTGGGAGTGGATTGTTTATTACTATCCCAACTCTTTTTTGGAGTATTCAGATTATTTTTAATAAAAGTTTTGTCAGGATTTTCAATTAGTTGTGGTTTTAGTGGTTTCCCACCCAAACTATCGCTTCCTAGTTCTTCATAGGATTTTTCTATGATTCTGGCAAGTTCAAAAGGTTGTTCTGCTATATCTGTTTCTTTCAGTTTCTGCAGGTATTTTGTATCGTCAATTGTCAATTTGTTAACCAAAAGTTCTTCGCTTGACATTTTTTCAATGTCGTGATGTGTTGTGTAGCTGGCTAGAACCGGCCACGTGGCTCTTGGTCTACCTAGTGGACCGAGCCTGGTAATGTGATTTTGATGTTTTAGGGCACCATTAAACCAGAGCAGGTGCTCTTGGTAAGTTAGTGGAATTTCAACGTCCTCGAAAGGAGCGTATTCATTCGGAGATTCCTCTATTTTGTAATAGTGGAATTCGTGTGTCACAGCATTTGCTGCTGGAAAACGTATCCATGAATAGAATACATCTGTCTGCCGATATTCATGGGCCTCTACCACGAATATGACTGTACCACCTCTCGATGATAGTCTATTTTCTATAAGTTTAATAGTTATAGTTTTTCTTACATTAACCGGAATGATTATAGCATTCGGGTCATCATTTTGGAGACTTGTGTCATCCGCTAGGAGTTGAGCTGCTATTCTAGCTTTCTCCCTTTCGTCTTCACTATCCGACATTTTACTGACAGTAAGTTTTTTGTTGCAGAGCAAGTTTCAAGGAAACAAAGATTAGGTGCACAATATTTTGGAACACTGTATCCTTCAACGTTGACTAAACCAAAAACTAATACATAGGAATCTCTTCCTACTAAGTTCCAGCGGATATTAACCTTTTACCCTCCAGACGTCTTTTGGAGTTTTTATGGGAAAAGGGGTCTGTGTGAAAAGCACAACTGAGTTACTCTAATGTCTTGCGTTAGATTATCGCCTTACCAAACTTTGGGCGCCATGTAGTGTAGTTCCTATATTCTCAATAGGTTATGCGCATTGGAATAACATAAACAGCAGTTTAGACGTAGGACTGAGGTCATCTAGGTCTCTACTGACTATGTTAGACTTATTTAGTTTTGCCAGCTAGCTCAGAGGTCACTAGAAACGTTCTCGAGTGAACAGGAAGGGGTTAACTTTCCTGAATAGACAAGAAGGGATTAGTTTCTGACAACCGCATAAACATGACAACTTTGCTCCCTCAGAATAAAGAGTATATCTCTAGAGTCGTGTGAAAACAATAGACAGTTTATTTCACTCAATCGTGCATGCATGAGAGACGGGTGTTTTCAATAAAAGGTGTTATTTATTGAGCAGTCTTCTTTCTCATGCAAGAGAAATGAGTTGCCACAATTGCAATACTTATCATAAAGTAAAGTGCGTACAGTAAAAGGAGTATTATGAAATAATACTGTAAAAGCATTGTTATGGTTTCTTAGCCATATGATACTTTAAAATGGATAAAATATATACATACATAAAAACATTGACTAACGTACTGGTGTTTCTAAGATTCACCTACCCGGGTGTACCTGACCTAAACCTAATACGTGGGAAGGAGTAAGTAAGTTGCAGTTTAAGTTAAGTTGGTTTTTGCCAAGAATCTGAATCAAGAATTCTCTTAAGGGTTTAGTCAGCTCCGTACCTTGGTAATAGAATGTAGGAGGTCTTGTATCTCTCTCTTAGGACTCGATCTCCCAGCAACCCGCAAGGGTGACTGGAAACACCGGAGCTGGATTCCTCGGCTTGAGAAAATACAGCGTCTCTCTCAGTGCGTCAAATGGGAGGGTCGGCTTCCTTCGGCACTCACATCAGCTGGGCGTCGGGCAAGTAGATAGCCGCTCTGCTCCAAACCACCGTGTGTTTGCTTAAGGCAACTGTTGGTATATTTATACCTGAAAGGTGCTGAGTTTGACGTAAGGTTGGACATAAGACGTCACTAAGAACTAACAGTTCTTTCTGGACTCCAGGAGTTCTTGTGCAAATCAAAACAAAAGCAGGGGGATTTCCCGGGCTGCTGGAGGCTTGGTTTGTTTAAAGAACGCGTTGTACTTTCTAGGAGTCTATGGGAGTAGCCTTGCCGTATTTGGACTGCATGGGCTATGACTAGATATGGACATGATTCCTATGCCTTTATAAGCATATGTTTTGTTATAACCATATAAGGGCATGAATCGGGGATATCTTAATTAGGGTCCTAGATCGATTCACAACAATACGTCACCCCTAGGGTAGGCAATAAACAGCCCATAGGACTAAAAAGTTGGACAAGTACTTTTAATTTTCCATGTCTTTGCTTTGAAAAATGATTAAATTCATTTTTCCACAATTGCAAGGCCTACGTTTTGTCTTGGATAACATGTGGTTCCCTCATTATATGTAATCTGCGATAACTTTCAATTGGGAGCAGGTAGAAATATTGACTTTGGTGTCTAAAGATGTGTAATTATAAACCCTCTTTTATGATAAAATCGTATTTTAAGTCACAATTCTGGAAACACCAGTTTCAAAAAGTTGGCTTTTTCTTGCCCCAACTGTTTGGTGCCTGCAGCCTGTATACTGGGTCATATGACTAGGTTTAGTTGGCAGTTGGTCTTCGTGTATTGCTCCCAGACAGTGAGACATAGAGGGAATCGGTGTTGGAAATATCAGCCATCCCAGACTTGTTTTGGGGGAGGAGCTGTCACCTACCATACTTGCAAATCACAAAGCCTCTACATCAGCACACTCAGAAAGAGATTAACACCATTCTTTTGTGTCCCCAGACTAGCTGGGGATAGGGCAGGGAGGCAGGAAATTCTCAGCACCTCTATGTGTCGAAACCTTCAGAACCTTATCCTACTTCAAAGATGTCACCAGGTATAAATATTGGACCCTCACACCAACATCTTCAGTACAACTCTGGACCTGTGGAAAACTCAGAAGAACTGCTGTTCTGCCCTGCTGCAAGAAGAACTACCCTGCTACTCTCCTGCCCTGCTGTCCTGCTGCCCTGCTGTTTGAGTGAAAAGGACTGGGCCTGGATTTTGAACCCAGGACCACCAGTGTGACTCCAGGGCAATTTGTCTGGCCTCCTGACAAGAGCTTCAAGACCATAAAAGGCTCCAACCCATTGAATCCAGCACCTAGACTCTGTCTACTGTGAGATTCGCCCCCCAAGTGGTGCCCCCGAAATCCTGGACCCTTGGAAGTGGGCCTGAAAGTGCTCTGCCAGTCCAGCAGTGATCCAAACAGAACTGACTATTGTTAAAGAATCCACAATGAACAAAGGTTTTCTTGAAGTTTATTGTGCATTACAGCAATGGGTCCACAGCCCGGACAGCTACTGATGCAACTGAAGCATCCTTAGAATTATCAACAGGTACTAACAAAATAACTTAGAGCATAGCATGAAAATTATCAAGGCACATGCACTGAATCTACAGAGGAAGAAAGATGCAAGTGCATGCATGGAACGAACAATAAGAATGCAACACTGACCCAGCGCGATGCATAGCCTAGTATCTCCACATTAAAACTGCTGCTGTGTAACACATCCCTGATCCAGGACTCTACAACTTTTTAGAACCACTGCTGCGCAACACTTCTTCCCTGCAATGCTTCTGAAATGCTATTGTGTGACGCATCCTGGAAGCAGGACTTCACATCTCAGCCTGCAGGCCATCGGAACTGCTGCTGCCTGATGCATCCTCCACAGAATGCAGCACACTTAGAAAGAGAAAACAACAAGTAGAAATAAAGATACTTCTCTGTGAGGCCCCTCTTTTGCCTCATTTTTTTTGCTCTCTCCTTCTGCTCCCCTCATTTGTCTGAGTGCTTTCTGCTGCTTTGTTCTATGTTTTTTATTGCTTTCTCTTTCCCCTTCCCCCATTTTTCAGAGCCGTTTCTCCTGCGTTTGCCTAATTTTTTTATGCTCTCTCCTGCAGTGCTGCTGCAGCGCATGGCGCATGCACTTTTTTTCAGCTCTGAAATCCTTTGCCTGAGCGCGATGCGTGAGACTGCGCACTATGCTAGGGCTGGGCTATGTGTGTGCAACTCCCGGAGTTCAGGTCGGACCATGATTGGCCTAACTCGGGAGGCAGTTCTCATTGGTAGCGCTCAGCTACCAATAACAGTACTGCCGGTGCCAGACTGCTACACTACTACCAAGGAGAGTCTCACTTACAGCATGGCACTAAGCTACCAATGACATTCAGTAGGTTACCACTGCCTCCACCAGGAAGAACCTATTCCTGGACTGTTTTAGGGCAATGGCTGCCCTGCACTTAGTAAATCCCAGGCTGCAACCTGCCACTGACATGCAGCAGCCATTAAGTGCAGGGGGTGGGGGCAAGTACCCGCCCCTCCCTCCCCCCAGCCCACCACTGTGGATGCTCATGTCTGTGTACTAAAGTACCTCCGAATCTGTAGTGGAACTGGTTATGATTTACCTCCAGGAGGATAAAGAAAAAACAAATATTTACAGTACTAGGCATAGCAATGTAATAGTAATGTTAATAGATATTTGTTCTGGATCAAATGAAAGTATTCACTCTACTTTTTCATAGTGTATTTATCTTAATGTTTAGAAAAATTTTGTGTGGATCGCGGTTGTATTTCAGTTACTTTTTCTGTTTTTTCTGTTTAGAAGCCAGTACAGTTCACATTGAAACAACTGGTAGCAAAAGCTGTAACGTTGTAACAAGGAAACATAACAAGCTATGATGTAAATATTATAATCAAGGGGCTTACTTACAAAGAATTGGCGCTGGGCAGCACTGCAAGTCATTTTGCTGTGCTGCTCCGTATTTACAAGATATGGTGCATCCATGTCCTGTTAGCCAGTACCAGCACACAATTGGCAGCCATGCACCAACGCACGCACCCTAGCATCATGGTGCAAGGGTGTCTGTGTTGTTGGCATGATTGTTTTTCTGCAGGAAGGGATACCTTCCTGCACAAAAACAATCATTTGAGACATTGTCCTCTTCCTATGTTTGCTGCAGAATGCAGCACACATTGTAAGGGGAAAAATTACGGGAAATAATATTATTACTCCTCATTACGCCACTCCTGGGACGGCGAATGTTTTTAATGCATTCCCAGATTTATTGCTTGTTGTAAATCTGGGAATGTGTCAAAACCTATGGGGATTGCGTGGGGACATACACTGCAGCGACCGGAAAGGCCTCATCAATGCAGTGTGAGACATTGCAGGGACTTAGTCATCAATGGAGCGCACACCGCTAGCCCCTCCTCCGGATCGCCTCTCGGGACTCTGGTACTTGTAGTTCTTTAGTGGATCACCCAGGTGGGTGCAAGTCGGTACTTGTTGGACTGATGAATCTCGAGACCCGATACATGTCCCGGGTTTTAGGATATCGCCCGAGACATGTCTCGGGTTTCGGGATAACTTCCCTCATCAGTAGAGAAAGATCGTTAGGGGTGGAAGAGAAGGCCGCCACACAACCGTCAAAGGCCTCGATGCCAGAACCGGCACGCAGGTGCGTCGTCCAAGAGCCCGTCGGCCCAAAGCTCAAGGGAGCCATATTGTGTTTAGTCATCAATGGAGCGCACACCGCTAGCCCCTCCTCCGGATCGCCCCTCGGGACTCTGGTACTTGTAGTTCTTTAGTGGATCACCTAGGTGGGTGCAAGTCGGTACTTGTTGGACTGATGAATCTCTAGACCCGATACATGTCCCGGGTTTTAGGATATCGCCCGAGACATGTCTCGGGTTTCGGGATAACTTCCCTCATCAGTAGAGAAAGATCGTTAGGGGTGGAAGAGAAGGCCGCCACACAACCGTTAAAGGCCTCGATGCCAGAACCGGCACGCAGGTGTGTCGTCCAAGAGCCCGTCAGCCCAAAGCTCAAGGGAGCCATATTGTGTTTAGTCATCAATGGAGCGCACACCACTAGCCCCTCCTCCGGATCGCCCCTCGGGACTCTGGTACTTGTAGTTCTTTAGTGGATCACCCAGGTGGGTGCAAGTCGGTACTTGTTGGACTGATGAATCTCCAGACCCGATACATGTCCCAGGTTTTAGGATATCGCCCGAGACATGTCTCGGGTTTCGGGATAACTTCCCTCATCAGTAGAGAAAGATCGTTAGGGGTGGAAGAGAAGGCCGCCACACAACCGTCAAAGGCCTCGATGCCAGAACCGGCACGCAGGTGCGTCATCCAAGAGCCCGTCGGCCCAAAGCTCAAGGGAGCCATATTGTGTTTAGTCATCAATGGAGCGCACACGCTAGCCCCTCCTCCGGATCGCCCCTCGGGACTCTGGTACTTGTAGTTCTTTAGTGGATCACCCAGGTGGGTGCAAGTCGGTACTTGTTGGACTGATGAATCTCTAGACCCAATACATGTCCCGGGTTTTAGGATATCGCCCGAGACATGTCTCGGGTTTCGGGATAACTTCCCTCATTAGTAGAGAAAGATCGTTACGGGTGGAAGAGAAGGCCGCCACTCAACCGTCAAAGGCCTCGATGCCAGAACCGGCACGCAGGTGCGTCGTCCAAGAGCCCGTCGGCCCAAAGCTCAAGGGAGCCATATTGTGTTTAGTCATCAATATGCTGTGCTGCTCCGTATTTACAAGATATGGTGCATCCATGTCCTGTTAGCCAGTACCAGCACACAATTGGCAGCCATGCACCAACGCACGCACCCTAGCATCATGGTGCAAGGGTGTCAGTGTTGTTGGCATGATTGTTTTTCTGCAGGAAGGGATACCTTCCTGCACAAAAACAATCATTTGATTGTCCTCTTCCTATGTTTGCTGCAGAATGCAGCACACATTGTAAGGGGAAAAATTACGGGAAAAAATATTATTACTCCTCATTACGCCACTCCTGGGACGGCGCATGTTTTTAATGCATTCCCAGATTTATTGCTTGTTGTAAATCTGGGAATGTGTCAAAACCTATGGGGATTGCATGGGGACATACACTGCAACGACCGGAAAGGCCTCATCAACGCAGTGTGAGACATTGCAGGGACTTGTGCTGAGTTGCCTCACTCCATATCTACAAGGCCATGAAAGCCACGCAGGGTAGCTTTACGTGGACTTGTAGATATGGTTAAGCCCTGTGTGCCAACAGAATGTAACAAAAAGTGACATTCAAGTGGTGCACAGGACTTGTATTTAAGCCACCCAGTTTATAAACATGGGGGCATATTTACAAAGAATTGACATACGGCAGCACCCAAGTCATTTTGCTGCACTGCCCTATGCTATTTCGAAAGGGAAGGACTGCACTGTATGTATTCACAATTTGGAGTGCATTCCTGTGCTTTCAGCCGGCACACAATTAGCAGCCGTGCACCAACGCAGGCACCCTTGCACCATGTTGCAAAAGGTATCTGTGTTTTTAACATGATTGTTTTTTTGCAGGAAGGGACACTTTACTGCACAAAAACAATAATTGGAGGCTTTTTCCTCTTTCTATGTGTTCAGAATGCATCACACATGGAAGGAGGAAACAATGAGGCAAAATACCATTATTTCTGCACTCAGTGGACAGTGGAGGGCGCTAGCGTGCAGCCAGAACAGAGCAGAACGCAGAACGCAGATCGGAGCAGAACGGAGCAGAGCGGTAGCAGCTGAGACCGTGGCGAGCAAGACGCCATCGCCGACGCCACCGCCATCACCATTTCAGCGGTCGTGACAAGTTGATCCCCGCTAGTAAAAACAGCCCCCCCCTGGTGTGAGCTTCTGCAGTAAGCGGTGTTAAGCCTGGGGGCTGCGGGGGGGCACTAGACAGCATGCGGATACGGATACAGCGGTGAGGCGGCGAGACAAGGTGAGGCCCATTGCACCAGCGTTTCGCTCTGCCCCCTGCCTCCTGTGTTTGGCCGTAATCGGACACAATCCCCCGCCTGCAAAGTGAATGAGGAAGGGGGGCGAGGGGAGTGTCGGAGTGGACGGCGGGCAGCTACTACAGGTTGTGGTGCTTACAGATATCTACTAGCTGACTGGGGCACGAGTCAACTCTCACCCCATATTATACTCGGCACTTGGACTGCCGGCCGCTCCATTGAATTTATTTATGGAACATTGGATACTGATCTTCTGATCTTCTGAACTGGAAGAGTGTTGCTGCCAGTGGCCAGTAGAGCGCAGCAGAGAGCTAAAAACAGTGAAGGAGAAACAGAGTAAAATCAGAGTAAAATCGAAAGCCTTGACAGACCAGGCTACTGATTACAGCTGCAGCAGACCCTCACAGGTGGGAGGTTTTTGCACTGGCTGTACCATTGACTGTATTACTGGCAGCATCTTAATGCATTTAAAGTATAAACGCGTATAACAAGCATTTTACTTAAAAATTTTACTTTACGCATTTTAAGCATTTTTATATACCTTCACAAGAGGAATTGAGCTGTTTGTTTGTTCCTTTGCTAAAGGAGTGAAAGTCCGTCCTGCATTTCATCTCGCTTGTTCCCCGAAGCCTCCCCTCGACGAGGACTCGCTGGTGTGAGCAAGCCCTGCACTCGGCAGGGCTGGTGGCACGCTCCCAGCTAGAGACCTACGGGTTGAGGCTCGGGACAGAAATCGGCCTAATATAGTTATCGCTAGTAACGTGAAGAGTGATAGAGGAACGTCAGGAACCTACCTTTAACAACAGAAAAATCAAATTCCTGGCGAAACTAGTTACTAAGTAATTATATCAAGCCGAAAATAAGTTCAGAAATGGGTTTAAAAAAACTGCGATCTCGCACAATATTTATGAAAAGAATGGGTACTGAGAACGCAGTACGGAAATCTTCTGATAAAGCTATAAAACAAGGTCGAATAACTCACACCCCGGCAATTAGCACATATTTCTCTGCCCTTACAACTAAAGAGGAACCAGAAATACATACTTCGGAAAAGGAAATTACTCTCAATTTATCAGTAACCACTGGGGCAGCAGAAAATATTCTCAATCACGACAAAAATCGCCCCTTCTGGATTTTGAGTTAAGCAAAAATGTAATCTGCACTCCAAAAGACCTTCAATCCTTAGATCACGAGGCAACTCATTTAAAAACCTCAACTCCTATAAAAAGCCGCAGGAGCTTTTCGTTACTCGAGGAATTATGTACAAATAAATCAAATTTAATGAATCGAAAGTCAGAGCTTAGGTTAAGCAACAGTCCTCCAAAAAAAACGTCTTCACATTGGACCCTTTCAATTTCAAAAATGATAATATCATTAATATCATTAATACAGTTACACCAATGTCAAAGGCCCTTTTTTCGCTCCAAGAAATATTGGAATCTGTTTTATCTTTTTTGGGAAATATCTTAGAAAATTCTGATCAAACCTTGGACGTTCAAATAGGTATATTAAAACATCTAGTTGAAGAAAAAAGGGAAAAAGAACTATCTGAAGCGGAGAAAAGTAATTCGAAACCAAAAACCAAACATGCGCAACAGATTACTTCAAACAAAAACAACAACGATAAGGAGGAAATAAAACGTGATTTTGGTACTCAGACGTCGGAAATCCAAACACAACAAAAGCAAAAATTGGATAATCTAAACGATTCAGTAATATATTCTATAAAAAATGTATTCAAAGAAAAACCTCAACAAAAAAATCAATACCCAATCTTTTCAAAAAAAGGTATAACAGTTAAACAAAAAAATGATTCTGTATTAGATGACCAGAATACATGCATCAATAATACACCGAGTAATGAAAAGGGAGAAATAATTGTTAATAAAAAAACGGAAAATGACCAAAAAGGAGGAAAAAGAAAGAGGATAAAACAAACAAGAAGGATCCAAAAAAAGAAAACTCGCAAACTAAAATTTCAAAAACTTACAACTATCTATAAATCTCAAGAGGAACAATCTGATGATGACATAAAGCCTCAAACCATTGAAAATCAGGAAACCAGAAACAGAAATCTTGAAGATAAGAAGCAATTATTGGATCCAAGAGCAGAAGAGTACGCTCCACTCAGACCATCAGTACAAACAGGCCAAAGAAACATAAAACCAAGTGAAGAAATTATTAGGTACAGACAAAAGGGTGAAGAGTCACACTCCAAAACTCTACAATTTGAGGAACTTTTTCCTACCGACTCAGCTCCACTTAACAGAGGAAGGATAATTAACCTTCTACAACACATAAGGTCTTTACAATCACTGACCAGTAATGAACTTGACTTAGTAATCTTTCCCAAAAAAGATAATATTAAATTAGTGACGGTAACATTCTGGTCATCAGTTATACCAGGGATCATACTTAACGAAAAGGAGATATTACACAAACATGGATATGACGTAGTTGAAAGAGAAGACCTAATGGTAAATAAAAATCCAATATGGTACAATGACCAAATACGATCAATCTCCAACTCTTACGTCAAAAAAGTCCATAGAAATGGAAACGTTATAGAAGATCTAGGAATACTGCATTCAGGAACAACCTGTTCAGGGAAAGATACCCTAAAAATTCAGGTGGATAATGGAGAAAGGGCAGTATGGTGCTATGACTCAAAAGAAATCGAAAATAATAATAGCATAAAATCTTGGTCCTGGGTCTCGGAGACCTTGAATAGCAACAAAGTCACGAGCACTCTACGACAACCTGTTTAGCACTGGATTAAAAATCATATCCTGGAATATCGCTGGTAGAACTAAGAATAAAATGTCTGAAGTCTCGATCTACCAGCCTGATATCCTGATGCTACAAGAAACCTGGGCGACTGATCCCTTCTCCGAAAAAGGCTATTATGTCTACGATACTCCAGCAATACCCACCAAACGTGGTCACGCAAAAGGTGGTTTGGCCATTCTACTGAGGGAAGAATACTCGTGGATGCAGGAAATAGTAGATACAAAACTAGATAATCTACAGTGCATTAAAATCTCCCTCAAAATACATAGTACAGTCGCCGAAAAGGCAATCTTGCTCTTTAATGTATATGCCCCTCCAGGCAAAAAACTAGATATCATATTTTTTAATATTATGGAAAATATTATGAAGATAATTGAAGACCAACTCTATTTGTCTTACTTAATTGTGGGAGATTTCAATGGTAAAATCTCCAATTCTGAAATCAACAAGTGGGCAAAATTATATATAGAAGAATCAATGGAATTTATGGTACCAAATTTTCCAAAAGGAATATTAACTGACAAAAGAGGTAAACTGTTACTATCATCACTGCCTAATCTAAATGGGGTAATACTGAATGGCAACACGGAAGGAGACATCCCGGCAAATTACACCAGACGGGGCAAGGGAACTCTCTCCATTATTGACTATATCATAAGTAGTATGGATTTACTGGAAACAGTTACAAATTTGAATACCCAGTTTTCTCTTGAGAGTGATCATGCCTTAATGCACCTAACCACAGACTGGATACCTAAATCTACACCAGCCCGTCACATCATCCATTATAAAAGTACTATAATGATAAAAAGTGAACAGAGACGCATATTCTGGAACTCTTCGACGCTGGATAAAATCTCTGCATTGATCGATCACTCCCAATTCCTAACAAAAATATACGCGGATAATCCAATAGAAAACTTTGATCTTATCATTAAGGATATCAAAAATTTTATTTTAAATGTGCTACATCAGGGAACAACAGGAAAAAACGAGAGGAAAGATAAAAACAAAAAAATTTCTCAGAACTCTGTAATAAAGAAAAAGCTCAATAGACTTATACGTGTTCAATACTTGAACTCCTCATTATCAACAAAAAAGGAAATAAATAAACTAAAAAATCAATTGAGACGAGAGAACCAAAGCCACAAAAAAGCAATGCAGGATCGCAATTGGGTTAACATACAAATAGCAGCAAAAAAATATAATCAGCTCAAATATTGGTTCTTAATTGCAAAAATAACAGGAACAAAAAAGATAATTCAATCCATACCGGTCCCACCGAATGATTGGGAAACTTACTTGTCAGATCTGTATAAAGCAAATCTATCAAAACAAGATGAAAATATTGAGGACTACATTAAAGAAAAAGATAATCGCTCAATAATTAAAACCACAGTAATATCTGTTGAAACTAACATTCGAAGAGCAAGAAGCACAGGTGCCTCCGGCCCTGATCAGATTCCGATCAAAGTTTTGCAAGCAGACCCAAAGGAGTGGAGTCAGTTGTTATGCCCCCTATTTAATTATATTTTTAAAATCGGCCAAGTACCTAAATCGTGGCAGGGGAGTATTATTATCCCCATACATAAAAAGGGGAGCAGGATCCTAGCAGGAAACTATAGACAAATAGCTCTTATGGACGCCGCAGGAAAAATATTTGCAGCAGAAGTACTAGATCGCTTGAAAGACTGGGCTTTTTCGTTGGGTCTGATACCAATGTTCCAAGCGGGTTTCAGACCGAAACATTCTGTTACAGATAATATCGCGATTATTCAGGCCACTCTAGATAAATATGTAACTCGAAAAACCCAGGTTGTATATGCAGCATTTATCGATTATTCCACGGCGTTCGACCGCGTTGAGCGTCCAACACTATGGAAAAAACTAAGGAGGTTTGGAATTCAAGAACAACTGCTGCAAACCATAGTAAATCTTCATACTAATACTTGGTGTCAAGTCCAAATGGGGGGAGAAAAAGGCCTAACAAAAATAATTAAAACTGATAACGGACTAAAACAAGGGTGCCTTTTAGCCCCGATTCTATTCTCCCTATATCTAAGTGACTTGCCACATCAACTGCAACAGGGCACTAGTTTGCCTCCAAAAATCGCTAAACAAAGCATACATGCATTGCTTTATGCTGATGACATAGTGTTGTTAGACTTAACACCTTTCGGACTACAAAGATCCTTGGATATTTTGCACAAATGCTCCAAAGAAAATTTCTTAATCCCAAATATAAAGAAAACAAAAGTTGTAGCTTTTTCGGGGAGGAAACATAGCGCTAAATACAGCTGGAGGCTTGGAGGAGAAAAGATCGAAGAGGTCAACGAATATCCCTACCTTGGCAGGATCCTTTCGAAGAATCTAACAAATACAATTCAGATAAAAAATCTCCAAAGGAAATCCGAATTACATGCCACGGCCCTTTCAAGACTCTACAGTGCCACTAGGAATAGGCATTTTTCCTCAATGCTAAAAATTTACAGAGTAAAAATACCGCCTGTATATCTTATGCGACAGAGTATATCCTAATAAAGCAATGGGGCTTTATGGATCGCAAAGAAGGAAAAATTCTAAGAAGGATCATGAAGGTCTCAGTCTCTGTACCTGTTCAAGCACTGAGATTAGAATTATCCATCACAAGCGCTTATGCTACAGCAGTGGCCAATGTAATCAGGTGGGCCTACAACCTATTGCACGCTAAAGACAATACTTTAAGATCATTGCTGAAAAAAGAGACTTTTGGGTTGGAAGCAAAAATACAAATTTTTCAAGAGAATATGATTGTTGCATTCCAAATGGCAAACACCAGTCCAGACATTCTGCTCACCTGGTCAACAGCGCAAATGAAACTTTTTCTAAAATGTTTTACTCTAAAACTGAGCTATGAAGTAGACATTGGACATTGTAATAAACTATCTACTTACAAACCCTTTGCAGACCTACTGGAATATAAACAAATCCAGCCGTACACTGGGTTTACCTTAACGCATGGTGCGAGGAGGGTGATTACTATGCTTCGACTGGGCATCCTACCTGTATTAGCATTTACATCGAGATGGCTATCTGGAAGATCGCCAAAATGTACACTATGCGAAGGGGGTGTTCAGAATGTTGAGCATTTATTATTCGTATGTCCTAATCTTAATGTAACCATAGCCCGTGCAAGATACCTAGACCCTATCGTTCCTGCAGAATTACAACAGTGAAGGAACTTATGATATTGTGCAAGCAGCCTCCGAATGAATTTGTATGCTATAATTTTTATAAATTTTTAAAGTTCTTTTTACCTTTATATTGAAAAATAATGGAATTTTTAAATTTGAAAAATTTGAATGTGTAAAAATGTATAATTTGTGGTCCTCTGTCGAGTACCAACACAAATAAAACTTTTTTGACTTTGACTTTTGACCATTATTTCTCCTCGCTACACCACCCCTGGGAAGGTGCACAGTTTTAATGCATTCCCGGATGTACACCATTTGTAAATCTGGGAACACTCACTGAAAAAGCCCATGGCACTGCTCCTAACGCAGTGACTTGTGCTGTGTTGCCCCTCTCCATAACTACAAGGCCATGAACAACCACGCAGGGTGGCTGTAAGTGGCCTTGTAGATATGGCTAAGCCATTGGAATTTCATAAGAAGTGACATTCAGGCAGCTCAATCGGCTTGTAAATAAGCCCCTTACATTTTATCTGCGCATCTTTGCTGTTTTTTTACGTTCTTCATAAAAATTTACCTAGAAGTTCACACAGTTCTGTCTTTGAATTGTGACCGAAAAATGACTTGGTCCTATGTTTTTTTTTTTAGGCCGAAGGCATTTCTGTATCTCATGCTATGAAATAGGATAGACTAAGCTATCTGTGCTGCTCCCCTGCTCACCCTGAACAGCTGACACCAGATATGTCTTGGCAGTTCTTAGACTCTTTAACCCCACGGATCTCTTAGCAACTCAAGCAGGTGGCATGTGCCGTCTGCTCATCAGGAAAAGCTGTTTTTGCCGTGGGTCGTGTCTCCTCTCAGTATAAACTATTTCGAAACCATCATCCGGAATGTTCCATCACGCAATGAAAGCGGACCATCGGGTCAGGTTTGTGGCCAGGAAGGGTTGATTTTGAAAATGCAATATGCTCGCTCCTCATATCCCTCTCCTGCAGATCACTGGAGGAAAGTCGACGCCAGCTTGTGAGCGCCGTGGCTAAATGTGAACAAAGCGAGGGCATTTCTGCTTGGGATAAAATTTCCTTTTTCATCATGCGGTGCTCTGTTTCTGGGCCCATTGCTCAATCAGTCCAAAACATATGAAAATGGTGCAGGGGTGACCCATTTCAGCGACAGCAGGCCAAGTGTGACCATGTTGTTCGGATAATGGCTTCTCGCCTTCATTTTGTGCAGAAGAACATAAAATTGGTTTGGACAGCGTGAGACCTTATATTCCTCCTATCACACATTTGCTGATCTTTTTTATTATCATTATGCTCTTCTCGGCTTAAGCACAAGCCTTTCAATTATAAACAGATGCACCGACATGTGCGGTGGAAACATTTTACAGTATTTCTCAGCACTCACTGGGGCAGGCGCGTGTCATATCCGGGACAGCCAATGCCATAACTACAACTAACAGAAACGCATACAGACTGCATGCACCCGTATGTAAACTAACTAATCTTTGAGGGGAAAGGCAGCTCGGGGATAAACAACAATCTCTGAAGGAAAACAGAGCACCTAACATACAACACATACGATTTACAGTAAGGGAGGAATTTTACCCATTAAAGAACAAGCAGTTACAAATGTCATAGAGTTGCCCCTTCACGTCCCGCTCTCATAAATAGCCAGGCATGTTAGTGTGTTCCGAGAATAGATGAGAAGGCACAGTGGGATTGCGGTCTGAGAGCACAACACATGTGGACAAAAGGGCACAATAGCACAGAGAGAAGAGACAGCTGAACCGGGGAAAGGTGTTGGTTCCCACCATATGACCGAGAGATACAACCTTGTGCAGAGAGGAAAGAAGAAGGGACAAAGAGAAAGCACTACTGAGATCTGTTGTGGGTAAATGATGATATAATGTAGATAGTAGCCAGGTAAATAATCCAAGTAAGATGTTTATTAGTTGGTTTCAATAAGATAAGTATTAGGTCCCACCAGGAGCTTGATGGATGTTGCTCAGCCCTCACTCACCAACTGACATTCTCCACACACACCAGGCACACACACATTCTATTCACTCTGACATCACGCACACCAACATTCCACGCAGACATCTCACTCATTCTGGCTGAGCAACCTAAAGGAGATAAATCTAGTTACAACAAGATCCAGATAGAATGCAAAGCAGACAGAACCACACAAAACGACCTTGTTGACACCATCTCACTGCCACTGCCTTATTTTATTTATTTATTTTATTTATTGCGATATTTTATATAGTTTGAACTTTGCCCGACAATGTCAGAGCGCTTTACAAAAGGACCAGTTACATTACATAAGGACTTCAGCGTACATGAGTTACATAAGATACAAACAGAAAAACTCTAAATCCACAAAAGAACGGGAGTAAGTACAAAAGTCTACTACAGATACTAGTGGTTAGAGTTGCATATATACAAGTGGCAAATTTACTCAAGGAAAAGGTACAAATAGATAAACTAAACTCACATGAGAATGGTAGTAAGTACAAAAGTCTACTACATATACTAGTGGTTAGAGTTACATATATACAAGATGCTAAATCACTCAAGATTACATTTTAAGGAGCAATTAGGGTTGGGCAATAATATAGTACATATTCACAGAGCATTAACTTCTTGCCGTCTTGCAACCAGGCCTTCAGGTTCTGTTGCACTCATGGGCGGTGGTCTTCGGCCTGGAGGGTATGCCCGAGATGGTGATGGCTGTAGGGGTGGTGGTGGGCGGAGGTTATTGTTACTGTTATCAGGTTTTGATTTGATCGGGAGTCTGGGGTGGGAGGCTCCTTCTTAGACCTCGTCTACGACAGTTTAAGGTCGTTAGAGCTCCTGCTTGCATCATGTATCCCTTGATTAGCCATGTTGGTGGTGTTAGACCTCGCTCATGAGGTTTTCTGGGTGCGAATTAGGGTGATTGGTGAGGCTGGCTTAGTATATAATTTGGCAGTAGCAGTGCATGGAGTCTGGTGAGGGGTAGGAGACCCAATTAGTTCAGGGTCACAGATTGACCCACAGATTTCCCATCAGTGTCCCACTGATCTGCCTCATAGCTGGCTGTAAGGTTAATGTTAATGTTACTGTGACTTATAAAGCGCACGAATACCCGGAGGTGTCTTGACGCTGAGGAGAATAGTGGATCTGCTTGGGCGTCTATTTCTGAAATAGCCAGTTCAAATAATGCCTGCAACATTACTTGATGGAAGACGAGTACAGCTAATCTGGGATAATTGTAACACAATGCCCCAGAATGTGAAGTAATCAACCACATCACCAGTAAGTTCCTCTACAGAAAGATAGAAGCCGCATTACCAGGGACACACTACAGAATCCCCAACTTGTTCATGCGCGTCGCCATTTTGGATAGGACAGGAAGTGATATAAGGAATAGCATCGAACACATAAGTGAAGATATCATTTTCTGAAGATCAACAGTTATAAATGTCATGGTTACGAGGTGCTTTCAATGAGGAGGTCTGAAACTAATGAGCTTGTCTGATGATACAGACACAGCATACTGTTCACTTTGCAATTTGGGGTTTTTGTGTTGCCCTTATTTTGACGGCGTTTCCGTTGTTTTTAATATGGCTCTGCCTCTGCTGACCTGGAACAAAAAATCTCTGCTTCCCTACTGTTTACCCTTCGTTTTTGTCACTTCCTGGAAGACTGTGGATGCCCACAGCTGTCTAGTGGGTATTTCTTTAAATATTAGAAACGTGTGCCCGCGGGACAGGTAAAGCTAGATCTCCCACTCCACAAACTACCTACTCCTTCACAGCCCCAGCTTTACTTCACTTTACTCTTTTGGCGTCGGTGACAAAGCTGAACATTCTTGTATGTCAGAATGTGCTTTCAAGGTCTATGCCTACCCGCTACCCACGCCCAGTAAGGTGCAAGAGTGACTTGTCAACAAGGGCATGGCCGGTTTACAGTGTGGGCTGTGCTTGCAAAGACATTGTCTGTCAATTATGTCACACATGCCAACAGCCTAGCCCAAAATACGCTGTAGGGCCTTGTTGTATGTTATTTACATGCCCTTCTTCTTCCCTTGCTCATTCCTCTTGTTCAGCCTATGATGCCTATAGAATGTCATGATTGCATGGAATGTGGTGTGCAGGGAGTTAGGCAGTTGATGTCTGCAGGCTGAGCAGGAAGGTTATGAGTATTTGTGAAATTATTTATTTTCGGTTTTATTCGTAAGGGTATTTATTTACCTTATGTGATGTGCTTTATTATGTATTGCTGTTTTGAGCTAATCTATCCCAGTTTTTGTGCTTTTCTTTAGTTCTTGCGTTCTATTCATGTGCACACTACAATCCTGGTACTTCTGAGATGCTTGGTTGTTTGAGGGTGTTTGCATCCCTCTATATTCTTGATGGGTGTTTCATATTCTTACATGTGGGTCAGTGTATTCCACTTGTTGTTTGTTTCTGGACTTTATGGAATTCTGAGATTCTTATTTGTTTGAGGGTGAGTGCATCCCTTTATTTTCTTTGTGTGAGTCATTCTACTGTGTTCTTGCTGGTGCATCTTTTGTATCTTCCTTTCCTTTTTATTCACTCTTCACGTACATTTCTTTTTTTCCTATTGTTGTGTGTTTAGTTTTTTGCCTTTACGTATAGTGCTGGTTCACTTTTTGTTTATTGGCGGATTCTTATTCACTGTTCTTAGGGAGCCGGAGACGTCTGGTATTCTTGTACGTGTTGTTCTTATTCTGAGACCTCGCATTTTCTTTGATTTCTTTCATGCTTCTTATTTCTTGATATTCTATTTCGTGTGTGTTGTTCTCTCCTTGTGAGAAAGGGGGGGTGAGTGTTCTTGTATTTTTTTGTGTTATTTCTCTTCCCTTTCAATGCCATGGTTTATTATATGTTTCGCGTCTTCTTGTTTTGCGCCACAGTTTATTTGGCGTTTAGGTTCTGTTCTTTCTTCATTTTGTTCATTCTATTGTATGTAAAGGAAGAGGATATGTTGTATGTCATTTAAATGTCCTTCTTGTTCCTTTGCTCATTCCTCTTGTTCAGCCTATGATGCCTATAGAATGTCATGACTGCAGGGAATGTGGTGTGCAGGGAGTTAGGCAGTTGATGTCAGCAGGCTGAGCAGGAAGGTTATCCTGCTCCTGGTGGGGCATACTTTACAGCTTATTCCATCTTGGCTCATCTATACTACTTGTAACTTAATAACAATAAAGTTACTACTTGGAACCAACTACCTGACTTCTTGGAGATTCATACTTTATTACAGGCCTCTTCAAGGAGTGGGGGCTGAGGAAAATTAACCCACCTGCCCTCCTTCTGATGGTAGTGAGAGGGATCACTGTATGTAGAGCAGAACACAACAGAGGGTTCAGATACAACACAGCAGGGGGGACAGAGAGAGCACAGCAGAATGGAGAGAGAGGTCATAGATGGTTACAGCACAGCAGAGTGGGGACCTAGACAGAGCACAATAGGTGTCAGACAAAGAACAGCAGAGGGAGGGCAAGGAGAGCACAGCAAGAGGTGTTAGTAAGTACTACCTGGTGGGATGGCAAGAGGTAAAAGCGAAAGTGATAGGAGTGTCTAAGAAAGATAAAATCTTCAGCCTCCTGTCTCTGTTTATTCCTGGGCTCCACAACTCACCTAACTGCTCAATCCCCTCCAAGTGCCATTCTCAGCCAGAATTCTGAGCATCTCCTTGATATCTCTCTCAGACTTCGGAAAAGATGCCTGGCGGTGCTACTTAAACTTGCGTTCCTCAGTGCATGCTCTTCCCGGCATCCTCTCCCCCAACACTCCTTGTGTTGTGCCTTCCCACTCACACCCAAATCCCTTCTACCTCACTTGTAAAGAAGGCTGTTGACACTACCACCTCTTGCTGTTCCCCTCGTCAACCGCCTATTAGCAGCTGAACGGCATCAAACATGTCCAATTTAAATAAGAAAATAAAGGACGTTTTACTGGATGTTAAAATCAAGTAAACCCTGGTTTGGAATGAAACAAACTCCACAACGGCCTCTTCTGTATAGTCTTTTTTTCTAAATCTTACCGATATCATCATGTTGCTATTGTGCGTTCAGTTAGTTGTTATTATTTCTGGTGCTTCAAACAAATTTAGGCATCATTTTCATCTATTAGTCTTACTTTTGTACTCACAAGTTTGGGTCATCAAACCTTGGCAGATGGCACATCTGTCTTCCTTATTGAAATATCCCAGTCTGTCCAGTGAAGTGCGTCCAATGGTGAGGCAGATGTATTGTTCAAAAGATGAATAGCAGGTTGGGCAACATACTTTTTTGGCGTTATTGGCAATCTTTCCAGAGACAAGCTCATAATTGGGGTTTCTTTCTGAAAAAGAAAAAAAAACAATGGCTCTGAGGTGCAGAGTTTTCTACCTGTACATCGATGAGAGTGTTTATTCTCCGTGTTAAGTTCTGCCATGCTTTGCAGTGTGGACACAGACAAGGGAAATACAGGGGAGGTCCTCTCTAAATAAGGTCATCCTACCAATGCATGAACGCTGGCAACCCTGTTGCAGGCACGTGTTGCTTTCAGCAGTTCCCTCACCTCTAAATAGGGTGGAAGAACTGCAATTTGGGCAGGTTCTGGAAACCTGGTATTCACAGCTGTTCTCCTGTCCTACCAACTCTAAATGATCCTCTTTACTTGTAGCTGAAGAAGGATTTTAACATTCTGGAATTGTTGTTTAGCGTGCCGCTTCCTTTACACTTCTCTATCCCACGGTGTGGAATGAGGCCACTGGACAGGGCAAAGTTTCCTTTCCCCTAAGATGTAATGTAAATGTGTTGGATTTGTAAAGCTCACGGCTGCCCGTAAGTGTCCCGGCGCTGGAGAGCGCGGGGAACCTGTCCTGGCTTTCCCTGTGAGATGGTCCCTTCTGGGTATCTCCAAGGTGAAACCAGGCATCCCCGGCATCTGTGGGGGGCCGTTGTAGAGATGAGGCAAGCTTAATGCCCAGAGTTGCCGAGTGTGATCCCTGGTTAGAGTAGGCGCCGAGGCGAGAATTGTCGAGTCCACTGACCCTGGTCCACGACCCTGCCGCGTCGGGAATTGAACCCTGGTCCCGGGCCGTTCTCGGCTTCCAGGTCTGCCGCCTCTAACCAGTAAGCCACACCACTCCACATGAACTGGCATTAGTACTACTAGTAATTATATTCACATAGCACCCAGTCTGGCGCATCCTGTGGGGGTGAGCAGGAGTTGATATACCGTTTTGGACTGTGCAGTACAATCTGCTCTAAATGAAGCATCTTACATAAACACAGTCAGCTATGGCACCTACATCTAGAACTGTACACTTTTCATCCCAATAAATACTCAGTGGCTTATAAATGAGAGGGTTGTGTCACGTTTGTACCATGCAATGTGGTACATGTGTGACACAATTAAAATTTTTGAAGCCACGCAAAGCAACTTTGCGTGGTTCCAAGTGACTTAAAAAATCTGGAGTAATGCCACACAGTGCAACTCCCTGCATTGAGTTACTCTGCCCTTGGATGGCATTCCATGGGCATTGCTTGGGACTGATGCAACGCCCATGAATATTGACACATCCCCAAATTTACAAGATCTTGTAAAGCTGCCAAAATCTTGCGCCTTCCCATGGATGTGCCAAAATCTTACACCTTTCCAGGGGAGGCGTAACAAGGGGAAAAATCTCTATTTCTCCTTGTTTCTTCCTCTTTCTATGTGTACTGCATCATTCAGCTCACACAGAAAGAG
This sequence comes from Lissotriton helveticus, assembly GCF_964261635.1. Lineage (NCBI taxonomy): Eukaryota > Metazoa > Chordata > Amphibia > Caudata > Salamandridae > Lissotriton > Lissotriton helveticus. Next base: position 916,443,500 of record NC_136059.1, on the reverse strand, counting down.
GAATATGCCTCCGAGGATTATTTATGTGCAGGAAGATGAGCCTTCCTGAACAAAAACAAACCTGCAGCAACACAGGCTCCCTTGCAATATGGTGTAAGGGTGCCTGCATTGACGCAAGCCTGCCTAAAGAGTGCCAGCAAAAGGGAAAGTACAGGAATGTCTGTATTGTCTTAAATATGGCACATTCCTGCCCTTTCCCTGTCATGCAGTGCAGCAAGGTGACTTTCTGCGTTGCACCGCGTCACAAACTTAGAAATGTGCCCCTCAGTTTACCCTGATCCTTTATGTAAAGGTATAAAAATACACTCCTAATTTCCTTGTTTGTACGAACTTTGTGCTAGAAAGCTCTTGGATGCGCACTTTTCTAATGCATAAGGAAAACAATGGCTCCAAGAAAGTCAATCCAACTGCTTCAAACGTCAGCGTACAGTAGAATTTCAGTAGTAAACGTGCCCCCAGATGCCCCATTAATATAACAAATACTCTGGGAGAGCTTGTCAAAGGTATATCACAAATCACCCCCTTTAAATTACGACTATTCACTTTTAGAGTAGTATACAGAATTAAATTCAATATCTGAACCCTGGAATACTTGACAGCCATCACTGCTGAGTGGCCCTGTCAGGTGCATCCCTTACGTGAACCTATGTGTTCTGTGCCAGAACTCAACTCCGCATTCAGCAATGTTACTGATTGAGGGAAGATGATTATAATATATATATATACACCAGGGTTCAAAAAGCGAGTAATCTACGCGCTTTGGTGTCGCAGACACCTTGGTCACGATCAACTCTTTACTTTTTTGGGCATTATTTAAAAGCCTCATACAACTAATGGTTACATCACTACCTGTCACATGATATATGGCTCCAAAATCCACTGTGGGTGCTATAGTTTTTTCATTAAAATATATATATTTATATATATATATATATATATATATATATATATATATATATATATATATATATATATATATATATAATCACTGAAAAAACCATAGGTTTCAGGGACGTTATAGTTAGTTAGACATTTTGCTTGTACAAAACAAGAAAATGTCCACCGTTCTAGTTAGTTCAGTTAACTATAACTCGCTCCCCGCAATGCACTGCTGATGACTTCACACATTACATCATTAATGACATGGTCAGTGCATCACTGATAAAATTACTGATGACATCTCATATGACATCACTGATGACATCATCCAGTGACTGTGTGTTTCTATAAAGTGTAAATATATTTTATATATATGCCAAATCGTATTGAAGAATGAGTGGGTGTATAAGTGTCTGGATGAAGGATTTAGTAGGTGTGCAACTGACTGTGTAAGTGAGTAATTAAACATGCCTTACTGAATGCATGGGTTTAGGGACTAAACTGTGTGAATGTCTGTATCAGTCTGTCAGTTGGTGTGTAAGCGGCTGCATGGGTTGGTGAGTAGCTTCATGAGTGTCTATATGGTTTATTGATTGGTTGCCTGAGTATTTGTATGAGTGCCTGAGTGTGTGTGTGGGTGGGAGGTGTGTGACTGTGCATAGATGTGTGAGTCATTGGTTTACTGGGTGTATGGGTTCAAGAGTGCATGTGGAAACAGCTGTATGGGAGGGTGAGTGTGTGTATGGGTGTGTTGGTGAGTGAATGGATGTCTCAGTGGTGCATGTGCGAGTAACTACATATGTAAAAGGCAGTATATGTGAGTGATGGTGTATATAAATAACTATATGTATGAGTGAGTGATTGTGAGAGTGGCTGTATGGATGAGTGTGTACTTGTCAGTGATTGTATAAGAGAGTAAGTATGCGTTAGTATCTGTATGAATAAATGAGGTGGTGTGTGTATAACTGTATAGGTGAGTAACTGCAAGTGTGATTGATCTTTGCATGACTGACTAGGTGTGTGAGTAAATCTGGATGAGTGGTGGTGTGTGAGTGTCTGTATAGGTGTATGAGTGTATATGAAAGTGTTGTATTGATGAGTGACTGCATGTATGAGTGACTGTATGGGTCAATGAGTAGATGTGTGTGTAGACCTAGGAATCAGTGAGTGCCTATGTAGTAACTGGTATTGGTGTGTCTATGGTTTCAAAAATGGTAGTCTGTATTTTAGAGTAGGTGTATCAAAGTTTATTTTAGGGTGTGAGGAGGTGCATCAGATTTTCACGTGGATGATGTCATCAGTGATGTTATTTCGATGTCACCAGTGATGTCATCAGTGATGTCATTTGAGCTGTCATCAGTGATGTCATGAGTGATGTCACTGACCATGTCATGAGAGATGTAATATGTGAAGTCATCAGCAGTGCATTGCAGGGGCGCGAGTTATAGTTAGCTGAACTAATTTTAGCGGCGGAATTTCTCTTGTGAAAGAGTGGCAGACCTCCTCTCACCCTAATATAACCTTTGATACACACATTCAAAAATATAAACTACAATTTTCAAAAAAATTGAGATACCAATACCAGTTAAAACAACCTATCCAGTAATTCCACCATCTACATACACATCCACTCATTCGCCAACAGTTCTATATAGTCACTCATACATGTACTCACTCATCATATGTACTCATACACCTAAACATCCCGGAACACCTCCTAAAAGTGGCTGACTAAAATCTAAAAGATTTCACTTTTGGGCTCATGCTGTGTCAAAACCCGGCACTACCTTGAAGCAGGTGTAAGGATTGACACAGCAGTCTGAGCATAGGGTCCCCAGAGCATTGCTGCAGATGCGTTGCACTTGCAACATAACTCAAACAATGCACCACCTTTACAGCACAGATACATCACACATATGTGCCATTTTTGTCCCATGGTACATCGCATTGTAAATACGGCGCCTCCATGGTGGTGGTGTCATGGTGCACAATAACTGGCATATTCCTGGGCATATGCCAGTTATTGTATATGTGCCCATTGGTGTTTTAATGTAGATAATGGATTACTACATACCGATGAATGAGTCACTACAAAACTAAAACAATAGTGACAGAGTGTTTGGTGGAAGTGTAAGGATACAAACTGGTAAATTGAACGTATAAAAGACAAATTTGCAAGTACATAGAAGACTGCATACATAGTCTATAAGGGTTTGAAGCAGTCTATGCCCTAAGGCCTATTTTAATGCATGAGTACTTAGGTAGTGAGTGGATGATTACAGTTCTGCAAGGAAATAGCCTGATTGAATTTATAACAGCCTCAGTTTTACCACAGTATACAGATAAACACATACTGCTGAATGGCTCACTACAACATTGAAACAGCAATGTGAGAATGTTTGCTGGCAGTGTAAGGATACACATTGAGGAATTGAATGTATAAAACATAAGTTTGCTGGTGCTTAGAACAGTGCATGCACAGTCTATAGGGGTTTGAAACACTCTATGGACTAAGGCCTGTTTTAATCAATGAGTATCTAGATAGTGACTGGATCATTACAGTTCTGCAAACAAAGTTCCTCACTACATTTATTACAGCTTCAGTTTTACCATGGTACGATGGAAAAGAACATACTGCTGACTGGCTCACTACAATACTAAAACAGCAGTGCCAGAGTGTTTGGAGGAAGTCTAAGGATACAGACTGGGGAATTGAAGGCATAAAACACAAGTTTGCAGGTGCATACAAGACTGCATGTATACTCGGATTTTAAGCAATCCATACCCTCAGACCCACTTTGCATATTTTAAATCAATACAAACATTTAAAGAATATATAACTGAATCTATAAGTGCTCTCTTTTAGTACAATAAATACATTAGTAGATAGTGCTCAAACCTTTATTACTTAAAAAGAATACATTTATTCTTGTAACATCTCATAATTTAACACACATTCCAATACAAGTTCATCAGATATGTCATTCAGATCAATTCCCTCGTTAGCAGTTTCTGAATTGCTTCCATAATATCTCCATTAATATAATGGGGCAACCCAGTGACCCTCAGAACCTGGGTGAATAATGACAAACAAGGATTGGTTCTGTCGGGGAATCAACAATTTCTTAGATGTAAAGTCTATTCTCTAATAACTTTTCTCACTCAGTTACAGAAAATAGAGTCAGAAAACACACACCACACAATTTTTAAAGCGAGAAAAGAATTCTTATTCATCAATCTCGTTACGGCAATTAATTTCAACAATTAAAAGAACGGTTGTCCGTGCAATAGATTCCAAAACACAAAAATACACAAATGAATTACAAGTGAACAAGTGAATAGGGTGTATCATACAGTGAAACAAATTTTACAACACAAAAATATTAAACAAAGTCACGGTCCAAGCATGTAGTTAATGTCCACAAACAGTACAATTATTTATATTTTTCTGCTGTGTTTTTAACAAGGACCAGTTGGAGAGGTAACGTCGACGTTTCGACCCTAGGGGGCGGTGCTGTCTTGTTAGCAACCAAATCGGGTCTTCATCAGGACGATAGGGAAGTAGGGACAACCTATAATTAAATAATGAGTGCCTGTTTTAGTATGGGGTGTGTGGATAGGATGAGCAGGTAATAAAAACCCTGATTTTGGCTCACCTGAGATTTCGTCTTTTAGAGAGGGTATAGGCGTCCTATTTCTGCCTCTACACTCGTTGTTCTTAGCGTTGATTCTGTAAATTATATTTTCATTCAGTATCCCATAATTTTACATTTAAACATGTGTCACAATTCCTAAGTCACACGTTTTAAGAGGGACCTACCTCAATTCTTTGTCACCGGCCGGTGTACAAGTAGAGGAAGGTGCTGTAGGTCGATGTACGAAATTACAAGGCTTTGAGGACGTTGTATCTGAAATTTATTTAATCTATATTTAATGACTAATTTCATTAATTAAAGGGTTAAAAGCACGCAACTTCATAGGGACACGTACCTTGCAGTTCAGAATCGCTACCTTCGGTTAGAGAATCAAGCCTGTGGTGCCGCAGCCGCGATCACCTAAACAGGTAAACAATCACCCATTAGTGGATTCAATTCTTTAGTTAATAAAATACGTTTAGACATCCTGAGCTCGGATGTCAAACGGGCTCCGTTACTCACTTCTGGGATTCAAACTTCTAGGATTGGAACAGCAGGCGTCTGTATACTCCACGAGTTAATCCATTAGTGTCGGCTCGCGTCAGTTTCTATTATATTGCAAGAGAGCTTCCGGATAGCAAGCATTCCAGGAAGCATGTGACCAATAGCCCGTAGATTTACTGGGCGTGTTGGCCGTGCAACCAATAGCGAGCTGAACCGCATCACGTCACAGACTCATGGAACGCACCCTGTGCTGAGCGTGATGTCGGGGCGTCTGAACCAAATCTACCTTATAACAGACTCGTGAACCGCATCAAGTCATTCTGTGTGACGCGCCCATCCTGTCACTGCCTCATACTTTCCCGTCCTGCATGAGGCATGAATATTGCATCTTGGTATTTGTATGCACATGTGCCCTCTAGTACACCGTAACACTGTTTATATACATATTTTACTAGTAAAGGCAGTGGAGGTAAATCAGACCGCAAATGTGATCCTTTGTGTGGCCGAAAGTACTTCGTTGTTCAAACTTATATTTTAAGCAATATTCAGTAGACATTCACATCTGAATCAATGTTGCATTAAAAATCCTTAAGTTGAACCATACTTTGAACAGACCCGGACATTTACCTAGATCATGCTGCAATGTGGTTACATTTCTTAAGTTGGAAGAGCATTTTAAAATTACAATTAACTTCAGTCTGGCTGTACATGACTCCTGACATAGCCAAAGCCATAGAGATGACATTGTCAATGGAATTACAGTTGTAATATGTATGTTTAGTTGGTCTAGTTACATATCAAAATCATGCATAAATACAAAAGACTCAGACATTAGCTGCAACAGTCTTACATTACAGTCGCATTGCACATAGCTAAAGCCTACTCATTTGCATGCACGTTTCTTCCTGACTATTCAAGCCCTTAGACACAGAGTCTAAAGTATGGATCCAGAGGCACTCTTTATAGTTCAAACTGACCCCCATATCTCCTCCCCTCTGGTGTAATTCAATTTTTTCCAAAACCCACCACTCTAGCTGTTCATGAGTATGGCTGGACTTGTTGTAATGGTCAACGAGTGGGGCACCCTGAACATGACATCTGATTCTACTTTGATGCTGTAGAATCCGGTTTTTAATTCGTTGGGTGGTTTGGCCCACATATAACAACTGGCATGGGCATCTAATGGCATAGATCAAATTTTGACTATTGCAATTCGTGAACTTATTGGTTTTATAGGTCTTGCTACCAATCGTAAAGGAATTGCCTGGTATAGTGTATTTACACGCCTTACAGCTCCCACATCTACGGTGTCCTGTGATGGGCGGCAATGCTAATTGACTCCTAATATCCGTCTTCATTGGGGTATCCAAAAAGGAAGATACTACCATATCCTTTATGTTTTTGGCCCTCTTGTATGCACACATCGGCATTTCCGTAATTCCAATCTCAGGTCCCACCAGATTCCAGTATTTTTTAATGATTTTGTTGATATCGTTACTCCTTGTATTGAAGGTCGTTACACATATCAATCTTTCTTGTTGTTGTTCTCTCTCCACTGGTTCTAGTAATGTTTCTCTTGGTCTATACCACGCCCTTTTGCGCGCTCTGTTCAGTAGGCCCTTGGGATAACCTCTATCCCGTAATTTTTCAATCAGTTGGTCTGTCTCTTTGAAATAATCACCCCTCTTGGTACAATTTCTTCGTATACGCAGAAACTGCCCATATGGCAGGTTATCTCGTAGATTTCTTGGATGGTGAGAGTTATATCGCAATAATGTATTGCGATCAGTAGGTTTTTTATACAGGTTCATTGTTATTTTATCCTCCTCCCTTTCAAATGTTAAATCCAAGAATGGTAATGCTTCTCGATTACATGCCATTGTGAACTGGATGTCAGGCGAGCGGTCGTTCAGCCAAGTCAGAAAAGTATTAAGATGTTCTTCGCTTCCATTCCAAATCATAATGATATCATCTATATACCTATTCCACTTTGTGATGCAATTGAGATATGGATTAGTCTCTGGATAGATGTATTTCCATTCGAAATCATTCATAAATAAATTGGCCAGACTAGGAGCATAGCCGGCGCCCATCGCCACGCCCTTGCATTGGACGTAAAACTGATTTTGGAACATGAAATAGTTCCTGGTCATCGCTATTTTTAATAGCTCAATAAGAAAGTCTGTTGGTACCCAGTGTGGAGCTTCCCTTGAATTGAGGGTCTTTCTTATTACCTCTATAGCCTCAAGCTGTGGTATACTGGTATACAAGGAGCAGACGTCCAACGTGACGAACAGTTGTTCCTGATTGAGTGGAAGGTTCTCAAATATTTGAATTGTATGAGTAGTGTCTCTGAGGTATGCAGTGGTTTTCAGGACAAACGGTTGGAGAAATTCATCCAAATATTGATTTATGGGCTCCAAGATTGAACCACAAGCTGATACGATAGGCCTTCCAGGCGGATTACTTAAGTCTTTATGGATTTTTGGAATTGTATATATGGTTGGAAGTCTCGGATGTTGATTGTTCAAAAATCGGAATTCTGGGTCTGATAGGAAGCCATTTTCCATGCCTCTGGTAGTTAGGTCCTTTATAAGTTTGCTGATCTCTTTAGTTGGATCTCCTGGGATTTGGGTATAGCTTTCCTCACAATGTAATTGGCGCAGTATTTCAGATATGTAATTCTCTCTGTTTTGTATCACCACCGCACCACCTTTATCCGCTGTTTTTATTACAATAGCTTGATTATTCTTTAGATTCATCAGGGCTTGTCTTTCTTCCTTCGTGATGTTATGTTTGATATATTTCGGTTCATTTAATGTACTCAAGACCCCCGACATCACTATTTTTTCATATGCCAGAATGCGTTCGTTCACCAGATGGTTCGCCGGATTGAAAGTTGAAGCAGGACGAAAATTCGTGGCCGCTGGTTTTCTAGTGTATTCCTCCTTTTTCTGGTAGAAGAAATACTTTAATCGGATTTTTCGAAAAAACTGTTGTAATTCCAGCTTCACATTAAAGGTATTAGGAGGAATGGTAGGGACGAATGACAGCCCCTTTGACAAGATGTCATGTTCTGATGCAGTCAATGTATAATTCGAGATGTTAATGATCGGATCTTTTGTGTTGGAGTGTAAATTTCTATCTGGTAGCGCCAAAGGGAGTACCATCTCTCCCAATGTTTGTATAGTAGAACTGGTACCCGCTCCGTTAGGTAAGGTGTTAAGGATATCTTCTACCACCTGTACGTTTTCTGCCTCGTGCTGATCTCTCCGTGATTCTGTTGAGGTGGAGGTTGTTGGTTGAACCGTACCCGAGTGTTGCCCCTGCGGTTGTTCGATCCTTGATTCCATCTGTTTGGTTTGCGCCAATTTGGATCTCTGGAATTCCATGAGGGATCCCCTAAAAAAGCCGATGTAGATGGGCCTTGATATTGTGCTCCAGAGGGATACTGGACCCCTTGCTGGAATCCTTGGTCCGATTGCTGGTATTGGTATCCCGATTGTTGTCCTCTGGGGATTAAGCTAGTACTATTTGATTCACTTTCGGGGCCACTCCCAAATGATGAATTCGAGAAAGTGGCAAACCTTCTAGATGTCTGACGATTCCGGTTAGTGTAGAACCCTTGTGCGTCTTGGATGTAATAATCGTCGTTGATATAGGGATAAGTGTTCTTTTTATCATACGCTTTGATGTCTTTTGCAAGTTTATCCAACTTTTTGTTCAGGGTTACCGTATTAAAGTCTGCTGTCGCTTTCTCAGCTTTCTCCAGAGCCTCCTTTGCGTTAGTTAAGGCTGTATCTTCCAAGATTTCTTTTTTGAGATCCGCAATCTGTTGGATTAGTTTTTTGACGTAATCAAGGGCAGTTTCAGCCCCCAACACCATCCAGTGTCTGGAGCAATTATTCGCTACAAAACTGAACCCTTCTCTGAATTTCGGTAGTTCTATGAAAATCCCCGGTTCGTTTTTGACTTGAAGTCCCTTAGGGATTATGTTTGCCGCTAGATATTTAGTTAGTAAAAGGCCATGAAGTCTTGTCCTTATTAGTTTTTTCTCAAGTCTCTCTAGTTGTGAAAGTTTATCACTCAATGTAGTGTCCGTTAAGGATACTCCAGTACCAAAATGATCAAACTCCGCTTGTTCTCGGATCAATTTGGCAATATACTCCTCAGTATATGATAGTGTTTCTGAATTTGACATAATCTGAAAAATATTTAATAGCTCTAAAAAGATGCTCAAAATGACCCTCGCAGGTGTGCACCTGCACTAGATATCCATTAATATAATGGGGCAACCCAGTGACCCTCAGAACCTGGGTGAATAATGACAAACAAGGATTGGTTCTGTCGGGGAATCAACAATTTCTTAGATGTAAAGTCTATTCTCTAATAACTTTTCTCACTCAGTTACAGAAAATAGAGTCAGAAAACACACACCACACAATTTTTAAAGCGAGAAAAGAATTCTTATTCATCAATCTCGTTACGGCAATTAATTTCAACAATTAAAAGAACGGTTGTCCGTGCAATAGATTCCAAAACACAAAAATACACAAATGAATTACAAGTGAACAAGTGAATAGGGTGTATCATACAGTGAAACAAATTTTACAACACAAAAATATTAAACAAAGTCACGGTCCAAGCATGTAGTTAATGTCCACAAACAGTACAATTATTTATATTTTTCTGCTGTGTTTTTAACAAGGACCAGTTGGAGAGGTAACGTCGACGTTTCGACCCTAGGGGGCGGTGCTGTCTTGTTAGCAACCAAATCGGGTCTTCATCAGGACGATAGGGAAGTAGGGACAACCTATAATTAAATAATGAGTGCCTGTTTTAGTATGGGGTGTGTGGATAGGATGAGCAGGTAATAAAAACCCTGATTTTGGCTCACCTGAGATTTCGTCTTTTAGAGAGGGTATAGGCGTCCTATTTCTGCCTCTACACTCGTTGTTCTTAGCGTTGATTCTGTAAATTATATTTTCATTCAGTATCCCATAATTTTACATTTAAACATGTGTCACAATTCCTAAGTCACACGTTTTAAGAGGGACCTACCTCAATTCTTTGTCACCGGCCGGTGTACAAGTAGAGGAAGGTGCTGTAGGTCGATGTACGAAATTACAAGGCTTTGAGGACGTTGTATCTGAAATTTATTTAATCTATATTTAATGACTAATTTCATTAATTAAAGGGTTAAAAGCACGCAACTTCATAGGGACACGTACCTTGCAGTTCAGAATCGCTACCTTCGGTTAGAGAATCAAGCCTGTGGTGCCGCAGCCGCGATCACCTAAACAGGTAAACAATCACCCATTAGTGGATTCAATTCTTTAGTTAATAAAATACGTTTAGACATCCTGAGCTCGGATGTCAAACGGGCTCCGTTACTCACTTCTGGGATTCAAACTTCTAGGATTGGAACAGCAGGCGTCTGTATACTCCACGAGTTAATCCATTAGTGTCGGCTCGCGTCAGTTTCTATTATATTGCAAGAGAGCTTCCGGATAGCAAGCATTCCAGGAAGCATGTGACCAATAGCCCGTAGATTTACTGGGCGTGTTGGCCGTGCAACCAATAGCGAGCTGAACCGCATCACGTCACAGACTCATGGAACGCACCCTGTGCTGAGCGTGATGTCGGGGCGTCTGAACCAAATCTACCTTATAACAGACTCGTGAACCGCATCAAGTCATTCTGTGTGACGCGCCCATCCTGTCACTGCCTCATACTTTCCCGTCCTGCATGAGGCATGAATATTGCATCTTGGTATTTGTATGCACATGTGCCCTCTAGTACACCGTAACACTGTTTATATACATATTTTACTAGTAAAGGCAGTGGAGGTAAATCAGACCGCAAATGTGATCCTTTGTGTGGCCGAAAGTACTTCGTTGTTCAAACTTATATTTTAAGCAATATTCAGTAGACATTCACATCTGAATCAATGTTGCATTAAAAATCCTTAAGTTGAACCATACTTTGAACAGACCCGGACATTTACCTAGATCATGCTGCAATGTGGTTACATTTCTTAAGTTGGAAGAGCATTTTAAAATTACAATTAACTTCAGTCTGGCTGTACATGACTCCTGACATAGCCAAAGCCATAGAGATGACATTGTCAATGGAATTACAGTTGTAATATGTATGTTTAGTTGGTCTAGTTACATATCAAAATCATGCATAAATACAAAAGACTCAGACATTAGCTGCAACAGTCTTACATTACAGTCGCATTGCACATAGCTAAAGCCTACTCATTTGCATGCACGTTTCTTCCTGACTATTCAAGCCCTTAGACACAGAGTCTAAAGTATGGATCCAGAGGCACTCTTTATAGTTCAAACTGACCCCCATATCTCCTCCCCTCTGGTGTAATTCAATTTTTTCCAAAACCCACCACTCTAGCTGTTCATGAGTATGGCTGGACTTGTTGTAATGGTCAACGAGTGGGGCACCCTGAACATGACATCTGATTCTACTTTGATGCTGTAGAATCCGGTTTTTAATTCGTTGGGTGGTTTGGCCCACATATAACAACTGGCATGGGCATCTAATGGCATAGATCAAATTTTGACTATTGCAATTCGTGAACTTATTGGTTTTATAGGTCTTGCTACCAATCGTAAAGGAATTGCCTGGTATAGTGTATTTACACGCCTTACAGCTCCCACATCTACGGTGTCCTGTGTATACCACAGCTTGAGGCTATAGAGGTAATAAGAAAGACCCTCAATTCAAGGGAAGCTCCACACTGGGTACCAACAGACTTTCTTATTGAGCTATTAAAAATAGCGATGACCAGGAACTATTTCATGTTCCAAAATCATTTGTGTGGTGTGTGTTTTCTGACTCTATTTTCTGTAACTGAGTGAGAAAAGTTATTAGAGAATAGACTTTACATCTAAGAAATTGTTGATTCCCCGACAGAACCAATCCTTGTTTGTCATTATTCACCCAGGTTCTGAGGGTCACTGGGTTGCCCCATTATATTAATGGATATCTAGTGCAGGTGCACACCTGCGAGGGTCATTTTGAGCATCTTTTTAGAGCTATTAAATATTTTTCAGATTATGTCAAATTCAGAAACACTATCATATACTGAGGAGTATATTGCCAAATTGATCCGAGAACAAGCGGAGTTTGATCATTTTGGTACTGGAGTATCCTTAACGGACACTACATTGAGTGATAAACTTTCACAACTAGAGAGACTTGAGAAAAAACTAATAAGGACAAGACTTCATGGCCTTTTACTAACTAAATATCTAGCGGCAAACATAATCCCTAAGGGACTTCAAGTCAAAAACGAACCGGGGATTTTCATAGAACTACCGAAATTCAGAGAAGGGTTCAGTTTTGTAGCGAATAATTGCTCCAGACACTGGATGGTGTTGGGGGCTGAAACTGCCCTTGATTACGTCAAAAAACTAATCCAACAGATTGCGGATCTCAAAAAAGAAATCTTGGAAGATACAGCCTTAACTAACGCAAAGGAGGCTCTGGAGAAAGCTGAGAAAGCGACAGCAGACTTTAATACGGTAACCCTGAACAAAAAGTTGGATAAACTTGCAAAAGACATCAAAGCGTATGATAAAAAGAACACTTATCCCTATATCAACGACGATTATTACATCCAAGACGCACAAGGGTTCTACACTAACCGGAATCGTCAGACATCTAGAAGGTTTGCCACTTTCTCGAATTCATCATTTGGGAGTGGCCCCGAAAGTGAATCAAATAGTACTAGCTTAATCCCCAGAGGACAACAATCGGGATACCAATACCAGCAATCGGACCAAGGATTCCAGCAAGGGGTCCAGTATCCCTCTGGAGCACAATATCAAGGCCCATCTACATCGGCTTTTTTAGGGGATCCCTCATGGAATTCCAGAGATCCAAATTGGCGCAAACCAAACAGATGGAATCAAGGATCGAACAACCGCAGGGGCAACACTCGGGTACGGTTCAACCAACAACCTCCACCTCAACAGAATCACGGAGAGATCAGCACGAGGCAGAAAACGTACAGGTGGTAGAAGATATCCTTAACACCTTACCTAACGGAGCGGGTACCAGTTCTACTATACAAACATTGGGAGAGATGGTACTCCCTTTGGCGCTACCAGATAGAAATTTACACTCCAACACAAAAGATCCGATCATTAACATCTCGAATTATACATTGACTGCATCAGAACATGACATCTTGTCAAAGGGGCTGTCATTCGTCCCTACCATTCCTCCTAATACCTTTAATGTGAAGCTGGAATTACAACAGTTTTTTCGAAAAATCCGATTAAAGTATTTCTTCTACCAGAAAAAGGAGGAATACACTAGAAAACCAGCGGCCACGAATTTTCGTCCTGCTTCAACTTTCAATCCGGCGAACCATCTGGTGAACGAACGCATTCTGGCATATGAAAAAATAGTGATGTCGGAGGTCTTGAGTACATTAAATGAACCGAAATATATCAAACATAACATCACGAAGGAAGAAAGACAAGCCCTGATGAATCTAAAGAATAATCAAGCTATTGTAATAAAAACAGCGGATAAAGGTGGTGCGGTGGTGATACAAAACAGAGAGAATTACATATCTGAAATACTGCGCCAATTACATTGTGAGGAAAGCTATACCCAAATCCCAGGAGATCCAACTAAAGAGATCAGCAAACTTATAAAGGACCTAACTACCAGAGGCATGGAAAATGGCTTCCTATCAGACCCAGAATTCCGATTTTTGAACAATCAACATCCGAGACTTCCAACCATATATACAATTCCAAAAATCCATAAAGACTTAAGTAATCCGCCTGGAAGGCCTATCGTATCAGCTTGTGGTTCAATCTTGGAGCCCATAAATCAATATTTGGATGAATTTCTCCAACCGTTTGTCCTGAAAACCACTGCATACCTCAGAGACACTACTCATACAATTCAAATATTTGAGAACCTTCCACTCAATCAGGAACAACTGTTCGTCACGTTGGACGTCTGCTCCTTGTATACCAGTATACCACAGCTTGAGGCTATAGAGGTAATAAGAAAGACCCTCAATTCAAGGGAAGCTCCACACTGGGTACCAACAGACTTTCTTATTGAGCTATTAAAAATAGCGATGACCAGGAACTATTTCATGTTCCAAAATCATTTGTGTGGTGTGTGTTTTCTGACTCTATTTTCTGTAACTGAGTGAGAAAAGTTATTAGAGAATAGACTTTACATCTAAGAAATTGTTGATTCCCCGACAGAACCAATCCTTGTTTGTCATTATTCACCCAGGTTCTGAGGGTCACTGGGTTGCCCCATTATATTAATGGATATCTAGTGCAGGTGCACACCTGCGAGGGTCATTTTGAGCATCTTTTTAGAGCTATTAAATATTTTTCAGATTATGTCAAATTCAGAAACACTATCATATACTGAGGAGTATATTGCCAAATTGATCCGAGAACAAGCGGAGTTTGATCATTTTGGTACTGGAGTATCCTTAACGGACACTACATTGAGTGATAAACTTTCACAACTAGAGAGACTTGAGAAAAAACTAATAAGGACAAGACTTCATGGCCTTTTACTAACTAAATATCTAGCGGCAAACATAATCCCTAAGGGACTTCAAGTCAAAAACGAACCGGGGATTTTCATAGAACTACCGAAATTCAGAGAAGGGTTCAGTTTTGTAGCGAATAATTGCTCCAGACACTGGATGGTGTTGGGGGCTGAAACTGCCCTTGATTACGTCAAAAAACTAATCCAACAGATTGCGGATCTCAAAAAAGAAATCTTGGAAGATACAGCCTTAACTAACGCAAAGGAGGCTCTGGAGAAAGCTGAGAAAGCGACAGCAGACTTTAATACGGTAACCCTGAACAAAAAGTTGGATAAACTTGCAAAAGACATCAAAGCGTATGATAAAAAGAACACTTATCCCTATATCAACGACGATTATTACATCCAAGACGCACAAGGGTTCTACACTAACCGGAATCGTCAGACATCTAGAAGGTTTGCCACTTTCTCGAATTCATCATTTGGGAGTGGCCCCGAAAGTGAATCAAATAGTACTAGCTTAATCCCCAGAGGACAACAATCGGGATACCAATACCAGCAATCGGACCAAGGATTCCAGCAAGGGGTCCAGTATCCCTCTGGAGCACAATATCAAGGCCCATCTACATCGGCTTTTTTAGGGGATCCCTCATGGAATTCCAGAGATCCAAATTGGCGCAAACCAAACAGATGGAATCAAGGATCGAACAACCGCAGGGGCAACACTCGGGTACGGTTCAACCAACAACCTCCACCTCAACAGAATCACGGAGAGATCAGCACGAGGCAGAAAACGTACAGGTGGTAGAAGATATCCTTAACACCTTACCTAACGGAGCGGGTACCAGTTCTACTATACAAACATTGGGAGAGATGGTACTCCCTTTGGCGCTACCAGATAGAAATTTACACTCCAACACAAAAGATCCGATCATTAACATCTCGAATTATACATTGACTGCATCAGAACATGACATCTTGTCAAAGGGGCTGTCATTCGTCCCTACCATTCCTCCTAATACCTTTAATGTGAAGCTGGAATTACAACAGTTTTTTCGAAAAATCCGATTAAAGTATTTCTTCTACCAGAAAAAGGAGGAATACACTAGAAAACCAGCGGCCACGAATTTTCGTCCTGCTTCAACTTTCAATCCGGCGAACCATCTGGTGAACGAACGCATTCTGGCATATGAAAAAATAGTGATGTCGGAGGTCTTGAGTACATTAAATGAACCGAAATATATCAAACATAACATCACGAAGGAAGAAAGACAAGCCCTGATGAATCTAAAGAATAATCAAGCTATTGTAATAAAAACAGCGGATAAAGGTGGTGCGGTGGTGATACAAAACAGAGAGAATTACATATCTGAAATACTGCGCCAATTACATTGTGAGGAAAGCTATACCCAAATCCCAGGAGATCCAACTAAAGAGATCAGCAAACTTATAAAGGACCTAACTACCAGAGGCATGGAAAATGGCTTCCTATCAGACCCAGAATTCCGATTTTTGAACAATCAACATCCGAGACTTCCAACCATATATACAATTCCAAAAATCCATAAAGACTTAAGTAATCCGCCTGGAAGGCCTATCGTATCAGCTTGTGGTTCAATCTTGGAGCCCATAAATCAATATTTGGATGAATTTCTCCAACCGTTTGTCCTGAAAACCACTGCATACCTCAGAGACACTACTCATACAATTCAAATATTTGAGAACCTTCCACTCAATCAGGAACAACTGTTCGTCACGTTGGACGTCTGCTCCTTGTATACCAGTATACCACAGCTTGAGGCTATAGAGGTAATAAGAAAGACCCTCAATTCAAGGGAAGCTCCACACTGGGTACCAACAGACTTTCTTATTGAGCTATTAAAAATAGCGATGACCAGGAACTATTTCATGTTCCAAAATCAGTTTTACGTCCAATGCAAGGGCGTGGCGATGGGCGCCGGCTATGCTCCTAGTCTGGCCAATTTATTTATGAATGATTTCGAATGGAAATACATCTATCCAGAGACTAATCCATATCTCAATTGCATCACAAAGTGGAATAGGTATATAGATGATATCATTATGATTTGGAATGGAAGCGAAGAACATCTTAATACTTTTCTGACTTGGCTGAACGACCGCTCGCCTGACATCCAGTTCACAATGGCATGTAATCGAGAAGCATTACCATTCTTGGATTTAACATTTGAAAGGGAGGAGGATAAAATAACAATGAACCTGTATAAAAAACCTACTGATCGCAATACATTATTGCGATATAACTCTCACCATCCAAGAAATCTACGAGATAACCTGCCATATGGGCAGTTTCTGCGTATACGAAGAAATTGTACCAAGAGGGGTGATTATTTCAAAGAGACAGACCAACTGATTGAAAAATTACGGGATAGAGGTTATCCCAAGGGCCTACTGAACAGAGCGCGCAAAAGGGCGTGGTATAGACCAAGAGAAACATTACTAGAACCAGTGGAGAGAGAACAACAACAAGAAAGATTGATATGTGTAACGACCTTCAATACAAGGAGTAACGATATCAACAAAATCATTAAAAAATACTGGAATCTGGTGGGACCTGAGATTGGAATTACGGAAATGCCGATGTGTGCATACAAGAGGGCCAAAAACATAAAGGATATGGTAGTATCTTCCTTTTTGGATACCCCAATGAAGACGGATATTAGGAGTCAATTAGCATTGCCGCCCATCACAGGACACCGTAGATGTGGGAGCTGTAAGGCGTGTAAATACACTATACCAGGCAATTCCTTTACGATTGGTAGCAAGACCTATAAAACCAATAAGTTCACGAATTGCAATAGTCAAAATTTGATCTATGCCATTAGATGCCCATGCCAGTTGTTATATGTGGGCCAAACCACCCAACGAATTAAAAACCGGATTCTACAGCATCAAAGTAGAATCAGATGTCATGTTCAGGGTGCCCCACTCGTTGACCATTACAACAAGTCCAGCCATACTCATGAACAGCTAGAGTGGTGGGTTTTGGAAAAAATTGAATTACACCAGAGGGGAGGAGATATGGGGGTCAGTTTGAACTATAAAGAGTGCCTCTGGATCCATACTTTAGACTCTGTGTCTAAGGGCTTGAATAGTCAGGAAGAAACGTGCATGCAAATGAGTAGGCTTTAGCTATGTGCAATGCGACTGTAATGTAAGACTGTTGCAGCTAATGTCTGAGTCTTTTGTATTTATGCATGATTTTGATATGTAACTAGACCAACTAAACATACATATTACAACTGTAATTCCATTGACAATGTCATCTCTATGGCTTTGGCTATGTCAGGAGTCATGTACAGCCAGACTGAAGTTAATTGTAATTTTAAAATGCTCTTCCAACTTAAGAAATGTAACCACATTGCAGCATGATCTAGGTAAATGTCCGGGTCTGTTCAAAGTATGGTTCAACTTAAGGATTTTTAATGCAACATTGATTCAGATGTGAATGTCTACTGAATATTGCTTAAAATATAAGTTTGAACAACGAAGTACTTTCGGCCACACAAAGGATCACATTTGCGGTCTGATTTACCTCCACTGCCTTTACTAGTAAAATATGTATATAAACAGTGTTACGGTGTACTAGAGGGCACATGTGCATACAAATACCAAGATGCAATATTCATGCCTCATGCAGGACGGGAAAGTATGAGGCAGTGACAGGATGGGCGCGTCACACAGAATGACTTGATGCGGTTCACGAGTCTGTTATAAGGTAGATTTGGTTCAGACGCCCCGACATCACGCTCAGCACAGGGTGCGTTCCATGAGTCTGTGACGTGATGCGGTTCAGCTCGCTATTGGTTGCACGGCCAACACGCCCAGTAAATCTACGGGCTATTGGTCACATGCTTCCTGGAATGCTTGCTATCCGGAAGCTCTCTTGCAATATAATAGAAACTGACGCGAGCCGACACTAATGGATTAACTCGTGGAGTATACAGACGCCTGCTGTTCCAATCCTAGAAGTTTGAATCCCAGAAGTGAGTAACGGAGCCCGTTTGACATCCGAGCTCAGGATGTCTAAACGTATTTTATTAACTAAAGAATTGAATCCACTAATGGGTGATTGTTTACCTGTTTAGGTGATCGCGGCTGCGGCACCACAGGCTTGATTCTCTAACCGAAGGTAGCGATTCTGAACTGCAAGGTACGTGTCCCTATGAAGTTGCGTGCTTTTAACCCTTTAATTAATGAAATTAGTCATTAAATATAGATTAAATAAATTTCAGATACAACGTCCTCAAAGCCTTGTAATTTCGTACATCGACCTACAGCACCTTCCTCTACTTGTACACCGGCCGGTGACAAAGAATTGAGGTAGGTCCCTCTTAAAACGTGTGACTTAGGAATTGTGACACATGTTTAAATGTAAAATTATGGGATACTGAATGAAAATATAATTTACAGAATCAACGCTAAGAACAACGAGTGTAGAGGCAGAAATAGGACGCCTATACCCTCTCTAAAAGACGAAATCTCAGGTGAGCCAAAATCAGGGTTTTTATTACCTGCTCATCCTATCCACACACCCCATACTAAAACAGGCACTCATTATTTAATTATAGGTTGTCCCTACTTCCCTATCGTCCTGATGAAGACCCGATTTGGTTGCTAACAAGACAGCACCGCCCCCTAGGGTCGAAACGTCGACGTTACCTCTCCAACTGGTCCTTGTTAAAAACACAGCAGAAAAATATAAATAATTGTACTGTTTGTGGACATTAACTACATGCTTGGACCGTGACTTTGTTTAATATTTTTGTGTTGTAAAATTTGTTTCACTGTATGATACACCCTATTCACTTGTTCACTTGTAATTCATTTGTGTATTTTTGTGTTTTGGAATCTATTGCACGGACAACCGTTCTTTTAATTGTTGAAATTAATTGCCGTAACGAGATTGATGAATAAGAATTCTTTTCTCGCTTTAAAAATTGTGTGGTGTGTGTTTTCTGACTCTATTTTCTGTAACTGAGTGAGAAAAGTTATTAGAGAATAGACTTTACATCTAAGAAATTGTTGATTCCCCGACAGAACCAATCCTTGTTTGTCATTATTCACCCAGGTTCTGAGGGTCACTGGGTTGCCCCATTATATTAATGGATATCTAGTGCAGGTGCACACCTGCGAGGGTCATTTTGAGCATCTTTTTAGAGCTATTAAATATTTTTCAGATTATGTCAAATTCAGAAACACTATCATATACTGAGGAGTATATTGCCAAATTGATCCGAGAACAAGCGGAGTTTGATCATTTTGGTACTGGAGTATCCTTAACGGACACTACATTGAGTGATAAACTTTCACAACTAGAGAGACTTGAGAAAAAACTAATAAGGACAAGACTTCATGGCCTTTTACTAACTAAATATCTAGCGGCAAACATAATCCCTAAGGGACTTCAAGTCAAAAACGAACCGGGGATTTTCATAGAACTACCGAAATTCAGAGAAGGGTTCAGTTTTGTAGCGAATAATTGCTCCAGACACTGGATGGTGTTGGGGGCTGAAACTGCCCTTGATTACGTCAAAAAACTAATCCAACAGATTGCGGATCTCAAAAAAGAAATCTTGGAAGATACAGCCTTAACTAACGCAAAGGAGGCTCTGGAGAAAGCTGAGAAAGCGACAGCAGACTTTAATACGGTAACCCTGAACAAAAAGTTGGATAAACTTGCAAAAGACATCAAAGCGTATGATAAAAAGAACACTTATCCCTATATCAACGACGATTATTACATCCAAGACGCACAAGGGTTCTACACTAACCGGAATCGTCAGACATCTAGAAGGTTTGCCACTTTCTCGAATTCATCATTTGGGAGTGGCCCCGAAAGTGAATCAAATAGTACTAGCTTAATCCCCAGAGGACAACAATCGGGATACCAATACCAGCAATCGGACCAAGGATTCCAGCAAGGGGTCCAGTATCCCTCTGGAGCACAATATCAAGGCCCATCTACATCGGCTTTTTTAGGGGATCCCTCATGGAATTCCAGAGATCCAAATTGGCGCAAACCAAACAGATGGAATCAAGGATCGAACAACCGCAGGGGCAACACTCGGGTACGGTTCAACCAACAACCTCCACCTCAACAGAATCACGGAGAGATCAGCACGAGGCAGAAAACGTACAGGTGGTAGAAGATATCCTTAACACCTTACCTAACGGAGCGGGTACCAGTTCTACTCTACAAACATTGGGAGAGATGGTACTCCCTTTGGCGCTACCAGATAGAAATTTACACTCCAACACAAAAGATCCGATCATTAACATCTCGAATTATACATTGACTGCATCAGAACATGACATCTTGTCAAAGGGGCTGTCATTCGTCCCTACCATTCCTCCTAATACCTTTAATGTGAAGCTGGAATTACAACAGTTTTTTCGAAAAATCCGATTAAAGTATTTCTTCTACCAGAAAAAGGAGGAATACACTAGAAAACCAGCGGCCACGAATTTTCGTCCTGCTTCAACTTTCAATCCGGCGAACCATCTGGTGAACGAACGCATTCTGGCATATGAAAAAATAGTGATGTCGGAGGTCTTGAGTACATTAAATGAACCGAAATATATCAAACATAACATCACGAAGGAAGAAAGACAAGCCCTGATGAATCTAAAGAATAATCAAGCTATTGTAATAAAAACAGCGGATAAAGGTGGTGCGGTGGTGATACAAAACAGAGAGAATTACATATCTGAAATACTGCGCCAATTACATTGTGAGGAAAGCTATACCCAAATCCCAGGAGATCCAACTAAAGAGATCAGCAAACTTATAAAGGACCTAACTACCAGAGGCATGGAAAATGGCTTCCTATCAGACCCAGAATTCCGATTTTTGAACAATCAACATCCGAGACTTCCAACCATATATACAATTCCAAAAATCCATAAAGACTTAAGTAATCCGCCTGGAAGGCCTATCGTATCAGCTTGTGGTTCAATCTTGGAGCCCATAAATCAATATTTGGATGAATTTCTCCAACCGTTTGTCCTGAAAACCACTGCATACCTCAGAGACACTACTCATACAATTCAAATATTTGAGAACCTTCCACTCAATCAGGAACAACTGTTCGTCACGTTGGACGTCTGCTCCTTGTATACCAGTATACCACAGCTTGAGGCTATAGAGGTAATAAGAAAGACCCTCAATTCAAGGGAAGCTCCACACTGGGTACCAACAGACTTTCTTATTGAGCTATTAAAAATAGCGATGACCAGGAACTATTTCATGTTCCAAAATCAGTTTTACGTCCAATGCAAGGGCGTGGCGATGGGCGCCGGCTATGCTCCTAGTCTGGCCAATTTATTTATGAATGATTTCGAATGGAAATACATCTATCCAGAGACTAATCCATATCTCAATTGCATCACAAAGTGGAATAGGTATATAGATGATATCATTATGATTTGGAATGGAAGCGAAGAACATCTTAATACTTTTCTGACTTGGCTGAACGACCGCTCGCCTGACATCCAGTTCACAATGGCATGTAATCGAGAAGCATTACCATTCTTGGATTTAACATTTGAAAGGGAGGAGGATAAAATAACAATGAACCTGTATAAAAAACCTACTGATCGCAATACATTATTGCGATATAACTCTCACCATCCAAGAAATCTACGAGATAACCTGCCATATGGGCAGTTTCTGCGTATACGAAGAAATTGTACCAAGAGGGGTGATTATTTCAAAGAGACAGACCAACTGATTGAAAAATTACGGGATAGAGGTTATCCCAAGGGCCTACTGAACAGAGCGCGCAAAAGGGCGTGGTATAGACCAAGAGAAACATTACTAGAACCAGTGGAGAGAGAACAACAACAAGAAAGATTGATATGTGTAACGACCTTCAATACAAGGAGTAACGATATCAACAAAATCATTAAAAAATACTGGAATCTGGTGGGACCTGAGATTGGAATTACGGAAATGCCGATGTGTGCATACAAGAGGGCCAAAAACATAAAGGATATGGTAGTATCTTCCTTTTTGGATACCCCAATGAAGACGGATATTAGGAGTCAATTAGCATTGCCGCCCATCACAGGACACCGTAGATGTGGGAGCTGTAAGGCGTGTAAATACACTATACCAGGCAATTCCTTTACGATTGGTAGCAAGACCTATAAAACCAATAAGTTCACGAATTGCAATAGTCAAAATTTGATCTATGCCATTAGATGCCCATGCCAGTTGTTATATGTGGGCCAAACCACCCAACGAATTAAAAACCGGATTCTACAGCATCAAAGTAGAATCAGATGTCATGTTCAGGGTGCCCCACTCGTTGACCATTACAACAAGTCCAGCCATACTCATGAACAGCTAGAGTGGTGGGTTTTGGAAAAAATTGAATTACACCAGAGGGGAGGAGATATGGGGGTCAGTTTGAACTATAAAGAGTGCCTCTGGATCCATACTTTAGACTCTGTGTCTAAGGGCTTGAATAGTCAGGAAGAAACGTGCATGCAAATGAGTAGGCTTTAGCTATGTGCAATGCGACTGTAATGTAAGACTGTTGCAGCTAATGTCTGAGTCTTTTGTATTTATGCATGATTTTGATATGTAACTAGACCAACTAAACATACATATTACAACTGTAATTCCATTGACAATGTCATCTCTATGGCTTTGGCTATGTCAGGAGTCATGTACAGCCAGACTGAAGTTAATTGTAATTTTAAAATGCTCTTCCAACTTAAGAAATGTAACCACATTGCAGCATGATCTAGGTAAATGTCCGGGTCTGTTCAAAGTATGGTTCAACTTAAGGATTTTTAATGCAACATTGATTCAGATGTGAATGTCTACTGAATATTGCTTAAAATATAAGTTTGAACAACGAAGTACTTTCGGCCACACAAAGGATCACATTTGCGGTCTGATTTACCTCCACTGCCTTTACTAGTAAAATATGTATATAAACAGTGTTACGGTGTACTAGAGGGCACATGTGCATACAAATACCAAGATGCAATATTCATGCCTCATGCAGGACGGGAAAGTATGAGGCAGTGACAGGATGGGCGCGTCACACAGAATGACTTGATGCGGTTCACGAGTCTGTTATAAGGTAGATTTGGTTCAGACGCCCCGACATCACGCTCAGCACAGGGTGCGTTCCATGAGTCTGTGACGTGATGCGGTTCAGCTCGCTATTGGTTGCACGGCCAACACGCCCAGTAAATCTACGGGCTATTGGTCACATGCTTCCTGGAATGCTTGCTATCCGGAAGCTCTCTTGCAATATAATAGAAACTGACGCGAGCCGACACTAATGGATTAACTCGTGGAGTATACAGACGCCTGCTGTTCCAATCCTAGAAGTTTGAATCCCAGAAGTGAGTAACGGAGCCCGTTTGACATCCGAGCTCAGGATGTCTAAACGTATTTTATTAACTAAAGAATTGAATCCACTAATGGGTGATTGTTTACCTGTTTAGGTGATCGCGGCTGCGGCACCACAGGCTTGATTCTCTAACCGAAGGTAGCGATTCTGAACTGCAAGGTACGTGTCCCTATGAAGTTGCGTGCTTTTAACCCTTTAATTAATGAAATTAGTCATTAAATATAGATTAAATAAATTTCAGATACAACGTCCTCAAAGCCTTGTAATTTCGTACATCGACCTACAGCACCTTCCTCTACTTGTACACCGGCCGGTGACAAAGAATTGAGGTAGGTCCCTCTTAAAACGTGTGACTTAGGAATTGTGACACATGTTTAAATGTAAAATTATGGGATACTGAATGAAAATATAATTTACAGAATCAACGCTAAGAACAACGAGTGTAGAGGCAGAAATAGGACGCCTATACCCTCTCTAAAAGACGAAATCTCAGGTGAGCCAAAATCAGGGTTTTTATTACCTGCTCATCCTATCCACACACCCCATACTAAAACAGGCACTCATTATTTAATTATAGGTTGTCCCTACTTCCCTATCGTCCTGATGAAGACCCGATTTGGTTGCTAACAAGACAGCACCGCCCCCTAGGGTCGAAACGTCGACGTTACCTCTCCAACTGGTCCTTGTTAAAAACACAGCAGAAAAATATAAATAATTGTACTGTTTGTGGACATTAACTACATGCTTGGACCGTGACTTTGTTTAATATTTTTGTGTTGTAAAATTTGTTTCACTGTATGATACACCCTATTCACTTGTTCACTTGTAATTCATTTGTGTATTTTTGTGTTTTGGAATCTATTGCACGGACAACCGTTCTTTTAATTGTTGAAATTAATTGCCGTAACGAGATTGATGAATAAGAATTCTTTTCTCGCTTTAAAAATTGTGTGGTGTGTGTTTTCTGACTCTATTTTCTGTAACTGAGTGAGAAAAGTTATTAGAGAATAGACTTTACATCTAAGAAATTGTTGATTCCCCGACAGAACCAATCCTTGTTTGTCCATAATATCTCCATCAAAGCTTTCGTCTTCGAAATCACACCTCATGTCTGCAGCACTAATTTCCCCTTCTTCACTCTCATTGCCTGTGACAGATACGATTAGTTCTTCAATTATACTCAAGGTAATATCCAAAATCTCCTCACTATGAGGCTGTTCTCTTTCCATAATGTTTCCTTTATGTTCTTGCTCCTTGTATAAAAAATAAACAGGTAATTGTATCACTTTTCGTAATATATAATACAAAACTACAGTTTTCACCTATTTTGGCCTACAAAAAAATACTATATAAATACTATTATCTAATAACCTTCCATTAGTAGAGTTTTAGTCCTTTGCAAAGTTATATAAATATAATTACTTATAAAGATATCCTGTTCTTAGCTTTTCTTAAATTTTCAAACCAGTCACTCCTTATGACTATAGGAAAAGACTCAGGCTAATATAGTAAAATACTCTACTAAAAAATGTAGAATATGTCTATTCACTCCAAAATAGTAAATGTGTTTTAGTAAAATGCAAAAGATACTATTCATTGTCCAGAATAACACTGTGTATATGTGTATATTTAGGCATCATAATCACACTACTTTTTGAATACTTCATGTGTTTACTCTATCTCTGTTCCTCATCTATAACTTAGTCTAACCCTACTAATTGCCTACCCCAGCGACTTTCAAACTAGCCTCTCCTCTAGTATTTATCTGCAACCTTGTAGCTTTCGGTTCTTTATTTTTCTCACTGCCTATAACCTAAAATTACGTAACAGTCATTAACCTAGACCTCCCAGTTTATTGTCTAATTTTTATATTATTAACTGACTTGTGTTCTTCTACTAACCTTTCTTTTTGCAGTTGCTTGTTATCTATTCTGTCAACCCTTGAATATCTTGTGTTTTTCACTAATGTTCCTTCCTAATTCAACAGTGTTTCTGGTATTCCTTACTCAATGTGTTCTTTTCCCTTAAGACCTTGGTTATCACAAATGTTATTGTTTCTTGTTTTAGGTTAGAGAAAATACATCGAGTGAATATATTCAATATTCTTTATAATGTCAGGTAAGTTTAGCCATTCAGTAACTTGTCATACGATTATTTTCCAAGAATATACCTTTGTCAAATATAAGGTATCACTTAGGTTTCTAGTATGGTTTCTTGTTCTCTCTGCTCTTCAGGTGCTGAACACGACTGACTCCGTCTGCCCTGAAGGAGCCGCGATGGGAAAATCAACCGCTGTGCAATGTGCAGGCTTCTTTCAACTCGGAAGCTGAATTCTAGTTGCGGGCACGATAACTAAGGTAAGTTTAGCCGGGGACCTTCTTTAACTCTCTCATAAATATGTGTGCTTTCTCTTCAGGAATATCTATGAACTCTGGAACGTCTTAGGTGAAGTGCTCACTCGTTAGGGAGCACGCGCCTCACCAAGGATTCCCCAGAAGGTGTGTGGTAAATGACTAGGCCACCACTGTGTCTTTCCTAGAGGCGGCCATTTAGAATTCCTCTGTTACACTAAAGCACTCCAAGTATGTTTCCTTGCGGATTCTTCATCTCTCCTGCAGCAGCTAGGGTTTAGATAAGTCATTATTGTATCCACTGATTGATGAGGGGTTCTGACAGGTACACTCAGTATATCATTTTTTAAAATATCTTTAAAAGATACAAACCATCTTTACACACTTACCTTCTCCGTCCATGTTTTGTTACTTCAGCTCGGTTGAAGCACATTCCATCGACCATTTTTAACAGTAACTTGTACTTACCTTAAGCATATTAAATAATAAAAAAAATTATATATTATAAAATTACCATGATTTGATTTTGATTTGATTGCGGATATATAGAGCGCGTAGCTACCCTCGGGCGTCCCAGCGCTAAAGTGACAGTCTAATAGTGCTCCTGTGGAGGGATTATTGAGGGAACCGCCAGGTTTTCAGTAGTCTGCGGAATGTAAGCAGATGTTTTCTTTGCGGATGCTAATGGGGAGGCTGATCCAGAGCTTAGGAGCATTGTAAGAAAAGCGGCGACCGCCCGTGCGAGCTCTTTTTATTCTGGGGATGCTGGCCAGGAGTAGAGAGTCCGACCTGAGCTGTCTGGTGGATTTGTGGGGCTTAATAAGAGATCTTAATATGGGTGGGCCTTTGCCTTGTAAGATTTTGTGGGAAATACACAGGGCTTTGAAGGCGATGCGCTCCTGGATGGGAAGCCAATGAAGTGCCTTGAGGGAGGGTTTAGCTGAGCACCTTGGATTCGTCCCCGTTAGTAGTCTTGCTGCAGCATTTTGGGCGTGCTGAAGTTTTTTTATAACAGCTACTGGTGCGCCCAGGTACAAGGCATTTCCGTAGTCCAGTCTCGCTATGATGAGGCCCTGGATTAAAATTTTCCTAGACTGGGGGGGATGAGGGGGAGGATCTTCTGAACTGCTCGCAGGAGCCCAAAGCAGGTGCCGGCTGTCTTTCTTGCTTGGGCTCTGAAGCTAAGGTCCTGGTCGAGCCAAAAGCCCAGGCTCTTGATTTCTTGTTTAGGTGTGGGAGGGGTGCCCATGCTGGATGGCCAGGCGAGGGTTTTAGGGAGTTTGTTTGGGTTGCCTAGGAGCATGATTTTGGATTTCTCTCCGTTAAGTTTGAGTCTGGAGTCGCCCATCCATTTGGATATTTTATGCAGGCATGAGACTAGGTTCTCCATGGATTGGTCTGCCTGGTTGATGGAGATGACTAGTTGTGTGTCGTCGGCATACATGACCACCTTTATGCCGAATGGTGAGGCGATGTCATCTAAAGGGGCCATGTAGACATTAAAAAGGGTGGGGCTCAGGGAGGATCCCTGGGGAACCCCAGAGTTCAGGGGGAAAGCCTTGGAGCGACCATAGTTGTCTGCTACTTGGAAGGTCCTGTGTTCCAAGAATGATTGTAGCCAGGCCAGGGCAGTCCCAGTGATGCCGATTTTTTGGAGACGGTGGAGGAGGATGGTGTGGTCCACCGTGTCGAAGGCAGCGCTCAGGTCCAGGAGGATCACTGCCACTGAACCCCCTGCGTCCAAGATGGTCCTTGTCTCCTCTGTTACGGCCAAGAGGGCGGTATCAGTCTTCTGTCCTGGTCTGAACCCTGTCTGTGAGTGGCGAAGGAGGTTGTTTGTCTCTAGAAAAGTAGAGAGCTGTTCATTTACAATTCTTTCTGCCACTTTGCTGATGCCTGGAAGGAGGGAGATGGGTCTGAAGTTTGAGGGGTCCAGGGGGTCTAGGTTGGGTTTTTTGATAAGTGCCCGTACTGTCACCCTTTTCCAGTTAACGGGGACTGTCCCGCTGGAAAAGGAGGCATTTATCAGCCTGGTGAGAAGAGGGGATATTGTGGGGGCTACTAGTTTCAGTTTGCTCATTGGAGCTGGGTCGTCCGGGGAGCCACTCTTCACAAGGTTGAGAGTGGTCGCCAGCCTCTCTATAGAGATGGGGAGGAAGGCCTTGAGGGCGGGGGCATCTTGATCGATAGGACCTGCTGGTGGGTCGGTAAGGGGGTGGGGTTTGGGAAAGGTCATAATGATCTTGAGGATTTTGGATGAAAAATCTGTGAACCATCTGTGGAAGACACAAAAAAATACAGTTACAATATATCTTTTACAACACAAAATAATTTGTAAACTATTACATTTTCCTTTTTTGCTGTTCTCAGAATATATTGAATTTCACTAGAAACAGTGAGTTCAATAGTACTCATCACATAACAGGGGGCAAAAAAAGACAATCAATAAGATTATCTTAAAAAAACATTCAATATTCTCATTAACAATCTAAAAAATAGAAATAAAACATCTTAAATGTTTTTTTCTATGAACAATTTCTTACGTAAATATGACACATCTCAAACAATCATAACATAACAAAACATTATGATTAATTTTCATACACTATAAATAATATTACTTACAAATATATGCTGACAAAATGTATAACAACAAGTCCTTTATGGTTTCATTTATTTTTCCACACGGCCAAATAGTATGCGTCAAATTCTTAGTTTGGTAATTGTTCAATAGTAATCCTGAGCGTCTGCCTGCCAGCCTTCTGATCCAAAACCACCGACACCATTTGCTCCGTCTCCCAGTGCTCATCCCTCAGCCCGACGCTATTCAACATCTACATGGCCACCCTCACACAAGTAGCCCACCATCACAACCTAAACATCATCTCCTACATCGATGACACCGAGCTCATCCTCTTCCTCACCGAGAATCCACATACCACCAAAAGCAACCTCCACGACACAATGAAGGACATCACCAACTACATAAAGAGCAGCTTTCTAAATATGTAGTCGCACAACATGAAAGTACTCATCCTCAGACCCACCCCCTCAGTCTCGGACGACTCCTGCTACCTCACTACACTGTGGACAGTACCAACACCTACCAACCATGTCCACAACCTAGGATTCATCCTAAACTCCTCCCTCTCCATGTGTAAGCAAGTCTACACGTCTCCACGTACTGCAATAACACCCTCCACATGCTCCGCAACATTTAAGTTCAAGTTCAAGTTCAGGCATTTATAAAGCGCACTACTCACCCAGAGGGTCACAAGGCGCTAGAGGGAGGGGTTCATTATTTATCGAATAGCCAAGTTTTCAGTTCTTTTCTGAAGGAGATGTGATTCTGAGTAAGGCGGAGGTGGGTGGGGAGTGAGTTCCAGGTCTTGGCAGCCAGGAAGGAGAAGGATCTGCCACCCATGGTGGTTTTTCGGATGCGCGGGACTGCGGCGAGGGCTTGAATGGATGATCTTAGTTGGCGGGTGGGATAGTAGAAGGACAGTCGGGAGTTGAGGCATTCTGGTCCTAGATTATAAAGGGCCTTGTGTGCATGGGTAAGAAGGCGGAAAGTAATTCTTTTGTTGACGGGAAGCCAGTGGAGGTTTTTTAAGTGACCGGTGATGTGCTCTTGGCGCGGGATGTCTAATATGAGTCTCGCTGATGCGTTTTGGATGCGCTGGAGCTTTTTCTGCAATTTTGTTGTAATTCCGGCGTAGAGAGTGTTGCCATAGTCCAGTCGACTCGTGACCAGTGCATGGGTGACAGTCTTTCTTGTTTCGAGGGGGATCCAGCGGAAGATCTTTTTGAGAATGCGAAGGACGTTGAAGCAGGAGGACGATACGGCGTTGACTTGTCTGGACATTGAGAGAGAGGAGTCTAGAATGAAGCCAAGGTTACGTGCATGGTCAGTGGGTGTGGGCGCTGATCGCAAGGCGGAAGGCCACCAAGAGTCGTCCCAAGCTGAGGGGGAGGATCCAAGGATGAGCACCTCAGTTTTGTCTGAGTTGAGTTTTAAGCGGCTCTGTTTCATCCAATCGGCTACTTCTTTCATACCTTCGTGAAGGTTGTCCTTGGCGGTGTTGGGGTCTTTTGTGAGTGAAAGTATCAGCTGGGTGTCGTCGGCGTAGGAGATGATGTTGAGGTTGTGTCGACGTGCGATGGAGGCGAGGGGACTCATGTAGACGTTGAAGAGGGTGGGACTGAGTGAGGAGCCTTGAGGTACGCCGCAGATGACTTCGGTGGGCTCTGAGTAGAAAGGGGGGAGTCGGACTCTCTGTGTTCTCCCGGCTAGGAACGAGATGATCCAGTCCAAGGCTTTTCCTTGTATGCCTAAGTTGTTGAGGCGTTGTATGAGGGTGTTGTGACAGACAGTGTTGAAGGCGGCGGAGAGGTCGAGAAGAATGAGGGCCACTGTTTCACCGTTGTCCAGGAGTGCTCGGATGTCGTTGGTCGCCGCAATGAGGGCGGTCTCGGTGCTGTGTTTGGCTCAAAAGCCGTTCTGTGAGGGATCCAGGGAGTTGTTGGATTCAAGGAAGGCTGCGAGTTGGCTGTTGACGGCTTTCTCGATGACTTTGGCCGGGAAAGGGAGGAGGGAGATGGGTCGGTAGTTTTTCAGTTCTGAGGGGTCTGCTGTTGGTTTTTTCAGAAGGGCGCTGAGTTCGGCGTGTTTCCATGTTTCTGGAAAGGTGGCTGAGTTGAAGGAGCAGTTGATGACATCGCGGAGTTGGGGAGCGATGATGGAGTCAGCTTTGTTGAAGATGTAGTGGGGGCAGGGGTCAGAAGGTGAGCCAGAGTGGATTGAGTTCATGAGGCGAATGGTATCTTCAATGGTGATTGGGTTCCAGGAATTGAGGTAGTTAGTTGGAGGGGTGGGATCAGAAGGGGGTGGGGTGAGTTGGTCATTGGGAGTGTTCTTGAAGCTGTTGTGGATGTCGGCAATTTTGTTGTAGAAGAAGGAGGATAGCGCATTGCAGAGGTCTTGGGAGTTAGTGATGTCGTTGGATGCTGCGGGAGGGTTGGTGAATTCTTTGATGATATTGAAGAGTTCCTTGCTGTTATGAGAATTGTTGTCGAGACGGTCCTTAAATGCTGATTTCTTGGCGGATCGAATCAGTTGGTGGTGTTTGCGGGTGGCTGTCTTGAGGGAGGTCATGTTGTCTGAGGTTGGTTCTTTTCTCCAATTCTTCTCCAGGGTGCGGCATGTCTTCTTGGATTTTTTAAGGTCATCATTGAACCAGGGAGCCTTTTTGCTGAATGATTTCAACTGGTGTTTTTTCAGGGGTGCTAGTTCGTCCGCACTGTGTGTAATTCATTGCCTGAGGTTTGTGGCCGCTTGGTCTGGGTCCGTTGTTAGGGTGGGAGTGTTTTGGCTGAGGGATGCGAGGAGTTGGTCGGTGGTGATTTTGTTCCATTTTCTTCGGGGAATGGGTTGTGGACGGTTGTGGGTCAGGGTTGTTTTGTATCTGAAGTGAACACAGCTGTGATCCGTCCAGTGGAGAGCTGTAGTGTGATCGAAGGAGATGTGCTTGCTGGAGGTGAAGATAGGGTCGAGCGTGTGTCCGGCTGTGTGAGTGGGGGTGTCAACAAGTTGTTTGAGTCCGAGATTGGACAGGTTGTCCAGAAGGGTGGTGGTGTTGTTGTCGAGAATGTTGTCAAGGTGGTAGTTGAGGTCTCCTAGAAGAATGTAGTTCTCGGAGGCGAGGGCGTGCGGGCTGACGAAGTCAGTGATGTCGTCGCTGAATTGAGATCGGGTGCCTGGGGGCCTGTAGATGAGGGTTCCTCTAAGGGTGGTCCTGGGGTCGGTGTGGATCTGAAAGTGGAGGTGTTCGGCGGTTGCAAGATTGTCGTCAGAGCTGGTTGTAATTTTGATGGTGTTTCTATGGACGATGCCTCCTCCAGTTTTTTTAATGATGCGGTCTTTTCGAATGATCTTGTAAGTGTCCGGTATGGCTATGGCGATGTCGGGGGAAGAAGATGCGTTCATCCAAGTTTCAGTGAGGAAGGCGATGTCAGGTGACACAGTGTCGATTAGGTCCCAGAGTTCGGTTGCGTGTCTGTGGACCGAGCGGGTGTTCAGTAGGATGCATTTCAAGTCGTTGGGTTCGGAGCTGAGTGTGGAGGAAGTGTGTTTGGTGAGGGTCCTGACGCTGTTGAACTTACAGGAGAGGCAGGAGAATGGGCCGTGGGTACGTCCTGGGGTAGCTACGCAGCATAGTGGGGTGCGTCCTGCGTTGAAGGCGAGGAGAGTAGCGGCATCATAAGTTACTCTGGGGGTTGGGAGCGGCATAGGGCAGGGGGTCTGGCACTGGTCGCGGTCCAGGAGCGGACGGGCGCAGACGGGCTTACCTTTGGCGCACCTTCGGCACGGCCGCAGCACGTGGACGCTGCGCGTTGGAACATCTGCTATAAATGGATAGTGGAGGGGGCGGAGCGTGGGAGGGTCAGCTGGGAGGCGGGGAGCGGGGAGGAGCCACGGGCAAAAGAGAATAAACAATAAGATGGCCGCTCGCTCTCAAAATCGAAACTGGGGTAGGGCTGGATTTCGAGTTCGAGTGAGGTTCCCTAATAAAGTAAATAGTCACGCTTCTTAGCCGCACTACAATGCTAGGTATGCAAATAAATTAAATGCTAAGTAGACCGATAGCGCGTGCATACAATGTCACATAAACAACGCTTTGAAATTGATTAATAACGATACCAAGCGCTATAGATTGCGCAGTGCGCTGTGTCAGGGCAGGCAGGCAGCAGGTCTCAGGACAGGCAGGCAGCTGGGAGAGAAGCCTCCGAAGTGCAAGCCGAGTGCAGGGTGAGCGACCACAATGGAGGGAATCCAGGTGGTCACAGAGAAGGAGAGGACGGGGCGATAGTAAACTATCCGTGTGTGGGAGGGTCAGCTGGGAGGCGGGGAGCGGGGAGGAGCCACGGGCAAAAGAGAATAAACAATAAGATGCCCGCTCGCTCTCAAAATCGAAACTGGGGCAGGGCTGGATTTCGAGTTTGAGTGAGGTTCCCTAATAAAGTAAATAGTCACGCTTCTTAGCCGCACTACAATGCTAGGTATGCAAATAAATTAAATGCTAAGTAGACCGATAGCGCGTGCATAAAATGTCACATAAACAGCGCTTTGAAATTGATTAATAACGATACCAAGTGCTATAGATTGCGCAGTGCGCTGTGTCAGGGCAGGCAGGCAGCAGGTCTCAGGACAGGCAGGCAGCTGGGAGAGAAGCCTCCGAAGTGCAAGCCGAGTGCAGGGTGAGCGACCACAATGGAGGGAATCCAGGTGGTCACAGAGAAGGAGAGGACGGGGCGATAGTAAACTATCCGTGTGTGGGAGGGCCAGCTGGGAGGCGGGGAGCGGGGAGGAGCCACGGGCAAAAGAGAATAAACAATAAGATGGCCGCTCGCTCTCAAAATCGAAACTGGGGCAGGGCTGGATTTCGAGTTCGAGTGAGGTTCCCTAATAAAGTAAATAGTCACGCTTCTTAGCCGCACTACAATGCTAGGTATGCAAATAAATTAAATGCTAAGTAGACCGATAGCGCGTGCATACAATGTCACATAAACAGCGCTTTGAAATTGATTAATAACAATACCAAGCGCTATAGATTGCGCAGTGCGCTGTGTCAGGGCAGGCAGGCAGCAGGTCTCAGGACAGGCAGGCAGCTGGGAGAGAAGCCTCCGAAGTGCAAGCCGAGTGCAGGGTGAGCGACCACAATGGAGGGAATCCAGGTGGTCACAGAGAAGGAGAGGACGGGGCGATAGTAAACTATCCGTGTGTGGGAGGGTCAGCTGGGAGGCGGGGAGCGGGGAGGAGCCACGGGCAAAAGAGAATAAACAATAAGATGGGCGGTCGCTCTCAAAATCGAAACTGGGGCAGGGCTGGATTTCGAGTTCGAGTGAGGTTCCCTAATAAAGTAAATAGTCACGCTTCTTAGCCGCACTACAATGCTAGGTATGCAAATAAATGAAATGCTAAGTAGACCGATAGCGCGTGCATACAATGTCACATAAACAGCGCTTTGAAATTGATTAATAACGATACCAAGCGCTATAGATTGCGCAGTGCGCTGTGTCAGGGCAGGCAGGCAGCAGGTCTCAGGACAGGCAGGCAGCTGGGAGAGAAGCCTCCGAAGTGCAAGCCGAGTGCAGGGTGAGCGACCACAATGGAGGGAATCCAGGTGGATCCTTACCAAAAGAAGAAGAACAGTGACACAGTCCCTCATCAGCAGCAGACTACACTGTGGCAAAACACTCTACACATTAATTCCAGCCAAACACCTACAACAACTACAACAAATCCAAATGACCACCACCTGACTGATTATGAATGTTCCCTGCTGCAGCCACATCACTCACCATCTAATACACTTACACTGCCTCAATATCAACAAGAGGATCACCTTCAACCTCCTCACCCTCACTTACAAAATACTCTACAACACCATACTGATGTCCCTTAACAGCAGTAATCCTAAAAGGCCACATTTTGAACTTAAAATTTTAGCTTTAAAAATATTAGGTAAGAATTTGGTAACTCTTTAGGCAAATGTTGCTTACAAACTAA
This sequence comes from Lissotriton helveticus, assembly GCF_964261635.1. Classification (NCBI taxonomy): domain Eukaryota; kingdom Metazoa; phylum Chordata; class Amphibia; order Caudata; family Salamandridae; genus Lissotriton; species Lissotriton helveticus. The sequence goes on along the minus strand of NC_136059.1, from coordinate 916,408,588 downwards.
TTGACTATCATTACAATGTATCCAACCTTTCAGACATTTTAAATAAACAGTGTAATGTCCAGATGTTGTAGAAGGTCCATCATGAAAAATAATTGCAACTGCTACAAAAGTTCTTCCTGATATTCAAATCAAATGTCTTTATTTAGATATAACACAGATATCTTTAAAAGAAGAATACAAAATTCACATTATAATACAAGTATTAAAAAAAAAAATAAGTACAAAGAGGCGAATGATTTTTTGACGGTCGTATAAAAAGTGGAAATTGTCCACAACTTGATCCTTCTTATTGAATAACATTATAAGATGAACGCAACCAGTAGTATCTTATGTATAAAAACAGCCCAATGCTCTACAATACATTTTATAATCGTTTCATTTTTACTTCCTTAGAAGTTAATAGATGTTGTACGGTATATTAGTAGTTAAAAAGATCTCGGCAAGGCTCAGTGTGGACTCAATTGGTTAAAATTACGGTATGCTTGCTGTATAAAAATGGCTAGCCTTATATTTAAAACTATGTTTTCTGGGTTCAAGGCCATAATGATGGCTTGCCTGCAGGTCCGGGCACCCAACCTGTTCCATTCAGCTTTTAGTTTGCACCTACGTTGAGAATTATAAAAAGGGCAAAGGCAGACCACATGCAGCAAAGTTTCCCCCGTTTTGCCACACCCTCTGCAGGTTGTATCTTCCACCGTACGTTGCCAGGAGGGCCGGTCTTGCAAGAAATGCCAGTCACCCATTCTGATAGCTGTAAGACTACGTTTAAGATACAGAGAGTATGTACAAGACAGATACGTTGCGGGGGCTAGCCGTCTGTATGAGTTTATAAGTGCCCAGGAGAGGCTACGTTTTGCAAAAAGTGCTTTATCCATGTTTAGCGATCTCATTCTCACACATTTTTTAATAGCCATTTTAAAAGCTGACTGACTGGGGTTCAGGACCCATAGATCACTCACTGACATTTGATCAATGGCGTCCTTAAGAAGGCGACCAAACATTCCACATGGGTTGTTCTGAGTGATTTCTAGCCAGACTAAGGCTTCTAGTGTACATGGGTCCGCCTGTCTTAATTTATGGCAAAGCTTTAGGTAAGTGCCCACGTTTAAAGCCTCATAATTCAAAAGCCCCATCTCTAGTCTTATCTGCGCTGGGGATGCAGACTTTGGCAGACGGAGAACTCTTTTATAAATTCTGGTTGTGTGCTGGTTTAAGGCAGTGTTCAGTTTCCCCCTGAGTATCTCAATGCCGTAAGAAAGAGTGGGGCCAATTTTAGCTCTCATGACTTCCAAGAGAGGTGCCAGTGTTGGGCCTGATAAGTTTTTGGAAAGCTTACTTAGTGACACTGCCAGGGAGGTGGCTTTAACTGCGATCTCGTTGCGCTGTTTTAAATGGTTACCTCTGGAGTCTAAGTGGACACCTAAGTATTTATATGACTGACCTATAGCGAGGCTTGTTTTGTCAAATAGCCACCCACCACCGGCGTGTCGTTTTTTACCAAAAGGGACAACTTGTGTTTTCTTAAGGTTGACCTCTAATTGATTAGTAATTGTGTAGCTAAACAGTTTATCGAGTAGCCTTTGCAGCCCGACCCTGGTAAGGCTAAAGAGAACCAGGTCATCGGCGTACAATAAGTTGTTTATGGCCATGCCTCCCACCTTTGGGGGGTGACTGTTTGTGTCATTCCTGATATTGAAACTTGACCAGCTACAAACTTTTTAATTAAAGTTTCCAATTTTCTTCCATCAGCTCTACAACATTGCAGCATTAAAATTACATACTGTCCATATCTTTGTATGAACAATGTTGATGACATTTCTGATTTACATTGGCTACACTCCATTTTTTGACTTGCTCCTCTAATTAGATTGTTAAAAGACACTGATTCACAGTCAGGTAAAGTCAAATATATGAATCTTTCAGTGTCTATGTTAGTATTACATGTAAACAAACAATTTTGACAGTCATGTTGCCATTTATAAGAAAGGCAAAAAAGGTTTTCAATATCTATACCTTCATCTTCCAGTACACCACGCATAAACATTAAAAATTCCTGACAATCTTGCTGAATATTCTGCGTAAATTGACTAGAACCAGAACATATGTCCAAAACATTTCGAATATCAGAAACACTTTGTATTTTACTTTTATCACTACTACATTTCTCATAAACAGAATACAACAATGAACAGAATCTTTCTTCCTGATTTTCAACAATTTGCTGTTGCAAACTTTCAAGAACAAAAACAACATTAACAACTACATTAGCATAGCAGTTGACACCACAACTATTTTCAAACCGATAACAAACATTCTCTTCAACACTGTCCTTTTTCTTTTTGCTTGCAGGCGCAATTTCATCTTGTTATTTTCTTTCTCTACAGTTTCACTACAGATATTCTCAAATCTTCTTTTTTTACCTACCACACGCTTTTCAAATACTGGATATTGACCTACGTTGGGTGCATATTCTCTTCTTAACCTATTATACTCTTTCACACAATTTGCATCTGCACTAACCTTTGTCTAATCAAAATCAATCAAGTACAATCCAGATAAAGTTCTGACTTGAGACAAAGCAACATATGCCATACCCTCTTTAAACACGGTACTTCCAATATTCACTAAAGCACTATCTACACTTAAACCATGAGATTTATGAATAGTCACCGCATATGCCAAACAAACAGGAAACTGTTTTCTGCGTACATACAAATCTTTCACAAGCAAAAACTGAGATGAACAACGACTAGATTGTTATACTTCAGCAACTTCATCAAATTTGATTTTCAAAAATGTAATCCCATCTCTATTTACATAATTAACAAAATCAACAATTTTACTCATTGCTCCATTTACTAAACCTTTTTCCACATTCAAATTACGTCGTAAAATTACCCTACAGTTTACACATGCATACAAATTATTTTCTAAACCAGCAGTTTTACTTATCGATTTCTCTAAAGAATCCAATTTCCTCTTCAACTTTTCAGTCAAAATAATAGTGATTCCTTCATGTTCTATTTTATCAATAGCTTCCAATTTTATAATTTCTTCATTTTCCAACTTTAACATTTCTTCATTGAATATAGAACATTCACGTAGTGTTGGCATTAAGCAGATTACAGATTTGTTTTCTGCAATTCTCATGTTTATTTTCTCTGGGACAATATTTTCATTTGGAAACAAATTGGAAAGTAATCGTCTCTGTAAAGCTTGTTTGCCATGCTCAGTCATTTTTCCAATTCTTATATCTTGAAGAATAGTTCCATAATCAGCATCATTTGCCTGTCACATATTTGTAATAAGTTCCTTATACTCAAAATATGACCAAATTTGTATATTTCCAATGCTCCCCAAAGACTTTCTGGTATCTTCATGCGACAGTGTTTTAAACACTGGCTGTCCTTTTACAGGAGTAAGTTGTAGAAGAACTCCAAAAACTATGACGTGTTTTTCTCCGAATAATACGTCATACTCTGTTTTAAGAATTTGCTGCATTCTTAAATGCACAAAAGCAAGCATTAAGTTTGATACCATGCTTACCTCATCAATAATGAGAAGTTTCATTTTCCTCAAGACTCTTGAAACTTCACAAGAAGCTTCTCCAGATAACTTTTGGTATTCTAATTTATTCTCATGCTCTACTGGTAGCATTAATAAATGATGTAAATTAATTCTTTTAATAGTGTGGGCTGCTAATCCAGTTGGAGCAGTGACAACACAAGATAAATGCGAATCAGTTGTTTTCTGTAGAAATGTTGTAATTACTTTAATTAAAAACTTTTGCCTGTTCCAGCTTGTCCACTCACGTACATTCGGATAGGTTCAAATGATGAGCAAGAGCACTCTTTCTTCTCATGAATTAATCCATGGTCAATCTGTTCTCTCACTTGCTCATATATTTCTTTCTGCTCAAGATTTAGTTGTTCTTCCAGGTTTCCTAAGTTTGTTACATCTTCTTGACCTTGATACATTGCTGTTTCCACCTCTTCCATAGCAGTTGCTGCTTCATTTAGAACAATTGTTCTCCTAGTGGGTCCTGACTCAATGGAGCAGAAGTTTGACTGTCTTGAGAACTGTCTCTAGCAATCTCAGCTGCAATTCTACCTTCTTGCTCAATTTCGTCATTCAACATTTTCACATAATTAGCAAAAACAGGACATTCTATAGTATCTTTAGTTGCATTGAAGGAATCTTCATAGCTCTCGAAATCTCCAAGTAATTCCAATTAGGTATGGGCGAATTTTGCATTCGCGCGAAATGGCAAAAAAATGCAAAATCACAGATTCTTTTGCAATTTGCACCATACTTAACTGGAGTACTTTCTACTGGCTAATCAGTAAGTGCTACCTCGTTTGGTAAATGTATCGTGCTTTTCCTAACACTACAGCTGCGTAAAAGCCCAGAAGAGTTGTCTCCAGTGACCCCGTGTGTCTGTACCTTTGCCACCGCACCCATAGGCGCCGAGGTCCCTTGAGTGAGCTGTCCATCACAGTGGGGGAAAGAGCGGGAAGAGGTTGCATAGCCTAGTGTGTGTGGGCTGGGGCCGGGCTTCTGTGCGAGTTCACATGCCTCTCGTTTAAAGGGTCAGAGGCCGATCAGCGCAGCAAATGAGGAGAAAGCAGTAAGTGCTACCTTGTTGGGTAAATGTATTGTGCTTTTCCTTCACTACAGCTGTGTAAAGGCCCAGAAGAGTTGTCTCCAGTGACCCTGTGTGTCTGTAATTTTGCCACCGCGCCCATAGGCGCCGAGGTCCCTCGAGTGAGCTGTCCATCACAGTGGGGGAAAGGGCGGGAAGAGGTTGCAAAGCCTCGTGTGTGTGGGCTGGGGCTGGGCGTCTGTGCGAGTTCACATGCCTCTCGTTTAAAGGGTCAGAGGCCGATCAGCGCAGCAAATGAGGAGAAAGCAGTAAGTACTACCTCGTTGTGTAAATGTATTGTGCTTTTCCTTCACTACAGCTGTGTAAAGGCCCAGAAGAGTTGTCTCCAGTGACCCCGTGTGTCTGTAACTTTGCCACCGCGCCCGAAGGCGCCGAGGTCCCTCGAGTGAGCTGTCCATCACAGTGGGGGAAAGGGCGGGAAGAGGTTGCAAAGCCTAGTGTGTGTGGGCTGGGGCCGGGCTTCTGTACCAGTTCACATGCCTCTCGTTTAAAGGGTCAGAGGCCGATCAGCGCAGCAGAGGAGAAGAAAGCAGCCTCCTGGTCACTGGAAGTACAGGGGGATTGCGCTCGAGAAACTCGTGGATGCCTAGACCCCCATCACGGATTAAAGCTAATTGTAGACGGTAGATCTGGGGAGAAAGCACACCTGCCTAGCATCGACCGTGCTCACTAGATTCTAGGGCTGATTATAATGCGTGACTGAATTGGAGCTTCAACTCGGGCACCTGTTATCTGTAAGTGCTTCCTGCTGAGGTTTAATTTTAGTGACAGGAGCCTCGTTTCCTATTTGTAACTATTCTCTGACCCTGCTTCGAGGGTCAGAGCAGGGTCAGAGAATAGTTGCAAGTAGACAACGAGGCACTGCTCAGGAAGCACTTACAGGGTTACAGCAGGTGCCCAAGTTGAAGTTAATTTCTTTGTAACCATTTTGTAAATGGTTACAAAGAAATAAGCTTCAATTTGGGCACCTGCTTTAACCCTGTGAGTGCTTCCTGAGCAAAATTTGTTCCGCTCGCGGATTCGAGGATTTTGCCACGATTTTGCGCGATTCGCGGGTCGCAAAATTGCGTAAAATCTGCAAAATCCGCGAGCCGATAACCGATCCGAGCATTCATACGCTCCAATTTCTCGATGAGCTAACATCTTCAAACTGTAAGTATATAACTTCTTACTTAGACTCTTCTCATGGGAAATCTCTTCCCACATTTCCTTCAATTCCGTCTTTTCTGATTTTGTTATGTAGGATGTTACATATCGAGCAACAGCAATGGAATTGTCCGCAACATATTGAATATCCATATTAGCATTCCACATGGACAAAATTACTGGGTTATAGTCATTTATATACTTTGACTCTTCATTTCTTCTTAAGTTGTAGGCATTTTTTGGAGACTTTCTTGTGATAGTATGTCGCAAAGATTACATAAAACTGTTCACTCTTCCTTTTGATATTACAGGTCGTGGAAATGCAAAACGGCATTTGGTGTAGAATTTGTCCTTAGATTTGTACTTTCGACTACTGTATTTCCCACAACGTTGGCTTTGGAATCGTAAGACTTGTTGTCTTAAGTCATTATCTTGTGTACTTTTGGGTATCACATGTAGCATATTCTTCAATAAAAGACAACACAGTATCATCTGAGTCTGTTCCAAATTTGGGAGCATCTTTGATCCATATTAGCATGTGTATGTGAGGAGCACCTCTTGCTTGATACTCCTTTCTCCAAAAGAAGTCCAGAACCTCTTCAAGAGGAGGAATCTTTTTATTGGTGATAAAAGACATCATAGCTTCAAATCTATGATTGAAATACCTGCATATATTAACTGGATCCAAAGAGCACAATTCTCCAGGTGTCTTGTATTCAACATTTAGTATATTTGGATTTGCCTCTCGAAGAAATTGAAGTAAATCATCCCAAGCATATTCAACACAGCTTAGAGTAAGGAACCATGTAGGAGTTCCTACGTTCCTTAGCATACATTTCAGTTCTCCATGACGATTGTACCAGTACTCATTAGTACCACACTGACACGCCATGAGATTAATTAGCTGAGATTCCAAAACATTATCTTTCTGCAGTACTTTATCCATAAATTCCTTTGCTGAAACATTTTGCAGATGTACACCTGTTTTTAATCTATGGTTTACTGCATAAGAAAGTCCAGACAAATCAATCTCAAACAAAAGATGAAACAAATACGGAATACATTGTCGAAATCTGGGATCTTCTGCATATAATCTTGATGTCCGGTATTCAGATGGAGGAATTTGCACAGGTCGGTCATCATATCGTCCTCCTTTTCCTGTGGGAAACAACGAGCTCCAAAGCTTTTTTCCCATACACTAATGGGACTTCCTTTTGCTTCTTTCATTTGGAATAACTCTATAGTATTCCCATCACTTCTTGAGAATGCAGTGGATGAACACTGTAATGTTCGTAGATTTCTTCAGTTCTGGACAAATCCACTTTTTTAATTTGTCCAGATGGCAAGTCACTATCTTCTTCTACAATTATTTCTTCTTCTCTAACATACATATTTCTGTAATATTGATTATTTTTTACCAGATACAACGTTGCCTTTTTTACTTTCCTAACATCCACTAATTCTTGCCAGATTTTTGTACTCTTAGTAGGAACGCCATTAACAAGAATAACTAAAGGCTCATCCTCTACATTTTCTACACCAATTGTTTCAATATTTTTCTTTAAATCTAGAGGCAAATATACAACTCTTCCCTTTAATCCTCTCTGTAAATCAGAAGGAGGCAATTTTCCTATCTTAGGCTCCGTACGAACAATAGCCTGAAATGGATGCACACATTGAATAAGAATAGACTCATAGGTATTTAAATCCATCAGTTCAGAAGGAATATTTACCAACTCAATATTATTATGCACAGCTCTAGCAGGCATTTTGTTTTCGTCTAATTTGTTATAACAATGTTTACAAATACGCTGATCAGAACCCAAATTAAAACAATTCTCTATCAACAAATAAGTTGCAAAATCCTTCCACTCATTATTATTTTCCTTTTCACTTTTTAAATACAGATCAATAGTCCTGGTCTGATTTTTATAATGAGTTCGTCGACAACACACACAACAATAATTTGGCCTTTCATCTGAAATAACCTTAAACTTTGTAATTTATTGCTCAAAATGTTCTGTACTACAATGTTGTACATTCTCTTCTACATTTCCTTCTATTAATATCTCAATTTCCGCACTGTCTTCCTCAGGACCAAAATAACTAACCTCAATTTCATCACAAACGTTCTTTACACTTGATACAGATCCATGCAAAAGAGCACTGTTCAACTTTTTTTAAATTAGAGCTGGACTTTTTGCATAATACAATCTTCTGGCTAATTTCCTCATTTCAGAATGATGTACTGCTAACATCCTGAAATGGTGAAAAACACTTCAACATACTTTTTTAGAAAGACAAGCCAGAGAATAACCTTGCAAGCCAGTATTTTCTCTCACTCTGCAAGGGACTAGTCCTTGCAACATCTTTTGTTTAACACTTTTCTTAGTATAGTTACGTAAGAAATTGCGTAAACAATCAATAGATTCTTGCCGTACACTGCAAATACTACTACAATTCCAAGTTAAAGCAGCGCTAATGGGCTTGATAATATGCTCTATGCAATTCCAATCGAAGCCCATGTTAGATGTCCCTCACATCTAACACAGGCTTCGATTGGAATTGCATACAGCATATTATCAAGCCCATTATCGCTGCTTTATCAGCAGTTTTCTGCCGATTAAGCGGCAATCATTTTATCGCCTGTCTTGTTAATATGCCCCATAATTCCTTAATGTACAAACATGCACCACATACCTTCCCATACAATTTATCAACTCACCTTTCAAATTGATTTGTAGATTAAGAAGAATGCCACTCACACAGTATATATTTTTATCCAGAATCTCTCTAGTTCGGTGCTTGCACCAGAACCACAAAATGGAACATTTTCCCTCTCATTTTACACATACATACATATAAAGAACCAATTAAAATCCTTCACACATTATTTCGAAATGAAACACACATGTCCATTGCTTTAACATTTCAAACCTTTCCAACTGACATAACTTTCCACCCTACCACCAACAGATCATGCAAATGTCAACTGTCAACAGAGGTCAAAAGTTCAGCACTGTATAAAACACTGCTCCTCAACAATTTTAGACTATCTATAATAACTTACTTATAAGTACCAATAAAAAGAAAACGTCTCATTACAAAGAACCAGCATATAAACAAATAAACTTGATACATATCAGTAAAATATATATTTTTTATTCATTTTTTCTTGCTTACGCTTATGAAACGACTTTCAGAATTCGCACAGTACGCGTACACTAAATATACCGTAAAAAAATAGCATCTATCACTAATTTTTTTCAATCCCCGGGGACCCCATCCCCCGGGGCTCAAATATAACATTCACCACCATGGGGGAAGCCCCAAAACCCCCATGGTCCCAGCCGGCTCCCTGTGTCCTTCGGTGGCCGGCATTGCTTTTTGTCAGAGAGACCAGCTTACATGGTGCTCTCTCAGACGAAAAGCAATCTGCTTTCCTACTTGAAAGAGAACTCTCGCCCTACCATAGCAAACAGCAGTATCCCAGGGATAGGCACCCCGTAACACTACAGGAGCCGCCCTGGAAGGTACTGGTCCCCAGAGCCATCAAAGGCTCAACAAAGGCCATCAAACATTTTGATCTTCGGATCATTGTAAACCCCCCTAAGGAGTCCTAGGGGGACAGGAAGTCCAATAGCAAATAGCAAACTTTTCCTGTCAATCTCCACACTCAATATACACACATATACGAATAAATAAAAAATAACATTTATTCCCACATTACAACAAATCGAAACACACTTTTATATTGCTTGAACTTTTGCACCCTTTCCAACTGACAAAACTTTCAACCCTTCCCCCCATTCCACAATCTGCCAGATACCATAGAAACACTTCATGGAACACCGAACTGAGCACACAGGTCAAAAGTTCATCATACATTGTTGCAAATTAAAACAGCAAGTGTGCTTGACTTGAGAATATACCACCTTATCTTATGTAACGTTCTTTTCTATCAGTTTTTCTTAACCAATAAAAATTAGGCTTTTAAAACACAGAAACATTCATCCTAGCTTAGTGTAGAATGTTCTTGAACAACTAATCATTTCTTTTCTTTTTTCAAAACTGCATGTTGTCCACCATTTTTGAAAAAATCTTCCTTTTCAAACTGCCATTTCATTTACAGAGACCTTCAGAGTGCATCCAGACCTCTCTTCAAGATGCTTACAGTGTGGATTGTGGGACACAGCTATATTTTCTGGAGTCAAAGGTACGCAGAAAGGAAAGGAATTCACAAAGACCTACGTTTACCAAATGTAGGCATTAAATGGATTGGACAGAGAGGATTAAAGTGGCACCAATTGATACCATTGGTGAAATCCTTTTTGCATCTCCAACACCCTGACCTCATAATTGTGCACTGTGGTGGCAATGACCTAGGCACTTTGATAGGAGTAGGTCTGGAAATGCTTATGAAGGACACCTTTGCACAATTGATGACACTGTTCCCCAAAACTGCCTTTGTATATTCTAATATATGCCAAAGGCAGAAATGGAATCGGTCCAACCACTATTGTCCACAGATTGAAAAAGCTAGGAAACATGTGAATAAATCTGTTTCTGCCTTTCTCCGAGACTATAGAATGAGGTCCATCTACCACAACAATCTGCGTTTCAATATGCATGACATCTCTAGGAGAGACGGTGTACATTTTAAAGATGAGGGAAACAGAGTCTTCCTCTTGAACTTTAAACTCTGCATTGGTACTTACTTGTAGGTACTAAAATCTACCAAAAAACACAAGGGCTCTTTTTAGAGCCATCCAACATCTAAACACATACACTTCATAAATATCTCAAAAATATTCTTCTTTTTCTTCCTTCAGTATGCTTATGGGACGACCTCCAATCTTCGCACCGTACGTCGTCCATACGTGCTTGGTACGCGTACGATAAATCTAACATAAAAGAAATAGCCTTTATCACAAATTTTCCATAAGCCCTGATGAACCCCATTCCCCGGGGCTCAAATGTAACGTTGCGGACCGTGGGAAGAGCCCCAAGGCCTCCACGGACCCACCAGGCTCCCCACTTCCTGCGGGAGCCGGCAATGCTTTTCGTCACAGACAGCAGCTTACATGCTTACATTCTACTTTCAAAGATGATTTCAATAGTTATACATTTTATAAAATAATATAGTACTGCACGCTAAAGGAGAAAAGTCAGCACAATTATAATAGAGTAGAAAATAGAAAAAAAAAATACTTCTACACTCAACAAACTCGTAAGCACACTTCACAGTTTAATTTAAAAGCACCCTACCACAACTAGTTTTTGAAACGCATTATACAATAAAATGCGTCACAAAATAGGCTACATACATAGTGACTGTATCGTAACGTCACATAGAAAAAAGAAAGCCACCCTACGCTACCAGGAAAACACAACAACAGTACAAGGGCCAAATTTCAATTGTAGTGATTTCTTACTTGCAGGTCTAGTCAGATCGACACACACACTCCCTCATGGCTGCTATACACTCACACCACACCCATTCAGCGCATCCGTCACTACACACGTGTCCCTATGTATAAAAAAGACGGAGCGCATGTGTTGTACGCCATTTTAGAGTTGTTCCCAAAGCACCGAAGAAGGGGCCCACTACCAAATGCGTGGCCTCTTTGGTCACTGAGTTGGTGGTGCCCGAAGCACTGAGCGGGTGAAGAACCGACGATGATGATGATGGGAGCACGAGTATGTCGTTAGCCATACAGATATCAACACTCGGCACCATATATGAGACTTCTTTGTTGGAGATTGGGAATACATCATGAAGAAGGTGTCTTTTCCATGAAAAGGTGAGCAGTGAGGCTTGAGTATGCATCGGAAGGAGTCAAAGGGTTGTAGCTGACAACATACAAAAATGTGACTTAGTATTTTAGACGAACGTACTCCTACATAATCTATTAATTTACATGTTTACATTTTTTTTCCAAATAGCAATAACGTTTTTCTAATCGCTCAAATGTCCGGAATATATTCACAATACAAACAGTTCGTAGAAATGTGACAATCAACGTGTCTATAACAGCGCGATATTATCTAACTCCAAATTAATATTGTAACAATTTCCAATCGTAACATCTTTATTTTAATATCTTTTAGATGTCCAGCTTCACGATGGATTATGTAACACGGACGATGGCAATAGCACAAGGTGAGAAAAGAAGCTTGTTTCTGAAACAACGACAACTTATCTGTCAAAGGAAAGAATCTGTAGTATGAACCAAGCGCAAAAAAAACATTGGGCTAACGGGGCTTCAGGTAGGATCAGATAGCTTCCTGGGCCCACACAGTCGCACCCAAGTACGGCACAGGTCTTTCAAACACATTTTGCTTGTTAATGAGACTTTGATATTCCCCCCTGCTTACAGCCCCTGTAGCTCCACTCTTGCTTGAACTTAAGCCCCCACCCCAAATTTTTTCTAGCCCCCACACCCCAGATAGTTTTGACTGTGGTTGCGCCTCTGGCTTCACGTACCCCTCCCCTGTCGTGTGTGTCTCTCCTGCATTGTAATGTCCTTTTTTCCCTTTCGTTTTCTCACTCTCTCACATCGTTTCTCTGTTTTTAAGAAAAATTGGACTTTTCTATCTCCACTCTGCTCCATACAACTTATCTAAATTGAAATGATTAACTCTCTTGATTACAGTGAAGGCTTCTTCCACACGTAGACCAAAATCTTTCAATCACTGTCTGTGACATCATTTTTCTTTCTCTTTTAAACTTATAGAAAATGCTGTCTGCTTTGACGTGTAGAAGCAAAGGTGTCTTCAAGTTGTGAATTTCACTGGCCGCAGTGTTTATACAACGGTAAGCATAGAGGCCTAAATATACAATGCCTTCATTACAATGCATTAGAAATAAGTCGGCCTATTTACAATCCCATTCTGCCACTTTTGCTTCACTAGCACAATAGGCACTTCAATATAGACACCACTTGAACGCGGCACTATAACGGAACTGAAATGCACTAGGCACACTGCACACGTAAAACTGTAGTGTTACCTTCATTTGTGAAAGGAGACAGTCGGCAGTGTGCAGCAGCTTCACTGTGTAAAATGTATAATTACCTCCGAGCAGTGACAACAGATAGGTTACAACAGTCTGACTAACAGATCTACTAGCTTATTATGCCACTTTTATATCACTTTTAACATGGGAAAAGTGACAAAAGCAGCTTCTAAATCTACGTCTGACTTTTCAAGAAAAAATATCAACTCCACACTCTGCGAGACAGTTTTAATGTTGTTTTCTCTCTCTCACTCTCTGTGACATGATTTCTCTTTGTCTTTTAAACTTATAGACACTGCTGTCTCCTTTGACTTGTAGAAGAACACCTAAACTGAAGTTGTGAATTCCACTGGCCGCAGTGTTTGGCCGCAGTGTTTATACAATGGTAAGCGCAAAGGCCTAGATATACGATACCTTCATTGCAATGCATTATAAATAAGTCGGCATATTTACAATCCCGTTCTGCCACTTTTGTGTCACTAACGCAGTAGGCACTTCCATATACACACCAATTGAACGCGGCACTATAAGGCAACTGAAATGTACCAGGCACACTGCACACGTAAAATCGCAGTGTTACCTTGACTTGTAATGCTTCAGCTCGTTTAGTCACATCTACATAATTCTAAACTCTAATTTTCTTTTTTGTTTTGCAGATTACCAATCGTACATCTTTTGGAGTCAACTTCACAATTTGTTCATAGTATTGTTTTTCTTAAAGTTATTTTTCTAGTTGTTTATAATATAGTTATCATTAAGTTTCGTTTACAGTTATTGTTTTAATAAAACTTAATAAAAAACTACATACTACTTTTTCTTTGTGGGGGTGGGTGACGGCCCACAATAAAAATAATATTTATAATGTTGAAGTACTATAGTAAGACTAGGATTGAAAAGTACTGACTTATATTTTCTCTGGATACACTACAACAAGGTAAAGAAATCAAACTAATACGAAACAATGTGTACCACATTTACAAACCTATTGCGACATTTCCCCATGCAATGCCTACCCCCCTACAAAATTAAGTGTGTGCGCCTCAATGACGCCCCTCAAACCACGGAAACAATAACCCCACAAAGACTTCTCTATTGTATGGGAGGGGCTGCGTGGCCCTCAGTCTGGTGCCCTGGAGTCCACCACGGCCAGACCCGGTTTCTGCAGTGTCTTGGGAGGGGAAACAGCCATTACAACGCCTGAATGTCACCACGAAGCCATTAGCACACATATGGATTTACCACACATGCCTTTACAACTATTATGCATTTACCACGCATGATAAACGCATAATCATAATAATGTCTTTGTGTTGACGAACACGCGTTGTAATGGCTGTGCCTTACCTCCTTCAAATTAGTTTCTAGGTATATGTGTGACCAAGTCTGATAAGATCGGAGGCCAAGGACAAACACCGTGCTGTCTGTGTCAGGAAATCTCATTGATCACAGAGAAAATATGCGGAAGGTAAAATGAAAGTAACCAGTATATTAAAAATAACGGAGGAAAACTACTAAAAGGGCGGTGGACGGAGTATGTAATCAACGTATGGCGCCTCGACACTACATTTCAAATAAATATAAATACAATATATTTATTAATATATTACAAAAGTGTAGCAGCGGATGACACACACGACCCGGTAAAAGAAAGCAGCAAATTTAATACCTGAAATGAGAAGAGGTTTGCTTGGCGAACTTGAAGAAAAAGAAAAAAACCATGAGCTTGGAAACAAGGCTGCGCATGCGTAGAGAATACGTCCTTCAAAAGTGTTTCTAGGTATATGTGTAACCAAGTCTGATAAGATCGGAGGCCAGGGACAAACACCGTGGTGTCTGTGGCAGGAAATCTCATCGATTAGAGAAAATATGCGGAGGGTAAATCGAAAGTAACAGGTGTAATAAAAATAACGGAGGAAAACTACTAAAATGGCACTGGACGGAGTATGTAATCAACGTTTGGCGCCTCAACACTACATTTCAAATAAATATAGATACAATATGTTTATTAATATATTACAAAAGTATAGCAGCGGATGACACACATGACCCGGGAAAAGAAAGCAGAAAATGTAATACCTGAAATGAGAAGAGGTTTGCTTGGCGAACTTGAAGAAAAAGAAAAAAAACATGCGCTTGGAAACAAGGCTGCGCATGCGTAGAGAGTACGTCCTTCAAGAGTGTTTCTAGGTATATGTGTAACCAAGTCTGATAAGATCGGAGGCCAGGGACAAACACCGTGGTGTCTGTGGCAGGAAATCTCATCGATCAGAGAAAATATGCGGAGGGTAAAACGAAAGTAACAGGTGTAATAAAAATAACGGAGGAAAACTACTAAAATGGCACTGGACGGAGTATGTAATCAACGTTTAGCGCCTCAACACTACATTTCAAATAAATATAGATACAATATGTTTATTAATATATTACAAAAGTATAGCAGCGGATGACACACACGGCCCGGGAAAAAAAAGCGGCAAATTTAATACCTGAAATGAGGAGAGATTTGCTTGGCGAACTTGAAGAAAAAGAAAAAAAATGGGCTTGGAAACGAGGCTGCGCATGTGTTGAGAGTACAACTGGTGCACAAAAAAAACCCAGAAATTTTTACATACTATCATAGAAATATAGCTCTTTTTTTTTACCAGTAATGTTAGTTCTTAAAAATAACTTTTTTTCTTTTATTTTTTACCCCAATGCCCCCACGATCACAGACGGCTCCCCGCGTACTTCGTGAGCCCGCATTCCTTTATCAAAGACATCACCTTATATGCTGCTCTCTCTTTTGAAAACCAATCTGCTTTCTTGAAAGAGAGAACAGATTAACTTGCTCTCTTCTTCAAATAGGAAAGCGGTTTGCTGTGGTGAAGTGGGAGCCACGACGGTCCCGCCCTACCATACCAAACAGCAGTGTCCCGAAAGTACGCACCCCGAGACACTGCAAGAACCAACCCTGGGAGATGGTGGACCCCAGGGCCACCAAGGGTTCCAGGAGGGGGGCAGCGCGAAACCCTCCCACCATTAAAAAACCCCGGGGAGTGCAGGTACCCGGAGCTGGAAGGTCATTTGACATATTACTGCCCCAGGAAGGTGGCGGTCCCCGCGACGTGTACGGGGAGAGAGAGAGGGAGAACTGAAAACACACTTTAAAAAAAAAAAAAATTTTTAAAAAAAGGGGAAGAGGATCGTAACCCCCCCAGCATACTTCAAAATAAAACTACAGAGGGGTGGCGTTCCCCGGTGCTCGGGCACCTTACAAGCCCCCCACTATGAAAATAATTGCCCCCGAAATTATCCCCACCTTGACCTAATGAATAAAACTGACTTCTATTTTTTATTTCCCTTTTCCATCACGTACGTACACCCCCCGATTTTTTATTTAAAAAAAAATGAGCCTAAAGATCCATGTGCGACCCCCTGAGCAAGCTTAGAGGGTCAGGATGTTTCTACCCTGCCCCCTTTGCTTATTTCTCAACTTTGTTTTGCTGTCTTCTTGTGAGTCGCTTCTAGCAACGAACAAGATGGCTGCCAACACTTCCTGGTTTGGAGTGTTCATGCACAGTTGACAGCCAATCAGCATGCAGCTCGTGCTCGTAATTGTACGGATTTCCGTACGCGTGCTGTACACCGTCTCTAGATATGGCTATGATTTTACTTGTAATTTTGTAAGGAACTACTGAACGGATTTACACCATTTACACACAAAAAGCACAATCTGCGAACCGAACTCTACCTCTCTTCCAAATTTGGTGCAGGCCACTTTCTTGGAGAAATTCGCGAAGATTTGTCCACCGACGCCAAAGTTATTCCAAATAGAATGTTGTGGATTTCCTATGGAAAGGAGGTCCTAACTATAACTACTGGCGACCGCCAGTAGGTAATATATATATGTATATATATATATATATATATATATATATATATATATATATATATATATATATATACATATATATATATATATATATATATATATATATATATATATATATATATATATATATATATCCAAAACAAAGGTTTGCCTGTAAAGGAGTTGCCACTCGACAAGTAAGTATCAGCCAAGGTTTTATTATCGCAGGTTCAGGGAAAGAGATACCGCACAGCAAGCAGGAAATCAATTCAGCGCCTGACGCGTTTCGTGAATAAACACTTTTTCAAAGGCTCTGTAAGTTCGCACAGCCGTTCCATTTCTTAGCACCAATTAAAGATGAACAAAGTCCCGCCCCAGTGGGCGTAGCCAACCCCGTGGCCTCCTGGACAACGTAGTGCATTTTCTTGCGCATATGTGTGTGTGTGTATATATATATATATATAAAGATATTCAACATCTTTTGTATGTGCATGCAGGTGAAAAGTATGTCAGGAAAGAATGGAGTCCAGGAGGAGCTTGGCCTGATGGCTCTGTGTCAACGTGTTGTTTCTGATGGCCCCTCCTGACCTAACTTCCTACTGTAGTAGTTTTTTTAAGTGTTATTAATAAAAAGTTATTTTAGAAAGCTCATGCTACTTGAAAGTGGTAGAAAAATCTTTATGAACCAGAAATGCCACTCACTTTCAGTTCACAGCTATTAGATCAACGCATACTGTGCTACGCACATTTTTTAAAACACTCAATGTCCCTTGTAATTTTTATTTCCTAACCCACAAATGAAAACTTGACAGAATGATAGCAAATGTAAAGTGACAGTAGCACAGTTCAAAAGACCTATGATAGGCAAATTATGTTTTCAAAGAATGTCATCTCGCCACAAGTGTTTGCATAAATATAGCTGACATGCTCAAACACATCTGGAAATGCAAAAAACGTGTTTTGCAATCAAAAAATCAACACGCTACATTTTGTCATGAACGAGTGGGAAATAGAGCTCCCGTGTAATATATATTCTGTGAGTAAACATAAAATGCATGTCTGTGAACAGCTTAACTGAACAGAGAGTTGTGATAAACACGAAAATGTGATCATGAATCGAAAAATCACTAAATTTGCGAGAGACAAACGTGATTACGAGACTGGACGTATTTTTACATTTGCTAAACGTTTTGACAATGTGAAAAAACTTGCAATGAATAAAGTCCAACCTCCATTGATATATATAAATCAAGGCACGATTTCTGATGTTGCATCAAGCTCGGGAACAAGTATACCTTCCAGCAGCAATGACAAGTCAATTCCTAGTGAAAATGAGTTACATTTAAACATGTCGGAACCCCAAAGCTTCACTCCCTCGGAAGAGTTGGGATTCATGATCGAGGATCGTCGTCAAACACTCAGATCATGGGCGCCCCAGAACCAGCCTCAAAATGCAGCGAACGCAACAGGAAACGCAAAGAGAGGAGGAAAGCGCGGTGGCTTCAAAAAGAGAAACTGAGCATTCAGAAGAGCCAACCTAAAGACTTGGTTCAATCATCTGTCAATACTGTGATTAGTATGAGGGAGCTCGAATTAAACACTGCTGAATTGCAGCTCTTGTCGTTGGGACTTTCTTTTTGTCCTAAAAGTAATTTCAAATATGTACAATCACGTATAGACATTTTTAAGTTTATTAGAAAGTTGAAACTTATCAAGTTTCATAAACTTAAGAAGGCAATTGTAAAAGCAACATCAATTATTGCCAGTAATCAGCCTAGTGCTCGTTTTCAAGTAGCTGATGTAGTGGCATTGCGTACAATTAGTGGATTGGCAGATGACACAAATGATGATATTGTGCCAAATACACAAGATGACTTTTTGGCTATGGGTATCTCCACCTCTTCTGCTGCTCTCACTCCTTTTCGTCCATCTTCTACATTCATGCCAGTCATGGCGAGGGATGCTATAGATATTTTTGGTGACTGTGTGATCAATGACCTTAAGGCTTTACATAAGAAATGCATTTCTGTAACTAAAAAAGGCCATTTTAGAGAGCAACAATATTCCCGCCTGATTGATAAACTGAGTAAGGAAAAAAACATCATAATCAACAAAGCAGACAAGGGCGGGAATATTATTCTATGGCCTCGAGATGCATACTTGGAAGAAGCAAATAAACAATTAGGTGATGTTAATTGTTACAAAAAAGTAGCTTTTCCAATTTTGTTAAAAGTGAAGGATCAGATTTTTAAAGAGTTGTCAAAGTGGAAGAGGGAGAGTTTAATTGATAAGGATGAGTACAATTTTCTAAAAACAGAACATCCTATTACTCCTACTTTATATTTACTCCCTAAAGTTCACAAATTGATTACTCCAGTGCCAGGTTGTCCTATTATCTCGGCACAAGGTAGCCTGTTAGAATCCATGTCTAAGTATGTGGATTTTTTTCTTCATGACTATGTTGCTGACTTACCTTCCTTCATTCGTGATACAGGAGATTTTTTGAACAAACTTAAAGATGTGGTTTGGGAGGATGGTTATCATTTTTTAGTGATGGACATCTGCTCCCTCTATACAAGTATTGATCATCTAGATGGCCTAAATGTTGTTAAATTCTTTTTGTCAAAAAGGAATATTTCTTATAATGAACATAACAAAATGCTACTCCATATGACGGAATTATGTTTGACTAACAATTTCTTTATTTTTAATAAAGAATTGTTTCAACAACTTAGAGGGGTGGCAATGGGGGCGTGCTTCTCTCCCAGTTACGCGTGCTTGCACGTGGGCTGGTGGGAGGAGCACGTCCTCAAACATTCCCACAAGATTGATTTCTCTAAGCACGCCATCAAATGGTGGCGGTTTATTGATGACGTGTTTGTCATATGGAATGGCTCTAATGAATCAGCTTTGGATTTTGTCAAAAAGATTAACAACAACTTCCTAAATTTGGAATTTACAGCACAAGTCAGTGATTCAAAGGTAGAATTTTTAGATGTGGAGGTTTTTGTTAATCAAAAAAACATTTGCACTAAATTACATTGCAAAGTAACTGCTGGAAATTCCATTCTTCATGCCAGTAGTGCTCACCCTAGGCACCTCATAAAAAGTATTCCTTACGGTGAGTTTTTACGTATTCAAAGGATTTGCAATAGGAAAGAGGATCTAGACACCTGTTTGAATGAATCATGGAATAGATTTTTAAATCGAGGATACAAGGTTAAAGATTTGCAATGGGCACTTGATAAACTAAATATAGGTGATCCATTGGAGACTAATGAAGTAACCGATATTAATCCTGTTGAACCAACTGTTCAACCTCCGGTAAGGCTTATTACTACCTTTTGTAGTCAAGAGCAGGCCATCAGGAAAATTGTCAGTAAACATTGGCCTATCCTGCATACTGACATTACTTTATCACCGGAACTTTTTAATCAACCCACTATCACTTTCAGACGAGCACCATCTATGCGTGATGCATTAGTGAAAACTAATCCTGAAGTGATTGATAAAAGAAACTGGTTGACTGACAAGAGGGGTTTTGTAAAATGCTACTCTTGTCGTGCTTGTAAGTTCGGTTTAAATAAACAGTCTTTTTTGGATCCCTTTTCAGGTTCTATAAATAAGATTAATGGACATTTCACCTGCAAAACAGATTGTGCGGTATATGTCTTAGAATGTACTTGTCATCTTTTATACATTGGCAGTACCAAACTCCCTGTTTTTAATAGGATCCTCCAGCACTTGCGGGCAATCGTGAATTCTGATCCATCATATCCGGTTGCCTGACATTTTAAACTTGTGCACCAAAACAAATTGGAGGACCTTAAGTACTATGTAATTGACTCTGTACCGAAATCAATAAGGGGTGGTGATAGAGAGAAGAAACTCCGCCAGTTAGAGAGTCACTACATAGTTAGACTCAATACAAAGATACCCAACGGTCTTAATACGGGGGAAGATCTGGTCCATTTTCTATAAATATACCTGCAATATGTGACTTTGATTTGTCCATATATCTGATGTTGGGCTCAACATCAGACCTGTATCCTCTTTATCTTTAATCTACATTCTGGTGTTGTCTATCCTTGATATAATAATGGTCTTCTAATGCAAATCGAATGTATGTGTGTGTATATATATGAATTTAGGTTTTATATTATGGGTAATATATTTATTGATATTAATGAATTTTAACATGAATTTCAATCAATTGCAAAAAATGATCTCTTAATTTGACCTAATGAAGATCTGGCAGAGGATTTCTAGTTTCTATTTATTATTATTTTTTCCTGTAAATATTAGGTATATTCAGGTATTCAATAATGATCCCACTAAGAAAACCGTATTTAGAATATGTATTCATATGTGTGTGTATATATATGTTCATGTATTTGGAAGACTATGTTAGCTGATCCTTTACTATTATTGCTATACTTGATCCAGGAGATGAACATTTGTATCTTTTGCTTTGCGCTTATAAGACTTGCTTAATAATTGCATCCCCAATATCATCTGATTTTAATCAATAACAATGTATGGCTATAAGTAGCCACATTTCACTATTTGCACATTGGGTATTTTTTACCATGATCAATTGTTTGTTGTCATATGAGTAATCGTAAATGTGGATTAGAATTTGGGCACTTGCCCCGGATTTTCTTCTTGATTAAGATTACCACATAAGGTAATTTTTTGGTACAATTAATTTCAACAAGATTTTAACTGTTTGCATTAACAGTGTATTATAAGTAAGTTTTATTGAAACATTGTCTGTTTAAAAGGAAACTTATTGGACGTTCTGATTTGCACATATTGCATCATGCACTTTATAAATGACTTAGTCTGTTTTCCCTCTCTATGTGAAAGATGGGAGGGTCAAATTTGTTTCATGGTATTTATGGGTGAAATCTTTCCTAAACACGTCATGTGATCAAGGCTGGGGAAACTCGGTTGAAACGTGTCATGTTGTGTGAAGGCTTGAATAAAATACACTAAGAAACTTCAACAAACCTTGTGGTGGTCCGTTCCTGGTCTAGCAGTTTGTCGAAAGGGAGTTTGCATTCTTTCCAGGACTTGGTTCTCATATATATATACATATGTATATATATATGTGTATATATATATGTGTATATATATATATATATATATATATATATATATATATATATATATATATATATGTGTATATATATATATGTGTGTATATATATATATATAAAGATATTCAACATCTTTTGTATGTGCATGCAGGTGAAAAGTATGTCAGGAAAGAATGGAGTCCAGGAGGAGGAGCTTGGCCTGATGGCTCTGTGTCAACGTGTCGTTTCTGATGGCCCCTCATGACCTAACTTCCTACTGTAGTAGTTTTTTTAAGTGTTATTAATAAAAAGTTATTTTAGAAAGCTCATGCTACTTGAAAGTGGTAGAAAAATCTTTATGAACCAGAAATGCCACTCACTTTCAGTTCACAGCTATTAGATCAACGCATACAGTGCTACGCACATTTTTTAAAACACTCAATGTCCCTTGTAATTTTTATTTCCTAACCCACAAATGAAAACTTGACAGAATGATAGCAAATGTAAAGTGACAGTAGCACAGTTCAAAAGACCTATTATAGGCAAATTATTTTTTCAAAGAATGTCATCTCGCCACAAGTGTTTGCATAAATATAGCTGACATGCTCAAACACATCTGGAAATGCAAAAAACTTGTTTTGCAATCAAAAAATCAACACGCTACATTTTGTCATGAACGAGTGGGAAACAGAGCTCCCGTGTAATATATATTCTGTGAGTAAACATAAAATGCATGTCTGTGAACAGCTTAACTGAACAGAGAGTTGTGAATTTAAATGAATGCAGTTTATACATTTATAATTTTTTGGTGTGCCTATAAATTTGTGCTATTTGATGACTGTTGAGTAATTCCAGGGGGGCGGTGCTGCCTGTTGAATTTTGAATGTGAGGGGGCATAAATATCTCCCTTTAATTGCAGGGAGCATGCTCAACCTTCTTTGAGGGATCTTGGAAGAAGTGGTGGAGTTCACTGTAGTTATATTTTTAAAACAAAACAGAACCAAATTCTGCATTTTACGGCAGACTTTCCACATGTGCTGGCTAAATAGTCAAAGGTTGTGAAGGGGCAGTAATTAAATCTCCCAGTGTACAAGGCCAGTCTTACTACCATCCGAAAGGGTATAGACTGACAGCCTTATTTTAGTCCTTGTAGGAAGTTGGCTCTGTATATGGTATACCACTAGGTGGTTATTGTGTGGACGGAGTCCAGAAATTACCCGAGGAGTGTACATGGCTCAATGCAAACTCAAAGTGCTCAATTATTTGTGTTGTGGGCAGGCAGCCTTAGGCCTAACACAGAGGATTGTAAGACTTTTATTGCACACATATTGACCAATAAGGGACACACGACTCAAAAAGGAGATCAACACCAATTTTATAAAAATAAGCTTGGTTTGAGTTTTGTTCAAACCAAGATCTTGGCAAAAAGGGAAGTATGTTTTTCAGGAAAAATACTTTAGCTTATCAAAAGTTGACAGTGCAATTTTCAAACAGTTCAATGTTAATTTATTGAGGAAAACAATAATGCTTTTTTTAGTGTAAGTATACCACTTACAGTTCCAGTCTTTAGGGGTTGAGGTCAGCAGAGGCCAAGGTTCAGGTAAGCACAATGTTTGCACCACCAGCGGCTCATGGGCGGCAGGTTGCAGAGGTCAAATTCAGAGGTGGGCCCAATGCATTTCAATGGAGACTGGGGATTCTTAAAGCCATGTTGCTTGCACATCAGTAAATTGGTTGCAGAGGTCAAGCTTCGGGGCTTAGAGCAAGCACATAGGGAGGCCACAAGGCATCACCAAACCTACCCCACCAGCGGCACAGGGACTGCTTAGTGCCGGGTGCAAATACAGTGCCGGGAGCCCAATGCTTTTGAGTTGAGAAACTCGGTTGGACGAACAGGCTACAGGCGTCGAACTGGAGGCTGCTCAAAGATCACCAGCAACAGCATAGGTAAGTAGGGATGCTGTGGGTTGTAGGAACACTGTTAGTCGATCTGCCCAGGCCAGGGACTTTAGGTGCAGTAGTGCCCTTTGATATTGCATTTTTCTTACCTGGTCCGTTCGGGGTTCGTGGGATTATTTGGATACAGTCTGCAGGCATCGTCGTAGAGTCCAGGAGGGGTCAGCCAACGCTGGACTTGGGGTCAGGATCGCTGGGGAAGCTGTTCTGGATTGGCGGGCCACCTGGACACAGGCCGGAGTCATTGGGTGCAGAGTGGTCAGGACTCGCGGTACTGAAGGGCACCAGAGTCCTTTGTGTAGATTTCTTGTGGACAGCTCCACTGTCCTCGGGACTTTTAGTCTTTATCAAAGACAGGCAGTCTTCCTCATGTTCTGGAGGTTGCTGGCTGCAGCACAGGCTTCGTCTTCTTTGCAGGGTCTTTGAAAATGCAGACAGGCTGGTAGGGCTGGGGCCAATCTGTAGTTGTGGCTTCAGTCTTTGCTGCACAGCATTTTCTTCATCCTTATTCTTCTTAGGTGTGCATGAACTAGTTTCAGAGTCTGAGGGAGCCACCTAAATACTAGATTTAGGGGCATTATGGGGGAGTAGCAGGTAGGGGCCAATGGGTCAAATTCCTGGTGTCTACACCCACTATTATGCCACCTACCTGGGGGAGAAGGTATAGAACTAGCCCTGATTGGAGGTGTCCCCTCATCTTCAAGATGGAGGGGACAGAAAAGTATGCTCATTCTCACCTCCCACACCTGAGGGGTGGAGTTGGCGAATGGGAGCACACCTCCTATTCTTTTTTAATTTCCCGCTGATTCTCCTGCCCAAAGTGGAGGTCTGAACCGGTGGAAGGCAGCTGTTGATAGCCCCAGAGGCTGGGGTCATCTTACAAATGCGGCAGGCCTTTGAAGCTTCTCTCTTGGGCACTGGGCCCATCCTGGGAGAGAAGGTGTGACACCTCTGCCTACAACGTGCTTTGTTTCTGGCCTCAAAAAGTGGAAAGCTCTCAACCTAGGGGTCCAAAAACATGTCTGGTGGTGGCCGGCAGAGTACAGCTGCTTAGAGACCACATCACGGTTGGTAAGTTTTCAGGGGGCACCTCTAAGGCGCCCACTGAGTGCATGGTTTAATACATCTCACACTGGCATCAGTGTGGATGTATTAAAAGGAGTTGATTGGTACTAAAAACTCCTGGTTTCATTGCAGCCATCATGGTGCTGGGGAACCTGAGTTGTTGAGTTTCCAGCCCATGTACTCTCTATGGCTTCCCTAGCACCTACAATATCTAAGAATAGACTGAAATAATATAGGGGCATATATGCTTATGCTGATATACCCACACATGTGATATAGTGCACCCTGCCTTAGGGCTGTAAGGGCTGCTAGAGGGATGACTTACCTATTCCATAGGCAGGGCTATTTGGCATGGCACACAAGAAGTGTTCCATGTTGACTTTGTTGTTTGGTCCGCACCGGGGCATGCATTCTGCTGCGGCAGTCTGCATAGTCTAGATCAGGGGTCCCTAGAGGACTTCCTTCAGTCCCACTGCCCTAGGTACCAGGTACCATTTACTAGGGTCTTACAGTGGGCTTGAAGGGCCAATTGTAGAACAGTTTTAGGAAAGAAGCCCTGGAACCGGGGACAAGGTTGGCAGGGACCCTGTGCACTACAATCAAAACCACATGATTTTTCAGGCAAAAAATGGGGGGGCTAACCAAGTTAAAAGAGGCACTTATGCACAAGCCTAAAATATACAGCATTTTCAGATTAAAAGTCATGATTAAATGGGCCGGGTGTGGAGGGTGCAGGAGAATGATTTCTACCACAGCATGCAGCCTTTCTGCTCTAAGGTGACCTTTCAAAGTCTAGAGCGCTGGATCAAATTGATCAATGGTACATATACACTGTTTTTAGTTATGGCTTGATAGGGCATCTGACTCCAGACATTATGTGAGCAACAGAAAAAGAGCTCTAAAAAGGGTGACTTGAGAGGAGCTCTGATGCCTCCTACATCATGATTCTCTTAATCACAGCACTTGGGCAGAACTAGTATGCTTCTGCTGAAAGAGAGTGCTTCTATTAAACTTTATGTCGTGTTGTAAAGCTTATTCTGAATAAAGCAGGACTGAATTGGTTATGGTGGCAAGCCAATGAGGGCATTTGTCAGATGCCATCGGTGTGATCTTTTGTAATGACATTCTACAAAAAAAGCAGTAGGCCTGACTTTTTAATTGTGAAAAGCATATATTACAAGGGACTTATAAGTAAACTAAATATGCCAATCATGTATACACCAATGTCAACATGTTTAGGGGAGAAGCACATGCACTTCAGCACTGGTTAGCAGTGGTAAAGTGCTCAGAGTCAATCAATGAATCAGTCAGTGTTTGTAAAGCCTGACTACTCACCCGTGAGGGTCTGAAGGCGCTGGGGGATGGGGGGTGGCTGCTGGTCTGTCTGGCTGCTTAGGTTCAGTCAAAGAGACAGGTCTTGAGATCCTTCTTGAATTAGGTTAACTGCAGGGAATGCCTGAGGTGGAGAGGTAGGGTGTTGCCAGGCCTTGGCCGCAAAGGTATGAAAAAGATCTTCCTCCAGTCCTGGGCTTGTGGGCTGTGGAACGGTGGCCAGAGCTAGTTGGGTGGAATGAAGGTGTCTGGTGGGTACATGGAATGAGAGGTGGGTTTCAGGTATGCTGGTCCGGGGTCGTGGAGTGTTTTGCAGGCGTGTGTAAGGAGTTTGAAAGTGACTCTTTTGTTGACTGGGAACCAGTGGAGTTCATGCAGTTGTTCGGTTATGTGGCAGTGACGGGTGATATTGAGTACCAGTCTGGCTTTGGCGTTTGTAATGTTCTGTAGTTTTTTGAGGCGTTTTTGGGTGAAGCATGGGTAGAGTGTGTTACCATAGTCAAGTCTGCTGTTAATGAGTGCGTGGGCGAATGGATTTGGTGGTGATCCATCTGAAGGTTTTTCAAAGCAGGGAAAGCATGTGGAAACATGATGAGGAGAGGGCGTTGATCTGGCAGGTAATAGTGAGCTAGGAGTCCAGTATGATGCCGAGGTTCTTTGCTTGGTCCGTGGATGGGGGTTGGGATTCTAGCGAGCGCATCGGGCCACCAGGAGTCATCCCAAACAGAGGTGGTGGTCCTTCAGCCTTGTCCTAAGACCTCCAAAAGATATAGAAAAAAGTGGAGAGAAGCAGGCAAAAAGTTGGGAGAAGATCACCCTTAGAATGATAGGTCCAACACGTGTATCCCAGCTGAATGTGGGGCGAGCTACCCAATCTCTAGGAAGTTCTCATCACTAGGGCAGAAAAACCTGAACAGACCATCAGCATTGGCGTGGTCTTCCCCTGGTCTGTGTTCTACCCTGAAGTCCATACCCTATATGGAAATGGACCACCTCAACAATTTCGGATTTTCACCCCTCTTGCATGAGCCACCACAGGGGTCTGTGATCTGTCTGAATCATGAAGTGAGAGCCAAACAGGTATGGCATAAGCTTCTTCAGCATCCAAACCACAGTAAAAGCATCTCTCTCTATTGCAGCACACCCCTGTTCCCTGGGAAGTAACCTCCTGGAGATGAAGGCTACAGGTTGATACAGGCCAACTTCATTGAGCTGTGAAAGTACCTTCCCTGTACTATGCTCTGTGGCTCCTGTCTGAATGATAAATTATTAGGAGAAGTCATGGCCCTTGAGCACAGGAGACGTACACATGGCTTGCTTCAGAGAGTGAAATGCTTTTGGATGTGCCTCTGTCCAAATCCCATTTCTTGGCTGTTTCTTCGAAGTCAGCTCAGTCAAAGGGGCAACAAAAGTGTCATAACTTTTGACAAACCTTCTAAATTATCCAGTGAAGCCCAAGAATGCTCTGACCTCAGTATGGGCTGTGGGGGCTGCCAGGCAATAATGGGTATTATCTTGGCCTGAAG
Source organism: Lissotriton helveticus (assembly GCF_964261635.1). Taxonomy (NCBI): domain Eukaryota; kingdom Metazoa; phylum Chordata; class Amphibia; order Caudata; family Salamandridae; genus Lissotriton; species Lissotriton helveticus. Next base: position 916,380,951 of record NC_136059.1, on the reverse strand, counting down.
GGGTTGCACCTTCCCCTGCCCACCAGGTGTCCCAAGTACACCTCAGACCTCTGCCCTATCTGGCACTTACTGGCCATGATAGTCAGGCCTGCCTGTTGCAGGGCTAGAAGCACCTCCTGTAGGTGAAAGAGGTGGTTCTCCCAACTGCTACTAAAGATATATTTGCCATTCAGGTAGGCAGCTAAGAAGGCCTCCAAACCTGGTTCACCAGCCTCTGCAAGGTGACAGGGGTGTTCTTTAATTGAAAGGCATCACCTTAAACTGATAGTGGCCCTCTGGAGTGGAGAAGGCAGACAACTCCTTGGCTCACTCTGTTAGAGAGATCTGTCAGTTCCCTGATGTAAGATCAGAGGCACTTAAGTACTGGGCAGGAACTAACCTCTCAATCAGTTCATCCCCCCTAGAGGTAGGATGAACATTAGTCTTGGTCACGGAATTTAGACCTCTGTAATCCACACAGAACCTCAGTTTAGGTGTGGTACCAGCGGGGCAGCTTTTGGTACCAGAACCACAGGACTGGGCCAGTGGCTACTGGAGGGTTAAATCACTTCCAAATGGAGCATATTGGAGACTTTGCTTTTGATGCCGGCCCTCACTTTATCCTCTAAGATTTATTCTTGGCAGGTAGATTGTCCCCTGTGTCCACATCATGGGTACAGAGGTGTGAAATCCCAGGAGTGAGGGAGAAAGAGAGAGGAGTACTGTTACAACATTTTGCAACAGTCCCTCTGCTGTTTAGGAGGCAGAGTGGGGAAAAGGATTACCCTGTCCACATACCCTTCCTTCTACTTGGAGGCCAAGAGGTCAGGTAGAGGTTCACTCTCCTCTTCCTTTGCTCCATCAGTCATCATCAGCATGGTGAGCTCAAACTCTCAAAGGGTGGTTTGAGGCGATTGATGTGAAGCACCCAGTGGGGGTGCCCGGGGGTCTTAAGGTCTACCACGTAAGTGACCTTATCTTTCTTCTCAATTACCTCATAAGGCCCAGTCCGATGGTTCTGAAGGGCACTGCGCATCAAGGGTTCCATGAATCACACTTTCTGTCTAGGCTGTAATTCCACAGTGGTAGCCAGCCAGGCTGGTTTCAAAGTTGTTTGAAGCTTGCCTCCACAACTTAACTGTTTGACTCCGAAAGTCCAGCATGAAGCTCACTGCATCATGTGGACCTTTTCTGGGAGCTTGCTGCCACCCTTTCTTCACCAAACTGAGAGGTCTTCTGACAGGGTGACCGCACAGAAGTTCAAAGGGCCTAAAGCCCATTTCCGTCTGCAGTACCGCCCTGTAGGGAACCAACAGGCAGGTCAAGGGAATATCCTACTTTTTACTCATGACCTCAGGCAGACTTCTGATCATGCCCATTAGGGTCTTTTTTAATCTCTCGAAAATCCCATTTGTTTAGAGGTGTGAAGGTATGGGAACTTGTAAGTAACCCCCAAATCTTCCGTATTGACTGCATAGATGCAGATATGAAGTTGATGCCTCTGTCAGACATAACTCCCTTGGGGAAATCCGCTCAGGTAAAAATTCCCATCAGGGCCTCTGTCACCACAGGTGTAGTAGTGGCCCTTAGAGGGATAGCTTCTGGGTAGCGGGTGGCATGATCCACCAGAATCAGGATGAACCTGTTGCCTGAAGCAGTCTGAACATCCATAAGCCCAACATTGTTGATGCCCACCCTTTCAAAGGGGCTGCTAACCACGGCCACTGGCTCCAGGGGAGCTTTCAGCCTTTTCCCTGTCTTCTCACTAGCCTGGCAGGCGACACAGGTCCTACACAATGTATCTGAGGAAGTCCTGCTCTTGGGTCAATAGAAATGTGGGACATGCCTTGCAAAGGTCAGGTCATGGCCCAAATGTCCTGCCAGGTGTATTTTGTGAGCCAGCTCTAGTAGGAAGACCCTGTAAGTAAGTAAGTTAGTAAGTACGCTATTTCTAAAGAGCAAAATATGCTGAGGCTTCTTGGCGCTAAAAGCGATGCTGCCACTAGTTGGGGAAAAGAGTTACATAGACTTAGGGGTAAAGAGCCAAGTTTTCAGCGATTTCCAAAAAAAGGGTCTATTAGGTTGAGACCTGAGGGAGGAAGGCAGGGTGTTCTAAAGTTTGTCCACCAAGTGGGAGAGGCTTCTGCCACCCCACTTGGTATTCCTCACCCTGGGAGTGACGACCAGCCAAGCGTTAGCAGATCTCAAATCATATTGAGAGACATACCAGACAAAAGATTTCTGAAGGCCATGAGGCCCAAGCCCATGCAATGCCTTTTGGACCATACACAGGTTCTTGATTTAATCCTCTCTGGGACTGGCAGTCAATGAAGATCTTTGATTCTCTTTGATATAGAACTGAATTTTAGAATTTTCAGCAGCAATTGGGCTGCAGCATTCTGCTGAGACTGAAGTTTCTGATTGTAGTTGTTTGTCTATTCTTAGGTAGAGACTATTGCAATGATCTATCTTGGACAAAATAAAGGCAACTATTACCGTTTTTTGCATCTCCGGTGGGATAAAAGGAAAAATCTTTTTTAGGATCTTTAAAAGATAAAAACATGAGGTTGTAATATGATTGATCTGTTCTGAAAAGCAGAGCTGGTTATCGAACAGAACACCAAGATTTTTCACTTTATTGACTGGGGCTGGACGCGGACTAGAATCGTAGGGCCACCAGGAGTCATTCCAGAAAGTAGGATTGTTCCCAAACAATATCACCTCTGTTTCCTCTGTGTTTAGCTTTAAATAGTTCTCATGCATTGAACTACTGATATGCGCTAGACAGTTGTTCAATTGTCTGGTAACGGAATCTACATCAGATGTAATAGATATGACAATCTGCTTATCGTCCGCGTAGGATATAGCAGAGAAAGCATAAGCCATTATAAGTGTGGCCAGAGTGATGACTTGGATATTGAATAATATAGGGGATAGCGACGATCCTTGAGGTACCCTACATTGGATAATCTGTGGTGTGCCCTCCAAAGGTCACCTTATGTTCTCTATGTGAGAGAAAAGAGGAGAGGAGAGTTAGGGCAGACCCTTTTATTCCTACTGTCTTTAGCTGCCAGACTAGCACCGTATGGTTGATCGTGTCAAATGCGGATGAGAGCTCTACCTCCCTTATCCACCTGCATGAAAATACCCTCAGTAGCAATGACCAATGCTAATTCTGTGGAGTGTTGGGGTCGTAAATCATGTTGAGCTGAATCAAAAAGAACGTTGGACTCCAAAAAAGTCATCTTATCTTCGTTCATGGCCCTTTCCAGAATTTTGGTTGGGAGTGGCAGACAAGCTATAGGCCAATAGTTCTTAACCTCAGTAGGGTCTAGGGACTATTTTTTAAAAATTGAATGTACCCACGCTTGTTTCCATGCTGTTGGGAAATTCCCTGAGATAAGCACCTTGTTTACAAGTGGGACAATATGTAATACAAACTGGGGACATGGATCAGTAGGGGTGCCTGATTTGGTGTTTTCAAGTGTTCTGATAACTCAGTAGTCAGGAATGGGAATCTATCCAGTTAGTTCCTAATATTGTGCAAGTGGTTGACAATCAGTGAGGGAGAGCAGGAAGCAGAGAGAGACGTTTAGCCTGAACGTTTTTCATAGACAGTGTTTACTTTGGACTGGAAGAAGTCAGCCATTTTATCACAAAAAGCTTGGCTAGGAGTAAACTGTTTGACGTGCTGATGGGTCCTCCGTTTGCATGCCAATAAGCCGTGTAGGAAGGTCACCAAGGGGTGCAGTGTCCACTTCAGTGGATTCCGGGGCAGCCACCATATGTGCCCCATCTATCTCACTGGGGGTACATTTAGGGGCTTGTTTCCCATAGCATTTGCCTTTCCCCTTTCAAGCACCTACTTGGGTCCTTATTCCAGACTTCAGCCCTTTTTGACTCCCTTCCAGGACAGCCATGGATCATGTTGTGACACAGATTCACTCAGGTAACCACATTATCTTGACACTATCGCCTCCCACGTGTTAGCCACAGACAACTTTATCTTGATAGGAGATTTCAACTATCATGTGGAACTCACACATGATATTGACTCCTGTCATTTAATTACCTCTATGGAAACCTTGGAATTAACGCAAAGGGTCTCAGGCCCCACCCATCAGGCAGGGCACACTCTTGACTCAATCTTCACCAACATGCCCAGTCTTCACTGTGAACCACCTCAGCCCATGACCTGGACTGATCATTTCCTTGTGAAATTTAGTTTTCTCAGACTTAATGAGTCTGGGACCACGAATCACACAGAGACCAGGTTAATTCGGCCTTGGCACAAATTGACACCGGAGGCCTTTCTGACCCATTTTCAACGTCCTAACGATGCTTCCAATAATATTGACCTAATGGCCAACCAGTTGGAAGCATCTATTAAGAACACACTGGATAAGGTTATCCCTGAAACTAAAGTCAAAGTAAAAACCATTGCCTCTCCGCGGTTTGCGGAGGAGTTGAAAATAGAGAAAACTGCCAGTAGATCAGCAGAAAGAAAGATTGTGTAGGAAAACCAGAACGCCGGAAAATCGCAAAAACTACAAACTGATCCACTCTAATTATTTAAAAAACATAAAGGTAGCAACATCTGGCTATCTCACTCAAAGGATCAATAAAGCGTTGCATTCCGGCAAAGAATTGTATAAAATATTGAATGAGTTCACTTCTCCGCAGGTGGAGCAGTCAGTATTTACTCCCACCCAGGAGTGGGTCAACGTACTGGCAGCCCATTTCGACAATAAAATCAAGTCGATTTACTCCACATTTGCAGCCTCCAGACCTGATGTCACCCAAGTCGGAGAGGAATCTGCCCGTAACTCTCCTATCTCAGAATATACTGAGTGTCCATCTCTCACGGAGTTCGAGCCCACAACGATGGCTGAAGTGTTAGAAGCCCTTGGGAAAGTGAAATCGGGTTCCCCCACCGACTCACTGGTCCCTCGTAAGTGCAACGAGATTTTCCCATTTTTGGCATGCTCTCTCTCCAACATCTTCAACACCTCATTTGAGCTTGCATCCATACCTAGCAGCTGGAAGGTGGCTCAGGTAAAACCCATTCTCAAAAAGCCCACTAGTGACCCCTCTATTGTGTCCAACTATAGGCCAATATCGCTACTGCCCTACTTTGGAAAGGTACTGGAACACCTAGTCAAAAAGCGCGTCTCCACTTTGAATTGAAGCCCATGCGCTTCTAGATCCCTCGCAGTCAGGGTTTCGCGCTGCCCACGGCACGGAAACAGCAGTAATAGAGGTTGTGGATAACATCCGTCTTTACCCTAGATAAATGGCGAGTCTGCAATCTTGATCCTATTAGATCTCTCGGCGGTCTTTGACACCATCTCCCACAACATTCTCTACCAACGGCTGTGGGAGATTGGTGTCAGAGGCAAAGCCCTTGCCTGGTTTGAGAGCTACCTTGCGGACCGGCATACATATATAAAGGTTAATTCTTTGGAATCCAGTAAGACCCCTCTCTCCGTTGGGGTTCCTCAGGGATCCATCCTTAGTCCCTTGTTATTCAATCTGTATCTTGCCCCTTTGGCCAACATCATAAAATCTCAAGGCTTCTCCACAGTGTCCTATGGGGACGATACGCAGGTGCTCATCACCTGTAGCGTAGATGTCCTTGAAACCCGCACAAGATTTAAGAAGTGCATGATTAAGATCAGTGAATGGATGAACGGAAACAAACTCCAACTCAACTATAGCAAAACAGAAATTATGCTTTTTGGTTAAGCAAAGACTATATGGTCACATGACTGGTGGCCTCAAGAACTAGGACAGTGCCCAGAACCCAAAGAAGTGGTGCGTGACTTGGGAGTAATGATGGAATGTGCTCTCTCTATGAAGGCTCATGTCACCCAAGTCTCAGGCACCTGTTATGGAATTCTGCGGAAATTGCGGAAGATTTTCAAATGGCTACCCCTTGAGTCCAGGAAACCTCTGGTTCAGGGACTAATCATTAGCCGTTTGGATTATGGCAACGCCATGTTCACCGCCATCAACGAGTGTCTGTTGACTAAGCTCCAAACCCTCCGGAACGCCGCCGCACGTTTGGTAGTAGGTTTGCCTCCCAGGTCTCCCTCCTAACCCAGCCTCAAAGAGCTGCACTGGCTGCCTGCACGCCAAAGAAGTCAATTTAAGATCCTCAGTCTCACCCACAAACTGCTCCACAATGTAGGGCCCTCTTACCTAGCGGACAAATTGGTCAGGTATAAACCCTCCAGAGCCCTAAGATCCAGTTCGAGATCCCTACTGGTACAACCGAGGGCCAGGACCTCGAAAAATGGATGCAGGGCCTTTTCTTATATAGCCCCCCAACTTTGGAACAAGCTGCCTCCTCATCTGCAGTCCTTACCCAATCACCGAGCCTTTCACAGGGGGCTAAAAATCTAGCTGTTCCCTAAGTAATTCTCTCCACCCCCCTCAACACAAGGTGTCGTCGCTTTCTCTGTTGCCAGCGCCTTGAGACCTTTTTTGTGATTCAAGCGCTATATAAGAGCTTATGACTATGACTATGACTTATCGCCACATGAGCCTTGAGCTCCACTTCCTTCCAGATTGTGTGCTCAAGGTCAAAAATGGTCCACATGCATGGCAGGGCTCACAGCAACTTTCAGAAGACCTGTAACCCGCCACTCAAATGGAACCAGGGAATAGTGACCCTCCCTGTTGTCATCCACCATAACTTTTGTGGGGTATATTGGGAATCGACCACTTGTCCTGTGTAACCAGGGTCTATTTCGTTGTAGATCCTTCTTACAATAAACTCATACACGTACACAGGCGTCGGGGGGTATATCTTAAATATATCTTTAAAAATATGCTGACCTCCACCCGGTCATCCGGGGCACAAGTTGCAACTGAGCTCGAACTGAAGCAGGTCTCCAATACTCGCTGGCACCCTGAGGAAGCCCAGAATAGGTAGCATTGAGTTACAGGTACTATTGACATGACTCTGCACGATAAGAGTGGTAAGTTAACCACTTATAGTAGTTGCCATGACTTGCCTCTACATACTAATTGGTCTTGAAGAAAGCCTTCCGATCCGACTGGACAACGAGGCTGAAACATGTCGACCACCAACAGTGCGGTAGATTAGTAACTGGATCTATGCACGCGCCACTTTTCTTGTTTTTAATTCTCCACACCACCACATCCACTAATAAATGTTTTCCTATATGGAGTGTAGGGAATTTTAACTCACTTCACAAGAGCATCAGTACTCACTCTTTTGTCTCTGGACCCTACTGCAATACCATATAGTCTTCCTCCTGGTGGAGGTCAGCAATTTACAAACTAAACCCTATGATGATGCTGTCACATTACAGAAAGGCGGAGAATCAAGATATACCGCCGACGCCTGTGTACGTGTATGAGGTTTTTTTTAGAAGGATCCACACAAAATAGACCCTGGTTACATAGGACAAGTGGTCCATCCCCCCTCTATTGATTTTTTTGCATTGACGATTGGAAGCTGAATGGATCATAGCTTCTCCTTCCCTCCACCCTGATTGAATTGTATATTGGGAATCACCTGCTCTGGGGACACCATCTGACTCCTTACCATAGTCTGTGTGCCTCGGAGCCTCAATACTTTGCCCATTGATAGTGACCCACTGCCTATACTTTGTAGTATTTGATGGCACACGATCTTAGGAACCATCTCACTGTCAGCCAAGGACACTAGGGTAACGCCGCTAAAATCCCCACCATTAATTGGTGAGCGTGTGCTCTCTATGGACTCTTTGCATCCCCTTTGTGGTGTCCATACCAATTGCACTCATAGCAGTTCAGCATTTTGGGCTACAGGCTTTTATCAGGGTTGTTCTGTTTCTGGTGGCAAGATTGGGAATGAGAACCAGACCTTTTACCCATTTTGGGGGTGTTTAGAGAAACTCCTTCTTTTTATCTCCCCTCTCTTTCTTCTTTTGGGAACCCTGTCCACCCTTTTGGGAGTTCCCTCTAGATACCTTCTTGGATAATCTGGTGCTGACCCAGATGTCCGCCACCTCAACAAGCTTCCGAGAGTCAGTCAGCTTGCCATCCATGAGGTGTTGGTGCTGCTTTGCACAACAAATATCAAGAATGTGCTCCTTCAGAATAAGTTGTACAACCCTTCAAAATGATCAGCACTTAAGTCCCTAACCAGCGTAGTTCAGGAAAACTACCTATGTCTGTGTATAGAGTTTGTGACTAGCCCTGAACCATTACCTGTATTTCTCAGGTGTAAAACCAAACGTCCTAACTAAATGGTCTTCATGGTAGTGTAGTTGTTCTGGTACCCCACCTCGAATGTAAAGAGAGTGTCCCTTCTACCTGTGGGCATGTACTGCCACAGAGTACCCCCCTCCCCAGAACTCCCCTAAGACCCTGTGCACTTTTAAAGCCACTTCATAGGCTGCCAGCCATATATCTATGTCATCACCCACATTGTAAGTGGGCACCATATCTTTGGGAACATGCAACCTGTGCTCCTGTGAGAGCACTGCAGGTATGCTGCCAGCCTTACTGCTGTTGCTGGACACCACTTTTAGGGCTCTTATGTCCAGCTTTCTCAGGTTGAGCTCATGGGCCATCCTCCTCTCCTCCATGGTCAGCCATTTCTCCTCCAACTCCAGCTCCTTCCCTAACTTGCTAAGCTCCTATTTTAATTGTTTCTCTTATTGCCTGTCCTCCAGCTCCTTGATGATACACTGATCCCTGCTGTGGAAACAACTACTACTGCTGGTGAGCTGTTAGCTCCATCCACAGGCAGTCTCAAATCCATGTCAGCTCCTCATATTCCTCAGGAATCTCCTGCTCCTCATCCAGGTCATCATCCCCTGCACACTAGAAGTCTGCCTAGGCCCTTGTGACTTTCTACAGGTGCACCTTTCTGGTGAATCCCATTATTGAGAGATGAAATTGCTTGCAAAAGACCTTCATCTGAGCCATGGTATAAGGCTCCAGGTCAGATCAAATTCCACGACCTTATGTGCAGCTGCTTCTTCTCTAGACTAAGACAGTTTTAGCATAAAAAATCAGAAAGGCCAAGCAAGGAGAATTTAAATTAAAATGTTCCAATTAATACAGGACAGATACACATTTTGCCAATCAGGGAGAAGGGTTCAAACTGGTCTAGGTATAAAGTTGTAGTGAACACTGAATTACATATCCTATCATCACCGCTGATACCCATGCTATAAATGGGATATCTACTTGGCTGGTGTTTGTACCCTACCTAAGCAGGGACCACCACCCTAGCCATGGAAAGTCAGATACACACCCTAAAATAACCTGTGCTTACCCTCTGGTATCTTGGCACAGAGTATTCAGGCTTAACTTAAGAGACAATGTGTAACGTATTTGTGCAACACACACACACACACACACAGAACTCCCCTGGGACCCTGTGCACTTTTAAAGCCACTTCATAGGCTGCCAGCCATATTTCTATGTCGTCACCCACATTGTAAGTGGGCACCATATCTTTGGGAACATTCAACCTGTGCTCCTGTGAGAGCACTGCAGGTATGCTGCCAGCCTTACTGCTGTTGCTGGACACCACTTTTAGGGCTCTTATGTCCAGCTTTCTCAGGTTGAGCTCATGGGCCATCCTCCTCTCCTCCATGGTCAGCCATTTCTCCTCCAACTCCAGCTCCTTCCCTAACTTGCCAAGCTCCTATTTTAATTGTTTCTCTTATTGCCTGTCCTCCAGCTCCTTGATGATACACTGATCCCTGCTGTGGAAACAACTACTACTGCTGGTGAGCTGTTAGCTCCATTCACAGGCAGTCTCAAATCCATGTCAGCTCCTCATATTCCTCAGGAATCTCCTGCTCCTCATCCAGGTCATCATCCCCTGCACACTAGGAGTCTGCCTAGGCCCTTGTGTCTTTCTACAGGTGCACCTTTCTGATGAATCCCATTATTGAGAGATGAAATTGCTTGCAAAAGACCTTCATCTGAGCCATGGTATAAGGCTCCAGGTCAGATCAAATTCCACGATTTCAGGTGCAGCTGCTTCTTCTCTAGACTAAGACAGGTTTAGCATAAAAAATCAGAAAGGCCAAGCAAGGAGAATTTAAATTAAAATGTTCCAATTAATACAGGACAGATACACATTTTGCCAATCAGGGGAAGGGTTCAAACTGGTCTAGGTATAAAGTTGTAGTGAACACTGAATTACATATCCTATCATCACCGCTGATCACCCATGCTAAAAATGGGATATCTACTTGGCTGGTGTTTGTACCCTACCTAAGTAGGGACCACCACCCTAGCCATGGAAAGTCAGATACACACCCTAAAATAACCTGTGCTTACCCTCTGGTATCTTGGCACAGAGTATTCAGGCTTAACTTAAGAGACAATGTGTAAAGTATTTGTGCAACATACACACACACAAACACACACACACAGAGTAACACATTGAAAGCACCACAAAAAGACTCCACACTGGTTTAGAACAATAAAGAGCATGTATCTGATTTAAAGAAGATCAAAATGACAAACATCCAATAAGTAGAGTTGATATATGAATTTTCATAATATGCATGCAAAAGCAGTGCTTTTCAATTTATGAGCTTTTTATGATCTAGGAAAAATAGTCCTCTCAATTTCCTTGTGGCAGTTTTTCATGAGCAGTCTTGCTAGGTCCTAAAGAAATGATACCACACCTAGCGGGGGTACTTTCAGAGGTTACCATACAGTATCTTAAACAAGTAATGCCCTCAAGTCCCTACTGCTTAGGAAGTGGGTCTGGGGGTCAACTTAGGCAAGATTCTGTGATGATTAGCGCCACCTACGAGGGAGCACAGGTCAGCTATGTGTTCCTCCCCAGGTCCCAATAGGCAACAGTACCTTGCAGGGATGAATCAAGGATGTTGGCAAAATTCAGAGCGCCGGTGCCGATGCACGACCCAGGCAGTAGGGGTGTTGCTGGGCCTCGAAATGGGGTGTGTTGTGTCTTCCTGCAAGGGTGGGCGGAGATGGCTGGCAACCCTTGTGTATTTGGCCTGCCCTTGGTTACCCGGGCAACGTATCGCAGAGAGAGAGCCATGCTTGAAGACGCTGTAACAGATTCATGGGTGACGCGCCAATCTCAGGCAACATGGGGCACAGTATCTTTTACGGAAATGAACTGGCAATCAGGCCCTTGCTGATAACAGTGCGCTGGAGTTTTGTCAGCAGATGAACTGGGCCGGGCCCAGTTCATGGGGCGCTTGATCCTTTCAATCAAAGCGCTGCCTTTCTGGCAGAATGGGCCAGCGATCAGCCACGCTCTGATCCATGTTGGTTTCAGCTGCCAAGTCCGCCGGCAGTGGGAATAAAGTGAAGTCTTTGGTGGCCCTGAGACTACAAGAACAGGGGTCCAGCCAGCAAGCCCTTGGAATCACTCTAAGTTCATTCATTGGACCTCAGCTGGACAGAGGTCAGCTGGTAGCAGGGCAGCTCAGCAAATCAAAGAAGCAATTCCTCAAAATAGTCAGTTACAGCAGTCCTTCAGCACAGCAGCCTTTACTCAGCAGAGTTCTTTCCAGGTTCAGTAGTACACTGATTTGGTACTTATCCCCAACAGTGCCTTTGATGTAGGGGGTGACTTTAAAGAAACTCTCTGAAGTGCACAAGGATCCCTTTCAGCCCAGCCCTGGCTCCAGACTACCAGTAGGGGGTAAATCAGCCCTTTGTGTGAGGGCAGGACATAAACTTATTCAGATGTAAGTGTGAGCCACCTCTACCCCTTTCTGCCCTGGAATGCTAGTGGTATGCAGATGAATGCAGATGAATCCCCTGTCACATCCGGCTCTTCCTGTGTTGTGGTTGGCTAGAGGGAATGAACAAAGTATAGATGCCACCCAGCCCGGATGTGTATTAAAGATAGGCAGCAGGCACACAGAGCAAAGTTAAGAGCAGAGAAAGGTTCACTTTCAGTTTTACCATTAACGAGGGCTTATAACTACAATTCCAAAGATATTAAACAAGAAGTAGCTACTCCTTTCCAATCAGGAATTACTGTTTTAAAGATGTCTTGAGGAATCCCCAATGCTAGCCTATGAAAGGAATAGACCCCACAGCAGTGAAAAACTAATTTAGCTGTGTGTCACTGCCAGGACATGCAAAACGTGCACGTACATGTTCTGCCTTTTAGTTACACAGCACTCTGCCCTTAGGGTCACTTAGGGCCTACCTTAGGGATAACTAATATGTAATAAAATTGGAGTTTAAGGTTTGGCAAGTGGTTTTAAATGCCAAGCCAAAGTGGCAGTGAACTGCACACACAGGACCTGCAAGGGCAGGACTGAGACAGGTTTGAAAGGCTACTTCTGTGGGTGGCACAACCAGTGCTGCAGGCCCACTAGTTGAATCTTTGCGTTTTTCTGCATTCCCTCCATGAATTGTTTCTTTTGCAGGCCCACTAGTAGCATTTAGATTAAAGGCCCTAGGTACATAGTATACTACTTTACAGGGGACGTACAGGTATACTAAATATGCCAATCAAGTATAAACCAATGTCAACATGTTTAGGGGAGAATCACATGCACTTTAGCTCTGGTTAGCAGTGGTAAAGTAGTCAGAGTCCTAAGGCCAACACAAATATACAGCAAAAATTGGAGACAAGCAGACAAAAAGCTGGGGGAAGACCACCCTAGGATCACAGGTCCAACATGCACTATCAAGGATCTGAGAGATAGTTAAGTATGGCCACGAGGTGATTCACGGGCCATTCAAAATGTTGTGAACAGAGCGTACCTTTTAACTAAACCTGAGTGAAGGGCTAAAAGAATTTCATGTCATATATTCAAAATATGAGCTGGAAAGCATGTAGATTTTTTTCCAACACACTGCAGAAGGCATGCATTCGTCTAAGAAAGAGATAATTGGAATGGTTTGTGAGAGAGACGGATGGAGAGTAATGATGGAATAATAACCCAATGGTCACTGCACTTGGGAACCCCGGTCGTTCTAGATGTGCGGCTCCATCTTTGGACAGTCTATTTTTGTCCAGTCATGAAAGTCTGACACCAAAGGTGGTTGCTAAGTTGAGATGCAGCGCAGTCCAATAATAAATTGAAATTCAACCCTCTGTGAAGTATGCACTGTCTCATTTCTGAGCTAAGCACAATTAAATGCGAGGGGTCATTGTATACAATTGTTTTCAGTTCTCAGCAAAGTAAAGTTATGCGCACACCTAAACTGGTATAAACAGGTGCCCAATTCAGCGTCAGCCCACACGGTATTATCAGGAATTGACATTTCCACTTTCCAAATGACCTGCCAGAGGGTATATTTAAATCTCTAGTTTTCACAAATTGCACAAGTCCTGCCGTAGAGAATGGTCGGTTTGCATTTTTTATGACCTCCCAAGAGTGTGTATCTCACACGTGCAGGTTTCCATATTGCACAAGGAGTGCAGTGAGGTTAAATATGATCACAACTCTTTTAAGATGGGGGATTTTCACATTTGCAATATGTCTTCAGAATACAGAGAAGGTCTAGCACTCTAAAGGGCACATCTCATCCTTTTTGTTTTACATTCTGTATCTCCTGCCACCGCCTGATAAAAATGGGTGCTCTTTTATTTTGTTGGCCATCCTCCAATGTCTGCAACATAGACATGTTCTCTTCCAGTACTTGCAAACATTGCGACAATGTATGGCCCCATGCCAGTGATTCATAATACTTTTCCCTCAGGGAACTCTCAGAAACCAACACTTTCAGTGGAATTTCCCCAGGGCAGTCATGCATACATTTTTGTTGGTTTCATACATGAGAATGTCACGCTTGACAACAGTTTTAACAGCTCTCCCAAAGGGCAGAGCTGAACACATCAATAGTGTTCATCACAAAGCCACATGGGAGAGTCACACTCAGCAGCAATTGTTTGGAGCATTGTCATTATTTTGAGCAGACCTGCAGCGGGAGAGAATCATGCGCTCCTAAAATATCTCATGGCCTCCCCAAGGAAATTCATCTCTTATTGTCCTCAAATGCAGGTGACTGGCTTGCACATTTTCAGCCTGGGCTGGGTACTCTCACGAACTGGGACACACTGCAAACCATCAATATTAAATCTCAGCAAAGTGTGAAATACGCTGACACCACAATTAATAGACCCTGGAACAGTGACATTTGTTGGCAGCTCTCGAATGGTTAAATGTATGTCCAAAAGAAGTATAAGCACGGCGCACAGATGTGATTGAGATCAAAAGGTTTGTTGAAAAGTGGGGAAAGGTTAATCAATTTAAGGTGCTCCTTACAGGTGACGTAACTGTTCAGATGCGTCCAATAGGATTGTGGGGTTGAGTGCGCTACTGGGGTGTAAGCGCATCCCTGTGGTGGGCACACTTGTGTGGACCTGTGTGTAGCAACAACACAGTGTTTCCGAAAGATATAAAGTTCCAAACTTTAGGAAGTTTTCAAAGTTTAATTCGAATTTTCATAGGTGTATTTCATATTGTCTTCATATGAACAGGTTAACAATTGTTGATGTCATCATTAAACATTAAAGAAGCTCCAAAAAGCTCCAATGCATTTCGGACAGACGTCCTTTCTCAAGGAGCACTGCAACAAAGGATATACGAAAAACAAAATGAATATTGTATCATATTATCATAATCAAACGACAAGGTAACTGCACTTAGAGATGTGGATCCGTGAGAACAGCCTCATGCACCCGTTTTCGGGAATAGATTTGGTAAAGTGAAGGCAGAGTAATCCGAGCGTGAACTAAAAGAAAAAGTAGCCGCTGAATAACATGCGGGTGATAACCGTGTTTGGGACGCTTACAAACAGAAGGTGAAAATACGTGCTAACTGGCGTGGTTCCCGAAATGGGACGTGTAGCGTTCAAAGTGGGTAAATCAGGGTATACAACCTTTACAACGCAACTTTTACCACGACCTACCATTACCACGCATTTTTTACAACGCAGGATCCATTACAACGCATACCATTACCACGCATGTATTTACAACGCAGGTACTTTTACAACGCATACCATTACAACGTAAGTATTGGTAAGTATATTATTTTATTAAAAATATTATTTGTTTTTTTTTGTAAAGGGGTATTTTTTGGGTTCAGGGTCAGTTTTGGGTTTTTGGGTAAAGGGGTATTTTTAGGGTTCAGGGTCAGTTTTCAGTTTTTGGGTAAAGGGGTATTTTTAGGGTTTAGGGTCAGTTTTCAGTTTTTGGGTAAAGGGGTATTTTTAGGGTTCAGGGTCAGTTTTCAGTTTTTGGGTAAAGGTGTATTTTTAGGGTTCAGGGTCAGTTTTCAGTTTTTGGGTAAAGGGGTATTTTTAGGGTTCAGGGTCAGTTTTCAGTTTTTGGGTAAAGGGGTATTTTTAGGGTTCAGGGTCAGTTTTCAGTTTTTGGGTAAATGGGTATTTTTAGGGTTCAGGGTCAGTTTTCAGTTTTTGGGTAAAGGGGTATTTTTAGGGTTCAGGGTCAGTTATTAGTTTTTGGGTAAAGGGGTATTTTTAGGGTTCAGGGTCAGTGTTGGGTTTTTGGGTAAAGGGGTATTTTTAGGGTTCAGGGTCAGTTTTGGGTTTTTGGGTAAAGGGGTATTTTTAGGGTTCAGGGTCAGTTTTGGGTTTTTGGGTAAAGGGGTATTTTTAGGGTTCAGGGTCAGTTTTGGGTTTTTGGGTAGAAGGGTATTTTTAGGGTTCAGGGTCAGTTTTGGGTTTTTGGGTAAAAGGGGTATTTTTTGGGTTCAGGGTCAGTTTTGGGTTTTTGGGTAAAGGGGTATTTTTAGGGTTCAGGGTCAGTTTTGAGTTTTTGGGTAAAAGGGGTATTTTTGGGGTTCAGGGTCAGTTTTGGGTTTTTGGGTAAAAGGGTACAGTGTAAAAATTAAATATAATTAAACTTAAATTACATTAAATTAAATTGATTAAATTAAATTAAATTAATTAAATTAAATTAAATTAAATTAAATTAAATTAAATTAATTAAATTGAATTAAATTACATTATATTAATTTTAATTAAATTAAATATTAAAAAATATTATATACTTACAATACTTACGTTGTAATTGTATGCGTTGTAAAAGTATATGCGTTGTAAATACATGCGTGGTAACGGTATGCGTTGTCATGGATCATGCGTTGTAAAAAATGCGTGGTAATGGTAGGCGTGGTAAAAGTATGCGTTGTAACGTCATACATCCGTAAATCAGGTAAAGTCAAAGGCGGCTAACGAGAGCATGCAGAGTGGAAACGAAGTTAGACGATAATTTTCACACAGACACAACTTACTTAGTGAAGCGTGGGTTAGAACGCATAGAGCTCCGGTTCAAGTGGTGACAGCCTTCGCGGAGTGTGCGCGGAGTTTTAACAAACTGAGGCCAGAGTAATAGAAAGAAAGGAGGGGTTAGAATGGAGGGAGTGCAAAACGTGGCCATCTTAGAGTGGAGTGTGGTGAAAAACGGGTAGAATGAACTTAAGAAGTCTAAGCGTGCAGTTACAAAAAGCAGACAGCAAAACAGGATTGGGTGCATCAAAAGATGCCCGGGTGGGCATTTATAAATAACAACTTAGTTCTGTGCGGTCATTAAGACCAAAAGGTTTTTGAGATTGCAATCTGTACATCCATGATGTTTCACGTTGTAGAAGGGTTTTATTGTTATCTCTCCCTTCAATCTTGGGGACGATTTCCAACACTAGGTATTTGAGTTGTGCCACATTATGGTTAGCTTCATTGAAGTGGATGGCGATGTTGGATTTGATGTTTTTAGTTCGGATATGAGACTTGTGTTCATTGAGTCTAGTTTTGATTTTCCGACTGGTTTTTCCCACATAAGTTTTGCCACATGGGCATTTTAGCAGGTAGATCAGATTAGCGGAATCGCAAGTAGCGTCAACATTAAGCTTGATCTTGAAACCTCTCATTGGGTGACTGATAATGTTTCCTTTAATCACGTTGTTGCAGTTACTGCAATGGTGGCATGGTCGTGTGCCCGTGTGATGTTTTGAGGTTGATTCACTGTCACTTTTTGAAAGGATCTCCTTGAAGTTCATTGGTCTAGTATAAGCAAAAATTGGGGGATCTTTAAATAGTTCACCGAAATCTGGTTCAGAAGATAGTATGCGCCAGTGTTTCAAAATGATCCTCTTGTATTTGTTGCTGGAGGTAGAATACCTCGAGACTAATACCATTCTCTCATTGTTGGTTTTCGGTTTGTTCTGCAAAGCTTCCATCCGAGGGATGATTGAAGTTCGATCAATAGCTTCCTTCAGGATTGTTTCTGGGTAATCTCTCTCTCGAAATCTAGATGCCATGGATAGAATTTGGTTAGTTCTAGTGTCGGGGTCTGACACAATCCTGGTGATCCTGGTGATCCTGGTGATCCTTAACATCTGGCTATAAGGTAAATGTCTCTTGAGGGAATTCTGATGGAACGTCCAGAAATGCGATTTCGTTGTGGTTTAGATTCCAGGTAAGGTCTCATTAAAATCACCCCTCAGGGAATACAGACAGACCTCTTTCGTAAGAGCACCGACCGCAACAATGCTCTGCTCTTTAGCAGCTTCCATCAGAATTCCCTCAAGAGACATTTACCTTATAGCCAGATGTTAAGTTTAGTTTAGTTTAGGACATTTATAAAGCGCCTGGTGACGCCAGAGGGCGTGTCCCCGCGCTGTGATAAGTGAGCAGTTGCCATCCCCCCTCCCCCAGGAGTTACCTGCTAAAAAGGTGAGTTTTTAATTTTTTCCTAAACAGGGCCTCTGATGGCTCAAGACGCAGGTCTGGGGGCAAGACATTCCAGCATTTGGGAGCAAGGTATCTGAAAGATCTCCCCCCCATCCGTGCCTTCCTAACTCTGGGCACCACCAGTAGTCCCGTCTGTGAGGACCGTAAATTGCGGGTAGGCTCATAGTGGGACACCAAACTCTGGAGCGGCACAGGGGCTTTGCCGCTCAGAATGCGATGGCACGTTGAGAGGGCCTTAAACTCAACTCTCTTCTCCATCGGGAGCCAATGGAGGGCTTGGAGAGCGGGTTTAGAAGGTGACCTTCTCGGGAGTCTAAGCACGAGCCGTGCTGCGGCATTTTGGAGCACCTGGAGGCGACCCATGACCTTGCCTGAAGCCCCCAGATAGAGCAGGTTCCCGTAGTCTAAGCGCGAGGTGACCAGGGCGTGCACCAGCGTCCTACGAGCCGAAATGGGAAGCAGATCTAAAACCTTCCTCAAAGTTCTCAGGACACCGAAACACACCCCCGTCACCCGGCCAACCTGCGGGCCAAAGGCAAGGTCCTTGTCAAGCCACATGCCAAGATTCTTGGCCTCCAGACTGGGAGTGGGGGCCTCGCCTAAGCAGGGTGGCCACCACGCAGGCGACCACGCAGAAGGCCCGCCCCCCACCACGATCACCTCGGTCTTGCTACCGTTCAATTTTAAACAGTGTGCGGACATCCAGGCTGCAAGATCTTGCATGCAGTTCCTGAAGATGTCCGCCGCAAGGCCGGGGGACATCTTCAGGAAGGATCACCAGGATTGTGTCAGACCCCGACACTAGAACTAACCAAATTCTATCCATGGCATCTAGATTTCGAGAGAGAGATTACCCAGAAACAATCCTGAAGGAAGCTATTGATCGAACTTCAATCATCCCTCGGATGGAAGCTTTGCAGAACAAACCGAAAACCAACAATGAGAGAATGGTATTAGTCTCGAGGTATTCTACCTCCAGCAACAAATACAAGAGGATAATTTTGAAACCCTGGCGCATACTATCTTCTGAACCAGATTTCGGTGAACTATTTAAAGATCCCCCAATTTTTGCTTATACTAGACCAATGAACTTCAAGGAGATCCTTTCAAAAAGTGACAGTGAATCAACCTCAAAACATCACACGGGCACACGACCATGCCACCATTGCAGTAACTGCAACAACGTGATTAAAGGAAACATTATCAGTCACCCAATGAGAGGTTTCAAGATCAAGCTTAATGTTGACGCACTTAAGTCCCTAACCAGCGTAGTTCAGGAAAACTACCTATGTCTGTGTATAGAGTTTGTGACTAGCCCTGAACCATTACCTGTATTTCTCAGGTGTAAAACCAAACGTCCTAACTAAATGGTCTTCATGGTAGTGTAGTTGTTCTGGTACCCCACCTCGAATGTAAAGAGAGTGTCCCTTCTACCTGTGGGCATGTACTGCCACAGAGTACCCCCCTCCCCAGAACTCCCCTAAGACCCTGTGCACTTTTAAAGCCACTTCATAGGCTGCCAGCCATATATCTATGTCATCACCCACATTGTAAGTGGGCACCATATCTTTGGGAACATGCAACCTGTGCTCCTGTGAGAGCACTGCAGGTATGCTGCCAGCCTTACTGCTGTTGCTGGACACCACTTTTAGGGCTCTTATGTCCAGCTTTCTCAGGTTGAGCTCATGGGCCATCCTCCTCTCCTCCATGGTCAGCCATTTCTCCTCCAACTCCAGCTCCTTCCCTAACTTGCTAAGCTCCTATTTTAATTGTTTCTCTTATTGCCTGTCCTCCAGCTCCTTGATGATACACTGATCCCTGCTGTGGAAACAACTACTACTGCTGGTGAGCTGTTAGCTCCATCCACAGGCAGTCTCAAATCCATGTCAGCTCCTCATATTCCTCAGGAATCTCCTGCTCCTCATCCAGGTCATCATCCCCTGCACACTAGAAGTCTGCCTAGGCCCTTGTGACTTTCTACAGGTGCACCTTTCTGGTGAATCCCATTATTGAGAGATGAAATTGCTTGCAAAAGACCTTCATCTGAGCCATGGTATAAGGCTCCAGGTCAGATCAAATTCCACGACCTTATGTGCAGCTGCTTCTTCTCTAGACTAAGACAGTTTTAGCATAAAAAATCAGAAAGGCCAAGCAAGGAGAATTTAAATTAAAATGTTCCAATTATTACAGGACAGATACACATTTTGCCAATCAGGGAGAAGGGTTCAAACTGGTCTAGGTATAAAGTTGTAGTGAACACTGAATTACATATCCTATCATCACCGCTGATACCCATGCTATAAATGGGATATCTACTTGGCTGGTGTTTGTACCCTACCTAAGCAGGGACCACCACCCTAGCCATGGAAAGTCAGATACACACCCTAAAATAACCTGTGCTTACCCTCTGGTATCTTGGCACAGAGTATTCAGGCTTAACTTAAGAGACAATGTGTAACGTATTTGTGCAACACACACACACACACACACAGAACTCCCCTGGGACCCTGTGCACTTTTAAAGCCACTTCATAGGCTGCCAGCCATATTTCTATGTCGTCACCCACATTGTAAGTGGGCACCATATCTTTGGGAACATTCAACCTGTGCTCCTGTGAGAGCACTGCAGGTATGCTGCCAGCCTTACTGCTGTTGCTGGACACCACTTTTAGGGCTCTTATGTCCAGCTTTCTCAGGTTGAGCTCATGGGCCATCCTCCTCTCCTCCATGGTCAGCCATTTCTCCTCCAACTCCAGCTCCTTCCCTAACTTGCCAAGCTCCTATTTTAATTGTTTCTCTTATTGCCTGTCCTCCAGCTCCTTGATGATACACTGATCCCTGCTGTGGAAACAACTACTACTGCTGGTGAGCTGTTAGCTCCATTCACAGGCAGTCTCAAATCCATGTCAGCTCCTCATATTCCTCAGGAATCTCCTGCTCCTCATCCAGGTCATCATCCCCTGCACACTAGGAGTCTGCCTAGGCCCTTGTGTCTTTCTACAGGTGCACCTTTCTGATGAATCCCATTATTGTGAGATGAAATTGCTTGCAAAAGACCTTCATCTGAGCCATGGTATAAGGCTCCAGGTCAGATCAAATTCCACGATTTCAGGTGCAGCTGCTTCTTCTCTAGACTAAGACAGGTTTAGCATAAAAAATCAGAAAGGCCAAGCAAGGAGAATTTAAATTAAAATGTTCCAATTAATACAGGACAGATACACATTTTGCCAATCAGGGGAAGGGTTCAAACTGGTCTAGGTATAAAGTTGTAGTGAACACTGAATTACATATCCTATCATCACCGCTGATCACCCATGCTAAAAATGGGATATCTACTTGGCTGGTGTTTGTACCCTACCTAAGTAGGGACCACCACCCTAGCCATGGAAAGTCAGATACACACCCTAAAATAACCTGTGCTTACCCTCTGGTATCTTGGCACAGAGTATTCAGGCTTAACTTAAGAGACAATGTGTAAAGTATTTGTGCAACATACACACACACAAACACACACACACAGAGTAACACATTGAAAGCACCACAAAAAGACTCCACACTGGTTTAGAACAATAAAGAGCATGTATCTGATTTAAAGAAGATCAAAATGACAAACATCCAATAAGTAGAGTTGATATATGAATTTTCATAATATGCATGCAAAAGCAGTGCTTTTCAATTTATGAGCTTTTTATGATCTAGGAAAAATAGTCCTCTCAATTTCCTTGTGGCAGTTTTTCATGAGCAGTCTTGCTAGGTCCTAAAGAAATGATACCACACCTAGCGGGGGTACTTTCAGAGGTTACCATACAGTATCTTAAACAAGTAATGCCCTCAAGTCCCTACTGCTTAGGAAGTGGGTCTGGGGGTCAACTTAGGCAAGATTCTGTGATGATTAGCGCCACCTACGAGGGAGCGCAGGTCAGCTATGTGTTCCTCCCCAGGTCCCAATAGGCAACAGTACCTTGCAGGGATGAATCAAGGATGTTGGCAAAATTCAGAGCGCCGGTGCCGATGCACGACCCAGGCAGTAGGGGTGTTGCTGGGCCTCGAAATGGGGTGTGTTGTGTCTTCCTGCAAGGGTGGGCGGAGATGGCTGGCAACCCTTGTGTATTTGGCCTGCCCTTGGTTACCCGGGCAACGTATCGCAGAGAGAGAGCCATGCTTGAAGACGCTGTAACAGATTCATGGGTGACGCGCCAATCTCAGGCAACATGGGGCACAGTATCTTTTACGGAAATGAACTGGCAATCAGGCCCTTGCTGATAACAGTGCGCTGGAGTTTTGTCAGCAGATGAACTGGGCCGGGCCCAGTTCATGGGGCGCTTGATCCTTTCAATCAAAGCGCTGCCTTTCTGGCAGAATGGGCCAGCGATCAGCCACGCTCTGATCCATGTTGGTTTCAGCTGCCAAGTCCGCCGGCAGTGGGAATAAAGTGAAGTCTTTGGTGGCCCTGAGACTACAAGAACAGGGGTCCAGCCAGCAAGCCCTTGGAATCACTCTAAGTTCATTCATTGGACCTCAGCTGGACAGAGGTCAGCTGGTAGCAGGGCAGCTCAGCAAATCAAAGAAGCAATTCCTCAAAATAGTCAGTTACAGCAGTCCTTCAGCACAGCAGCCTTTACTCAGCAGAGTTCTTTCCAGGTTCAGTAGTACACTGATTTGGTACTTATCCCCAACAGTGCCTTTGATGTAGGGGGTGACTTTAAAGAAACTCTCTGAAGTGCACAAGGATCCCTTTCAGCCCAGCCCTGGCTCCAGACTACCAGTAGGGGGTAAATCAGCCCTTTGTGTGAGGGCAGGACATAAACTTATTCAGATGTAAGTGTGAGCCACCTCTACCCCTTTCTGCCCTGGAATGCTAGTGGTATGCAGATGAATGCAGATGAATCCCCTGTCACATCCGGCTCTTCCTGTGTTGTGGTTGGCTAGAGGGAATGAACAAAGTATAGATGCCACCCAGCCCGGATGTGTATTAAAGATAGGCAGCAGGCACACAGAGCAAAGTTAAGAGCAGAGAAAGGTTCACTTTCAGTTTTACCATTAACGAGGGCTTATAACTACAATTCCAAAGATATTAAACAAGAAGTAGCTACTCCTTTCCAATCAGGAATTACTGTTTTAAAGATGTCTTGAGGAATCCCCAATGCTAGCCTATGAAAGGAATAGACCCCACAGCAGTGAAAAACTAATTTAGCTGTGTGTCACTGCCAGGACATGCAAAACGTGCACGTACATGTTCTGCCTTTTAGTTACACAGCACTCTGCCCTTAGGGTCACTTAGGGCCTACCTTAGGGATAACTAATATGTAATAAAATTGGAGTTTAAGGTTTGGCAAGTGGTTTTAAATGCCAAGCCAAAGTGGCAGTGAACTGCACACACAGGACCTGCAAGGGCAGGACTGAGACAGGTTTGAAAGGCTACTTCTGTGGGTGGCACAACCAGTGCTGCAGGCCCACTAGTTGAATCTTTGCGTTTTTCTGCATTCCCTCCATGAATTGTTTCTTTTGCAGGCCCACTAGTAGCATTTAGATTAAAGGCCCTAGGTACATAGTATACTACTTTACAGGGGACGTACAGGTATACTAAATATGCCAATCAAGTATAAACCAATGTCAACATGTTTAGGGGAGAATCACATGCACTTTAGCTCTGGTTAGCAGTGGTAAAGTAGTCAGAGTCCTAAGGCCAACACAAATATACAGCAAAAATTGGAGACAAGCAGACAAAAAGCTGGGGGAAGACCACCCTAGGATCACAGGTCCAACATGCACTATCAAGTATTTGAGAGGTAGTTAAGTATGGCCACGAGGTGATTCACGGGCCATTCAAAATGTTGTGAACAGAGCGTACCTTTTAACTAAACCTGAGTGAAGGGCTAAAAGAATTTCATGTCATATATTCAAAATATGAGCTGGAAAGCATGTAGATTTTTTTCCAACACACTGCAGAAGGCATGCATTCGTCTAAGAAAGAGATAATTGGAATGGTTTGTGAGAGAGACGGATGGAGAGTAATGATGGAATAATAACCCAATGGTCACTGCACTTGGGAACCCCGGTCGTTCTAGATGTGCGGCTCCATCTTTGGACAGTCTATTTTTGTCCAGTCATGAAAGTCTGACACCAAAGGTGGTTGCTAAGTTGAGATGCAGCGCAGTCCAATAATAAATTGAAATTCAACCCTCTGTGAAGTATGCACTGTCTCATTTCTGAGCTAAGCACAATTAAATGCGAGGGGTCATTGTATACAATTGTTTTCAGTTCTCAGCAAAGTAAAGTTATGCGCACACCTAAACTGGTATAAACAGGTGCCCAATTCAGCGTCAGCCCACACGGTATTATCAGGAATTGACATTTCCACTTTCCAAATGACCTGCCAGAGGGTATATTTAAATCTCTAGTTTTCACAAATTCCAACGTCAATTAACTATGACTGGGTTTAGAAGCAGCTTCTTCCCACCAGCTATGAATCAGGGTCAGACTCCACTTTTGATTGCTCTGCCTTCAGGGGTGCTCTTCATGCACGCTGGCTCTGTCATTTCACTTTCATGTTAAAGGGGTCTGTCGAAAAGAGGGCCCGCATCTACAGTATTTGCAAATTGCACAAGTCCTGCCGTAGAGAATGGTTGGTTTGCATTTTTTATGACCTCCCAAGAGTGTGTATCTCACACGTGCAGGTTTCCATATTGCACAAGGAGTGCAGTGAGGTTAAATATGATCACAACTCTTTTAAGATGGGGGATTTTCACATTTGCAATATGTCTTCAGAATACAGAGAAGGTCTAGCACTCTAAAGGGCACATCTCATCCTTTTTGTTTTACATTCTGTATCTCCTGCCACCGCCTGATAAAAATGGGTGCTCTTTTATTTTGTTGGCCATCCTCCAATGTCTGCAACATAGACATGTTCTCTTCCAGTACTTGCAAACATTGCGACAATGTATGGCCCCATGCCAGTGATTCATAATACTTTTCCCTCAGGGAACTCTCAGAAACCAACACTTTCAGTGGAATTTCCCCAGGGCAGTCATGCATACATTTTTGTTGGTTTCATACATGAGAATGTCACGCTTGACAACAGTTTTAACAGCTCTCCCAAAGGGCAGAGCTGAACACATCAATAGTGTTCATCACAAAGCCACATGGGAGAGTCACACTCAGCAGCAATTGTTTGGAGCATTGTCATTATTTTGAGCAGACCTGCAGCGGGAGAGAATCATGCGCTCCTAAAATATCTCATGGCCTCCCCAAGGAAATTCATCTCTTATTGTCCTCAAATGCAGGTGACTGGCTTGCACATTTTCAGCCTGGGCTGGGTACTCTCACGAACTGGGACACACTGCAAACCATCAATATTAAATCTCAGCAAAGTGTGAAATACGCTGACACCACAATTAATAGACCCTGGAACAGTGACATTTGTTGGCAGCTCTCGAATGGTTAAATGTATGTCCAAAAGAAGTATAAGCACGGCGCACAGATGTGATTGAGATCAAAAGGTTTGTTGAAAAGTGGGGAAAGGTTAATCAATTTAAGGTGCTCCTTACAGGTGACGTAACTGTTCAGATGCGTCCAATAGGATTGTGGGGTTGAGTGCGCTACTGGGGTGTAAGCGCATCCCTGTGGTGGGCACACTTGTGTGGACCTGTGTGTAGCAACAACACAGTGTTTCCGAAAGATATAAAGTTCCAAACTTTAGGAAGTTTTCAAAGTTTAATTCGAATTTTCATAGGTGTATTTCATATTGTCTTCATATGAACAGGTTAACAATTGTTGATGTCATCATTAAACATTAAAGAAGCTCCAAAAAGCTCCAATGCATTTCGGACAGACGTCCTTTCTCAAGGAGCACTGCAACAAAGGATATACGAAAAACAAAATGAATATTGTATCATATTATCATAATCAAACGACAAGGTAACTGCACTTAGAGATGTGGATCCGTGAGAACAGCCTCATGCACCCGTTTTCGGGAATAGATTTGGTAAAGTGAAGGCAGAGTAATCCGAGCGTGAACTAAAAGAAAAAGTAGCCGCTGAATAACATGCGGGTGATAACCGTGTTTGGGACGCTTACAAACAGAAGGTGAAAATACGTGCTAACTGGCGTGGTTCCCGAAATGGGACGTGTAGCGTTCAAAGTGGGTAAATCAGGGTATACAACCTTTACAACGCAACTTTTACCACGACCTACCATTACCACGCATTTTTTACAACGCAGGATCCATTACAACGCATACCATTACCACGCATGTATTTACAACGCAGGTACTTTTACAACGCATACCATTACAACGTAAGTATTGGTAAGTATATTATTTTATTAAAAATATTATTTGGTTTTTTTTGTAAAGGGGTATTTTTTGGGTTCAGGGTCAGTTTTGGGTTTTTGGGTAAAGGGGTATTTTTAGGGTTCAGGGTCAGTTTTCAGTTTTTGGGTAAAGGGGTATTTTTAGGGTTTAGGGTCAGTTTTCAGTTTTTGGGTAAAGGGGTATTTTTAGGGTTCAGGGTCAGTTTTCAGTTTTTGGGTAAAGGGGTATTTTTAGGGTTCAGGGTCAGTTTTCAGTTTTTGGGTAAAGGGGTATTTTTAGGGTTCAGGGTCAGTTTTCAGTTTTTGGGTAAAGGGGTATTTTTAGGGTTCAGGGTCAGTTTTCAGTTTTTGGGTAAATGGGTATTTTTAGGGTTCAGGGTCAGTTTTCAGTTTTTGGGTAAAGGGGTATTTTTAGGGTTCAGGGTCAGTTTTTAGTTTTTGGGTAAAGGGGTATTTTTAGGGTTCAGGGTCAGTGTTGGGTTTTTGGGTAAAGGGGTATTTTTAGGGTTCAGGGTCAGTTTTGGGTTTTTGGGTAAAGGGGTATTTTTAGGGTTCAGGGTCAGTTTTGGGTTTTTGGGTAAAGGGGTATTTTTAGGGTTCAGGGTCAGTTTTGGGTTTTTGGGTAGAAGGGTATTTTTAGGGTTCAGGGTCAGTTTTGGGTTTTTGGGTAAAAGGGGTATTTTTGGGGTTCAGGGTCAGTTTTGGGTTTTTGGGTAAAAGGGTACAGTGTAAAAATTAAATATAATTAAACTTAAATTACATTAAATTAAATTGATTAAATTAAATTAAATTAATTAAATTAAATTAAATTAAATTAAATTAAATTAATTAAATTGAATTAAATTACATTATATTAATTTTAATTAAATTAAATATTAAAAAATATTATATACTTACAATACTTACGTTGTAATTGTATGCGTTGTAAAAGTATATGCGTTGTAAATACATGCGTGGTAACGGTATGCGTTGTCATGGATCATGCGTTGTAAAAAATGCGTGGTAATGGTAGGCGTGGTAAAAGTATGCGTTGTAACGTCATACATCCGTAAATCAGGTAAAGTCAAAGGCGGCTAACGAGAGCATGCAGAGTGGAAACGAAGTTAGACGATAATTTTCACACAGACACAACTTACTTAGTGAAGCGTGGGTTAGAACGCATAGAGCTCCGGTTCAAGTGGTGACAGCCTTCGCGGAGTGTGCGCGGAGTTTTAACAAACTGAGGCCAGAGTAATAGAAAGAAAGGAGGGGTTAGAATGGAGGGAGTGCAAAACGTGGCCATCTTAGAGTGGAGTGTGGTGAAAAACGGGTAGAATGAACTTAAGAAGTCTAAGCGTGCAGTTACAAAAAGCAGACAGCAAAACAGGATTGGGTGCATCAAAAGATGCCCAGGTGGGCATTTATAAATAACAACTTAGTTCTGTGCGGTCATTAAGACCAAAAGGTTTTTGAGATTGCAATCTGTACATCCATGATGTTTCACGTTGTAGAAGGGTTTTGTTGTTATCTCTCCCTTCAATCTTGGGGACGATTTCCAACACTAGGTATTTGAGTTGTGCCACATTATGGTTAGCTTCATTGAAGTGGATGGCGATGTTGGATTTGATGTTTTTAGTTCGGATATTAGACTTGTGTTCATTGAGTCTAGTTTTGATTTTCCGACTGGTTTTTCCCACATAAGTTTTGCCACATGGGCATTTTAGCAGGTAGATCAGATTAGCGGAATCGCAAGTAGCGTCAACATTAAGCTTGATCTTGAAACCTCTCATTGGGTGACTGATAATGTTTCCTTTAATCACGTTGTTGCAGTTACTGCAATGGTGGCATGGTCGTGTGCCCGTGTGATGTTTTGAGGTTGATTCACTGTCACTTTTTGAAAGGATCTCCTTGAAGTTCATTGGTCTAGTATAAGCAAAAATTGGGGGATCTTTAAATAGTTCACCGAAATCTGGTTCAGAAGATAGTATGCGCCAGTGTTTCAAAATGATCCTCTTGTATTTGTTGCTGGAGGTAGAATACCTCGAGACTAATACCATTCTCTCATTGTTGGTTTTCAGTTTGTTCTGCAAAGCTTCCATCCGAGGGATGATTGAAGTTCGATCAATAGCTTCCTTCAGGATTGTTTCTGGGTAATCTCTCTCTCGAAATCTAGATGCCATGGATAGAATTTGGTTAGTTCTAGTGTCGGGGTCTGACACAATCTTGGTGATCCTGGTGATCCTTAACATCTGGCTATAAGGTAAATGTCTCTTGAGGGAATTCTGATGGAACGTCCAGAAATGCGATTTCGTTGTGGTTTAGATTCCAGGTAAGGTCTCATTAAAATCACCCCTCAGGGAATACAGACAGACCTCTTTCGTAAGAGCACCGACCGCAACAATGCTCTGCTCTTTAGCAGCTTCCATCAGAATTCCCTCAAGAGACATTTACCTTATAGCCAGATGTTAAGTTTAGTTTAGTTTAGGACATTTATAAAGCGCCTGGTGACGCCAGAGGGCGTGTCCCCGCGCTGTGATAAGTGAGCAGTTGCCATCCCCCCTCCCCCAGGAGTTACCTGCTAAAAAGGTGAGTTTTTAATTTTTTCCTAAACAGGGCCTCTGATGGCTCAAGACGCAGGTCTGGGGGCAAGACATTCCAGCATTTGGGAGCAAGGTATCTGAAAGATCTCCCCCCCATCCGTGCCTTCCTAACTCTGGGCACCACCAGTAGTCCCGTCTGTGAGGACTGTAAATTGCGGGTAGGCTCATAGTGGGACACCAAACTCTGGAGCGGCACAGGGGCTTTGCCGCTCAGAATGCGATGGCACGTTGAGAGGGCCTTAAACTCAACTCTCTTTTCCATCGGGAGCCAATGGAGGGCTTGGAGAGCGGGTTTAGAAGGTGACCTTCTCGGGAGTCTAAGCACGAGCCGTGCTGCGGCATTTTGGAGCACCTGGAGGCGACCCATGACCTTGCCTGAAGCCCCCAGATAGAGCAGGTTCCCGTAGTCTAAGCGCGAGGTGACCAGGGCGTGCACCAGCGTCCTACGAGCCGAAATGGGAAGCAGATCTAAAACCTTCCTCAAAGTTCTCAGGACACCGAAACACACCCCCGTCACCCGGCCAACCTGCGGGCCAAAGGCAAGGTCCTTGTCAAGCCACATGCCAAGATTCTTGGCCTCCAGACTGGGAGTGGGGGCCTCGCCTAAGCAGGGTGGCCACCACGCAGGCGACCACGCAGAAGGCCCGCCCCCCACCACGATCACCTCGGTCTTGCTACCGTTCAATTTTAAACAGTGTGCGGACATCCAGGCTGCAAGATCTTGCATGCAGTTCCTGAAGATGTCCGCCGCAAGGCCGGGGGACATCTTCAGGAAGGATCACCAGGATTGTGTCAGACCCCGACACTAGAACTAACCAAATTCTATCCATGGCATCTAGATTTCGAGAGAGAGATTACCCAGAAACAATCCTGAAGGAAGCTATTGATCGAACTTCAATCATCCCTCGGATGGAAGCTTTGCAGAACAAACCGAAAACCAACAATGAGAGAATGGTATTAGTCTCGAGGTATTCTACCTCCAGCAACAAATACAAGAGGATAATTTTGAAACCCTGGCGCATACTATCTTCTGAACCAGATTTCGGTGAACTATTTAAAGATCCCCCAATTTTTGCTTATACTAGACCAATGAACTTCAAGGAGATCCTTTCAAAAAGTGACAGTGAATCAACCTCAAAACATCACACGGGCACACGACCATGCCACCATTGCAGTAACTGCAACAACGTGATTAAAGGAAACATTATCAGTCACCCAATGAGAGGTTTCAAGATCAAGCTTAATGTTGACGCTACTTGCGATTCCGCTAATCTGATCTACCTGCTAAAATGCCCATGTGGCAAAACTTATGTGGGAAAAACCAGTCGGAAAATCAAAACTAGACTCAATGAACACAAGTCTAATATCCGAACTAAAAACATCAAATCCAACATCGCCATCCACTTCAATGAAGCTAACCATAATGTGGCACAACTCAAATACCTAGTGTTGGAAATCGTCCCCAAGATTGAAGGGAGAGATAACAACAAAACCCTTCTACAACGTGAAACATCATGGATGTACAGATTGCAATCTCAAAAACCTTTTGGTCTTAATGACCGCACAGAACTAAGTTGTTATTTATAAATGCCCACCCGGGCATCTTTTGATGCACCCAATCCTGTTTTGCTGTCTGCTTTTTGTAACTGCACGCTTAGACTTCTTAAGTTCATTCTACCCGTTTTTCACCACACTCCACTCTAAGATGGCCACGTTTTGCACTCCCTCCATTCTAACCCCTCCTTTCTTTCTATTACTTTGGCCTCAGTTTGTTAAAACTCCGCGCACACTCCGCGAAGGCTGTCACCACTTGAACCGGAGCTCTATGCGTTCTAACCCACACTTCACTAAGTAAGTTGTGTCTGTGTGAAAATTATCGTCTAACTTCGTTTCCACTCTGCATGCTCTCGTTAGCCGCCTTTGACTTTACCTGATTTACCCACTTTGAACGCTACACGTCCCATTTCGGGAACCACGCCAGTTAGCACGTATTTTCACCTTCTGTTTGTAAGCGTCCCAAACACGGTTATCACCCGCATGTTATTCAGCGGCTACTTTTTCTTTTAGTTCACGCTCGGATTACTCTGCCTTCACTTTACCAAATCTATTCCCGAAAACGGGTGCATGAGGCTGTTCTCACGGATCCACATCTCTAAGTGCAGTTACCTTGTCGTTTGATTATGATAATATGATACAATATTCATTTTGTTTTTCGTATATCCTTTGTTGCAGTGCTCCTTGAGAAAGGACGTCTGTCCGAAATGCATTGGAGCTTTTTGGAGCTTCTTTAATGTTTAATGATGACATCAACAATTGTTAACCCGTTCATATGAAGACAATATGAAATACACCTATGAAAATTTGAATTAAACTTTGAAAACTTCCTAAAGTTTGGAACTTTATATCTTTCGGAAACACTGTGTTGTTGCTACACACAGGTCCACACAAGTGTGCCCACCACAGGGATGCGCTTACACCCCAGTAGCGCACTCAACCCCACAATCCTAAATGTATGTCCACACATTAGAAAGAGTGACCATAGCTGATTGTAAATGCTGCCTTGTGCTCTGGAACTCTGTCACTAAAACTACACTCCAGCTTTCTTCGTGGTCTGACTCAGAGGTTCTGGGTGGGTAGTTGGAGTTTTCTAGACCCCCAGTAACAGTGCTGCAGACACTTCGAAAGGGTCTTGGCACTGAGTGAATGATTGTGTCAGAAACTAGGGGACTTTACTCAAATCAAACAGTATCTACATCGAGAGCCCTTGGTTATTCATATGACCCTTATGAAACAGGAAAAGGTAGATCTTTCAAAGAGTGGTATCTCGTTTTTTAAAGCCTTCCATATGTGATTTGCCGTGTTGAAACCTAAAAACCATGGGCTTTCAATTCAATAGGTTTAGTTCAAAGGAAGAAACTTGTTTGAGGAACAGTTGTCCACAATAGAAAGTCTGGGCTATCATGGAAACTATTGTTTCTTGCAGGAAGTTTCTATATGATATTCTGTGTCATGAATTGGAGAAGCCAAACTCTAACTGTTGGGTGCAGAATTTGTCCCTGATAGAAACCATGGGCTTCATTTTGAGATTAGAGGGAACAGACAGTGCTCCAATTTCTGGAGCAGATTCTAAATACTAGACATACTCCTCTAGATAAATTTAGTCCAAAATACTATCTCTGCAGTGATGGAAATACAGGTCTTGAATTCTAGTCTCTTTGTGACTGTGCCTCAAGAAATAAGGATTGCAAATGCAGACAACACCCATTTCTAGCATCTGGTCATGGGTCCCCGCACTTTGCGGTTTGTTTCAAATCGAGGGGCTATGCTGTCTGTCTCACTTTCATTTTCTCTACTATTCTCAGGGATTCATCTCAGGCTGATGCATAGATCTGTGAGCACTTTTTCGCCATCAAAAACAATAATCCTTTTTACCCCCTCATCAAATATGAAACCATGAATACAAACACATCCACAAAATGGAGCATCTGAGTGGGTGGGTGAACAATCACCCAGTACCCAGTGCCCAGGTAGTAGTTCAGCTAGGCGGGCAGTGGTCTTCAGTGAAAAAGTGCACAACGCATGGTCCTCTCTGCCCTTACATGAGGCAACCTGAGCACTACACTGTTTTAACCACCTCAACTGAAAACTGACCAGGCACCTAGATAATACCCTCGATCCTCAGAAATGATGAACGAGTACTATCCTGCTTGAAAGGTTGGAACTTTTTGGGGTGCTCTTTAACCTGCCTTTATCATTCTATACATAGTAACTCTTTCTCCTGCTCGGGGAACTTTGGCTGATCATGGTCGGGACACCGACCCTTATGTCACCAACATCGAATTGGCTGAGCTTGAAAAGAGCAGCTGCTTTAATGCTGGACTTCAAGTAGGAGGTCAGCATGAATGTATACATTTGTTTGCCTCATAATCAGTCTTCGACCTTAGGGAAGGGGAGAGGTGGGCTTCAAGTGCTCTGCCCAGAGTTAAACCAGTTAAGTCCATTGGTGCAACAGGTGCAGTGGCACCGGAGCCCAGAGGCCTGAGGGGTCCACTAAACCTTGATTATTGCTGAATTTTATAATCCTAACAGCGGCCAAAGGACCAATTCCTTCCTTGCACTAGGGCTCATGACACACTGGCTTCACTACTGAGCGTACAAGTACATAAACCAAAGAATCCTAAATAAGGTGTCAATAGTAATTTAATTTCAATTAAATATTGAGATATTGCAGATGTTCCAGGTGATGGCTACCTTAAGACATGGGACACGAAAGCTTGCTTTGGTGCAATGATATTTTCACTATAAATGACGCACGTCATCTGTCATGAGCAAGGAGAGTAATTTTTCTATTTGTTATTTATAAATCTGACACAAAAATAACCTCTGATGGAAAACATTCGTTTTTGGGAAAGCAGCTGGCCTGTGGTAATATTCATTAGGAATTTTGGGGAGGCTCCATGTCACACAGAGTCAATCTTGAGAAAAGGGATCTGATATTAGCAATTTTGGGACTCTTAGTAATCCCAAAATGCAAAACTACTTGATACAACAATAATAGCTTAAATACTCTGTGTGCTCCTCGCTACAGCTATGTTAGCACATCCCCTCTACTATGGTGTATGCACACATCCTCACAGCAAAGACAGCCTTCTGTGTATTCGGTACCTAGATTCTAAAGTACTCACGAATCTATAAAAACGTTTATCCAGCTTCAATGGCCTGAACAGGGAAGTGCTGATCTAACGATTTCACTAGCAATACAGGCCCTGCCACCTACTGCAACCAGATGTTCTTTCTATGCATCAAGAACTTTTCAGCACATTCAAGCAGGCTCTGTTCTAATGTAGCAGTCAGTGCCCCTTTTGTGCTTGGCAGCACAGTAGAAGCGTGAAAGCAAGTTAGCAACTGGCAACCCTTCCTTCTTAGCCTTTTTTCTATTTTGAGGACTCTGAAACTTTCTCATATGTAGAAGTAATGCACCCATCAGCATTTGCAAAAGTTGCTTCTATGTCCGATGGCAAAGACAGATTGAAAACTGTAGCAACCAGGAGCTCTCATGCCTCTGCGACTTCTGCCTGCAGAGTAAATAGGACTTCTACCACAAGTATGTGAAAAAATACTTCTACTAGCTACAAATAAAGCTACTTGGGTGTCTGGTAGTACACTATTCATATGATGTCGCCAACTTCATTTTGAATTCACTGCACCATAACCAGATATTGCCTTCTGTATGTACAATATCAGGAATCCTAAATTTTCAAATTCAGATACATTTAATCCAGTTAGGAGGTGAAGTACATTTTGTGACTTGGAGGCCTTCTTTGTTTTTTGCCATTTCCAAAATTAAATGTTAGACACCTTTGGTATGGGTACTCCTCACATGTTATATTTCACTAAAGTATAGCACACACTTGTGTACAGACAAAAATATTCCCTTCAGGTTGTGAATGTAATGGAAAAATTATCTTTTTGTGCTCTGTCCCCTCACGCGCTTTCCCTGACACACACAACTTTTGGCTTGCCAAGCAGTGCTACAATCCCACCTCTTATCAAATACAGTAAATAGGTCATTACTCTATTCTTAGATATCCGAGCCATTAATTTTGCGGGATCAAAGTAATATGCAGCAGTTGTAGATTGGATCTTTCTTCCAAATTCAGACCTACCTAAGGGCCTGATTCGGACGGTGGGCGGACTCATGTTCACCCGACACTCTAACGGAGATGGAGACATAGTATCAGGAGTCCCACAGACCAAATTACAATGCGACCACCACCATGGCGGAATCACAATGCGACCACCACCATGGCGGCCGCATTGTACAGGTTTTCCATTGCGGTGGGTGCTGCTGGCTGCAGCACATGCCGCAATGGAAAAATGGGATGTGTAACACATCCCTGACTACGTGACAGGTATAATGCAGTGCCTGTCACTTGGTACAGGGATCTGTTGGGGGCACCATAGGTGCCCCCCTACCCAAAGAAAAGGGCCTGGGGTAAAGGGGGGCCTGCTATGGGCCCTCAATGTCCATCCCCGCCAGCCTTTCCATGGAAGGTGAACTGCACTGGAAAGGCTGGCTTGGAGTGACCATCCTAATCCCCATGGCGGAGCCTGGTAGGCACCGCCACCATTGTAGGGATTGTGAGGCCCTCCGCAGCACCAGCGGTCTCAAGGAGCCTGTAGGATAAGTGGCGGTCGGGTTCTCCGCCCACCTGCACACCGCCCGCCATCACAATATGACGGGCGCAAAAGTTGCTGAGGATGGCGGGGAAACCGCCACCGACAGCCCTTAACTTCTAAATGTGGCCTGATCACTGTTTATACTCGTGTTTTATTCAAGAAGATGGGTGTTTTCCTTAACGATCATGGTTCTGATTGGGCCTTGTATAGGCAGTGAGTTAGGCAGCACGTCAGAAGAGTGTACTCATCACTGTTGCCAGTTGTGCCTATTGATCCTTGTAATACTATGAGCACAATGTGTCACGCCAGACTGTCTGGCTGGTCCCTTCCAACAGACACTTTACTTCCCATAACACAGAGTGTGACCTCACATCACTGCAGTACGCACTCTAGAGAGACAGAAGCCCTAACTTGAAAGTTAGAGATGGATGTATGACGTTACAACGCAGGCTATTACAACGCCTGCCTTTACAATGCGGTTTTTACATCGCAAACCTTTACAACGCATAGCGCTTAGAGGTGCTGGATAGTAAAAAGTTTAATTTTCTATTCCAACTCCAGTCCCCGTGGACACTAGGGAAGGTGTTGGATAGAAAATTCCCTATCCTAGAGCGCCCCCAGCGCAATACGTTGTAATAGTTTGCGTTGTAATGACCGCCTTGTAATGGTAGTGCGTTGTAAAAGTTTTGTTGTAAAGGTTGTTCACCGTTAGAGATAGTTCTGCAGGGATGGTTGAAAATGATTTGATGCCACCCACACAGTGATGATGGGCAGTCCCCAAAAATGCTTAGGGACCATGTTTCTAAACATCATGATGTAGTGGAATGCATTCTCAAAATATGAAAAAAGTAAGGATTGTTATTGCGCTCACAGACACAATTTTAAGCTGCACCAATAGCACCTATTTGGATGTAATAGAGGCTCTGTCTTCAATTTGTCACTGATCTTTTTACGTTTTTGGCCTTTGTCAGTAATTCTTTCAACCCTATAAGGATCATTCCGGACAACCTTTTTTTTCAGTTCAGCTGGGAAGTCACCTCCATGCAAGCCTTGTAATAAGGAACATTTATTATGTTTTCTTCTCTTTATATTTCAGACATTGCGTGAGACCGAGTTACCTCTGAAAATGGGTGTTTACCCTCTGCCACTGCTTTTCACAACTCTACTTTTTGTGGATCGGTATATGGGAAGGCTACACTAGTGGAAACCCATGCACACAAAATCTGTTGACCCTCACGCACATCAGCATATCATGCAATTAGTCACAGCATTCGAATACCTACCTTAATGACTGAAGGTGAATATCTCCATGTTGGACCTGATAGCCTTAGGGTGGTCTTCCCCAAACGTTTTGCCTACCTCCTCCACTTTTCTAAAAAAAAATTTTGCTGGCTTCAGGACTGTGTGCACTTTACCATTGCTAACCAGGCTGTAATGCACAGCCTGGGTAGAGCACATGCACAAGCCCCTGTCTGAGCACCAAACAACGGCGTTCAGACCAATTATAATGCTGCTATCAGCAGTGTCATGATTGGCTAGGGGAGTCTGAGAGCCCGGGGGTACTTCCGTTCCATGCTGCCAGTGCCGAGAAAAGAGGATGGAGGAGAGGCATCTTTCACAGGTACGTTTCTTTTCTTCTTTTTTTTTACCCTCTACCCCCACCCTTCCACCTTCATTCTAAGGCAGCCGCCACTGTTCAAAGATTCCCTTTGTATACATATGTTAACCTAAGGTAGACCTGTATAACCCACAGGGCAGGATGCAATATATTTCAAAGTCTGGGTATGTACTTTTAAGTTTTACATGTCTTGGTAGTGAAAGACTCACAACATTGTTTTTAGTACTGCATGGCCTATCTCTTCTGTTTGGGATTACCTTTTTACATTTTATAAGAGTAATTTCTAATTGGGAAGAGATAAGACCCCAAAGTCTGTTGTCTCTGGAATCACAATTTAAAATCACAACTTACGGTGAAGTTGGATTTTTAATTGTAATTCCGAAAATGCCACTTTTAGATAGATGGCATTTTCTTACTTTAGCGAATAGTGCCTGGTGCCTTTCTCTGTTCAGTCTGGGTTGTGTGACTGCTGTGCTTTGTGTATTCCCTCTAGACAACCACACAAAAATGGAACTTAATGGGCCATCCTGGCCAATGAGAGGAAGGAGTTGGACACAGCCTTGCACTTACACCTGAATAAGTTGTGTCCTGTCCACAAACAAAGGGCTGCACACCCCCTGTAGTGAGTCTGGAGCCAGGGCAGGAAGGGAGGACCTCTGTGCTCTTCAGAGGCCCTTCTATGAAGTCTCCCCCACTTCAAAGACACAACTGGGTATACATGCTGGACCTCTGACACCATGATTTCAGCACACTTCTGGACCTGTGACCCTTCTCTGTCAGGAAGAAGAACTGCTGTGCTGATGAAACGACAGCCACTCTGCTGAAGTCCTGCCTTGCTGTGCTGCCCTTCAGCCTGCTGTTCCCCTACCTAGGAGAATGGACCTACATCTTTTGAACCCAGAGTGACTCCAAGGGCTTGCTGGCTTCCCTCCTGAATTGAAGTCTGAGGAATATTAAAGACTTCCATCCACTCTGCTCCTACACCTGTACTCTGCAATCTGTGAGTTTGTCCTGCCAAGTGGTCTAAGGTGTTTGCTCCGGCAAAACCAACCCATTATCTGCTGAGTGAGCAGAATCAACACATTGCTGCTGTTGCAGGAACAGTGCTGGCGCATCACCCTTGAAATGAGCTCATTGCTTTCGGAACCGCCGCTGCGGAACCAACGCATCACCGCCACTGCATGGAATAAACCTACACATCTTCTCCACTGTTCGGAGAAACCCAGCGCGTCAACTTCGGAACTGTTGCATCTCGGAACCAGTGCACCACCTTCGAAATCGATGCATCGTCACTGCTAAGTAGAAAAAAATCTATGTATCACCCCTATTGCGTGGGGAGCAGCAACACATCGCTTGGTTGCACCCTGCATCTTTGTCAATAGAACAATGATAAAAGTACTTTTGTCTAAGTGAATCCCTGTATCTGGCCCGGGCTCCATCGTAGTCAGCTTGAACTTTTGACTTATCCCCAGTCTCGGGTGACCAGATAACACAAATAGGTACTTATTGCTTCTAAGAGCCATTTTACATTTTATTCTTAAAAAATTTAGATCTCAAGTTCTACTGATTGGAGGTTTGTCATGTTGGTCTTGTTTTACTTATAATATTTACCTCTGTTTTTCTAACCTGGTGTTTTTTTGTGGTATTTTCATTGTTTTACTGTTTGAAGTGTTGCACACATACTTTACACATTGACTCTTAAGTTAAGCCTGACTGCTCTGTGCTACCAGAGGGCAAGCACAGGATAATTTAGGGTGTGTTGTGACTTAACCTGACAAGCATTGTGGTTTCTGTCTTGATAGGGTACATACCTCTGTCGATCAGAAACTTAATTTCTAACACTCCCCATCTAGGTATGTCTTACAGTTGTATATGACTTGTACTATCTATTTTTCAATGTTTCTTGATTCCTCCTCTTTCATCAAGCTCTCTTTCATCTCATCTTTATATTATCTCTTTTCTGTCTTCATCAGCTTATTTTCATGTTGTTCAAGTAGCTCCTTTTTCTCTTCAAATTATAATTTCCAAAAGATGTTATTCACTGTACAATGTTGCATGCATTGACACTCTTGCTTTTTTGGATTGCTTTTAATTCAGAATAATCTTGTGGAATGTTAAAGGTTTAGGGAACCGATTTAAAAGACAAAGAGTTCTCTCCCATCTTGACACCCTACACCCAGATATTGCTCTATTACATGAAATGCATTTGACTGAACTTGAAGAATTCAAACATAAAAAATGTTGGCTTGGATAGTCATTTGTTTCCTCTGCACAGCAGAAAAAGAATGGAATGATTATTCTTGTAAAGGAACGTTTGAATTCTACACTTCTCTCACAGACTAATGACACTGAATGTCGACGGCTTGCATGCCCATATTTTAGATAGAAAGTCTAAAATTAAGTTAATGTCAAATAAAATGCACAAATATTTTTTTCCACTATTTCTCAAAAAACTTTTATTGATACATGGCGATTTGTTAATCCCACTTCACAAGAATACGTATTCTATTCTCCAGCACACCATACTCAATCGCAAATGACTACATATTCACAAGTAAATCATTAGTTCAACATCTTCTAAATGCAGAGATTTGTTCCATCTGAATTTCTAATCACGCACCTGTTATTTCAGATTTTGACCTTGTACCGCTTCAACCTCACCCACGTAGATGGCAAGTCAATAACTCTCTTCTTTTAGAATCTGCATTTGTAGAGCAATTTAACAATTTTATTACTGGACCTTTTGCTATCATTACTGCACAAGCCACTACTCCGCCAACTATATGGGATGCCTTTAAGGACTCACCTCAAAGTTTCATTCTGGAGTATCTAAGAGATACGAAGACACAATATAATGAAAAAGCTACTGCCTTTCTGCAAGTGATAAAAAAATTGGAATATAAATATTATATTATTCAAATTTCAAGCCTTTCCTAGTTACCTTCTCATGGCAAAATGTACCTTTAATAAAATCTCAATGGAACATACTTCTTCCTCCTTACTCCTCCATAACGCCGGATATTATGATGGGCAAAATAATACGTGTAAAAATGTAGCAAATTACCTCAAAACTAAGATGGAAAGAAAAAAATAGGGGGCATATTATCAAGGACCAGTGATAAAATTATCGCCGTTTTATCGGCAGGAAACTGCCGATAAAACGGCGATAATGGGCTTGATAATACGCCCTTGTTAATTCCCATAGAAGCCCATGTTATGGTGTTAACCTGGGCTTCTATGGAATTTAACAATGGGCGTATTATCAAGCCCATTATTGCCGTTTTATCGGCAGTTTCCTGCCGATAAAACGGCGATAATTTTATCACTGGTCCTTGATAATATGCCCCTAGATTCTCTAATGAGCTTTAATAATCAAGTCGTTTCAAAGGATGAAGAAGTTTCAAAAGAATTTATTTAATTTTAAGAATATCTTCATTCACCCAAACACTCCCATTCTTGTTCCCACATTACTGAATACTTAAGTGCTATTCATCACCCAAAATAGTCAATGTTGATTTTTCAGCTTTAGAAATAGCTATCTCCCCTAAAAGAGATTGTGGCTGCAGTCTCTAAATTAAAACATGACACTGCACTGGGCTTGATAAGTTTACCTCAGAATATTTCTCCTATTTTTCTATTCATTTATTTCCCTGGCTATGTAAGCTTTTTCAACATTTTATCAACTTCCACAATGCCTCTGCTTTCAAGAGGCAATAATTTGTCTCATCCCTAAAGTAAACTGTGGCCTAAAACAATGTGGTAACTATAGACCCATATCCATGGTCAATGTTGGCTATAAGATCTTTGCTAAAAGTCTAGCCCTATGCATAGAAACCATTAAATCTAAATTAATCGGCCTTCAGCAACTTGGTTTCATTAAGGGGTGCTTCTCCTCTGACAACACTAGGGGGCTTATTACAATTACCGTTGCAGAAAAGTGACCGACTGACCTCCAGTCGGCGGTCCCGACCGCCTATTTATAATGCAACATATGGTGTCATTCTGATTCGGTATTTGGAAGGGACACCCCTTTTTACTTTATACTGTAACAATGTTTCAATGCTTGTAGTTTCTGAAAATGTAGTTATCATTCACATTGATATGTAGCAATTTGTGCTTTTCTCATCTTTATTAACTCTTAGATCAAGCCAGATACCTTTTTCTCCCTCCCTCTTCTTACTTTTCTCTCTCTCTACTCTTTCTGCTCCTTTTTCATTTTGCTTATGCTTCATTGAATAACTGGTCTACACCAATATACATTTTGCGAATTTTGATCACATTTATGTAATGGTTTTTCAAGATATGTATCTGTATGCCTTTTCTTTTCAATAAAGCATCTTTAAACTTTAAAATAAAAATCTTATAAAAAAACAGAATAACATTGGCACCAGCTTTACAATTAGCTTGTCTCAATGATAACGTTTTGGAGAAAAGACAGAAGGGATATATGTTTATTTCCTGGTTCATAATTAGGATCTGACGGTTTCTTGAACGATGGATATTTCATGACCTGGAGGTGCCCTGAAGACTCTAAGGGCTCTATTACGAGTTTGGTAGCCCACCGACCGCCAGATTCATGGGGCCACGGCGGTGGTGGTCTCCTGACCGCCCTATTACGATTAGGGTGGCTGGACTGCCATATTGCGTAGTTTGGTATAAATTGTGGTGGTAATGGTATATGTATTAAATTTTGTATTTTAAAATGTATTTTATGCTGTTATAATTTGTGTAATATTATGTTGCTGTTTATTTAACATTTTTGTATTTCTAATTATTCATATTTTTAATCTGTAAAATAATTTTGTCTAAATTGAAAGAATTTTAAGTTGTTTCATTTTTGTATTTCATTAGAAAAATTTGTTTTTTAATGATTTTATGTTAATAGTATATGTATATATATATATTTATTTGTTTTTATATTGTTTTTAAGTTATAATATACATTAAAATTCTTAGTTTAATAACATTCTTGTAAGTAGATATATCTAAATACATATATATAATATAAAGATTATATATATAATATATATATTATTAATTATATATGTGTGTTTCTTTTTTTAAATTAAGTGTATTTGTCATATTTGTTAAGATATATATTCAATATTTTTTAATGTTTTAAAATTAATGTTGCTATTTAATATGTTTATTGTTTATTATTTTATTATATATATATTTAAAATCGATATTTAATACAGCTATATTAATGACATCAATATTTTTTTTCTCAATATTTTTGCCCTCAATGTTTTGGTCTCGATATTTTTGTTTCTCGATATTTGCAGGGTCGATGGTCTGTCAGTAAACCGCTTGGCGGGATTGCATCAGGCCTGCCAAGCATATTACAAGTTTCCTCTCTGCCGGTGCTGTCATGGAGGTCCTACTCCATGAACACCATGGTGAAGAAGAAACAGAGGGGACTCCCTGTGCCTCCTCCACATGAAGATACCTGCAGGGGGCACAACATGTGCCCCCCTGTATGCATGCACCCCAGTTTGTGCACAGCATGGACTAAACAGTCCATGCCATGTAGGAACAACTTTTGGCGTTCCCATTGTGGTGCCCATTTTCAAAGCTCCGCTGTGGGAATGTAAAAAAAAGGCCATCAGATAGGAGGAAACTCCTCATCAGGTGGGCGGGCCGCAGCTTTGGCGATACGGCAGCAGGACCACTAGGCTGCACCACCTAAATTGTAATCAGACCCTAAGTCAACATCTCCACAGCCAGATAGACAGATGGCCACAGGAACACGTGAGTTGTAAGCACACAAACTAAAGGAAGCACACTTTTTAGTTCTCTGAATCAAGATGTGTGGGCAAGCCAGCTAAGTGTGAGACATCTACACTGCAAGGACGAGTCTGAGAACTGCCAAGTATGCCTCAGAATATTTCGTCTGGCACCAGGGCAATTTTAGGCAATGTATTTACCTATGCTCATTCCATGCTGAGTGGAGACTAAGGGTACCAGAAAGCGCTGGAGGAGTCCCACAAATATAAGCAAAAACAACAAACAAATATTAGGAGAGCGAGTGTGCTTGCCAGGAATGTTTACCACTCAGCTCATCTGTTCTTATAGATGTCAGCATGGTTTCCTCCAATCTTTGGTGAATGGCAGAGAGGCTTTATTAGTACTATTTGCGCACATCCCTGAATTCCTTGGGGTTGGGAGCTTCCACACAAGAAAGGTGAGAATCAGTGGCAAGACAGTATATACATTAAAACTAATAGAGCTTAATTGAGCATTGAGGAAATAGCCAGCATTTAGAAAACATTCCACAGACCTCTGAGTCTGTGTATATCTTCTGTGTGCTGAATGGCGCCTCATCTTAAATTTCATGTCCATGACAGTAGGGCAGTAGACCACTGCAAACTATTGGTGGTGCTGCCTCAAAATTTGTATTTCTGACCAATTCACTGGATCAGAACTTACCATCTCAAAGGGTCTTCTAGGAAGCGAAGACCTTGCCCCCTTCCTAGAAAGGACCCTTTGTGCTGTTTCTGGCATAGCACTAGGTAAGTACAATATCCAGGGGTCTGCACTGACGCAAAACCTAGTGAATTACTCTTTCACAGGACCTAGAGACAAAGGAATCAGAAAGACGAATGATTACAGGTCATGTCTCCTTTTGTTTCTATGTACCAGAATCCATCATAGATCTTGTACTAACCTTTCCAAACTAAGGAGATTTTCAGGATCAGCTAATTAGAATTTACCATTGCACAATGGACATCCCAACTATTTCACCCAAAAATATCCCCATTTGCACCGATATCCACTCCACAGAAACATCCCCCAAATCAACAGAACTAGGTACCTGTGGCAGGGTATTCTCCACAGGTACAAGAGATATGTGAGCCCACAAGCACATGGGAAGACACTACGGCAATACAAGAAGTTTTGACCTATCTGATTCAAGGTTAGTGCGCAAGACTGACAGCTACTGGACCTCTGAAACAAAAGGCAAGGGCAGGGGACCCACAAGCTTGACTCTCACCACCAACACCATTTAAGATCATGAAGTGCCCAAACTCACATCCAGCTGGGTGTAAAGTAGGGTGTAACAGAAAAGGGCAAGAGTGGGGATACAAAAAGATGAACAAAAGTATTAAATGAATGTTGGCAAGCAAGATAGTGTTCTTCCTAGGCAGAGTCACCCCTCACTTCATGTGCACTTGTAGATGCTTTTTTCCTGGGCAGCCCTCCTTCACTCTGTTGTGAAGGAAAGAGAGAGTTTCTTTGTGCTGTATCTTTGGACTCCTTTAGCGGTCCTCGGGCATTCATACAGG
The DNA here is from genome assembly GCF_964261635.1 of Lissotriton helveticus. NCBI lineage: Eukaryota > Metazoa > Chordata > Amphibia > Caudata > Salamandridae > Lissotriton > Lissotriton helveticus. The sequence continues at coordinate 916,337,298 of NC_136059.1, read as the reverse complement.
CAAGGTTAGGAACAGCTGCAGGGCATCAGTTTTTGCACTGAGGAAATTAACAGCATGCTTCTCTTCATTAAGAACTGCAACAGAGTCCACACAAGTATGAGCCACTGTAGATCTTCCCTAAACTGGAGTGGAGCAAAATCTTATATTTCCAGTTCTATGTAGTTGGGTAGCAGACCACTGCAATCAGTGCAAGTGCATTCTTAAAGATCGCATTACCAATCAATCAGTTGGGCCATAGCTTCCCTACTCAACAGGGTCTTTGAAAAGACTAGGGAGTTGGGGGGCAGGAAGCTGCTGGATAGGTGACAGTAAGTAAATGACACAACGATCATTGGGCCTAGTCTGTCTTGAAAACATCTGACAGGGCAATGAGGTAAAGGAAACTGAGAGAAAAAGAAGTGGGGGTATGGTTCAACTTGTGATTTCTCTGTGAGAAGCAGACATTCTTCATTTTGTAACCTATTTCCAAATAATAATCGTTGTGGAGATCTGTGATTAGAACATCGAGTACTTGGAATTAACTTTAAATGTAATTTGTGGCAGCTTTGTCTCCTATTCTGGAAGCGTGTTATGGCTGCTTTACATCCCTAGAGCACCAGTTGGACTTTTTTGTTTAAAATCTATTAACACGATAGTGCATAGAGGCTACCCTGCCACATGATTGTATTGAATTCTCCATTTTGTATTTAGCGTTTAAAACTAATAAGATATTCACAACCAGCTAAGAATAACCCTAACAACAAGTTCATCAAAGATGATTGTGATCTATCATCTGCACTGTTTGGGATTGTTTCTGAAAAATCAATGCACATAGGGGCATTTGTTCAAGGAAGTGGCAGAGTGAGGCGTTGGCCATCATGGCGTAACGGCTCACTCTGCCTCTTCAGAAGCGCAAGGCTGCACCATATTTACAACAATATGGTGCAGCCTTGTGTTTCCCCATGCGCTAGCGCTACACTTAGCAGTGATCAGTCAATGCAAGCACCCTTGCACCATAGTGCAAGGGTGTCTGCATGCAGGGGAAAGATTGTTTATGTACAGGAAGGTATGCCTTCCTGTACATAAACAATCTTTACATGCCATTATGTCACTTCTATGTGTGCTGCTTAATGCAGCACACATGGAAGTCACAAAATTGCATCTTTTTAAAAGATTGTTTATGTAGAGGAAGGAGGACCTTACTGTACATAAACAATCCAAGGCAGTGTGCTGTGCAAGACAGCACACATGGAAAAACCAAAAACGAGGAGAAATAATTGCATTTCTCCTCATTTCGCCAACTTCAGACCAGGTTTTCCCTGGTGTTAATTTTGGCCCCGCCTCCTATTTGCGTTGCCCTTTTAAATAGGGGGAGTGCCAAAAGCAATGGGTGTTGCAGTGGAACACCCACCGCAACACCCACTTCCAACGTGAAAGGGGACCTTATGTACAAGGCAGCATAGAGCCATGTTAAGTGTCTTAACGCTGCCTTGAAATAAGGCAATGCCCCTATCGCCACCACGTCGTACAAAATGACTTTGTGGTGGCGATAGGGGCTTGTAAATATGCCCCCCAGGTGTTTCAAGGATCCTGTTTGGACAGGTCATTGGGCTATATTTCACAGGGGAGGCCAGTAGGCTTCATATCTGCTTGCAGCTAAAGCACCTTTAAATTGAACAAATGCTTCATGCAGGGCCTGGTCAAACAGGTTGAGTGAGCTTCCTTCTCAAGATTATAGAGGGTGCCAAATCATTTAGGGTTTCCCAAGTGTAGGGTAAGCTAACAGTGTCCCTCAGGAGCATCCTATCTGCACCTTGGGTGGTCCCAATGGATAGGGGCTCCTTAAACTGGGCTAAAGATGTATAATATACAAGGGGAGCTCCAAGCCAATGGGTCATGGTGGGATTGGAAGAGATGGTCAGGAACCTACATCCCTCTTAATTCCCTTAACACCTTAAGAGCATTGTAAATCCCTCCCCAGTGCTGAGCTGTCCATTGGAACTAGTGCTGAATGGACGTCCAACGGTCGCACGCAGCACTGGGGAGGTAGTGGCCGTGACGACCGTTGGCCGACGGCAGCAATTAAGGGGTTAATGATAGTCACTCTATCATTGAGATGGTTCTGATTTTATAATTGCATGGACTTCATGGAAAAGGTACAGTCACAACTTGGCATGCTACTGGAGAACCATGCCACAGAGGAGATGTCCTGGCAACAGGTAAGTTCTGTTGTGTGTGTTAGGGGAGGTATAATGCTTAGGGTTGATAGATCGCTCACATAATTATCTGTTGTGTCCTCTCACTAAGTCAAGCTTGAAATCAATAAGTATCTCCACCATATGCCTTCCATAAACCTAATGATATCCCACAATAGTGCACGCTACTGTCAGCAACACCTTAGTGGGACATTATCATATGCCCTCACATCCCAGTGCCTTGTCTGTGCACTCTGGTCTCAGTTCTCTTCGACGCAGTACATTCTGAGTCCCCTGCTATGGAGACACCTCATGAGCAAGAGCCAGCTCTTGTTGTCATTACAGTTATTATCACAATGCAAGGTTCTAGCTTTCACATAAACACCCCACTCTCTTCCTCTGGTCTGCCCCCATCATTTCTGTTATTTCCATGAAAACAGGGGCAGGTTCTGAGTAAGTTCTCACAAGAAGCCGTGGCTGCAAGATCTCAGCACCCATTCTGGGCTTTGGCATTAGTTCCCTATTTAAACTGCATCCTAGGCCATGGACCTTGCTTTACCTTAAGACCTCTTATAGATGATTTACTGATTTGAGAAGAATCAAACCAGAAATCATTGTGGATAAAAAAAAGACATTAGGATGGCGGGTGGTCGATAACCTCTGCTGGTCCGGCGGGGGCTATCTGCCCGCCATCCATACCTGAATGACCCCCCCACCATATTAGTATGACTGGGGGGTCCCGTGGTGGATGGAAAGACCACCCACCGCTTTTCCACCGGTCGACTCGTCGACCAGGTGGAAAAGGGGCATGATATGGTGGCTGTGTCTGCAAGACACCTCCATCCATATTACAAAGCAGGCGGAGAGCAGCCTTTGCATGGCGGCGTTGCTGCCATGGAAAAGCATGCGGTTTCTGCTGTTGGGGGCCCGTTGTGGGCCCCCAGGGTGTTGGAGGGGTGGGGAGTGCACATGGGGGGTACCTATGGTATGCCCTCCTTTGGCTAGTTCATGTGGGATTCGAAATTCTGGTGTTTTCCAAGGTGGAAGCCTCCAGATTTTATGCAGTCAATGATAGCGTGTTGTAGACTGAGGATGCTGGCTACACTTAGCCAGGATTGTACCAGCATTGAAGTGCTGGACGGTGAGACAATAAGAAAATCCATCTTAAGAGATTTAGATTGCAGGGGTTGTGGGACATCCACATGTTCAAGTATTAGAGCGAATAACTCTATGTCCTTGAGTGAGGTAATGGAAAGGGGCGACCACTCGGTCCCCCCGAACGTATGGTGGAGTACCCCGATCCCCCCGGGAAACCGTTTTGGGCGGGAGGCGTGGCTTGGCTGGTATGCCCGTAGTGGCGTAGCCGGGGCGCGCCTTTTCCCGCCCAAGAAGGGTTGTCCTAGACACCTACACCGTTCGAACCGCCCTGTAGGCGTGTTGGGGAAGGCCACGCCCTCCCGAAGAAGGATAAAAGGAGCATCTTGCCAAGGAAGCATCCTCTTGTTCCTGTGCTTGGAAGCTGCACCTCCTTGTTGCTCGTGAGCCCGAGACGGAACAAGGAGCCAATTTTGAGAACTTGTAATTTTTTGTGTTTCTCTTTCAGTGAGTCCGAAGCTTTGGATCCAGGACCTCGTTTTGAATCCCGCGATACGATGCCTGGCAAGAGGGTCGGAAAGAAAGTTAGGACTGAACAACTGCTTCGCACGCTGGTGAAAGATATGGCGGACATGAAGAAGCAGATGGCGGCAATGAATGGTAGACCGAAGAAGACCATCGGGCCAGCATTGCCGGGAATAGTCCCTGCCGGGAGAGGTAAAAGGGTCAGGAGTAGGGCGGCAGGTGGGGAGACCCCGGTTCTTGAGTCACCACCGGCGAGCCCGGTCGGTCCAGTGGGGGCCCCAGTTCCGATCCCGAACGCGGGACAGCCGATCCCTGTGGTAGTTACGCCCGTGAGTGAGGGGGATATGCCTCCCGAACTGGCCGCTCAGTTGGCGGCATGGTTGGGAAAAAACAACGAGAGTGCTCCGGCACCAAGAGACACGGCGGCAGAGGCCAGGTTGATAATGAAGCAGTTGCGGCAATCGAGAGATGCTGCAAAGGCACCTTGTCCTCTTGTTTCCCCGCAGGTTCCCTCGGATAAACCGGCACCAGTCGTTGGAACAACAGCTGCAACAGATACGGCTCATGGTTCTGGTAAGCAGCCGTTGCCGATAGCAGGGGAGGGATCGTTACCCTCTAGGAGGGAAAAAATTGTTCAGCATATCCCGATGGATGTGAAAGAGAGGATTTGGGCCGATAAATATGTGAACATGTTTTCGTTGTTAACCGATCACTATGAGATAGAACACGTTAAAAATCGGAAGGAGTTGTTGCATCCGAGTGTATGGCGTGCAAAAATGGCGGGTTTCAGGGTGGAGGAAACAATCGCTAATTGGGCCAGGGCGTTCGGTATGTTTACTGCAATCATGGGGGAACGTAGGCCTGAAGTATTATCAGAATTGGCCTGTTATCAGACACGTATTATGGAATTTTTTGAAGCATATGAAGGTAATCAATGGATGGGTTATGATAACAAATTTCGTAAGGCCAAGGAGCACGACTCATCCCTGACATGGGATTGTTTCGACTCCATTTCCTGGCAGAAGCAAGTTATGCCGAACACGGCGAGGTCGTCTTCTTTGGGCGGGAATGGCGCAGAGCCTCCCCGCCATTACTTGGCGGCGCCCTTTCGGGCAGGCGCCAATGGGGATCAGCACAACAAGAATAATGGGAACTCAGGTAAAAAAGGGGTGTGTTGGAGCTTTAACAGAGGCAAGTGCACTAGGCCACAAGGAACATGCAAGTTCAGGCATGAGTGTGCAGGGTGTGGACAGTCCTCACACCCCGAGAGTTCGTGCAGAGCAAAGAATGGTGAGACGGGAGGTAGAGGGGGGGTCAAACAGGTCTAACATCGCCCGAGGGGCACAGTTACCTACTCCTGTTGACATCATGGCATTGATCCCTTGGCTGAACCGATACCCAGACCATGTCTCCGCTGGGGTGTTGCGAGACGGTTTCTCATATGGTTTCCGCATCCCGGCGGGGGGTTTACGGGGGGAAGCACAGTGTAAGAATCAACTATCTGTGCAACGAAACACGACGGTGGTGCAGGCAAAAATTGCAAAAGAGGTGACCCGAGGTCGGGTTGCGGGGCCGTATGTGCACCCGCCTGATGTTAATTTTGTATGTTCACCGTTGGGAGTAGTCCCCAAAAAGGACCCAGGTGAGTTTCGGTTGATCCATAATTTGTCTGCTCCCAGGGGTCTTTCGGTGAACGATGCGATTGACCCGGGACTGTGTTCGGTGCGGTACGCATCCTTTGATGAGGCCGTCGCCATGTTGAATCGCCTAGGGCCCGGAGCGCTGATGGCTAAATCAGATATTGAGTCAGCGTTCCGGTTGCTCCCGGTACACCCACAGGATCAGCGCCTCTTAGGTTTTGTGTTCCAAGGACGTTATTACATGGATAAATGTATGCCGATGGGTTGCTCCATTTCTTGTGCATATTTTGAGAAGTTCAGTACCTTTTTGCAATGGGCGTTC